>NW_026294424.1:42879053-43518558 GCF_007827085.1 Peromyscus californicus insignis
ATTAACAGTTATTCACAAATCTTTCATAATAATACCTTTCACCATTTACCAAGATGGCCATGAACTGGTAAAAGGGAAACTTCAGAAGCCCTTTTAGTTACAGTCTCTGAACTGCAGCTGATTACCAGTCTGGTCCACTACTAGTGAATATTTGTACGTATCAGAGTGTAGTTGGAATCTTGACCATTTCCTTATGATGCAGGTTGTGTATGAGTTCTCCCTGTAGGGTAAAACAAGAACATACTCCTGAAACTTTATTTAGTGCCAAGACAGTAAACTTAAAGCAATATTTCATCCTTAGAGAAATGCAGAAGTAAGTGACCATCATACACTACAGAGATGTAGAGTAAGGGATATATATATGTATTAACATATATTTGAAGTTATATTTTTTTTCAACTCACATCTGTGTCTGATAGAAAATCAAAAAAACCTTAAGGAATTGACTTTGGATCATTAAAACAAAAAACTTAGGCATTACTGACTTTATCAGCTAATTTTATTTGCACTATATTTTTTTTACTAGAGAAAATATCATCCCTGTCACTTGAAGTATTTCTCAAAGTGTGGCTTTTGACTAATGGCATACTTTTCACTACAAATAATATTAGAAATATGAATTTTTGAGTGTCACTTCACACACACACACACACACACACACACACACACACACATACACACACAATCAGAAATTCTAGATGTGAAGTCCCAAATTGCTGTTTTAACAAACATTCAATGTACTCAATGCTTCCCATCACAATTTTATAAAATTCTTCCCCTCCCCAATTCCACCAGGGAAAACCAAATATGAAAAAAATGATGTTAGAAATTAATCTACAGTATTTTCCTTCATTATATAAACTTAGAACTTAAGTCTATTCTTGTCTCATAAAACATCACACTGATCTTGACACTGGTGGCCTTATGTTGAATATATAAGAGGAAACCAGCATTAGATGCCTGATTAAGATATAATAGGTTCAATGTAGAGAGATAAACTCTTTGAAAGTTCAAAAGCCTGAGACAACCAAACAGATAGACTGAGGAAGTATATAAAAAAAGAATAAAACAGAATATTTTATGTAAAGTTAAAAGAGGAATTTCTGAAACATGTACCTAATATTATTATAATAATTTTTTATTCTTTGAAAATCCAGACACTTATACATGAAATATACTCATTTCCACCCAATTATCCCATCCAAAACCTCCACATCACTTTTGATGCACCTCCTTACCAAGTACAACTCCATGCCTTTTCTTTTTGCTGATTTGTGTAAATAACTTACTAATTTCAATAAGTACTGGTTTTGGGACATGGAGGTGGAGCCATTCATTAGAAAATGAGAAACCTACCAGTAGCCATACTACAAAGAACAATGACTATTCCTCCTCCGGCAGCAATCACATGCCTGGAGTTCCTAGGTAAGGGGTGGGTCCTGGCTAATACTTCCCATCTATGCTGGAATTTTGGCTGGTTTTATCTTGTGCAGATTTTGTGCTGGTAGCCAACAGTCAAGTCATTTCCAGAAGACAGAATATCACTTTTTCCCATCCTTCTGCTCTTGTATTATTTCTAACTCTTCTGAAATGATCCCTAAGCCTTGAGCTGGGGAGGGTAGGATTGGTATTGCTAAAGATGTTCCATTTAGAGCTGAGTACTCAGTCTCTTATATATAAGTATTTTGACCAATTATGAATCTCTTCACTGACTGCTCCTATGAAGTTTCAGGTCTAAAGCATCCCAGGCCCTAGGTTATATCTTGTCCTCACCCTAGTTTTGCAGCTCCTACTAAGAGTTGTAAAACTCCCCCACACTGTATGGGCCTTAAGTTGAATCAAATCTCACCCCTCCCCCTTTTAAGAGACATAAAACTTGTTGGACCTTTTAAAATTACTGAAACCGACTTTACTACATATAAGTATGATCGTCTGGTTCACATATCAGCTTATCCATAAAACATTCAGGGTGTCTTGGGGCATGAGTTAAAACAGACTCTGCAGTATGTCTGGGCTCCAGGCAAAATATGATCCAACTTGAGTCTTATGATCAGAAGTTGTTCAGGAAGACCAAGAAGTTACACGGAAGGAGCTTCTGGGAATTATCTAAAGGAGCATTACTGCAGAACTCTTCTATTTTGTATAAGATTACTTTAGTGTTCCCTACCAAAAAATGTATCTCCATTAAAAATCAACTTTGTAGTTACAACTGCCTACTTGCCAAATGGACACCCAGAAATATATGAAAAGCAGTCAAATTTTAACCTAGCTTTTGCATTTTCTTTTCCTTTTATGAGATTTCTTGGGCCGTGCTGGAAAATCAAGGATTGCTGTGATATGTCTTTTGTATGCTATGAATATATACATCTCCCATTGGATAATAAATAAAGCTGTTTTGGCCTATGGCAAGAAAGTGTGTAGCCAGGTGGGAAATCCAAGCAGAAATACATAGGAGATGAAGGGCAGAGTGTGTAATCAAAAGATTTCCTGTGCCCTGCACGGCCCACAGTCCGGACAAGTCTCTCTCACCCACAGTCCCCAGCCACTTATAAAATAATCACTCAGAGGTGTAATATTAATTACAAGCTTCATGGCCTATAGCTAAGAATTCTTGCTAGCTAGCTCTTTCATCTCAAATTAAGCAATTTCTATTAATCCATGTATTGCCATGTGGCCATGGTGTTACCAGTCTGTCAGTATGTTGCTCCTTGGGTGGCAAGCTGGCGTCTCCTCTGCCTCTGCCTTTTTTTCTCTCTGTCTTTCTTGGATTTTCTGCCTGGCTATAATCTGACTCGCCATAGGCCAGAGCAGCTTCTTTATTAACCAATTATAGCAATGCATACAGCATAGAGAAAGACATCCCCCAGCAAGAGTGGGGAGAGATACCAGTCACCACCAAAGGGGCAGCAATATGCCAGCAGACCAGTAATACCACAGTCACATGGCAACATATAGATTAATAGGAATGGGCTAATTTAAGATGAAAGAGCTAGCTAAAAGCCTGAGCCATAGGCCATACAGTTTGTAATTAATATTAAGCCTCTGAGTGATTATTTTATAAGTAACTGTGGGAATGTGGGTGAGAGATTCATCTGGACTCCTGGACAAGGCAGCACCAGAGAAATTTATGTCTACATTTGGCACCCAAATGTCATGGCAAGAGTTTCTACCTAAACCAGAGAGAACTTACTAAAACAGGACTAAGAGCAGCTTCCTAGTTCATATGTCTCATAGGGGCTACAGTACAGAGATGCTGCCATAAAACGATGCTGTGGCATTCAAGCTTGAGCATGGCATGGTGGATTCCTGCTGCAGTATACAGAGGTATCTAAAAACTATGCAGCTTAACAGTTTAAAATTTCTCCTGGGCAAAAAAAGATTACAGGTACACAATAAGGCAGATTCAGAAGGAATAAAACTCTAAATAGTTTACAATGTATGTAAAAGATACATAGTCTTGAGAGAGAGAAGAGAAAGAATATAGTCATAAAAATAAAATAAAGTCTTAAAAATAAAATAACATAAAAAATATAATAAGCCACATAAAGACAGAAAATACACAGAGATTCTGGATTATGTTGTCTTTGGTATTTTTAACTGGAGAGAGACATTTGGTTGTAAAGGCTGCTGAGTTAAACCAATATATATATATATATATTTAAAAGTAACTTGACTTCAAAATTTGGGTCTAAGGATATGTTGTTTTGGAAAGGAGACTTTGCTCTTGTTTCCACAGGAAGCAAGACGCTGTGATTTGTTCCAGGTGAGGATGGATCAGATTTGATCAAGGGAGACCTCCTGAATCTTGACAGGTGGTATCTATCAGCAAAGGTTACAACTGATCTTCCCAGGACTTGACTATTATCTCGAATTTTCTCATAATCCCCATAAAATTATCAATGTCCCCAATCAGCAGGAAGTAGCCTAGAGGATTATGCCCACATTTCCATAAAGAAGAAATGGATTATGGATGTTTGTCTTTGTTTTGGACATTGGTTACAAGTTGTTATTGGTCATAGTCAATCTCTTTGTAAAAGGAGAAATGGGGATATAATAGAGAAATATAGACTATAGATATGATAGGGTAAAAATGTAGATTATTGAATCTACTTTTAAAAAGCAACAACTCATTTGAAATAGTTTACATTGTTATAGATTTTAGCTTATTAATATAAATTTAAAGTTAATTTCATTATGCTGTATGTATATTTCTACTCTTGTTTAAGGTATTATGTTTATGCAATTCATTTAAATTGTAAAATATAATTAAGAAACACAAATTAATAGTCATCTATGGTCATCAAACTTAAAGTCATGTTAGTTAAGTTTTTCTGTATACAAAGGTATATTTCAATTAGATATGTATTCGTCAAACACTTCAAAGACCTACAGAATATGGCATTAAAAATGTTTTAGGAATTTAGACTTCTCTGGACAGTGAGACACATCTGCTCCTGGCAGCACCAATTACTTCAAAAAGAATTATGGCCATTGACGAAATTCATTATGGAGTTTGCTTTCTTTGTGGCAAAAGTTAGCCACGGGGCAAAAAAGTGCCCTTGCTTCAACTACTTGACAGAATGCTGTAGAAACTAGATATGCAGGATGCATAGGAAGCTGACCACTGAACTTTGCAAAGTTCAGGTTCCTGCTTTGCAGAAGAAACTGCGAGACATTCTACAGGACACATGGAGAAGAGTCTGAGGAATGGGTGGAACAGTCCTTAAAATTTCCTGCTTCACAGAAAGTTATGCCAGAGACTCTAGGCCTGTAGGCTGAAGACAGATGCCCCAATGTTACAGAGGAAGTTTGGATGACTGTTCAGGCAGCCAAATGTCTCTGTCATTTCTAGAATTATGGAAGTTGCTTGCAATGCACTTCCTGTTTATTCAGGTAATATTATATCCTGAAGTAGAATAATATTTTAAGGTATGTTACTTTTGCTTATGTTGCATTTATTTAACTCTGTGCAGCTGTGTTACTGTGTCTGTTTCAAATACCTAATGGTCCAATAAAGAACTGAACAGCCAATGGCAAGGCAGGAAAAAGGATAGGCAAGGCTGGCAGGCAGAGAGCATAGAAGGAGAAAACTCAGGGGAGAGATCTAGGAGCTAGCAGCCAGAGAAGGAGGAGGACTCGAGGGGCCAGCAACCAGGCTACATAGCCATCCATGGAATAAGAAATAAAGAAAGACATTTAGGAATAGAAAGGTAAAAGCCCAGAGGCAAAAAGTAGTCAGGATAGTTTAAAGTTAAGAAAAGCTGGTTAGGAAATAAGCCAAGCTAATGCTGGGCATTCATAATTAAGAATAAAATTCTGTGTGTGATTTATTTGGGAGCTGGTTGGTGGGCCCCCCAAAAGAGAAAAAACAAACAACAATATCCTTCTGGGGTCTTTGATGGAGTTGAAGACTAGATAGTTACAATTATAGTTTTCCTTAGTTACAATAAAAGATAAATTAGATATAAAACTTTAGATTCACAAAAGCAGAATAGGTGATAGAATATTTTCTTTAATTATGCCAAATACAAATAGACTAGATATTGTAACTGTAATTCTTGCTTGATAACTGTTTGGTTATATATAATTTTACTATGTTAAAAACCTTCCTTTTTGATTAAACAGAAAAGGGGAAGTGCTGTGGGATGTTTTTCTGTATGCTGTGAATATGTGTGACTCCCATTGGATAATAAATAAAGCTGTTTGGACCTATGGCAAGAAAGCTTACAACCAGGCAGAAAATCCAAGCGGAGATACAGAAGAGAAGAAGGGCAGAGTGGGGAAAGACGCCAGCCACCACCAAAGGAGCAACAAGATGGCAGTAGACAGGTAATGCCACGGCCACATGGCAATATATATAAATTAAAAGGAATGGGTTAATTTAAGATAAAATAGCTATCAAGAAGCTGAAGCCACAGGTCATACAGTTTGTCATTAATATTAAGCTTCTGAGTGATTATTTTATAAGCAGCTATGGGACCACAGGTAGGAGAGATCTGTCCCCACTACTGAGCAAGGCAGGACAAGAGAAATTTCCATCCACAAAGGATAATCTTCCATGTCTAAGGCTCTTAATTTGGCCGCATCTGCAACATGGTTTTGCAACACAAGGTAACAGGACCAAAAGTGTCATCAAAGATAATGTGAATATCACTGGGAAGATTTTCTTTCTAAGACACCACCCAATTCTCATAGTTGAGTACTAAGGCCACTATTAATGTTAGTGAATGAAAGTGGGAAATGAAGCAAAGGACATTATAGTTCCTTGCAATGTAATATTATTCAATGATTAACAAAAAAGAACAAGCCACTGAGGCATATGAAAACATGGATGAATTGCAAAATAATTACATCTAGTGAACAAAAGTGACACAGAAAAGCTGTATCCTGCACAATTTTATTTTAAAAACTGTACAAGCATCCAAATTCATCTGTAGGTATAGATGAAACCCAATCATCAAATTAGAGGCAGTGCATAGAACGAGGAAATTTTGAGGTGATAGATATATTCATTTTCTGGATTATGGTGGTTGCCTCAGAGATGCATGTGTGTGTGTGTATGTGTATGTGTGTGTGTGTGTGTGTGTGTGATGTTTATATTAATATATTACACATATATTAATACACTGTATTAATGATTAGTTCTCCCCTTGAGAACTCATGATTATTTTATTTAAATGAGTATTTGACTGAAATACTGAGAATGCTCAATGAAAACAACAGACAGGTTTAGGAAAGAACTTTCTGAACAGAACTCCAATAACACAGGAACGTGCTCCAAGATTCAACAAATAGCACTAAATGGAATTTGAAAATATCTCTACACAGCAAAGGAAGCTATCAATTGAGAAAACAACCCACAGTAAATCCTTCCCAGACATCATCAGACATAGGGTTAATATTCATAAGTAACAAAGACCTGAAAATATGTGTATATATATATATATATATATATATATATATATATATATATATACTTTATGTTTGCCAATGTTATATTTTATATCAAATAGACCATTATAAAGCTGCTTTCAAAATATTTTTAGTAGAATCTAATGAACTTGTGAAAACATCACATCTCACTTGAGGAAGTCCCCAAATCAAGTAAATTATATGAACAGTCAGGTGGTTCACACACCCTCAGAGAATTTTTAGTCCTTCCTTGAACTTTCCCCAATTTCTATCCAGTAGCCCCGTGGGATCTTCTCTATAACCCATCAGCAGAGGAAATGAATATCAAGCTATCTTTATGGATGGATTAGTACAATAAGCCACACCAGCTGGAAGTAAATTGCTGCTGCATTATAAGAACATCTAGAAGTCTTCAAAAACAATAATTAAGGAAAATTTCTTAATTGGGAAGAATTTCTAATGGTCTCAGGAATGGATTCACTGTGAGTCACTTAGCAGTGGCTAAAAATAAACAGGGAAATACTGACATGATGTTAGGATATAGATATGTGTGTGTGTTATATATAAGTTCACAAAAGGTGTCCCCTGTAAACTCAGTGATTTTATAGAGAAGATGTCCTGCTGAATATAATATTCTGATTCCCTTTCTAAATATCCTACCACATTTCAGAAGATCAGGTACAATATGACTATGATTGAGTAGTGGACAGTGTACGTAGGACCCTCATAAATGTAGGAAAAGAGTGTACATTAAGAGGCAAACTAAATTGATTTATTCTAAAACTGAAAGGGGACAACATAAAAAAAACTAGATGGTAATTTTTCATTGTATGTGAGACTTTAATGCTTCGGTATTTGAGTCTAACGAAGTAACTCTGATTCGCAGAGTTCCCAAGGTGCTCATTGGATCTTGCTTCTGATTTTCCACTTCCTGTGCTTCACTCTGAAGAATAGTTGCTCACAACTTTAGGAGACGTGTTGGAGCCCACTAGATTTCCTAGTGGCTGTACCCAGCAGGACTGCATAAGAGATTGATTGGACCACAGGCCTGGGTACCAGCCGCCTGTAACTAGCAAGAGGGAGGTCTTTAGCTTCACCCCTTGGCATTGTTGTGAATAGACCTTTGGAGAATGTTCTGGGCCAGGGGATAAGGATTCAGGCCCACCCGAGTCTATCCTGTGTTTTCTGTTTCTCTCTTCTCTATTTCTAACTAAGTCTCTTATTCCTCATTCCTCAAGAGTTCCTGGGGTAAATAAGTGTGGGGGCTGGTCTCCCCTGGAGATGACAGAAGCTATGACATAATTAAGCTGTGACTGAGAAGCAAGATATATTTGCTCCTGGAATGAAAGAGTCAGGTAAAATCCATGAAGACATCCTCAAACTTTTTTTTTTAAGTTAAATGTCAGATTGCTGCTCTATGTACTCCTTTTGAAAATTGGCAGGTACAATATTTACATGGTCTACTAAAGTCAAAAACACCCCAAAAGATTATTTCTTATCTTGAAATCTTTCAAATTTTTGCATCACATAAAAAAAAATCAAGGCTACATGTTTTTTTTTCTTTCCACAGACTTGTGTTTAGCCAATGTGTCAATAATTGTGTTTGCTTTAAATTTAACTTGTGATTTTAGTTTCATTGGAAAGCTGTTATATTGTTTTACTACATTGTACTGATGAATTGGTCTTCCCCTTGAAGACCCACGATGAACCCATTTAGATGAATGTGTAACTGAAATCCTGAGAATGCTCAACGCAAACAAAGGAGATACTCTGTAATAGACAGGTTTAGGAAAGAAACTTTCCATACCGAGCTCAATAGCACAGATTCAACAAACGGGACCATATGAAATCTGAAGTTTCTACACAGAAAAGAAAGCTGTGAATAGAGAAAACAGCCCGCAGCATGGGGGCAAATCTTTACCAGATATTGTCAGAAATGGGGGTAAAATCCATAATTAACAACTGCCAAAAATTAAATATCATTTAAGCAAGCCCTCTGAGCAACAAGTGCACTGATGAAATGAATAGTCATCAAAAAAGAAAATAAAAACAACTGGACAGTAAATAAATTTTTAAATATTTAACACCCCTGTCATCATGGTAATGAAATTAAAAACTGCTTTGAAATACCACCCATTCAGAATGTTTATCATCAAGAAATCAAGTGACAACAAATAATGGCAAGCATGTGGGGAAAAAAAATCCTTACTCACTCTGAGAGGCATAAAAGCTAGTATAGCCATCATGAAAATCAGTATGTTTGTTTCTCAATAAATTAAAACTAGAATTACCAGCCAGGTGGTGGTGGCACATGCCTTTAATCTCAGCACTCGGGAGGCAGAGGCAGGCGAATCTCTGTGAGTTTGAGGCCAGCCTGGGCTACAGAGTGAGTTCCAGGAAAGGCAAAAAGCTACACAGAGAAACCCTGTCTCGAAAAAAAACCAAAAAACAAACAAACAAACAAACAAAAACAAAACAACAACAACAAAACAAAAAAACAAACATATAGACCAAACAAAACTTGAATTACTATCAGATTCAACTACAGTACTTCTGGTAATTTCTCAAAGGACCCCTTGTCCTACCATAGAGATATTTGGACATCCATATTTACTATTGTTCTATTCATGAGAGCAAGAAAACAGAACTGGCAAAGATGCTTACAAACAAATGAAAATATAATACATATACACAATGGACTTTTAATCAGTTGTAAAGAAAAAAATAAATTATGAACCTTTTTGGGAAATTTGACAAATCTGGAAAGTGTCATATTAGGTAAGGTTACCCAAACCCAGGAAGACAAAGAACACATTCTTTCTCATATGTAGATCTTAGCCTAGAATTTACAAATTATGTATAAAATAGGTCTATATGTAAGTAAGCCTAAAAAACTAGAAAAGAGACAAGAGAGGAAAAAAAAAACAGGAAATGAGGAAGAGTAGTGGGGGAAAGGATACTGAGTACATGAAAGAGGAAAAGACAGAACCTACAAGGCGATGGATCGGGAGGAAAGTGGTTGAAATGTAGGGGAAGGAGGACCTATTAAAACACTTGGAAATGTCATAGTAATAATCTAGTATCAGTGTGACTATTAAAACTTTTTATAGAATAAATAAATCATTGAATCCACTAAAAATGCTCAATCTGTATGCCAGTTTCATCATGAAATACTGGCACAAATTTTGTTTCTGAACCATGAAAGATTTCATAAAATGTCACAAATCATAAAATTTTTTCAGCATTTGGTGTTGACTTAGCAATCTTCTAAAAGGTAAATGATACCATAGTCAGCATTAAAGCTTTGAAAGGGTTCCTGGAATTCTTGAGAATTTAATCCCTTGGCTCTTGTGAAATTTATGGTCTTGGTGATGATTACCATTATGGTACCCATTATAATGTTTTCCTGTGCATAAATTGTCTGGATATGCTATGAAATGATACTTCACTAAATATGTGCCTTACCTACCATGAAAGAAGTGTCACTTCAACATATTTCCAGTGCATTGTTCAATCTCTTGATTTACTTGTGTCTTTCAATGGCACATAAGAATCCCTTTCTTCAGTGGCATTGTATTGGCATTCAACACATAGAGCATATATGGCAAAATGAGCAATGTTTGTAAGATCAGTATTGTCATCCATTAACAAAACATACAATTTAAATAAGCATCTTTTCTCCCCAAATTGCTTTTGATAGAATTTGCAGTTTTTCATTGGCTAGCTGTGACCTGATGAGGCAAATCTATTGTAGAAATAGCCTTCTTCTATTCATGGCATATTGTATCTGCCATCCTAATCTCACCATCCAAAAAGGACTTTAACTTTTTACTGTGAAGCATGCAGCTACATAATTAGCTTTTACAAAAGAAGTTGTCTGAGTTTTAACTTCAAAGGAAAGTTTTTGTTGTAGAGAAGACTGACTTCCTTTTGTTTGTTTCGTTTTCCAGTTTAGCTGTTTTGTCTTTATTGCCACAGCCCTTAATGCACAATGAATTTTGTAATACGTTTTTTTTTTTTTAATTTATTTTAATTTATTTTGCAATACAATTCAGTTCTACATATCGGTCACGGATTCCCTTGTTCTCCCCCCTCCCGTCCCCCTCACCTTCCCCCCAACGCCCCCCCCCCCATTCCCATCTCCTCCAGGGCAAAGCCTTCCCCACAGACTGAGGTCAACCTGGTAGACTCAGTCCAGGTAGGTCTAGTCCCCTCCTCCCAGGCCAAGCCAAACAATCCTGCATAGGCCCCAGGTTTCAAACAGCCAACTCATGCAATGAGCACAAGATCTGGTCCCACTGCCTGGATGCCTCCCAAACAGATCAAGCCAATCAACTGTCTCACCCATTCGGAGGGCCTGATCCAGTGTGGACCCCTCAGCCATTGGTTCATAGTTCATGTGTTTCCATTCATTTGGCTATTTGTCCCTGTGCTTTATCCAACCTTGGTCTCAACAATTCTCGCTCATATAAACCCTCCTCATTCTCGTTGATTGGACTCCCAGAGATCCACCCAGGGCCTAGTCATGGATCTCTGCATCCAGATCCCTCAGTAGTTGGATGAGGTTTCTAGCACAACAATTAGGGTGTTTGGCCATCCCATCACCAGAGTAGGTCAGTTCGGGCTGTCTCTCGACCATTGCCAGCAGTCTGTTGTGTGGGTATCTTTGTGGATTTCTGTGGGCCTCTCTAGCACTTTGCTTCTTCCTGTTCTCATGTGGTCTTCATTTACCATGGTCTCCTATTCCTTGTTCTCCCTCTCTGTTGTTGATCCAGCTGGGATCTCCCGCTCCCCCAAGCTCTCTTTCCCTCGACCCTCGCCTTTCATTACCCCCACTCATGTCCAGGCTGTTCATGTAGATCTCATTCCATTTCTCTGTCATTGGGCGATCCCTGTGTCTTTCTTGGGGTCCTGTTTTCCGGGTAGCCTCCCTGGTGATGTGAATAGCAGACAATTCATCCTTGTTTCATGTCTAGTATCCTGCTATGAGTGAGTACATACCATGTTTGTCTTTCTGAGTCTGGGTTACCTCACTCAGGATGATTTTTTCTAGATCCATCCATTTGTCTGCAAACCTCATGATGCCATTGTTTTTTTCTGCTGAGTAGTATTCCATTGTGTATATGTATCACATTTTGTTTATCCATTCTTCAGTTGAAGGGCATCTGGGTTGTTTCCATGTTCTGGCTATTACAAACAATGCTGATATGAACATAGCTGAACAAGTGCTCTTATGGTGTGGTTGAGCATTTCTTGGGTATATGCCCAAGAGTGGTATAGCTGGATCTTGGGGGAGATTGATTCCCAATTTTCTAAGAAAGCGCCATATTGATTTCCAAAGTGGTTGTACAAGCTTGCATTCCCACCAGCAGTGGAGGAGAGTTCCCCTAGCTCCACATCCTCTCCAGCATAAGGTGTCTTCAGTGTTTTTGATCTTAGCCATTCTGACAGGCGTAAGGTGGTATCTCAGAGTTGTTTTGATTTGCATTTCCCTGATGATTAGGGATGATGAGCAATTCCTTAAATGTCTTTCGGCCATTTGAGTTTCCTCTGTTGAGAATTCTCTGTTTAGTTCTATAGCCCATTTCTTAATTGGACTGTTGGGCATTTTGATGTCTAATTTCTTGAGTTCCTTATATATTCTGGATATCAGTCCTCTGTCAGATGTGGGGTTGGTGAAGATCTTTTCCCATTCTGTAGGCTGTCGCTTTGCCTTGTTGACCGTATCCTTTGCTCTACAAAAGCTTCTCAGTTTCAAAAGGTCCCATTGATTGATTGTTTCTCTCAGAGTCTGTGCTACTGGTGTTCTATTTAGGAAGTAGTCTCCAATGCCAATGCGTTCAAGACTACTTCCTACTTTCTCTTCTAGCAGGTTCAGAGTAGCTGGATTTATGTTGAGGTCCTTGATCCACTTGGACTTAAGTTTTGTGCACGGTGATAGATATGGATCTATTTGCAGCCTTCTACATGTTGATATCCAGTTTTGCCAGCACCATTTGTTGAAGATGCTTTCTTTTTTCCATTGTGCACTTTTGTCTTCTTTGTCAAAAATTATATGTTCATAGGTGTGCGGATTAATGTCAGGGTCTTCAATTCGATTCCATTGGTCCACATGTCGGTTTCTATGCCAGTACCAAGCTGTTTTTATTACTGTAGCTCTATAGTAGAGCTTGAAGTCAGGGATCGTGATGCCTCCAGAAGTTGTGTTATTGTACAGGATTCCTTTGGCTATCCTGCGTTTTTTGTTTTTCCATATGAATTTGAGTATTATTCTTTCCAGGTCTGTGAAGAATTGTGTTGGTATTTTGATGGGGATTGCATTGAATCTGTAGATTGCTTTTGGTAAGATTGCCATTTTTACTATGTTAGTCCTGCCTATCCATGAGCATGGGAGATCTTTCCATTTTCTGACATCTTCTTCAATTTCTTTTTTCAGGGACTTAAAGTTCTTGTCATATAGGTCCTTCACTTGCTTGGTTAGTGTTACCCCAAGGTATTTTATGTCATTTGTGGCTATAGTAAAGGGTGATGTATCTCTGATTTCCTTCTCCGCTTCTTTGTCCATTGTATATAGGAGGGCTACTGATTTTTTTGAGTTGATCTTGTATCCTGCTATGTTGCTGAAGGTGTTTATAAGCTGTATCAGTTCCTTGGTGGAATCTTTGGGGTCACTCAAGTATACTATCATGTCATCTGCAAATAGGGAAAGCTTGACTTCTTCCTTTCCAATTTGTATCCCCTTAATCTCCTTATGTTGTCTTATTGCTCTGGCTAGAACTTCAAGTACTATATTGAATAAGTATGGGGAGAGTGGACAGCCTTGCCTCGTTCCTGATTTTAGTGGAATTGCTTTGAGTTTCTCTCCATTTAATTTGATGTTGGCTGTTGGTTTGCTGTAAATTGCCTTTATTATGTTTAGGTATGTTCCCTGTATTCCTGATCGCTCTAATACCTTTATCATGAAGGGGTGATGGATTTTGTCAAATGCCTTTTCTGCATCCAGTGAGATGATCATATGGTTTTTTTTTTGAGTTTGTTTATATGGTGTATTATATTGACGGACTTTCGTATGTTGAACCACCCTTGCATCCCTGTAATGAATCCTACTTGATCATGGTGGATAATTGTTTTGATGTGTTCTTGGAGTCTGTTTGCCAGTATTTTATTGAGTATTTTTGCATCAATGTTCATGAGGGAGATCGGTCTGTAGTTCTCTTTCTTTGTTGTATCCTTGTTTGGTTTAGGAATTAGGGTAATTGTAGCCTCGTAGAAGGAGTTTGGTAATGTTCCTTCTGTTTCTATTGTGTGGAACAATTTAGAGAGTATTGGTATTAACTCTTCTTTGAAGATCTGGTAGAATTCTGCGCTGAAACCATCTGGTCCTGGGCTTTTTTTGGTTGGGAGACTTTTAATGACTGTTTCTATTTCGTTAGGGGTTATTGGACTATTTAAATAGTTTATCTGGTCTTGATTTAACTTAGGTATGTGGTACCTATCCAGAAAGTTATCCATTTCTTTTAGGTTTTCCAGTTTTGTCGAATAGAGGTTTTTGAAGTATGACCTGATGATTCTCTGGATTTCCTCAATGTCTGTTGTTATGTCCCCCTTTTCATTTCTGATTTTGTTGATTTGGATGCTCTCTCTCTGTCTTTTGGTTAGTTTGGATAAGGGCTTGTCTATCTTGTTGATTTTCTCAAAGAACCAACTCTTTGTTTCATTAATTTTTTGTATTGTTCTCTTTGTTTCTATTTTATTGATTTCAGCTCTCACTTTGATAATTTCCTGGCGTCTATTTTTCCTGGGAGACTGTGCTTCTTCTTGTTCTAGAGCTTTCAGGTATGCTGTTAAGTCTCTAGTGTGAGATTTCTCCAACTTATTTATGTGGGCATTTAGTGCTATGAATTTCCCTCTTAGTACTGCTTTCATAGTGTCCCATAAATTTGGATATGTGGTGTCTTCATTTTCATTGATCTCTAGGAAGTCTTTAATTTCTTTCTTTATTTCTTCCTTAACCCATTGGTGATTCAGTTGGGTATTATTCAGTTTCCATGAGATTGCAGGTTTTCTGTAGTTTTTGTTGCTGTTGAAATCCAACTTTAGACCATGGTGGTCTGATAGAACACAGGAGGTTATTCCAATTCTTTTGTATCTGTTTAGATTTGTTTTGTGGCCAAGTATGTGGTCAATTTTAGAGAAGGTTCCATGGGGTGCTGAGAAGAAGGTATATTCTTTTTTGTTAGGATGGAATGTTCTGTAGATATCGATTAAGTCCATTTGAGTCATGACATCAGTTAAGTCCTTTATTTCTCTGTTAAGTTTCAATTTGGGAGATCTGTCCAGTGGTGAAAGTGGGGTGTTGAGGTCTCCCACTATTAATGTGTGGGGTTTTATATGTGATTTAAGCTTTAGTAATGTTTCTTTTACATATGTGGGTGCCCTTGTGTTTGGGGCATAAATATTCAGAATTGAGACTTCATCTTGGTGGATCTTTCCTGTGATGAGTATGTAATGCCCTTCTTGATCTCTTTTGATTGATTTTAGTTTGAAGTCTATTTTGCTGGATATCAGGATGGCTACACCCGCTTGTTTCTTAAGACCGTTTGATTGGAAAGTCTTTTCCCAGCCTTTTATTTTCAGGTAGTGTCTATCTTTGAATTTGAGTTGTGTTTCTTGTATGCAGCAGAAAGATGGGTCCTGCTTTCGTATCCATTCTGTAAGCCTATGTCTTTTTATAGGTGAATTAAGTCCATTGATATTGAGGGAAATTAATGACCAGTGATTGTTCATTCCTGTTATTTTTTGGTGGTGATGTGTGGGTACTTCTATACGTTGGGGTTTACTGCTGTGGCTTTATCTGTTGCCTGTGTTTTCGAGGGTGTATCTGACTTCCTTAGGTTGGAATTTTCCTTCTAGTGCTTTCTGTAGGGCTGGGTTTGTGGATAAGTATTGTTTAAATCTGGCTTTGTCATGGAATGTCTTGTTCACTCCATCTATGGTGATTGAAAGTTTTGCTGGGTATATTAGTCTAGGCTGACATCCATGGTCTCTTAGTGTCTGCATTACATCTGTCCAGGTTCTTCTGGCTTTCAAAGTCTCCATTGAGAAATCAGGTGTTATTCTGATGGGTTTGCCTTTATATGTCACTTGGCCTTTTTCCTTTGCTGCTCTTAATATTCTTTCTTCATTCTGTATGTTTAGTTGTTTAACTATTATGTGGCGAGGGGACTTTTTTTGGGGGTCTAGTCTGTTTGGTGTTCTATAAGCTTCTTGTATCTTCATAGGCATTTCCTTCTTTAAGTTGGGAAAGTTTTCTTCTATGATCTTGTTGAATATATTTTCTGTGCCCTTGAGTTGGTATTCTTCTCCTTCTTCGACCCCTATTATTCTTAGGTTTGGTCTTTTCATGGTGTCCCAAATTTCTTGGACATTTTGGTTCATGACTTTGTTGGCTTTAGTGTTTTCTTTGACTGATGAATGTATTTCTTCTGCTGTATCTTCAACGCTAGAGATCCTCTCTTCCATCTCTTGCATTCTGTTGATTATACTTGCATCTGAAGTTCCCAATCGTTTTCTCAGATTTTCTATTTCCAGCATTCCCTCTGTTTGTGTCTTCTTCATTTTTTCTATTTCCCTTTTCAGGTCTTGGACTGTTTCCTTCATTTGTTTCATTGATTTTTCTTGATTTTCTCTCAGTATTTTATTGTTTTCTTCCAGGACTTTATTGATTTCTTCTAATTTGTTTGCCCTTTCCTCTAGTTGTTTACAGCGTTCTTCACATTTTTTTGTCTTTTCCTCTACACAAGCCTCTAGCTTCTTCATGATGTCATTCATAAGGCTGTTTTCTTCTGCTTCTTCCAATTTCTGATGTTCAGGTCTAGGTGTTGGAGGAGGGCTAGGGCCTGGTGATGCTGTATTGCTATTCATTTTGTTGTATATGTTTCTGCCTTGACGTCTGCCCATCTCCTTGTGCTTCGTTACTGGCCTTATCCGCACACTTGGTTCAGCCAGACCAGTGTTCCAAAAGGGAAGTCCGGAGCAAGATGGGAGCTGGGGGCCGGCCTCTAAGTCTCAGGAAGAGGCTTGGGGCTCAGGCGGACGGGCGTGGGGGCAGGGCGTGGAGACTGCAGGGCCTGCGAGGGGTCTTGGAGAATATAATTTATATTATATGTGTGTGTTTATTTTGTGTAACATTGTGACAAGTATTGTCATCTACAAAGCTCATGCTTGGGGAATCTGCAGTCACGTCAGAGAGGGGGGGAGGGAGGGAGATCTCACAATGTTTTAAGTAAATTTATGGTATTGCCTTGGTTAGCATGCATAGTTATCTTGGGACATATGTTGCTTGCACACTGTGTTTTGATGATGTTGGGCATTCCTGATCTAGACCAGAAAAAAAAAAAAAAAACTCTAGTTCTGAGGCATAGCAGATGTGGATGGTGTAGACTGCGCTTCGTTTTTCTCTTGAAATCCAAGGTATCCTCTTCTCCTGATACCCATCCTAGACTGAAACCATTCATTCCATTAACCTCTAGCTGCAGAGATTCAGTAAAGAGCTGATATCAGCTAAGAGAAGTCAGGAGAAGCATTGCAAAAGCATTTACTCCTCTCCTTCTTTCACAATAAGGTCATGGACTGACATGAAAGTTGAAGGAGATGCAGAACACATGTATGTAAAGCATTCAGAAGATGGCTATGTAGTGCAATGATACTTCTTCATTTTCATTTTCTAGAAAAGAAATTTGCTTTTATGTAAATGACTTACTGTTTTCATTATCTAAGGAAAAACATATGATCTACTTAAAAGGAGCTAATTGCAGTTTAGTGAAAGGGCAATTTACAATATGTGGTCAGAGATAAAAAAAAAAAAAAGTTATTAGAGACCAAGAAGTATTCATGTCCTGGTAATAGTAGAAAGCCATGATTAAATTCTGGGGCCAACAGGGAGGATACTACAAAAGCCCCACCACTAATTCCATGAAAACTGACACCAGTTAAGGGTGACAAACCAGCACTTTTATTGGCACATGTATTATTTGAAAGAATAGATAATGCCTCTGTCTAGCATCTGTCTGTCTTATCTATCTATCTATCTATCTATCTATCTATCTATCTATCTATCTATCTATCATCTATCCATCATCTATGTATTTCTAGATCTATCTACCTGTCTATCTACCTACTCTTTCCCTTCCTCTTCCCTTCCCTTCCCATTTCCTGCTGCTCCTCTAACTAAATATAAAAACTAGCACTTAAGAAACTAAGGAACCAAATACCACTGCTATCTACCAAAGTAAAGATTCCAGGACAGACAGAAAGTCTAGACAGCAGAAAAGAGATCTTTAAATGCTTGATCTGGGGCCATACAAGGTGATTTGTCTAAGGAAATGGCTCATTCAGTGAAGTTTTTTGGCACTCCAGCATGAAGTCTTGTGTTCAGATTCCCAACACACATGTAAAAAAAAAAATCAGGCATGACACTGTATATCTGTAACAGCACCAGCAAATGAGGAAACAGGAGGATCCATAGCCACTGTTGACCAGTCTACACAATCAATGAGCTCCAGATTTGGTAACAAATATTTTCTTAAAAGTAAGATAGAAGTTTGTGGAGGAGACATGACTCAGCATTTGAGAGGGCATACTGATCTTGCACAGAACCTCAGTTAAATTCCACTTATCCACTTCACAATTGCCTGTAATTCCAGCTACAGGGCATTGGGCACCCACTTCTGGCCTCTGTGGACCCCTACAATCATGTGCACATACTCTGAGAAAGATCACACACGAACAGATAATTTAAAATAAAATATAAGTGGAGAGTAACTGAGGAAGATTCCCAATGTCAACCTCTGTTCTCCACATATATGTGCACACAGACACATGGATGCACACTTGCATGAATAAATGAACACAGTAAGAAATAACTTTTCATATGTTTGTTTGATGAGCATTGAAAGCAAAATACTAAATGGAATGACATAAATAAAATTAACAATCTAGAAAAGAAAGCTTTGAAAAAATTAAAATCAAAGCAAGATCAATAACAAGGATTCTGTGATTCACAGAAAGGTTTCAAGCAGCTAGCTAGAAGAGCACATCTTTTGTTCCTGTTGCCTCTTTTTTTTTTTTATTAATTTATTTTGCAATACAATTCAGTTCTACATATCAGCCACGGATTCCCTTGTTCTCCCCCCTCCCGTCCCCCTCACCTTCCCCCCAACCCCCCCCCCCCATTCCCATCTCCTCCAGGGCAAAGCCTTCCCCACAGACTGAGGTCAACCTGGTAGACTCAGTCCAGGTAGGTCTAGTCCCCTCCTCCCAGGCCGAGCCAAACAATCCTGCATAGGCCCCAGGTTTCAAACAGCCAACTCATGCAATGAGCACAAGATCTGGTCCCACTGCCTGGATGCCTCCCAAACAGATCAAGCCAATCAACTGTCTCATCCATTCAGAGGGCCTGATCCAGTGGGGACCCCTCAGCCATTGGTTCATAGTTCATGTGTTTCCATTCATTTGGCTATTTGTCCCTGTGCTTTATCCAACCTTGGTCTCAACAATTCTCGCTCATATAAACCCTCCTCATTCTCGCTAATTGGACTCCCAGAGATCCACCCGGGGCCTAGTCATGGATCTCTGCATCCAGATCCCTCAGTAGTTGGATGAGGTTTCTAGCACAACAATTAGGGTGTTTGGCCATCCCATCACCAGAGTAGGTCAGTTCGGGCTGTCTCTCGACCACTGCCAGCAGTCTGTTGTGTGGGTATCTTTGTGGATTTCTGTGGGCCTCTCTAGCACTTTGCTTCTTCCTATTCTCATGTGGTCTTTATTTACCATGGTCTCCTATTCCTTGTTCTCCCTCTCTGTTGTTGATCCAGCTGGGATCTCCCGCTCCCCCAAGCTCTCTTTCCCTCAACCCTCGCCTTTCATTACCGCCACTCATGTCCAGGCTGTTCATGTAGATCTCATTCCATTTCTCTGTCATTGGGTGATCCCTGTGTCTTTCTTGGGGTCCTGTTTTCCAGGTAGCCTCCCTGGTGATGTGAGTAGCAGACAAGTCATCCTTGTTTCATGTCTAGTATCTTGCTATGAGTGAGTACATACCATGTTTGTCTTTCACAACCCAGATGCCCTTCAACTGAAGAATGGATAAACAAAATGTGGTACATATACACAATGGAATACTACTCAGCAGAGAAAAACAATGGCATCATGAGGTTTACAGACAAATGGATGGATCTAGAAAAAATCATCCTGAGTGAGGTAATCCTGTTGCCTCTTAATCCTGTAGGACATGTTATTTCTTAGCTTCCATACAAAATAAATGAATACTGGTATAGAGTCCTTTATATCTATACAATGACATCTTTGAAAAAGGTAATTGCTATTAATAGTTTCATCTCTAGTAAAAAAAAATGATTATATAGAAATTTTATTGAAGCAGGAAAATCCTCCAAATATTGTCTCACCATTAATGATCATACAACATAAGCAGCTGGGAATGTAATTTTGCTAAAATGCCTCTTTGAATTATTTAAAATTTTTATTCTAATTAGTTTAGAGCATATGAGCTAAGTAAAGCAATAAAAACAAACAAAATGTGAAAAAACTGAGAATTATAGATGCTGATAGCATTCTTTAACTTTTGGTACTATGTTTTACACATCTACCCTATGTAATAGAACTTAATAAAGTAAGTTGGTATTTTTAATGGATTTTATATAAAAATATGTATAATGGTCTAAATGCATTACTATATAATTTGGGGGAGTGAGAAGATGTTTATTGCTATCAGACACTGAAGTGAGAAGCAGGTCCAGTAAATGCAACAAGGATTAAAGTTCTGTCATATTTCCCTCATTATCATTGTAGACTTTTTATAGCTCTTATATCTATCAGCTTGGCCCTTCTTGGTAAGCTCATCAGAAGGAAAATTCTAAAGAGAAATATGGCTGTACATTTCACAATAAAAGACAAATGTATTCTTAAACTCATGTACACTAAGTTGTTAACTTTCCATTCTAGATAGAGTACTGTATCTTTTCTGAAAACACCCAGCCACTTCCTGAGACTTAGAGACCAGCCCCCAGCTCCCATCCTGCCCTGACCTCCCATCTGGACAAGAGAGAGAGGCTTCCTGAATCTGTCAGCTCTATCTGAACCAAGTGCTCTGATAAGACCAAGAACAAATCCATAAGGAGATGGGCAGACATTAAGGCAGAAGTACATACAACAAAATGAAGAGCAATACACCATCACCAGAACCTAGCCCTCCAACAGCTAGACCTGAACATCAAAAAATGGAAGAAGCAGAAGAAACCAGCCTTATGAATAACATCATGAAGAGAGTAAAGGCTTATATAGAAGGAATCACAAATGAAATTGAGGAAAAGGCAAACAAAAAATGGGAAGAATGCTATAAAATCTAGAGGAAAGGACAAATAAAGCAGAAGAAAACAATAAAGCCCTGAAAGAAAATCATGAAAAAGCAAAGAAACAGATGAAGGAAACAGTCCAAGACCTGACAAAGGAAATAGAAAAAAATGAAGAAGACACAAACAGAGGGAATGCTGGAAATAGAAAATCTGAGTAAACGAATGGGAAATTCAGATGCAAGTATAACCAACAGGATGCAAGAGATGGAAGAGAGGATGTCCGGTGTTGAAGATACAGTAGAGGAAATAGATTCATCAGTCAAAGAAAACACTAAAGCCAACAAAGTCATGACCCAAAATGTCCAAGAATTTTGGGACACCATGAAAAGGCCAAACCTATGAATAATAGGGATAGGGGAAGGAGAAGAATACCAACTCAAAGGCACAGAAAATATATTCAACAAGATTATAGAAGAAAACTTTCCCAACTTAAAGAAGGAAATGCCTATGAAGATACAAGAAGCCTATAAAACACCAAACAGAATGGACCCCCAAAAAAGTCCCCTTGCCACATAATAATTAAATAACTAAATGTACAGAATAAAGAAAGAATATTAAGAGCAGCAAAGGAAAAAGGCCAAGTGACTTATAAAGGCAAACCCATCAGAATAACACCCGATTTCTCAATGGAGACTTTGAAAGCCAGAAGGACCTGGACAGATGTAATGCAGACACTAAGAGACCATGGATTCCAGCCTAGACTAATATACTCAGAAAAACTTTCAATCATCATAGACGGAGTGAACAAGACATTCCAAGAAAAAAAAAAAAAAAACACGTTTAAACAATACTTATCCACAAACCTAGCCCTACAGAAAGCAGTAGAAGGAAAATTCCAACCTAAGGAAGTCAGATACACCCTCAAAAACATAGGCAATAGATAATGCCACAGCAGTAAACCCCAAAGAAAAGAAATACACACACACTACCACCAAAAAATAACAGGAATGAACAATCACTGGTCATTAATATCCCTTAATATCAATGGACTTAATTCACCTATAAAAAGACACAGGCTTACAGAATGGATATGAATGCAGGACCCATCTTTCTGCTGCATACAAGAAACACAACTCAAATTCAAAGATAAACACTGCCTAAGAATAAAAGGCTGGGAAAAGACTTTCCAATCAAATGGTCTTAAGAACCAAGCGTGTGTATCCATCCTAATATCCATCAAAATAGACTTCAAACTAAAATCAATCAAAAGAGATCAAGAAGGGCATTACATACTCATCACAGGAAAGGTCCACCAAGATGAAGTTTCAATTCTGAACATTTATGCCCCAAACACAAGGGCACCCGCATATGTAAAAGAAACATTACTAAAGCTTAAACTACATATAAAACCCAACACATTAATAGTGGGAGACTTCAACACCCCATTTTCACCACTGGACAGATCTCCCAAAACAAAACTTAACAGAGAAATAAAGGGCTTAACTGATGTCATGACTCAAATTGACTTAATCGTTATCTACAGAACATTCCATCCTACCAAAAAGAATATACCTTCTACTCAGCACCCCATGGAACCTTCTCTAAAATCGACTACATGCTTGGCCACAAAGCAAATCTTAACAGATACAAAACAATTGGAATAACCACCTGCATTCTATCAGACCACCATGGTTTAAAGTTAGATTTCAACAACAACAAAAACTACAGAAAACCTACAATCTCATGGAAACTGAATAATGCTCAACTTAATCATCAATGGGTTAAAGAAGAAATAAAGAGAGAAATTAAAAACTTCCTAGAGAGCAATGAAAATGAAGACACCACATACCCAAACTTATGGGACACTATGAAAGCAGTGCTAAGAGGGAAATTCATAGCACTAAATGCCCACATAAAGAAGTTGGAGAAGCAGACAAGTCATCCTTGTTTCATGTCTAGTATCCTGCTATGAGTGAGTATATACCATGTTTGTCTTTCTGAGTCTGGGTTACCTCACTCAGGATGATTTTTTCTAGATCCATCCATTTGTCTGCAAACCTCGTGAAGTCATTGTTTTTCTCTGCTGAGTAGTATTCCATTGTGTATATGTACCACATTTTGTTTATCCATTCTTCAGTTGAAGGGCATCTAGGTTGTTTCCATGTTCTGGCTATTACAAACAATGCTGATATGAACATAGCTGAACAAGTGCTCTTATGGTGTGGTTGAGCATTCCTTGGGTATATGCCCAAGAGTGGTATAGCTGGATCTTGGGGGAGATTGATTCCCAATTTTCTAAGAAAGCGCCATATTGATTTCCAAAGTGGTTGTACAAGCTTGCATTCCCACCAGCAGTGGAGGAGAGTTCCCCTAGCTCCACATCCTCTCCAGCATAAGGTGTCTTCAGTGTTTTTGATCTTAGCCATTCTGACAGGCATAAGGTGGTATCTCAGAGTTGTTTTGATTTGCATTTCCCTGATGATTAGGATGACTTGTCTGCTACTCACATCACCAGGGAGGCTACCTGGAAAACAGGATCCCAAGAAAGACACAGGGATCGCCCAGTGACAGAGAAATGGAATGAGATCTACATGAAGAGCCTGGACATGAGTGGGGGTAGTGAAAGGCGAGGGTCGAGGGAAAGAGAGCTTGGGGGAGCGGAAGATCCCAGCTGGATCAACAACAGAGAGGGAGAACAAGGAATAGGAGACCATGGTAAATGAAGACCACATGAGAATAAGAAGAAGCAAAGTGCTAGAGAGACCCACAGAAATCCACAAAGATACCCACACAACAGACTGCTGGCAATGGTCGAGAGACAGCCCGAACTGACTGACTCTGGTGATGGGATGGCCAAACACCCTAATTGTTGTGCTAGAAACCTCATCCAACTACTGAGGGATCTGGATGCAGAGATCCATGACTAGGCCCTGGGTGGAGCTCTGGGAGTCCAATTAGCGAGAAGGAGGAGGGTTTATATGAGCGAGAATTGTTGAGACCAAGGTTGAATAAAGCACAGGGACAAATAGCCAAATGAATGGAAACACATGAACTATGAACCAATGGCTGAGGGGTCCCCACTGGATCAGGCCCTCCGAATGGGTGAGACAGTTGATTGGCTTGATCTGTTTGGGAGGCATCCAGGCAGTGGGACCGGGTCCTGTGCTCATTGCATGAGTTGGCTGTTTGAAACCTGAGGCCTATGCAGGATTGTTTGGCTGGGCCTGGGAGGAGGGGACTAGACCTACCTGGACTGAGTCTACCAGGTTGACCTCAGTCTGTGGGGAAGGCTTTGCCCTGGAGGAGATGGGAATGGGGGGGGGTTGAGGGGAAGGTGAGGGGGACGGGAGGGGGGAGAACAAGGGAATCCATGGCTGATATATAGAACTGAATTGTATCGCAAAATAAATTAAATAAAAAAAAAAGAAAAAAAATGGAAAAAAAAACAAAAATAAAATAAACCAAAAAAAAAAAATGTTATCAGCTCTTAGGGTATATAAAGGTTGGGGGAAAAAACACAATGCCAATGTTTGTGAATATACATTGTAAATTCTTTAAAATACCTTGTTATCTTTTATTTATCTGAGTAAAGCTGAAATTATCTTCTAAAAAAAAAAAGAAGTTGGAGAAATCTCACACTAGTGACTTAACAGCACACCTGAAAGCTCTAGAACAACAAGAAGCAAAGTCTCCCAGGAAGAATAGACGCCAGGAAATTATCAAATTGAGAGCTGAAATCAATGAAATAGAAACAAAGAGAACAACACAAAAATTTAATGAAACAAAGAGTTGGTTCTTTGAGAGAATCAACAAGATAGACAAGCCCTTACCCAAACTAACCAAAAGACAGAGAGAGAGAGAGAGCATCCAAATTAACAACATCAGAAATGAAAAGGGGGACATAACAACAGACATTGAGGAAATCCAGAGAATCATCAGGTCATACTTCAAAAACCTCTATGCCACAAAAGTGGAAAATCTAAAAGAAATGGATAATTTTCTGGATAGGTACCACATATCTAAGTTAAATCAAGACCAGATAAACTATTTAAATAGTCCAATAACCCCTAAGGAAATAGAATCAGTCATTAAACGTCTCCCAACCAAAAAAAGCCCAGGACCAGATGGTTTCAGTGCAGAATTCTACCAGATCTTCAAAAAAGAATTAATACCAATACTCTTCAAATTGTTCCACACAATAGAAACAGACGGAACATTACCAAACACCTTCTATGTGGCTACAATTACTCTGATTCCTAAACCAAACAAGGATACAACAAAGAAAGAGAACTACAGACCGATCTCCCTCATGAACATTGATGAAAAAATACTCAATAAAATACTGGCAAACAGACTCCAAGAATACATCAAAACAATTATCCACCATGATCAAGTAGGCTTCATTCCAGGGATGCAAGGGTGGTTCAACATATGAAAGTCCGTCAATGTAATACACCATATAAACAAACTCAGAGGAAAAAACCACATGATCATCTCACTAGATGCAAAAAAGGCATTTGACAAAATCTAACACCCCTTCATGAGAAAGGTCTTGGAGCAATCAGGAATACAGGGAATATACCTAAACATAATAAAGGCAATTTACAGCAAGCCAACAGTCAACACCAAAATAAATGCAGAGAAACTCAAAGCAATTCCACTAAAATCAGGAACAAGGCAAGGCTGTCTGCTCTCCCCATACTTATTCAATATAGTACTTGAAGTTCTAGCCAGAGCAATAAGACAGCATAAGGAGATTAAGGGGATACAAATTGGAAAGGAAGAAGTCAAGCTTTCCCTATTTGCAGATGACATGATAGTATACTTGAGTGACCCCAAAGATTCAACCAAGGAACTGATACAGCTTATAAACACTTTCAGCAACATAACAGGATACAATATCAACTTAAAAAAATCAGTAGCCCTCCTATATACAATTGACAAAGAGGCTGAGAAGGAAATCAGAGATACATCACCCTTTACAATAGCCACAAATGATATAAAATACCTTGGGATAACACTAACCAAGCAAGTGAAGGACCTATATGATAAGAACTTTAAGTCCCTGAAAAAAGAAATTGAAGAAAATGTCAGAAAATGGCAAGATCTCCCATGCTCATGGATAGGCAGAATTAACATAGTAAAAATGGCAATCTTACCAAAAGCAATCTACAGATTCAATGCAATTCCCATCAAAATACCAAAACAAAAATACCCAGGATAGCCAAAAGAATCCTGTACAATAAAACAACCTCTGGAGGTATCACGATCCCTGACCTCAAGCTCTACTATAGAGCTACAGTAATAAAAACAGCTTGGTACTGGCATAAAAACCTACATGTGGACCAATGGAATCGAATTGAAGACCCTGACATTAATCTGCACACCTATGAACATATAATTTTTGACAAAGAAGCCAAAACTGTACAATGGAAAAAAAGAAAGCATCTTCAACAAATGGTGCTGGCATAACTGGATGTCAACATGTAGAAGGCTGCAAATAGATCCATATCTGTCACCGTGCACAAAACTTAGGTCCAAGTGGATCAAAGACCTCAACATAAATCCAGCTACTCTGAACCTGCTAGAAGAGAAAGTAGGAAGTAGTCTTGAACTCATTGGCATAGGAGATCACTTCCTAAATACAACACCAGTAGCACAGACACTGAGAGAAACAATCAATCAATGGGACCTCTTGAAACTGAGAAGCTTTTGTAGAGCAAAGGAAACGGTCAACAAGGCAAAGCAACAGCCTACAGAATGGGAAAAGGTCTTCACCAACCCCACATCTGACAGAGGACTGATATCCAGGATATATAAAGAACTCAAGAAATTAGACATCAAAATGTCTGACTAAGTAATGGGCTATAGAACTAAACAGAGAATTCTCAACAGAGGAATCTTCATTGAAATCAATATTCATCCTGATATTTCTGATTTTTATGAAAGAAGAAGAACAATGGCATCTTGAAATTCTAATCCAATTCTTATTACTAACAAATTTCGTCATATAATTTTATTTCTTCTCATGGCTGAAGAAAAAAATCTTTGTGTATTCATCTGTGATGAGCATCAAAACTGATTCTATTTCATGTCTATTATGATTATTGCCATGAGGTCATGGATATGCAGATACTTCTGTTTCCTCTATCCTAATATCGTGTAGAATGATATAAATAAATTACTTAGGTATTTTTTTTATTTTGCAATACAATTCAGTTCTACATATCAGTCACAGATTCCCTTGTTCTCTCCCCTCCCGCCCCCCTCACCTTCCCCCCAGCCCACCCCCTATTCCCACCTCCTCCAGGGCAAAGCCTCCCCCGAGGACTGAGCTCAACCTTGTAGACTCAGTCCAGGCAGGTCCAGTCCCCTCCTCCCAGGCCGAGCCAAGCAACCCTGCATAGGCCCCAGGTTTCAAATTTTACATCAGATTATTTAAATTACAGAATGTCAAAGAAAAGACTAAATACCACTTAAAAATTCACTTTTTAATCTGGGAAGCAGTAAATATGTTTTTATTTATATTTAGGATAGGTATATCAATTTAGTCAAAACTAAAAATGTTATATTTCCCTTGTTTAGATGACAAATACTGCTTGAAAAAAATATGTATGAGTGTGAAGTTGACAAAATATGGATCTATAATGTCTAATCAACTTGATTGAGCTATGGGGTTCTCAGATATCTTGTTTAATATTATTTCTAGGGTTGTCAATGAGTGTATTTCAGGGAGGAGTAAGCATGTAAACTAACGGACAAATTAAGACAGTTTTCTTTTCCAGTTTGAGTGCACATCTTCCAACCCACAACTGATGGGACAGAACAAAATTGTGAGGAATAGTTCATTGATTTTCCCAACTGCTTTATCTAAAACATGGACCATATAGACCCCTGGGACCTGGATTTCAGACCCTGGGCAAATAGTGTCTATCTTGAGAAAGATGTAAGTGACTACTAGATCCATTAATATTATTACTAAAGATAATATTAATATTAGTATTAAAAACTTGAGTTCATTAATCAAAATCCATCAAAACCAAAATATGCAAAGATCTATTTAAATCTCACAACTCACCAACAAGAGGAAAACTAAACTATTTTCTGATTACACAATTTCAATTATAAGTTCCATTAAACATAACATGTGACAAATCCTCGATGACAGCCAGTCATTTATTATTGAAAAATTAACAGCTGGAAAGAGTTGGAAAAGAAAAAGTGAGATAAAGAAGAAGATTGAGTCAATGAATGAATTTAAAACTAGAAAAAAAAAAGAACAGTGAATAAAGCCAAGATCTCATCTTGTGAGGAATAACTATACAACATCCAAGCAATACACTCTAGTAAAATTGAAATTATTAAAATGAGAAATAAGGAAAATATACAGCATCTCAAACATGTAAGATTTATTTTTTTAAATTACAATAGCCACATGGTTCTCTCTGCTGCACTTCATAAACTCAGTGAAATGTGTATTTTTCCCTAGAAAAATTGACATTACCCAAGAAGACTTCAGATGAAATCGAAAATTTGAATAAAGCAGTACTGTGTAAGAAATGGAATTACTCAGATAGGGGCAATTTTTGGAAAAGAGGTGTTTGAGCAAGAAATTCTAGCAAAGAATATTTTTAGATTGTTTAAACATTTACAAAGCATGGGAGAAACAAAAACTGTCATACTTTGCCTTATTCGATTAGCTTGCTGTTCTCTATATGCCCTCCCACACTCAGCCCTAAACTGTTAGAATCTGTAATTCATTGCCTCAAGCATTTGTTGAAACCAATCTCTTCTCTCTTTTACAAAATGTCATTGGAGAGATTAAATGAAGTGTTTTTTATAGAGAAGGTCAGCTCTCACTCAAGGGCACAATTTCCTCCATACTGGTGACACAGGAGAGAGTACAGTCCTCTAAAACATCAGGGACCTGAACTTCTTGCTCTGGGGTGGTCTAAGAGACAGCAAAACCTTTGAGGAAAATGGCAGCATGGACAGCTGGGACTGAGCAGTGGTACTTGGTCTCATGTGAGAATCAAAGACTACTAAATACAAGAGGTTGCAACCCATGACATTGTACTTTGTAAAACTATTGAAACTTTAGACTATCCTTAGGCATGGGAAAGAGACTCAAGAATAATTGGTACTGAGTTTCCTGCCAACCCAGAAGCTTGCATAATTAAAGATGAAATTAAATTGATTTAAAGATAATAAAATGGTGATATTTCCTTCACAATTGAGCTAGTGCATCAAGATTCATACTCACTAGATATAGATTTAAAATAAAATGAATTTCTGGTAGATTAAATCCAGGAGAATAAATAAATCAAGCATGGTTAATGCCACAAATATAAAGATGGTTAAATATTTAGAAATCTTCTCACAACATTGGTCAGATTAATGGCCAAACTAAAAGAAAGAAAAAATATGATATGAACTTCTGAAAATTTATTTAAAAGTCCAATATATGTGATTTTTAGAAATTTGCATACTTAGACTCTAGTAAAATTAAAAATAAGTGTATGATCTACTACTATGTATTTTCATATTCTATCATATTTTAATTACTTAGAATCTTCCTATCAATAGCATACCTGAAAATATATATCAGAATGATAGATAAATGGACCTTGAATCATTTAGATTGTTAGTTATTGAAATTCAAGTATAGGCTGTATGTTTTGTTGCCTTGTAAAATTAAACAGACAAATAAAAAGAACCAACCCCAGTAAATGATAGAACAAAACTACAACAGGTTTAAGTTACTCTGAGCCCAGTGTTTAATTTACCTAAAACAGAATTGTTGATCTCTCTTACAGCAATAAGTCCACAGGAGATATTTAAGAAGTATTAGGGAAATGCATTGAGGTAAAATGAAGAAATACACTCACTAACACAAAATGGAGTAGACAGCTGAAGTTGTCCTCTGGTCTGACTGGGAGCGAATCCACCTCACCCAGCAGGAGCAAGGAGAAGGGGCATGTGACTCTTCTCCCTCTTCTTTTAAATAGTCACTTATAAGGGAAGGAAGCACCACCTCCCTCAGGCCCTATAGCCCAAGGTCATGGGCAGAGCAAATACAACTACATTTCCCCTTTTTGTCTAAATAAGAAGGGTCTAAACTTAATGCAATCAAGATACAATAAGAATGATTATCAAGTATTGTCCAGGAAAAATAAGGGGTAATAGCATAAACAAAAATGGAACTGCAACCAACAAGAATAACATCAAACAAATAAGACACGTTAAATGTCCAGAAATGTCCAGATCATAAGTAAATGGCAAATTACCGAGATTACTCCAATAGCTGTCCTGTCTCGAAGATTCTAACTCTAGTGCTAACATGCTCTAGCTAAGATACAAGAATATTGTAACTGTAACTATCTAATCTTCAACTCCATCAAAGACCTGAAAAGAAAAATAATATTACCTGAGAAAACGGAAAATGCAAGCAAGCAATTTCTGAAATTCTTGTGCTGTGGGATGTTCTGTATGGCAAATGTTTTGCTCTGATTGGTTAGTAAATAAAACACTGATTGGCCAGTAGTCAAGCAGGAGGAAGTATAGGCGGGACAAGGAGGAGAAGAATTCTGGAAAGTGGAAGGCTGAGTCGGGGAGACACTGCCAGGTGCCGCCATGACAAGCAACATATGAAGATGCCGGTAAGCCACGAGCCACGTGGCAAGGTATAGATTTATAAAAATGGATTAATTTAAGATATAAGAACAGTTAGCAAGAAGCCTGCCATGGCCATACAGTTTGTAAGCAATATAAGTGTCTGTGTTTACTTGGTTGGGTCTGAGCAGCTGTGGGACTGGCAGGTGAGAGAGATTTGTCCTCGCTGTGGGCCAGGCAGGAAAACTCTAGCCAAATTCTTGTGAGAACACATAGAGACAGCTGACAACCTGAACAGTTACCTAAGGTTTCTCAGCATCATTGGGGCATCTAACTTGGCTACAGGCCGAGACTATCTGACAATTTTCAGAAACAAGAATTTTGAAAGACCATCTTACTTTGTCTTGGCAGAGTTCAGTAGTCAGTTTTCTTTGTGTACTGCTCATCTGGAAATGACAACGTTCATACTGTCAGCAGTTGAGGCAAGGGCAGTTTTTTGCCCTGCAGGCCATTTTTGTGCCAGGAAGAAGACAAACTTCCAAATGGAAATGTCTAGAAACCCAGCATTCTCTCTGGATCATATAGGTGCTGCCAGGAGCAATTGTATCTCATGTCAATAGAATTCTAAGTTATCAAAACATTTAAATGCCATATTCTCTAGGTATATGAAGTATTTGAAGATTATCCATCTGAAATATGTTTCTGTAAATCTGGAGAACCTAGCCAACATAATTATAGAAATGACAAGTATTGGTGACTATAGTTCTGTAAGTCTTATCTACCTAAATAACCTAAGGGCTATGGCTTCAAATTAACAAGATAAACAGTCTGTAAACAGATGTATTGTATAAGGACAATAACCTCAAAATTGTGAAAATGCACAAAATATCTTAAACAGAGGTAGGAATGTACAGTGCAATATGACAACAATATCCTTAATAAGTTTCAATATACAAATATTTCAAACAGGAGTTGAAATACATGTACAATACAACAAATACAGTTTTGTATTTGTAACAATGTACAAATTATCTTAAATAGGCATACAAGAATAGTATATATCTGTATCAAAGATATAAGAATCCATATCAGTGCAAATTATCCAAGGCTAAAGCTGTTTACTAGTAGATACAATAATCTAGCTTAATTACTATATCTATCCATCCCCCTTTTTCTTTTCCAAAGTAGAATACTGAGTCTAAATTTTTTTGTTCCACTCCCACCCCTATAATCATCCATCTATAACCCTGAGAAAAATGAAACCTTTAGGAGAGGGGCATCATTTTCTTAGAATTGTTCCTGCTATTTAGGGGGCAATAGTATCTCTGTGGGGTCCTATAAGAAAGCTTAAATTGTTAGGTATTCCTGTAAAATGTTTTATATTGTAATAAGCAAAAGAACATCAGATTTTATTTGAGACCGCTTGAAGAGGTCAATTCAGATGCCATGGTTTTGGTGTAATTATAGTCACATCTGCACCTGTGTCCACTAATTCTTCACGGGTAGTCTTATTAATTAACATTTTTAAGCTTTTGTATTTGTTCATTTATAGAAGTCTGCCAAAATATTCTTTTATGGTGTTTTTTGGAATTTTTGATCAATCTATCAAAGTTGTTCTATCATCCAGTGCAGTATCATTCTTTTCACTAGACACTGGGTCATTTAATTGTCCTAGGAGGAATTTCTTCTACAGTGATTGGAAATGTTTGCACCATGTTCAATTTGGGGGCCTGCAAGAGCCCCCTTGAGGCATTTCCCACTGGTAAAGGGTTGCCTCATTTGTCTCTTGTTGATCTGCATTTATTGAGCCAATGTCAGTCTTTGCTGCATCTTCTGCATATTCCAGAAGGTTGGGGTCTCCTGTTTGGGTTATTTCTAAAAAGGAGTATTACTTCTAGAAGCACTCCGTGTACAGTTTTTACTTATATGACCTGGTGCACCACATTTAAAACATTTGGTACCACGGGGCCTTCTTCTTCCTCTGGGAATTGCCTCTCCTATCCAAGCCTCTTTACAATAGTTAAGAGACTCAACACCCTTAATTACTGAATCCATTCTTCCAAAGGGGCTGATCTGACCTTTAATGGTGTAAGTATTCTTTTGCATTCTGTATTAACATTGTTGAATGCCAAGGACTCAGTTGATACTTGTCTTAATTCTTTATCTGAAACAGCTTTCATTATAGCTGTGGTCAGCCTTTGTAAAAAAATCAGTGAAAGGTTTTTGTGGTCCCTGAAATATCTTTGTGTATACCTCAGTTGGTTTCCCTGGTTCTGGAATTTTTTCCCAAGCATTTAGAGCTTCTGTATGGCATAGGAATATTGTATGCTTATCGTAAGTGGCTTGTACATTCCTGCCAGCAAAACATCCCTCACCAAGAATTTGATCCTGGGAGATCTCAAAACCTCTGAGTTTACCTTGTTACTCTAAATTTCTTGCCTCTTCTATCAACCAGCTTTTCCATTGTAACTGCTGGCTATATTCCAGAACAGCTGAAATTAACTGATGCCAGTCATCTCGAATGATTCTATGTGAGGTAGACCACAAACTTAACATCTGTCTTACATATGTTGAGTGTATTTCATATGTGACTATTGCTTCCTTCATATTTTTAAAATCCCTCATTGAAATTAGTTGTAATGTAAATTCCACATATGGCTCAAGGTATCTATCACCTGCTGGCCTCTCATGGATGATGACAGGATAAACCATTGTATGAGAGCCATCTGGAGATGTTACAATCTGCATGCCCTTCTGCTTATTAGGTCCCTTGTCATGTTTACTGAGAGTTTCTTCCAGAGTTTGCAAACAAGCACCTAGGGTTTGTTCTAGGGAGTAAACCTCCTTTCTTGCAAGAGATTTCAGATTTCTCATGGAATCATGCAACTTTTTATGTTCTTCTGAAACACAGGCTTTCATGGACCTTATTTTATCAGTTAATGATAATTTTTCTTCCTTATAAGGTATCTGAGTATCAACAACTTCTCCATGAAAAGTTATTGTTCTATCCATTAAGTGTTCATATGTATTATCAACAAAATCAGTTTGGGCTGTGTATTTATTATTAATGGATTGAAGTTCTTGTATTAGGTTAGCAGATTCCAAACTAAGAAGCCTGTTTTGTAAATTTTTATTATTATCTTGTAAATCCTGTTTAGCAGATTCCAGAGAAAGAATCTTTTTATGTAAGCTTTCATTTCTATCTTTTAAAGCCTGTATCAGTCCCAATTATGACTCATCTTTGTTATTATTATTAAACCAGTATTTGAATGCTGTGTGAATTATTACAGTAAATGCCAAAATGGTACGGGCCAGATACACCTTAGGAGTGTCGTATATTTCCAGGAAAATGTCGTTCATCATATGGGCAAAAAAGTTTCTAAATTCTTGTGAAGTAATGTTTTCAGCCTTACTGGAAGAATTACTCAAAATCTGTTAATCAGTTTCAATGTGTTAAATTGTCAAGTACTCTTACCTGAAACAGAACACTGACTTGCTTATCTTACTGTCCTTTCAATGTTTTTTTTGGGTGCAGTCGTGCTTTTCAGCCAGCAAGTGTTGCTGGTGTAGCTCTAAAGCAGGTCCCGCTGAAGGCTTTGACTGGCAGCAGCTGCAGGTGGAAGCGGGTTTTCCCATGTGCATGAGGCAGTGTAGGCAGATCTTCCTGTGACTCCCTGGAGCTTCAGGGCCCAGCTTGGCTTTGGTGGCCTGCCTGGCCCTTCAGTGCCTTCCCTCAGCCAAGAAGCTGGGGGTCTGTTACCCAATCTGACCACTACAAGCACGGAAACAGAAAGGCACCTATTGCAGACATCTTTCTCAATGATGCAGTGCTTTACCCCCCACCCCACCCCCACCCCCACCCCGCTCAGATTCTGCATGCCTCTGGAAATAGCTTGAAGCAAGTCTGAGAATGTGAAAACAGACTAATTTCTAAGGGCTTTACTTCTTGGTCACTGGTGATTTTCCTACACATGAAAGTCAAAGTTCATGCAAAGAAGCAGAATCAATGTGTTTATTGATACACAATAAAGGGATTTATCACAATGTATATACTAACTCAATTTGGAGTTCTGGCTGAGAATCCTCAATATGTCTTTCTACATCTCTTTCTAAAGACCAGTGTAGGCAGTCAAAAGTGAAAATCTTCAACAGACTGGAAGGAAAGTGAAAATCTTCAGCAGTCTGGAAGATTCTTGAGTTCAACATGGAATCTCATAGGGGCAATCTGCAGTCCTTGTTGACTCTTGTGATTGACAGTGGGAAAAGCATGCTGTGGGAAAGCTCAGGCCTTTCTTCAAGACTCTGCACATGGTAAATCAGATAAATTGAAGATCTGATAATTAAAATGAGCAACTGCAGAGCCAGGTTTACTTGATGCCAAGGAGATGAAGCAGCAGAACAGCATTGACAGACTTTCTGACTCTGGAGAGAATGACAATTATCCTTGTATCCCACCTTGATGAAACATGTAACATGTCCAAAAAAAGAAAGAAAAAAGGAAAGAAAGAAAGAGACAAAGAAAGAAGGCAAAGAAAAAGAAAGAAAAGAAAAATCTTGACATTTGGGAAAATATAACTCACCATGGTCACACTGATACAGCTCAACATCAGCACATGTGTACTACACCCTTACATTCGGATAAAATATATACATTTATTTTTAATAGTAAAGAGCCATTTCAAAAATGAAAAGCAAAAGTAATAATAAAGGACTTATATATACATATTTTTAATTTACCACAAAACATATTCAAATATGTTCTATAAAAATACCTTCGATCTTGCTCCGGACTTCCCTTTTGGAACACTGGTGAGTACCCTTCCTTGCCCCAGACCCCATCCCTGGGCACCAGCCACTCCAGGGAAGACCTGCCCAACTTGGCCCCAGGTTCTGGCCACCGGGCAGGTTCCCTGCTAGCCCCACAGGGAAGGATCCCCTTCTCCAAGACCCCTGGCAGACCCTGCAGTCTCCACGCCCTGCCCCCACGCCCATCCGCCTGAGCCCCAAGCCTCTTCCTGAGACTTAAAGGCCGGCCCCCAGCTCCCATCTTGCCCAAGACTTTACTTTTGGAACACAGGTGAGTGCCCTTCCTTGTCCCAGACCCCATCCCTGGGCACCAGCCACTCCAGGGAAGACCTGCCCAACTTGGCCCCAGGTTCTGGCCACCGGGCAGGTTCCCTGCTAGCCACACCGGGAAGGATCCCCTTCTCCAAGATCCCTGGCAGACCCTGCAGTCTCCACGCCCTGCCCCCACGCCCATCTGCCTGAGCCCCAAGCCTCTTCCTGAGACTTAGAGGCCGGCCCCCAGCTCCCATCTTGCTCCGGACTTCCCTTTTGGAACACTGACTTCCCTTTTGGAACACTGGTCTGTCTGAACCAAGTGTGCGGATAAGGCCAAGAACGAACCACAAGGAGATGGGCAGACGTCAAGGCAGAAACATATACAACAAAATGAATAGCAATACAGCATCACCAGGCCCTAGCCCTCCTCCAACACCTAGACCTGAACATCAGAAATTGGAAGAAGCAGAAGAAAACAGCCTTATGAATGACATCATGAAGAAGCTAGAGGCTTGTGTAGAGGAAAAGACAAAAAAATGTGAAGAACGCTGTAAACAACTAGAGGAAAGGGCAAACAAATTAGAAGAAATCAATAAAGTCCTGGAAGAAAACAATAAAATACTGAGAGAAAATCAAGAAAAATCAATGAAACAAATGAAGGAAACAGTCCAAGACCTGAAAAGGGAAATAGAAAAAATGAAGAAGACACAAACAGAGGGAATGCTGGAAATAGAAAATCTGAGAAAACGATTGGGAACTTCAGATGCAAGTATAATCAACAGAATGCAAGAGATGGAAGAGAGGATCTCTAGCGTTGAAGATACAGTAGAAGAAATACATTCATCAGTCAAAGAAAACACTAAAGCCAACAAAGTCATGAACCAAAATGTCCAAGAAATTTGGGACACCATGAAAAGACCAAACCTAAGAATAATAGGGGTCGAAGAAGGAGAAGAATACCAACTCAAGGGCACAGAAAATATATTCAACAAGATCATAGAAGAAAACTTTCCCAACTTAAAGAAGGAAATGCCTATGAAGATACAAGAAGCTTATAGAACACCAAACAGACTAGACCCCCAAAAAACGTCCCCTCGCCACATAATAGTTAAACAACTAAACATACAGAATAAAGAAAGAATATTAAGAGCAGCAAAGGAAAAAGGCCAAGTGACATATAAAGGCAAACCCATCAGAATAACACCTGATTTCTCAATGGAGACTTTGAAAGCCAGAAGGACCTGGACAGATGTAATGCAGACACTAAGAGACCATGGATGTCAGCCTAGACTAATATACCCAGCAAAACTTTCAATCACCATAGATGGAGTGAACAAGACATTCCATGACAAAGCCAGATTTAAACAATACTTATCCACAAACCCAGCCCTACAGAAAGAACTAGAAGGAAAATTCCAACCTAAGGAAGTCAGATACACCCTCAAAAACACAGGCAACAGATAAAGCCACAGCAGTAAACCCCAACGTATAGAAGTACCCACACATCACCACCAAAAAAATAACAGGAATGAACAATCACTGGTCATTAATTTCCCTCAATATCAATGGACTTAATTCACCTATAAAAAGACATAGGCTTACAGAATGGATACGAAAGCAGGACCCATCTTTCTGCTGCATACAAGAAACACATCTCAAATTCAAAGATAGACACTACCTAAAAATAAAAGGCTGGGAAAAGACTTTCCAATCAAACGGTCTTAAGAAACAAGCGGGTGTAGCCATCCTGATATCCAGCAAAATAGACTTCAAACTAAAATCAATCAAAAGAGATCAAGAAGGGCATTACATACTCATCACAGGAAAGATCCACCAAGATGAAGTCTCAATTCTGAATATTTATGCCCCAAACACAAGGGCACCCACATATGTAAAAGAAACATTACTAAAGCTTAAATCACATATAAAACCCCACACATTAATAGTGGGAGACCTCAACACCCCACTTTCACCACTGGACAGATCTCCCAAATTGAAACTTAACAGAGAAATAAAGGACTTAACTGATGTCATGACTCAAATGGACTTAATCGATATCTACAGAACATTCCATCCTAACAAAAAAGAATATACCTTCTTCTCAGCACCCCATGGAACCTTCTCTAAAATTGACCACATACTTGGCCACAAAACAAATCTAAACGGATACAAAACAATTGGAATAACCTCCTGTGTTCTATCAGACCACCATGGTCTAAAGTTGGATTTCAACAACAACAAAAACTACAGAAAACCTGCAATCTCATGGAAACTGAATAATACTCAACTGAATCACCAATGGGTTAAGGAAGAAATAAAGAAAGAAATTAAAGACTTCCTAGAGATCAATGAAAATGAAGACACCACATATCCAAATTTATGGGACACTATGAAAGCAGTACTAAGAGGGAAATTCATAGCACTAAATGCCCACATAAATAAGTTGGAGAAATCTCACACTAGAGACTTAACAGCATACCTGAAAGCTCTAGAACAAGAAGAAGCAAAGTCTCCCAGGAAAAATAGATGCCAGGAAATTATCAAAGTGAGAGCTGAAATCAATAAAATAGAAACAAAGAGAACAATACAAAAAATTAATGAAACAAAGAGTTGGTTCTTTGAGAAAGTCAACAAGATAGACAAGCCCTTATCCAAACTAACCAAAAGACAGAGAGAGAGCATCCAAATCAACAAAATCAGAAATGAAAAGGGGGACATAACAACAGACATTGAGGAAATCCAGAGAATCATCAGGTCATACTTCAAAAACCTCTATTCGACAAAACTGGAAAACCTAAAAGAAATGGATAACTTTCTGGATAGGTACCACATACCTAAGTTAAATCAAGACCAGATAAACTATTTAAATAGTCCAATAACCCCTAACGAAATAGAAACAGTCATTAAAAGTCTCCCAACCAGAAAAAGCCCAGGACCAGATGGTTTCAGTGCAGAATTCTACCAGATCTTCAAAGAAGAGTTAATACCAATACTCTCTAAATTGTTCCACACAATAGAAACAGAAGGAACATTACCAAACTCCTTCTATGAGGCTACAATTACCCTAATTCCTAAACCAAACAAGGATACAACCAAGAAAGGGAACTACAGACCGATCTCCCTCATGAACATTGATGCAAAAATACTCAATAAAATACTGGCAAACAGACTCCAAGAACACATCAAAACAATTATCCACCATGATCAAGTAGGATTCATTCCAGGGATGCAAGGGTGGTTCAACATACGAAAGTCGGTCAATGTAATACACCATATAAATAAACTCAAAGAAAAAAACCATATGATCATCTCACTGGATGCAGAAAAGGCACTTGACAAAATCCAACACCCCTTCATGATAAAGGTATTGGAGCAATCAGGAATAGAGGGAACATACCTAAACATAATAAAGGCAATTTACAGGAAGCCAACAACCAAAATCAAATTAAATGGAGAGAAACTCAAAGCAATTCCACTAAAATCAGGAACAAGGCAAGGCTGTCCACTCTCCCCATACTTATTCAATATAGTACTTGAGTTCTAGCCAGAGCAATAAGACAACATAAGGAGATTAAGGGGATACAAATTGGAAAGGAAGAAGTCAAGCTTTCCCTATTTGCAGATGACATGATAGTATACTTGAGCGACCCCAAAGATTCCACCAAGGAACTGATACAGCTTATAAACACCTTCAGCAACATAGCAGGATACAAGATCAACTCAAAAAAATCAGTAGCCCTCCTATATACAAGGGACAAAGAAGCGGAGAAGGAAATCAGAGATACATCACCCTTTACTATAGCCACAAATGACATAAAATACCTTGGGGTAACACTAACCAAGCAAGTGAAGGACCTATATGACAAGAACTTTAAGTCCCTGAAAAAAGAAATTGAAGAAGATGTCAGAAAATGGAAAGATCTCCCATGCTCATGGATAGGCAGGACTAACATAGTAAAAATGGCAATCTTACCAAAAGCAATCTACAGATTCAATGCAATCCCCATCAAAATACCAACACAATTCTTCACAGACCTGGAAAGAATAATACTCAACTTCATATGGAAAAACAAAAAGCCCAGGATAGCCAAAGGAATCCTGTACAATAAAACAACTTCTGGAGGCATCACGATCCCTGACTTCAAGCTCTACTATAGAGCTACAGTAATAAAAACAGCTTGGTACTGGCATAAAAACCGACATGTGGACCAATGGAATCGAATTGAAGACCCTGACATTAATCCGCACACCTATGAACATATAATTTTTGACAAAGAAGACAAAAGTGCACAATGGAAAAAAGAAAGCATCTTCAACAAATGGTGCTGGCAAAACTGGATATCAACATGTAAAAGGCTGCAAATAGATCCATATCTATCTCCGTGCACAAAACTTAAGTCCAAGTGGATCAAGGACCTCAACATAAATCCAGCTACTCTGAACCTGCTAGAAGAGAAAGTAGGAAGTAGTCTTGAACGCATTGGCATAGGAGACTACTTCCTAAATAGAACACCAGTAGCACAGACTCTGAGAGAAACAATCAATCAATGGGACCTCTTGAAACTGAGAAGCTTTTGTAGAGCAAAGGATATGGTCAACAAGGCAAAGCGATAGCCTACAGAATGGGAAAAGATCTTCACCAACCCCACATCTGACAGAGGACTGATATCCAGAATATATAAGGAATTCAAGAAATTAGACATCAAAATGCCCAACAGTCCAATTAAGAAATGGGCTATAGAACCAAACAGAGAATTCTCAACAGAGGAAACTCAAATGGCCGAAAGACATTTAAGGAATTGCTCAACATCCCTAATCATCAGGGAAATGCAAATCAAAACAACTCTGAGATACCACCTTATGCCTGTCAGAATGGCTAAGATCAAAAACACTGAAGACACCTTATGCTGGAGAGGATGTGGAGCTAGGGGAACTCTCCTCCACTGCTGGTGGGAATGCAAGCTTGTACAACCACTTTGGAAATCAATATGGCGCTTTCTTAGAAAATTGGGAATCAATCTCCCCCAAGATCCAGCTATACCACTCTTGGGCATATACCCAAGAAATGCTCAACCACACCATAAGAGCACTTGTTCAGCTATGTTCATATCAGCATTGTTTGTAATAGCCAGAACATGGAAACAACCCAGATGCCCTTCAACTGAAGAATGGATAAACAAAATGTGGTACATATACACAATGGAATACTACTCAGCAGAGAAAAACAATGGCATCATGAGGTTTGCAGACAAATGGATGGATCTAGAAAAAATCATCCTGAGTGAGGTAACCCAGACTCAGAAAGACAAACATGGTATGTACTCACTCATAGCAGGATACTAGACATGAAACAAGGATGACTTGTCTGCTACTCACATCACCAGGGAGGCTACCTGGAAAACAGGACCCCAAGAAAGACACAGGGATTGCCCAATGACAGAGAAATGGAATGAGATCTACATGAACAGCCTGGACATGAGTGGGGGTAATGAAAGGCGAGGGTTGAGGGAAAGAGAGTTTGGGGGAGCGGAAGATCCCAGCTGGATCAACAACAGAGAGGGAGAACAAGGAATAGGAGACCATGGTAAATGAAGACCACATGAGAATAGGAAGAAGCAAAGTGCTAGAGAGGCCCACAGAAATCCACAAAGATACCCACACAACAGACTGCTGGCAATGGTCGAGAGACAGCCCGAACTGACCGACTCTGGTGATGGGATGGCCAAACACCCTAATTGTTGTGCTAGAAACCTCATCCAACTACTGAGGGATCTGGATGCAGAGATCCATGACTAGGCCCTGGGTGGAGCTCTGGGAGTCCAATTAGCGAGAAGGAGGAGGGTTTATATGAGCGAGAATTGTTGAGACCAAGGTTGAATAAAGCACAGGGACAAATAGCCAAATGAATGGAAACACATGAACTATGAACCAATGGCTGAGGGGTCCCCACTGGATCAGGCCCTCTGAATGGATGAGACAGTTGATTGGCTTGATCTGTTTGGGAGGCATCCAGGCAGTGGGACCAGATCTTGTGCTCATTGCATGAGTTGGCTGTTTGAAACCTGGGGCCTATGCAGGATTGTTTGGCTCGGCCTGGGAGGAGGGGACTAGACCTACCTGGACTGAGTCTACCAGGTTGACCTCAGTCTGTGGGGAAGGCTTTGCCCTGAAGGAGATGGTAATGGGGGGGGGGTTGAGGGGAAGGTGAGGGGGACGGGAGGGGGGAGAACAAGGGAATCCGTGGCTGATATGTAGAACTGAATTGTATTGCAAAATAAATTAAAATAAATTAAAAAAAATACCTTCAAAATCATAATAACTACTACAGTGGAGGATATGTCTGGTGGGCTTGTTTAATGTTTCTCAAATAGCTTTGAAACAAGACAAGTACCCACATATTAAGAGTGGGAGTGAAGTCTTCTTTAGCAAAAAGGGGAGGAGTAAAGTAGATGATTTTTCAAGATTCTTCCAACTTCATTATTGTATTATAAACCAGAAAGTCTTAACTGTGTTTATTCCCATGGCTTCAGTTAGCTTACTTGTAATAAATAACTTTTCAATCTAAGAAAATGAATCTATAACTTGTTGGCTGCAACAACTGTTTTCCATGAAATGCCATAGGAAAAAAATACTTTCAAGAAGAACAAATGCTTCCAAAATATGGCTTGGAACAGACATGTAGTACCTTTTCTGCTTATGAAAAGCATACATTATCTGACCTTAATATAGCATCTGGCCTTTGTAAAATTTTTCAAGTTTAAACATTAATAATGAGTAAGAGTTGGGCCTATCAACCTTCTCCCAATTTACCTAGACAGTTCATATATTGGTCCAGTATTTGAAAGAAGGAAGTCACTTCTATTTGATAGTTTTTCTCTACTTTCGGGAGGCATCCTCCTTTTAACCTTCTGAACCCTAGTTAATACTCAACCTACATTCAGAGTTTCCTGTTATATGAAAGAATGAAATATGGAGTTGGAAATATACTTCAATGGTTAAGAACATGCATCTTTACATCAAAGTTAAGTTCTCAAGACTCAAATCATGTGACTTACAACCACTTCTACTTCCAGAGGTATCTGACACCTTACTTGAACATACTTACACATATGCAACAATACAAAATAATAAAAAGAAACCCTTACAGAGTAAATAGCACACTTCACAAATATTGAACAATTTCTGACATTCTCCACAGTAAGACACTAGCAACAGAAAAATACAATAGTCACCTCCAATATGGCTCCCTGATGTATATCATTACTGATCATATTAATGACCCTAACCCTAAAGCCCTCAAACTAAATTATAGCCATCATAACAAATAGAAATTGTGATCATCCCTATGTTGTACTACAGACTTTGCGGGTTTCCCAGTGACACCAGTGTTACCTAACCACTACTAGTTAATAAATGGCAAAATGATTCAACCCAGACAGTGTGAACCCAGAATCCATGTGATACAAACCTGAGTTTCCACACAAAAAGCAGGATTCATGAAATTGTCTTGGTTTACAGAGTTGTATGTTGGATTTGAAGAACAAAGTATCATACTCTCATAGTCAGATCATTTGCTATCTACAGTTCTTCTCAGCTTGCTTCCCTTGGAGATCTCTTAGGATGTTTCTGCTTACAGAAGACCAAGACAATCTTAGACATCAATACAAACATATTTACTCATAACATCAAATAATTATATGACCACATAAGGTACAGTCTGATGTTTATTCAAAGGGATGTTTGCTCTAATTTCTGTAATATTCTCAGAATGGAAAAATTATTAACATCTTCTAAATAAAGTAAAGAGGCTTAAGACTTCATTGATGTGTTTACATTTTGACCAGAGTATACTTTCAAATGTTAAATAGATATTGATGATGTTTACTAGTCTTCAATTTTTTTGAACAATTTAAGGCTTTTTGAGTTTTCTACCCCCACGATCCTGATACATGCTCCTTTGTTCTGAATAAACTATCTTGAACATACTTGAAACAAAAAGCCTGTAAGACTTTTTCGACGTCAAATGGTTGTTATGAAACACTTGGATGGGCCAAATATAAAAGAGCCAGAAACATAAGGATTAAATTTCCCTTGACATCCACTTAAGTTATAAAATTAAGAAACAGTGATTGGCAAAACAGTTTTGGAAATTTTGTAACATTTGAAAGGCATTCAAGATGTTTTTCAGAACTTGAAACAGGCTAGGTTCTTCCATTCAAAATTTAAAAAAAATAATAAATATGTACACATGGAGAAGGAAAGAGTGTGTACATGTTTGAGTGAATTCATTTGCGTGCTGAATTTTACAATTTTAAAGAGCAAGTTTTCACTTCTATTTCCCTACCCATTTTAGAACTCAGTTTTGTACACCTGGTCCCATTGCTTAAATCATACTTCAGTTAATTTGTGTGAGACGTTTTAAAATATGGAAAAATAGTTGCCTCCCAAACAACTCCTATATTGTGACACCTAGAGGCTAATCTCCAAGTGTTCACTCCCACAGCAAGTGAAATCCCCTGTCATAAACATGATTTGTGTGTTGGAATTCCAGGAGGCTCTGTTCCATAGCTTATGGAATATCATAGACTGTACTTAAGGCTATTCAAATATGCCTTTTTATGGGACATCTTAATCAATTCTTCAGGCAAATTTTCTACAAAGTACTCTAGGACATATTTCGAATGCCACTGTGTTTTTCAGTTTTTCCAACATGATCAACATTGTTCTCCATTTCTGAAAGAGTTAAATTCTAGGAAATGAGTCTATTCTTCACTTGAGTTAGTAGTCATGAGGAGGGGCTTCCATGGATTTACTCTACTAAACTTTAAAATAGTAAAGTATGTTGTACTTTCAATCATAGTTACATCCTTATATCTCTTCTTAATTGTGACATCCCAAATGCATGGTGTGTCACCCCAGCTTCCACAAAATACCCAACAAACATTTACTAAACAATTGTTGAATAAAATAAAAAATAAATAATATATAACACCTTTTTGTGCACATGAATGATAAAATGATTTACATACTAGTAATTTCAAAATTGAATGTGCAGGCACATCTTTTCTCCAAAATCAGATTTGTGTATATGAATACTTACTGAAATGTCTACTCTTGCCACCTCCAATGAAATTTGTTACAAACTGAACACATCACTTCTTCTCTGTTATGTTGTCTGTAATTTTCTGAAATCATTTCAACATTGCCAGTGGGACCCATGTGTGTGTGTGTTGGTTTTTAGCCACACCCTAGGGCTATCCAGTTGCTCTAATCTGGAAAATACTCTAAGGGAGGATTGTTGGATTTATTTAAAAGGCCATATTCCAGAACTGCCTGCCTCAAGTGAATCAACTATCGTTCTTTCTAAATAGGGTCAGAAGTAGTGTTAATTAGCACAATGAACATCAGGGAGGAGATTTTCTTGATGAAATGAATGATATGCAAGATGTGTAGACAGGCTAAAACATAATCTAGGAAGCTAAAGAGACTTGAAAATCTGCACTTCTAGGAAGAGTGCTCTTGCATAACATCCAGAAGCCTTTTCAAACTTTCCTAGGCACATTCCTAATCTGCATGACTAGCTAATTCCTGCCACTAGACTAGAATTCTATTTGCTTCAAGAGAACCCCTTATGTGAGCTACTCAATGAATCCCTAAAAGAATCATGTGCTTTTTCCAAATAGGTTGTATGTTTTTTTTTTTTTTTAAATCTGTTTGGTTTTTAGCTTGCTAGATAACAAATGCCTTTAGGTAAGACAGTATTTGCCTGAGAACACTTTCTCTTAACTTAGGAACAATATTAAGTAAAAGACACCAGCAATTCTACATGTAACTATTAGATACTAAAAGTGTTTGCCAAAATAAACTAATTTGTCACTAATTGACAAGCGTCAAATTTTTCCTGCCTCTATATTCCTTTGAAGATGAGGACTTCTCTAGTAGGCTTATTGTACCTTTCAGTCTGGGTACCATTGTTAAGGCTCCCTTGATTATTCTCCAGTACTACTCGATTTTAAGCCTTATTATTTTGCTTCCATGCATTTTTAGTTTATTATGACACTTCTTAATGAACTCCCTTATTCAAGCATCTCATGTGGATTAAACTAGCTATGTCTTAGCTGTTTTCGATGGTGATCAAATTGAAGTACATTCTACAAACTGCAAATGGAAAATTATTTAAAAGAGCATTTCAGTAATAGTGCTTCCTTCTCTGCTGTGAATGTCCTTATGTCCAGATAAGGAAATAAAGACCCAAACTTCTGAATTTGCTACTAACAAAGATACAGAGACTTGAAAAGGGGACATTTCTTTCCAGTCTTTACTTGGAGTTGAAGTCAAATGACAAGTTGACAAAAGGCAAGTATAAAGAAGTCTGTGATGATCACATCATGAAGAGCCTTGTGCAGAGCAGCTGATGACTGATGCATTTGAGATATGTTTATAAATATTTACTATATGAAAACAATATAAAATTGAGCAGAATTTCTGCCAAATTAAAATTCTGACTCATTACAATTCCCATTCTTTTTTTTCTTAAGAAATTTTTTATTCATTTTACATACCAATCACAGACCCTCTTTTTCCCTCATCTCTTCCCTCCAGTATCTCCCCCTCAAGCCACCCCCCATTCCTCCCTACAAGAAGGTAAGGCTTCCCATGGGTTGTCAGCATAGACTGACACATTCAATAGAGGCAGGTCCAAGCCCTCCCCGCAAGGCTGTGTAAGGTGTCCCACCATAGGCAGTGGGCTCCCAAAAGCCTGCTCATGCACCAGGGATGGATCTTCATCCTACTGCTGGGGGGGACACTAAGTAGATCAAGCTACACAACTGTCTCAATTATGCAGAGGACCTAGTCCAGTCCAATCAGATCAGTGAATACCCTAACTGTCATCACAGAGCCTTTCTCCAGTAACTGATGGAAGGAGATGCAGAGGTTTACAGCCAAACACCAGGCCAAACTCCAGGAGTCCAGTCAAAGAGAGAGAAGAGGGATTGTATGAGCAAGGGACATCAAGATCATGATGGGGAAACCTACAGAGACAACAATTCTCATTCTTAATTCAATTATTTCATTCTTTACTGAAACTGCAGAACATAAAGAGCTATTTGAATTGTTACTAGCAACTATTCAATGGCTTCTACATTTTAAAAATGTTTACTACTAGCCAGAAATGCTTTTAGTGTTCTTAGAAAATGATCTGAAGCTTTGCTTATGACCAAGAGTAAGAAAACATTGTTTTTTCTCATTCTTCATGATGGCTGTTAATAGTATACTTAATTGTCGGAAAGAATACAAGTAAATGCCATCAATAGGCAAGCCAAAGTTTCAGAGAAGCCAAACTGTGAGAAATTTCTCTACCTTGTTATAACACAGGAGGGGATTGAGAAGACAAGAAAGAACAAGACTGTTCTGCTTGGTTATTTTTATTTGCTTGCTAGTTAACTTGACATAAAACTGGCTCTAAAACCTCAGTTGAGAAAATGCCTTCATCAGACTGTCTTAGGCAACTTTGTGGTGGTTTATTGGTTAATTATTGATGTGGGAGGAGCATCACCCTGGAGGTTGTGCTATTTCGGACTTGTGGTCCTGGGTGGTATAAGAGTGCAGGCTGAAAAAAAAAAGAATGCAGGCTGAGCAAGCTATGTGGAAGAAGCCAGTGAGCAGCATTCCTCCATATCTTCTGCTTCAGGTCCTGCCTTCAAGTTCCTGCCCTAACTTCCTTCAATGGTGGAATGTGACCTGAGAATTGTTGAGTTGAAATAAACCCTTATTCACCAACTTGCTTTTGGTCATTGTGTTTCATCACAGTAATAGAAACCCTGACAAAGAAAAGAGGAATAATAGTAGAAAGATATGAAAAAAATATGATAAAATGGGATATTTTTATTAAATTATTTTGTATTCTGGAGTCTTTAAACTAACCTTTGACTTCTCTTTTAAATTTTTATCAGCAGTTCTAATGTATCTGATATCACTTACGTACCAGACTAGAATATTGTTGCTGAATTTTGAGTTGCAACATCCCATATGTCACTACATCAAGAGTGTTATGAACCCTGTATGTAGAATAAGAAATAAATATCTACAAGAAGTTTTACCACATGAGCTGAAAATGGTCCCCCATAAGAACCATAGACTAATACAACAAAATAAAATAAAAATTCCAGTACCAGACATGAGAATCCTTTTGGGATGGTTGGTCATGATACTCTTAAGTTATTCTTACTTTTGAATAGCATTATTGTATATTTTGGATGAACTTTTAATGTGTATGTTCATCCTTTTACTATTATATACATACATACATACATACACACACATATACATATACATACATATATACATACATACATTTGGATACTACTGCTTTTGTGTATTTCATTGTTTCCAAACATAATTTTTATAGTTGTCTTTCTGCATCATGAATTCCTCTTTTCTTACTTAACTAATTTTATTATTTTTCTAGCTTTTAACTTTATGAAACTACTTCATTTCCTTGAAGAATCTTTTGTATATTTGTGTAAATGCATGTATGTGTATAAGTACATGTGCACACATATACATGTGCATGAGGAGACCAGAGAGCAAAGTCACATATCTTCCCCAATTCTCTCCACCCTACATTTTTTAAACAAGATCTCATGGATTCTAGTGCTTACCAATTTGTCTAGACTGCACTGCTAGCAAGCCCCAGTGATCCACCTCTCATCCTTCCTAGCTTTGGGATTATAGGTGCATATTGTTGTGCTCCATTTTTTTTCTATAGGTACAAAGAATCCAAATTCATCAATATAATTTTTAAACAGGCATTTTTCTATCCTAGCCACCTCTCATATCTCTCTTTACACTTTTATTATATATTAAGCTTCTAAAATTGTTTATTTTCTTCCTTTAAAGAAAATTTTCTTCTTATTTCTTGGTTATTTCTCTTTCATCATTTCTACTTTACAATTTTTATTATAAACATCACATTTTGTAAAATTGTATCATAAGCAGCTATCTTTCTTCTTCCATTTCTAATATATTTTCAGGCAAATTTCATTAGTTTATTTTCTAGCTTAACTCAGTTGTCCATTATATTCCTTTATATCTGAAGGTTTATTTTTAAAAGTTAGCAGTAAGGTTCTTTTTTTTTTATTTCCTCAGAAGCAGAATTACGTGATCTCAGAAGGGTCCATAATGATCCAGATGGTTTTGATGTGACCATAAATACAGATGAATTTCTGGTTGTTCTGCTTAGTTGTTTCAAGGAGTCCATTTCTCAGGGTTGTATCTGCTGAGTCTTTCCAGTAAGTCTTCTCTGGACTCCTGAATTTCTTCATTCACTTGATGATTTTGTTAAACAGAGAGCTTTGCTTGTCTGGCAACATAACTTTTGGTTTATTTTACAAACATCATGTTTAAGTTTTTAATGTTCTGCCAAAGTGGAGAAAAAGCTTACATTTTGTATAGTTTGATTATGCTAGAATGGAGACCCACATTGGCAGGAGCATATGAAAAGTTGCATTTATTTTTCTTGCACTTCCTCCCATGAACAAAGACACAGCAGGTGGCTTATTTATAGCCCATTTTTTGTATATTGGGTGATCAACAATTGCTTCTAAATTTCATGTTCATATTGAAAGGTAAGATTCTCATAGTGCAAAGCTATTAGGAAAATTGCTTACTATGGGGATTTATGCAGTGTCCTCGTGTCTTAGTGTTGTCACAAGAGGAGTGTAGGAAAACTCCTGAGCCATTCCCTGAGCCTTGGAAATAACATTGCTCATCTCCAAATCATCACTCACTTCTTACCCTTTTTGTGTCTTCTTCTGAGACATTGAAACTCAGACTGGCTTAGAACTCAGAACTCACCCTGTAGATGAGGCCAGCCTAAACTCTTCTCTGCTCAGTCTCCCAAGTGCTCAGATTTCAAGCATGAGTCACCATGCTGGGTTCTTCCCTTGCTCTTATTATTCCCAAGGCTGACTCCAAAAGTATTTTTCTTATCTTTTGGTAAGAAATCTGTCCATACCTACATAGGAAGTTGTCCTCTCTCTTGCCATTATCTGTGTGGTGTTTCTTAAAGATCTTCAATATCTAGCAAAAAGTATCTCACACTGCCAATGCCACAATAGAGGCATTCTTATTTTTAAACTTCTTAGATAATTGCCATGATATATGAGGAGTGAGAAGAAGTAAAAACATGTGCACAAAGAATTGTTTTGAATCCCAAATCTGGAAATGTGGCTTTTGAGCCAAACCACTGTGTAAAAGCCAATTTTCTAAACTACAGACGTGGTTTAAATGATTTAACTACTCAGCATTTGTGTTTACTTGGAGGAAAATATTTTAATTGCTTTTTGTGGAAAAAAATGTGTCTTTTAAGATATTGGTAAATACTGCTTATATAAAAATATTACAAGGCATAAAATATGTTAACTTCATCTACAAGTCAGGTTTGGTACAACTTGGAAGCAGGGGGATGGAACTGGTAAGCAGAACTCCAACATGTTAGGCTTTCCATGAGAGAATTTAGAATTGCTTTGTTCTCGTAGTCCATCTTCATTAATTAAATGTTGACAGTTACAATGGAGTTACATATCTTAAGGCCTATAAGACAAATTTTTATCTTTAACTAAATGTTGGTAATACCCAACAAGTCAGAAGAGCTTTTCACTTGATTAATCTTTATTAACTCTGTTACATATGGGTTTACTTTTCTGAATATTGTGTGTTCATACATGTAGGTACGGGTGTGGGTGTTCATTTGAGTGTATGAATTTGGGCATCATCATTACATATCTTCTTCAATTATTCTCCACATTTTTGAGACATGTTTTTTCCACTGAACCTGGAGCTTACCTATTTGACTAGGACTAACTGGCCGGAGAGTGTCAAGAATCCCCTTTGTTTCCGCCTTCCTAGTACTGGACTATGGGTTTGGGGACTCGAGACAAGAAGATTCTTAAACACACATCCATATTCTGCTGTTACAACTGTACTATGTCAGGTGCTCTTCAAATTAAAATCAGTATGATGATTTCCCTACTACCAAGAAGAGCTACTGAAGTCAGCAATATCTGGACACCAGAATCCTTCCTGCCGCCAAACTGGTTGGGCTCATCTGGCACTGTTTATAATAGTGGAAAGTTGTTTTATTCTAGAAGTTTAAAAATGTTGTAAAAATATTTAATGAAGAATTCACCAAAGAAAACATTTCATAATCATTTTTTAAAAGAGTTACATATAAAATATTTGCTGATAGGTGTGCTGAATGAGAATACTCCTCCCTGATGGCTAATTTCACAGTATGGGACTATGCCATGGTAGCTGTTGGAAGAAAAAAAATGTATCAATAATCTTACCCAAGTATTAACCCTGTGAGTTACACTAATGAGCATCTGAAGGTATACATGTGGGTACAATAATAGCACAAATGTTTTAGGGCAACCAACATGGTACAATTTATTCTGAAGAAAGAACCCATAGCTGTGGAGCACTCAGTAGGGTGTAAAATAGAAACAAAGATATGACGTAAGGGAGGGGTGCTAAGGGGAGAAAGTGTTCTTAGGGGAAAGAGTTAGGGAGAATAGTAAGAGTGAATATGATCAAAACACATGAACTTACTAAAATTATTTTTGCTATAGGGACATAGCTTGCCACTGTCTTCTGGTAACAAGTATATATACTGATAAATTAGTGCACCTTTCAGTCCTCTGTAGTGGGTAGTAGCCATTCCAACCTTGATCTGGAAGTTCCAACCCCCATTGAGGCTTCGGTAACTCTCATGCCCACAAGGCGGGGCCAAGAGATCTGGATGAGCTGCCCTCTCTTGGTTCCTGGATCCTGGACGCTGGAGGTAGACCGAACAGAGTTCTCCAGAGAACACCGCTGGACTGCGCTACGTCTTCCCCAGACCCTGCAACCTACCTATCCCTTCATTTGTAAGTTACACCACTAAATAAACCTCCCTTTTAACTACATGGAGTGGCCTTAATAATTTCACCAATAGTCCTCATCAGAGAAACTTCTTTGCGCACTATTTGGAGGTTAATGTGGATACTTACAACTGGTTAATATACACAGAATAAGTGTCTATGGAGAGCTCAGGCATAGATGTGTCATATAACATGTTCTGTAACACAGGTTCAGAGAAAATCACTGAAAAGAGGGCAAAAAAAAATTGTAAGAGGTAAGGTTGTAAAGGACAAGGGTAAACCAATATTGACTGGAAGTTAGAGGATCAATGCCATCATTAACTTTGTTTTGTCTGCATGAGATCTACATGAGATCAAGCCAGTCAACATTGTAGCATGGAGAATGGATGGTGGAGCAAAGAGAGTGGAGAATGGAGGATGGAGGGGCTCATAAACTCCTGTCCTTAACTAAGGAGCTATTGATAGCTGATGGATGCTCAGAGAGGAGTGAATCAGTTTTCTTTAGGGCTATAGTTCCTGTTAGGGTAACCATGCTCCAGTGGATAGCAGCCCAACATTTGTGAAGATAGGAATATCACACATTGGACATAGTAAGGTATAAAGCAGAAAGGGATAGTTGGGAGTGTCTAAATGAGAGAAAAAGAACACATACATTGCATGTATGTATGGAATTATGAAAGGATTAATAATAAATATATTTATAAAAGGTAAACAAACAGGCTTACCAAATTACAACCTAAAATAAGAATAAGCACAAATGAGTGTAATATTCAGTCTTTCCTTTGGCTCTGTAATAGTAGAATGATTACAGAAGTCATATGATTCCCACAATGCAATGGAGTACTATTATTTTACACAATCAATCATTCATACTGTATTTTGAGATAGAGGGGAAAGCGGTTTAAGAATATTGCTATCCTAAACCAAACTGTTCAGATATCTCCTTCCTAGAGTTGATTCTCCCTGGCTAACTCCTCTGAAGCTGCATCCTACTTTGAAGAAATAAAAATAATCTTCACTGAGGTGTTAGCATTTGCTGTGTTTTTCCTGGAATAATCCTTCCTGAGCCTTCTGCATGACCCCTTCCTTCATTATCTTAAGATTTCTGCTCAAATATCAACTTCTCAGAAATAAGCTACCTGACACTCTCAGAAAGAAGTGTTTTCTGTCATACTCTACCCCTTACACTTGTTGAAAATGTCATTGCTAAATTCAAGAGCCACCATTTTATAATACCTCTGTTCTTTTCCAATATAATATTTTTATTGATTAGAAAGTCACATGTTGCACCTCAATCACTCACTTCCCAGGTTCTCCCAGGTCCATCCCCAAAACCTTGTGACTTCCCATTCCTCAAAAAAAGAAAGAAAGAAAAAGAGAGAGAGAAAAAAATCAAGTCCAATTGGTGTTTCTCATATACTCATTAGAACATGGTCAAACTCCCACTGGTCCACTCTTAGAGAAAATTTGAGCCCTTCCCCATCCCTGCCAGAAGCTATCAGCTGTGGAAAGCTACTTTTCAACATTCCTATCTCAATTTTTAAGAGTTCTCTTCAATGAATTCCTTTCTAGATTGTTTCTTTTGGAGAGGGGTGGGGGAGGAGATTGTCACAGAAGTCGTCTATGTCTTTCATTATCAACTGTAAGTTTGTGGGGCGGGCAATGGAGGGTCAGGGATGGGGGATGAAAACATAAGGGAAAGGGATAGTCCAGCTGCAACAGGGATGGAGTGGGAAACCAATGAAAGAGATACCATGGTAGCGGAGACATCATGGGGATAGAGAGAAACCAGGTGTTAGGGAAGTTCCCAGGAATCCCCAAGGATGACCCCAGCTTAGACTACTAGAAATAGTGGAGAGGGTACCTGAACTGAACTGGCTTACTCCAGTGATCAGATCGGTGAATACCCTGTCATCACATAGCTTTTCTCCAGTAACTGATGGAAGAAGATGCAGAGATCCACAGTCAAATACCAGGCAGAGCTCCAAGAGTCCAGTCAAAGAGAGAGAAGAGGGATTCTATGAGCAAGGGCATCAAGATCATGATGTGGAAACCTGCAGAGATGACCAAACCAAACTAGTGGGAACTCATGAAATTTGGATCAACAGCTGTGGAGCCTGCTTGCAACTGGACTAGGCTCTCTGCATAGGGAGACAGTCATGTAACTTGATCTGCTTAAGGGACCCTCTGGCAGTAGGATCAGAATCCATCCCTGGTGCATGAGCAGGCTTTTTGGAGCCCCCTACCTATGATGGGACACTTCACACAGCCTTGAGGCAGGGGAGGTTCTTGCACCTGCCTTTACTAAATGCATCTCCCCATGGGAGGTCTTACCTTCTTGTAGGAGGGAATAGGGGTGGGTTGGGAGGGGGAGGCTGGAGGGGTGGAAGAAGGAAAGAGGGTGATCTTTGATTGGTATGTAAAAATGAATAAAAAAAATTCTTAAAAAAATGAAAGAAAATCTTATGGAATAAAAGAAAATGAAGTACCTAGTGGGTGGGTTGAGGTATAAAACCCAAATTCTTTGTGACTCCCCAGTTCCTAAAAGCTAAACTATATTGTTTTTAAATTGCTGAGCCAGAAAGACTTGAAACTATTTCTGTTCTATTTGTTCCAATATTTTCTTCTTATATCATAAAAATATTTAGTAGAAATCTTATATTATTGTGTATACAGGGTTAAAAATTAACAGTTACTGCATATTAACTTAAAACAGAACTTCCCTGAGTAAAGGGTTTTTTTTCTAGGTGTGTCTGTGAGGCTAATTCTGGATGCTATTGAAGTTATGACATTTGAATCAGGAGACTAAGTAAAGCTAATAACTCCCCAGTTCAAGTAAGCATCTTCTAATCCTTGACATAGTAATGGCGAAGGTGCTTACTCATTTTATCCCAGGATGCCTGCTTAGAATGTGCACATGTTTTCTCCTGACCTTGATCTAGGATTTACCCCCATTGTCACCCCTAGTTCACATTACAGAATATAACATTATGTTTTCTAGGTGCCCAATTTTCTACTTGTAGACCCTGTGACTTGGCCTTCATAATCATGTAAGCCTGTTCTCCATTGGTTCTATTTCACTAGAGCACTGTGACCAGTATACTAATAAAATCAAGCCAAGCATAGATTTTCTTAGAGGTATCCTTGGTAAGTCAAAAGATTTATGGACTACTACAACTTGTAACTTTCAAGCAAGCCATCTGCCATACAGAAAGAATATATATAAACATCCAAGTTTGTTGAGAACATTCTTGATTTATTCTTGTTATTGTATTGGCACAGCAATAAATAAATCAAAGTATTCTCTTGATCACTAAATATATTCACATAGGTGAATGGGGTGATTGATATATTCACATAGTTTGTATGGAGTGAGTCCATACAAACTTTAAAACCCATTACAGTGCTTTTCTGAATGACTGGAATTATTTTTGTGTCTTGTGTATCAGCCACACACCTGTCACTAAAGCATACTACACTAAGTATGCAGTGTCTACATGTAAAGGACTGGCAGGAATGAGAAGGCAAATCTCAAACTATTTTTTTTTTTCTGTCAATGTACCCGGTCTTATTTTCCAAACCATTTTTTGCCTTTCCTCAGGACCGTTGTACTGATTCCTCGGCAGCTTCTACTTTTCTCTTCTGTTTGTCATCAAACTGTGGCTGAGATGAGCATTTAAAACATGAGCTTCAGGGATCGTGATGCCTCCAGAAGTTGTTTTATTGTACAGGATTCTTTTGGCTATCCTGGGTTTTTTGTTTTTCCATATGAAGTTGAGTATTATTCTTTCCAGGTCTATGAAGAATTGTGTTGGTATTTTGATGGGGATTGCATTGAATCTGTAGATTGCTTTTGGTAAGATTGCCATTTTTACTATGTTAATTCTGCCTATCCATGAGCATGGGAGATCTTGCCATTTTCTGACATCTTCTTCAATTTCTTTTTTCGGGGACTTAAAGTTCTTGTCATATAGGTCCTTCACTTGCTTGGTTAGTGTTATCCCAAGGTATTTTATATCATTTGTGGCTATTGTAAAGGGTGATATATCTCTGATTTCCTTCTCAGCCTCTTTGTCAATTGTATATAGGAGGGCTACTGATTTTTTTGATTTGATATTGTATCCTGCTATGTTGCTGAAGGTGTTTATAAGTTGTATCAGTTCCTTGGTAGAATCTTTGGGGTCACTCAAGTATACTATCATGTCATCTGCAAATAGGGAAAGCTTGACTTCTTCCTTTCCAATTTGTATCCCCTTAATCTCCTTATGTTGTCTTATTGCTCTGGCTAGAACTTCAAGTACTATATTGAATAAGTATGGGGAGAGCAGACAGCCTTGCCTTGTTCCTGATTTTAGTGGAATCGCTTTGAGTTTCTCTGCATTTAATTTGATGTTGGCTGTTGGCTTGCTGTAAATTGCTTTATTATGTTTAGGTATGTTCCCTGTATTCCTGATCGCTCCAAGACCTTTATCATGAAGGGGTGTTGGATTTTGTCAAATGCCTTTTCTGCATCTAGTGAGATGATCATGTGATTTCTCCTGACTTCAAGCTCTACTATAGAGCTACAGTAATAAAAACAGCTTGGTACTGGCATAAAAAACGACATGTGGACCAATGGAATCGAATTGAAGACCCTGACATTAATCCGCACACCTATGAACATAAAATTTTTGACAAAGAAGCCAAAACTGTACAATGGAAAAAAGAAAGCATCTTCAACAAATGGTGCTGGCATAACTGGATATCAACGTGTAGAAGGCTGCAAATAGATCCATATCTGTCACCGTGCACAAAACTTAGGTCCAAGTGCATCAAAGACCTCAACATAAATCTAGCTACTCTGAACCTGCTAGAAGAGAAAGTAGGAAGTAGTCATGAACTCATTGGCATAGGAGATCACTTCCTAAATACAACACCAGTAGCACAGACACTGAGAGAAACAATCAATCAATGGGACCTCTTGAAACTGAGAAGCTTTTGTAGAGCAAAGGAAACGGTCAACAAGGCAAAGCGACAGCCTACAGAATGGGAAAAGGTCTTCACCAACCCCAGCTCACCAACAGAGGGCTGATATCCAGAATATATAAAGAACACAAGAAATTAGACATCAAAATGCCCAACAGTCCAATTAAGAAATGGGCTATAGAAGTAAACAGAGAATTCTCAACAGAGGAAACTCAAATGGCTGAAAGACATTTAAGGAATTGTTCAACATCCCTAATCATCAGGGAAATGCAAATCAAAACAACTCTGAGATACCACCTTGCACCTGTCAGAATGACTAAGATCAAAAACACTTAAGAAACCTTATGCTGGGGAAGATGTGGAGCTAGGGGAACTCTCCTCCACTGCTGGTGGGAATGCAAGCTTGTTCAACCACTTTGGAAATCAATATGGTGCTTTCTTAGAAAATCGGGAATCAATCTCCCCCAAGATCCAGCTATACCACTTTTGGACATACACCCAAGGAATGTTCAATCATACCACAAGGGCACATGCTCAGCTATATTCATATCAGCATTGTTTGTAATAACCAGAACCTGGAAACAACCTAGATGCCCTTCAGTTGAAGAATGGATAAATAAAATGTGGTACATATACACAATGGAATACTACTCAGCAGAGAAAAACAATGACATCATGAGATTTGCAGGCAAATGGATGGATCTAGAAAAAATCATCCTGAGTGAGGTAACCCAGACTCAGAAAGACAAACATGGTATGTACTCACTCATAGGAGGATACTAGATGTAAAACAAAAATGACTAGACTGCTACTCACAACTCTAGGGAGGCTGTCTAGAAAACAGGACCCCAAGAAAGACACAGGGATTGCCCAATGACAGAGAAATGGATGAGATCTACATGAACAACATGGACGTGAGTAGGGGTAATGAAGGGCAAGGGTCGAGAGAAAGAGAGCTTAGGAGAGCCGGAGATCCCAGCTGGATCAAGAACAGAGAGGGAGAACAAGGAATAAAAGACCATGATAAATGAAGACCACATAAGAATAGGAAGAAGCAAAGTGCTAGAGAGGCCCACAGAAATCCACAAAGATACCCCCACAATAGACTATTGGCAATGGTCAAGAGACAGCCCAAACTGACCTACTCTGGTGATAGGATGGCCAAACACCCTAATTGTCATGTAGAAACCCCATCCAATGACTGAGGGAACCGGATGCAGAGATCCATGGCCAGGCCCCAGGTGGAGCTACAGGAGTCCAATTGGCAAGAAAGAGGAGGGTTTATATGAGCGAGATTGTTGAGACCAAGGTTCGATAAAGCACAGGGACAAATAGCCAAACAAATGGAAACACATGAACTATGAACCAATAGCTGAGGAGCCCCCAACTGGATCAGGCCCTCTGGATAAGTGAGACAGTTGATTAGCTTGATCTGTTTGGGAGGCATCCAGGCAGTGGGACCGGGTCCTGTACTCAGTGCATGAGTTGGCTGTTTGAAACCTGGGGCTTATACAGGGACACTTGGCTCAGTCTGGGAGGAAGGGACTGGACCTTCCTAGACTGAGTCTACCAGGTTGAACTCAGTCCTCAGGGGAGTCTTTGCCCTGGAGGAGATGGGAATGGGGAGGAGGGGGGGGGAAGGCGGGATGGGGGAGAACAAGGGAATCCGTGGCTGATATGTAAAATTAAATTAAATTATAAAATAAAAAATGATAAAAAGAAAAAAATATGAATAAAATGTTATTAATTTACTATGAAAAAATAAAAAAATAAAATAAAACATGAGCTTTAGTGTGAGGGGGTGGAGAGATGGCTCAGCAGTTAAAAGTGTGCTCTAGTAGAGGACCCAAGCTTAATTCCCAGCACCTACATCTGGTGTCTCCTCTAACTCCAGCTCCCAGAGACCTGATGCCCTTTTCTAATATCTTCAGATATCTACACTTATGTGTACACGCAATCTCCCTCCACACACACATAAAAATAAAGAAATAAAAGAAAACATGAGCTGACTCAAATCCTTTTATGAGGATTGAACCAATATGTGGGCCTAGGTGCTCTAGAAAACAGACAATGGCAAAGCTTATATGGTAAGTCTGCAAGGAAGAGCTCAACTTCAGGAAGCAATGAGAGTCAAGGAACACTTTCTGAGTATTCCTTATTATGATTATCTTGCAAACACAGTCCCTGAAATATTGCAAAATACCTACAGACAGTATATTACAGAATGACTATTGCCTCTCCTTTACCTGCATTGGTCATCATGGAAATGATTTTATAGATGATACTAGCTTTCTACAGGCCAGAGAGGTACATCTCATTTCAAATTTTTATGTCCCAGGTTCTTCATGGATTCTTCAAACCTTCTCTGCAAGCTCTTCTATTGTCTCCTTCATTTTCTCCCAGAGATCACCAAATTTCATCCTCCTTTAGTTTATACTCTTCCATTTCATCTCCTCTCATCCCCACCCATCCCCTCCTTTATCCAGTTCTCAGCTGGAAATCTCTTCAGTTTAGAGTAAAAACAGAAATAATGAGAAAAGAAGACTTTGCAGTTATTATCTGCCTCTTCTTGACTATATTCATAACTTGCCTTTTATCTCATTGAAAGAGACATCTATCCATTTTTCAAACAGCACTCCTTCAGTTTCTCAAGATCTCAGTAACTTTTCTGTTACCTTCTTCTGGGCTTCATAGCTCAGCTTCCCTTACTTCTGGTATTTTCAAATTCTTCCTCCTGGATAGATATCTGTCACATAAAAAACAACTTCAGTATTGCCCAGTGATGATGGAGAAGAAAGAAGAGAAGGCAGTGATCTATCAAAATTATTTCTCAATCCACTATCTCCCCTTTCTTCTATAAATAATATACTCTTAAATATCTCTTGCATATCATAAAATATCTCCATATGCACTGATGTGTTAGTCGATATTCTGACACTATGATAAATACTAGAAAAATAGCTTTAAAGGAGGAAAATTTTCAGTTCATGCATTCAGTGGCTTCAGTACCTGGCTTTTTAACTATATTGTCTTTGATGAAGCAACATATCATGGCAGAAGCACAAGGTGGAAGAAACTGCTCACCTGATCTTGGTGGAAAACAAAAAGCAACTAAAGAAGCAATAGAGTTCCGATATGTCCTTTGAGAGCAAGTGCCCAGTGACCTACTTCTTTCAAAAAGGTCTCACCTTCTAGAATTGCTATCACCTCCCAAACACATCAACAACAAACACACCAACAGCTAGGAACCAAACTTTCATTCCATGAGCCTCTGGAGGACATTTAAGATCTCAGCTATACTACTTGACTGATCAGTAAGATACCCAGATTCATGGTTAAATGTGACTTCTGTGTGGAGAGGAACGTGTTTCCAAAGGAGATTCACTCTTTCTATTACATGTATTTGTTTATTATGGTGGTAGAGTGGTCCTGTATGCCACAGTGTACAAACAAGGGCCAGAAGACAACTTTTAGGATTCAGGTCTCCCCTTCCACCTTATTCATCCTAGATTGAACCCAGGTCTTCAAGCTTGGCTTCAAGTACCTTTACCAGGGAGTCATGTTGCCTGGCCTAGATTCACCTTTAAATTAGTCATTAAAGCACATATCTTCCTCCAAAATACTGGTGGAGATGACACAAGCTGCTGAGATCCCCAATGGAGAAAACCATTGTGGAAAATAAACTTGCTGTCTGCTTGACCGCTTGACTTGGGATCTCCACATTCTGCCGCAAATTCTCCCAGTACTCTGAATTTTGTTCTTGACCTTACAAATATACCATGGTTTCTTGAACTATCTTCCCTCCATTGTACACCATCAGCTTTCTAGGGAGAAATCTAATATAAATGGATTCAAACTGAAACCATCTCACTTCATCTTGACAACCACACACCTGTCATCTTGACAATCACACGTGGTGTCTCCAGTAGCACCCAGGGCAGAATTTCCAAAACACAGGATGGTCAGCCAGCAATGTATGGTGCTAAGGCTTAGGGAAAGAAGAATAGTAGATAGCAGAACCAAAGAGTTTAACCCATTGCTTTTTAGTGACCTTTGGGACTGGAGCAGCGTAGAAGTGAAATGATTCATCTCCCAGGACATGCTCTAAGTGATGAGACTTCAGATGAGGTTTTATGGGAAGAGCAAGCACAGGCTACATTCCTGATAACCGAGGGATGGAGACATTTGCCAACTTTCATTACTTTCTGCTCCAGATAAAAGCACTGAACACTCCCCCTGGATTATCAGGAGAAATTCACAAAAGAAACTCTTAAACTTTTTGGATTTCAACAAACCTCACACAGATGATATGTTTCAGCTGCTTTTTAAAAGTTAAAACCCTATTCTCACCCTTTAAATTTTTTCCTTAGGACCATAAAGTACATTTGGAATACAATATCTGTGTAAGGGAAATTGCTACTTAAATGGTTTAAAGAAATCTTGTTTCAACCATTGCATTGCTTTAGCAGTAAAATATTTCAAATCTTGATGATACATTTAACTCAAAATATTCTAGACTTCCCAGCACTGATGATTTGGTAATAGAAACACAGAGTGTCTAGATTTATAGGTTATCCAGTTGTCATTATGGAGTGCCATCATCCTGCTAAGGTCCTTTTTTAGAAAGTCCTAGGCAAGTTCGTTATTCAGTGGCAGTTTCACGTCATTTGCCTCGATTTCTCAAGGGCAGTATGGAAATCCCCTTCCTTCATCATCACTCTGACTAATTTGTTTTTAATTGAGTACCAATGTTACTTAACTTCCTCTAACTTTTGGCAGTTTTCTTCTATTCAGTGCAACAAGCTTTTTGTGAGGGAAAAAAATATTTACTACAAAGTGAAAACAGGTTTCTCTCTGGGTGTTCTGATAGCTTTGTCACTTCCTGATCCTAGAATGTGTTGGCAGTTTAAATGCCTGTCTGACCTTTATAGAAAGTTTTGAAATAGCTATCATGTTTTAGCATTATTTCCCAGCATCTTTGAGCTAAACTTTGTTTAGAATTTTGCTTTCTGCAGATACTGATATAAGAAACAGTCACAAATTCAATTGGCAATACATAGAATGTATGTGGGTTATCATCCTATATATGGAAATGCAACTAAACGATGGTCAGAAAAGATCAACTTGACTAAGAATGAGTATGGGGGTTGAGGATTTAGCTCATGATAGAGAGCTTGCCTAGCAAGCTCAATGCCCAGGATTTGGTCCTCAGCTCTGGAAAAAAAAAAGACAAAATAAGAATGAGTATGTGCATTGTCTCAACAACTCTATTTTTAAGATGAGGAGATTTGGATTCAGAGAGGTTGAATGACATGTCTAAGGCCATAAGGAGATGAATAAAATCTGTTGTCAGTTCTCAACACTGATATCCACTCTATCACCACACACTGACTTCACATTTCGGAATTTCTGCATGAATTCTTCCATTGAAAAGACTGTTGGAGTGGGCACTGGGTGTAGAAGAATGCTGACACATTTTTGTGGCTTTAAGACAATGGACAAATCATACATTAGTCAGCCACTTTCCCTTTTCCCACCCATCTTAGAAATTTTGGAGAGACAATAAAGTGTTTTCTTTTATTCCAGTAACTCTTCATAGTTCTAAGAAATAAAAGAAAAATAGAAAATGCATACAGGACTTGTTCCTTCATCTGAGCCATTGCATACATCAAGTAAGAGGAAAATATGCACAAATACTAAAGAAAGAATGATTTTCTATAGCCCAGTGTTAGTGAGTGCAAGGCAGCATGTAAGTTAAGAGCTAAAAGGTTGTGCCAGCCAAAAGGAAGGGCAGTGGGAGGAGACTTCCCCACTCAAGCGAAAGCCAAAATGAAGATTAATTTTAAGCACATTTCAAAAGGAAAGGGAGTAAGGAAGACATGAGAAAGAGAGAAAACAAGTTCAATGTTCAGTGGTTAGATCATCTTAACTGTAGAAGTGCAAAGCTGGGGAAACTCCTAGGCAGGGACAGAAACAGAAATACTTGGAACTGCTTATCCATGAAATTCTGGATTAGAAAAAAAAATATTCCTTAGGATTTTGTGAAGGGAAAAAGGGTACCAATGATGCCCAATTATTTCCCGTCATGCACATGTGCTTCCTTCTGTACAGTCAGCTCTGTTTGAGTTCCACAAGTTAACCCTTTCCCACACACACAGACTTTTCCCCTCTTCCTCTCCTGTATTATTCAAGGGCTGGCAATTATGAAAGCCACTCGGGTCTCTTCATCTCTACCACTACAACTGTAATTCAACTGTTCATTGTCTTTCTCATGGTCAATGTATCTACCCTCAGTCAAACCGACCACTCTTCAATTCAGTGTATTATCACAGGCCCCTGATAAAAATGGACAAGCTGCTTAAAACTTTGTACTGCCAAGACCTTTCTCATCAATCCCCTTCTGTGTCGCCAGCCTCATTACAAAGTGTACACGAAACCCCACTACTCTCAACCCATGACTTTTACTTGTATTTCCCATCCTCTTTGACTGTGATGATGTTAGCTCATTGTTTGGCTTTTCTGATAATAGATACATTAATGAAACATCATTTGACTTACTGACCTAATGAGATTCTCCTAATAAGATCTTATTGTACTAGTTATAACTCCTTGAAATACTTAACACTGTTACTATTTCTTATTTTTTGTGATTATTTAAATAAAATCTGTATCCTTCTCTAGGCTATGAACTTATTGGATTCTAAGTTATTTTCATTTTCTTCCTCATCACATCTTAAGTGCCCAAAAGAGTGTTCAGTCCATACTAGGCATATGATAACAATTTGAATGAATGAATGAAAGCTAGCTACTATTATTTTTTTAGTTTTACCACTATAATAAACATTATTGCATTTTTCTCTTTAATGCCCAAAGCAACTCCACAAACACAATTTGATTATTTTTCTATTATATACAAGGATATAGAGCATAAATACACCATTTGAGTTCATGTGGATAATATTGGAGAGAACCAATTTGGAGAACCAACCTGGGTTTCTGGTGCTACATCTGTGTTTGCCTGTCTGACAAATTGATGGTGGACCGAAAGCTAATGAGTCAATGTCAGCACTTGGTTTTGGAAACAGTAATTTGGAAGTAAGGGAGTGGATGAAAACTATAGGCTTGCAGCAGCAATTAGATAACTGACAACACTAATGAAGAACACTGGAAAAGCACATCTACAAGGCAGTGAAGAAACAAGCAGTGTCCAATATGTCAAAGTCAGACCCCTAAGTGAAAGTGATAGTTATTTTGATACTGTGGCCTGTGGAACTGGGGAAGGCAGTGCTGAATACTCCTTGTCCATGTTGCAGAGACCCTCAGTCTTGCAGGTTTTGTATATTACATTCTCCAAATGAGTGTGGTAAAACTTTCTCTCTTGTTGCCTTCAGTGATTGAATATTCTGTCCAAGACTGGAAACTCATCTGGAACTTATCATTTATGTCCCACTGGACTGGTGCACTGTCAAATGGGTCTCCCATGAATGGACTTCATTTGTCCTGTTGTACACAACCACTTAGTGTTATCAGTGAAATCTCAGTCGTTTCATTTCTTATTTTGCACACAATCAAATGCAAGAGTGTTAAATGTTATTCAGAAATATATGTTATTATTGTTATAGAATACAGATTCAGAAGCCAAATCTGTAGGGTTAGATTTAGTCTTCAAATTAATAGATGTAGTTTTTATTTTTTTTGCAAATTTCTTTCAACTAACAAAATTTAAAAACATTATTTGATTTTTGAGATATTTTACTAATACAAGCAGACAGTTTGTTTGAATAATAATTGAAAATTTTATACATCTTTTAAAAATAGAGTCTTTCTAACAAACCAGTCCTAGGGAAACAAAACTGCTTAGATGAACCACTTGAAAAGGTCTCTAAAATCCATTCTTCTAGTTTGTTTATAAACATATGTTAGAGTTCTGTGAAGCAAGAGTAACCACATGGTGCTCTCTCCTTGTGAAACAGCTTAAGCTGAGCACTGAGTAATGCTGTAGAAAGTCAAGCTACTGAACCATTCAAAACCATATAAATAGAGTTACTGTCACTTTACAGAGACATGATATTATAAACATCTATAACTTTGAAGATGTAAGAGATGAGATTGAAAAGTATTCCCATATAGTCTGCCTCTGTTCTTTTCCATAGAAATTCTTAGTAGTGGACCAATAGCTGTGGAGCCTCCATGGGACTGGACTAGCCCTCTGCATAAGTGAGACAGTTATATAGCTTGATCTGCTTAAGGGGTCCCTGGCAGTAGGATCAGTACCTATCCCTAGCATGAGTGGGCTTTTTGGAGCCCACTGCCTATGGTGGGACACCTTACAAAGCCTTGGTGCAGGGGGAGGTGTTTGAACCTGCCTCTACTGAATGTACCAGGCTCTGCTGTATCCCCACTGGAGGCCTTGCCTTGGAGGAGGTGGGAATTGGGAATGGGATGGGGGGAAAGGAAAGGATGGGGGTGGGAGGAGGGAGGGGAGGGATTAGTGGTTGGTATTTAAAATAAATAGGAAATTTCTTAATAATAAAAACTACATAAAAAAGATTAACAACAGGAAAAAAGAAATTCTCGATAGAAAAATATTGCTTTGACTAGTTTTGTTTATTTAGTTTTGTTATTTAGCTTGTCTGTGATAGAGAGTAATGGGAAAGTAGGAGGATCATTTCTGTGTGTTTCTGCATGTTTAAGTTAATGATAAGAATGTAAACTCTACAGTCTGTTGGCTACATTTCAACTCTGCAATTCTTAAAAAAAAAAAAAGACTTAATTTCAATGAATCACTGCTTCTTGGGAGTCTGAGCAGCCCAAGTGCTAGCAACCACATGGAGTCTTTGCATGAGTTTGATTGACTGTAAAATATTTGGAGGAGATTCTGACATTTAGTAAATATGCAACCAAGGTTGATTCTTACTCGTCAACATTCACCACATCAGTTATATTTCAAAGACTTTCATAGTTTTCAAGACTTCTTGCAATACACAAAACAATCTAAAACTTCAGGAAAATTCATATTCTAATTCTGAGTACCTAAGGGTAAAAGTCATGTCTTCCTAAGGTAGCCATCCACTGTACCAAAAATACTACAGTACTTTTAATACATCTATTTATAAAACTCCTTACTGCATTCATGACTTAGTCTCCAGTCCCCTGTTGATGGACACTATGATGATACTGCTTTTTTTCTCCACTATTTTATTGATGTAATATACATACTTATAAATATATTAAAATATCCCAATTTTATTAATTTATAATTTGCCAAAATTATATTGAAATTTATAGGGAAGTTTAAGTGGTAGTTAATCACTGGGAATAATTTTCTAAGTCTGGTAATCTTTATCTCCAAGGTACTAAAGTATCCTCTAAATTTGTAAGAGTTCAAGAGTTCAAATGGCATAGTACTGAAGAAGGGAGGGCAGATCAATGAAAACATACATAGAAGTTATAATCAAAATTCACAGAAAAGGCACACTGCAAAGTGAAAAACACATTGGAGGCCAGGGTGACACATCATAGGTAAGTATTCTCAATGCAATCCCCAAAAGCTAACAGTAAAAATCAAACACTACTTAGAAAAATTAAAACACAGCATTTGCTCCAAGGATCGTTTTGTTTTCATATCCTGATGTCAGGAATAGACTTAGCGATAATACAATAAGATATCTCCTTGAAATGAAATGTCACATTATTTATCTAAGAACTAAATGACTGATAACTTTTGGTACATTAATTCCATTTCCAAGAATACAACCCAAAAATAAATATAATAAATAAAATATAAAGAGATGCAAAATAAACATTATCTGTAAGTATCTGAGCATCATTAGTAAAGTACAACAACAGACATAGCAAGTATGTGAGAGTTAAAAGAGAGAAAAAATAAGTGCTATTTTGTTCATCAGTAGGGTGTAGCATGAATCTTAAAAGAGTCTTATTAATAAAATCAAACCCGGGCCAGGTATTGGGGTGAACTGGAAGATCAGAGAACCAGAACAAGCCATAGCTACCTCATCTTGCCAGATCCTCAGCTGGTCTTGTTTCCTCAGACTAGAGACCTCTGTGTCCTCATATCCGAATGGCTCTCAGCTGAACTGTGCTGCTAGAAGCCTGAAAGCTTAACCAGCCAAATGCTTCTAGTTTCTGGTCCTCACGCTTTATATACCTTTCTGCTTTCTACCACCACTCCCTGGGATTAAAGGCTCGCTTTCTTGGATTAAAGGTGTGTGTCACCGTGCCCGGCTGTTTCCAATGTGGCCTTGAACTCACAGAGATCCAGAGGGATTTCTACCTCTGGAGTGCTAGGATTAAAGGTGTGAGTGCCACCATTTTCTAGCCTTTGTATCTAGTGGCTGTTCTGTCTTTGACCCCAGATAAGTTTATTAGGGTGCACAATATTTTGGGGAACAAATTACCACCACAGTAGGGAGCTTCAATTAATATAAGAACCTTATTTTCATAATAGGAAATGCTCACAAAAATCAAGGTTTCTAAAGCTTAGATTGGTTTTCTTCCTGTCATTTTCTAAAGGGCCAGGAATACAATTCAGTTTTGTAAGCATGCTCAGTGAGTGCTCTACCATTGAGCTTCTTCCTCAGCCACAAGTATGAGACTTCAACAGCAACTTCAAACCCTTCCAAATCACTCCACACCATGCCCCAACAAAAAACAAAGCAAAGGAGCCAAAGACAGAGAAGGTGCAGGACATTTTAATCAGCAGGGAAATGAAAGAACAGTGTTAGACACAAATGTCAAGGAATTTTGACTGGTGTACTACAGATGGAGACAGATTGAAAGACAGACTTACGGTACTCTTTCCAAGAAAATGATGCAGAATGGCAGGAAGTATTAAAAAATTCTGGCACCACATCATAGCCATCCCTCATCCAGAGAAACAAGGTTTACAGTCAAGAGTTTGCTGCATGAGTAATGTGGACAGCTACTTGGGATTTTTTTTCCAGTGGATTAAACATAATCAGATACAGCATCTGTGACTTTCTGGCCTTCTTGAGCTGTTTGAGGGATGAATGTCTAGGCCCCCATTTCTTGGATCTTGACCCATTTCTCAATAGAAGACTAATGTGAATACAGACAGGCTATTTATCCTACGGTTCCATTTCTTCTGAAAATGAGAACAATAACAATTTCTACTTCATGCATGGAGAGACAAAGAACTGTAATGCAAATACAAACCACAAGACTCTCTCATGAGGTCTTGAAGATGACAACAATCCTAACTAAAAAATGTGATAGTACAGCAGTGCATTAAAAAGGGGGATCTAGACAGCAACTAGTAACTCTATAAAGCTGAATCGAAGGAGTCTATCTAGGCCTCTATGCAGGTAAAGCTTTGAAACTAGAATGATTCTCAAGCATGGGCCCCTTTTCAGTAGAGTCTAACTTTGGAAGTGGAATAGGTACATTTGGACCAGGGCAGTTCTCAGAAAAGGCTTCACAGGTGGACAAACAACAGCCAGTGCAAACGGCTGGGAAAGATGCAGCTAAATCAGGAGGCTCCCATGCTTCCTACATTGGCGGCTACATAAGGAACTGAGAAGCAGAGACACAGAAGAGTTCATATCCCAAGACCGAGCAGGAGGACTCCAGCAGGAGAGTTTTACTCCTTAGCTAATTTTTTTTTTTTAAATCCCAAACACAAAGCAGAACTTTTGGGTAAATTATAGACTTCCTGAAAGATGTCTTATTCAAAACCAGAAAGCAAAAAACTCCAGAAGGCAAAAATGCCAGGGCTAATTTCATGATTACAAGTAACAGATGCAAGAAAACCTGAATATCAGGAGGCCAAAGTTGGCGCCTAGTGCAGAAATGTCATGAAGTAAACACAATGCGCTTGTGGAGGTCCTCCTACACCCATGAACAATTAAGAAAATGCTTCATATATATATATATATATATATATATATATATATATATATATATATATATATATATGTACAGACCAATCTGATCAGAGCAATTCTTTAGTTGAGGTTCCCTCTTCTTAAGTGACTCTGTATACAATTGAAGCCGACAGTAGACCACCATAAAACAAGTCAGAATAGTGCACATTGCATCATTTCACTGGACTTTCTGGAGAGAATACAAATACTTTTTGCACATTACAAACTTAAACTAGCAGGCAGTGAGTGACACAATGGAGCAGTGCTAAATAAAAGAAATCAGAAAAGCATCATGTTCCCATTGAGGAGATAAGTAGCTAATGGGTTCAGTCATTGCCATGTATGCCTTTTGCTGTTGTTGCTACATATTGAAGTAGAAAATAAGAGTCATAATTTGCCAGCAATACAATTATATAAAGACATCAGTATAGCCAATTGAAGGCTTGTTGAAATTAAAAACATGATGGATGGAAAACACAATAATATAAGTGTTTTTTTTTTAAACACCAAATCAGAAAACATAATGAAATAATAGGCTGCTTATAAGAGCAAAAAGATGAAAATATATCTGGTAATGAATTTAATAAGAGTAGATGGTTTCTCTAAAGAAAAAATGTATATAAATCTCTTGGAAAAGACAATGTAAACAAAATTTCAATGAATAAAAGACTTTTTTGTTAAAGAGTCGATACAATAAAATACACAAACATATGCTCTGTTCAAATGTAACATAATATAAAAGAAAACCCCACAAATATGTTTATAAGTTGACAAATCATTTTAAGAGTTCATTTGTAAGGATAAATATGAGAACAGATACATATATTTTGACAAAAACTATTTTGAGATGATTTTTGCTTAAATATTTTAAAAGCCTTATATAACCATAAAAAAATAAGTGTTTAAAACTAAATAGTATAACAGGCAACTTTTTTTGAAAGAATGTACTTTTTCTTAGAGAAAGGAAGTAGAGTTAGATTTCTCTTTTATTCTTTATTTAAGAGTATATTCTAGAGCCAGGTATGAAGGTCCATGCTTGTAATATAGCTCTCAGGAGGTTGAGGTGGGGATCATGAATTTCAAGCCAACCTGAGATACATAGACCTTGTCTAAAAAAATTTAAGAAGTAGCAACAACAACAGCACATGCACACACATGCATACACACACATGCACACAAATTTACACATGCATAAAGGCAAACAAACACACGTACATATGCATACATATACATACAAACTCATGCTGTACACAGACACACAGCTATGCATGCACACACACTCATATACACATATGTACATGTGCACACACTCATATATGCACCCAAGAATACCCATGCACAAACATGTGTACACACACCTGCACTCACAGATATACTCATGTGAACATATATACAAACATGAACGCACATACATACATATGCACATCTATCATATTTTTGCTTGTGAACAACAGTAACAAAGGCATGGGAACAGACCCTACAAACTTGAAGGAAAGAAAATATTGGCAAATACTAAGAAAATCTTGGGACTGAGAAAGATCTAACATTGTCCCAGTTGCCTAAATAAACTTTAAAGGTTGAGATACAAATGATCTAATGTATAATTCTAGTCTAAACTATTTTGTCAGTTCTATAGAAAATTATCTTACATTTGTTTGGCTATTTGTCCCTGTGCTTTATCCAACCTTGGTCTCAACAATTCTCGCTCATATGAACCCTCCTCTTTCTCAACAATTAGACTCCCGGAGCTCCACCTGGGGCTTGGCTGTGGATCTCTGCATCCAGTTCCCTCAGTCATTGGATGGGGTTTCTAGCACTACAATTAGGGTGTTTGGCCATCCCATCACCAGAGTAGGTCAGTTCGGGCTGTCTCTCGACCATTGCCAGCAGTCTATTGTGGGGGCATCTTTGTGGATTTCTGTGGGCCTCTCTAGCACTTTGCTTCTTCCTATTCCCATGTGGTCTTCATTTATCATGGTCTCCTATTCCTTGTTCTCCCTCTCTGTTCTTGATCCACATGAACTATGAACCAATGGCTGAGGGGCCCCCAACTGGATCAGGCCCTCTGAATAGGTGAGACAGTTGATTAGCTTGATCTATTTGGGAGGCATCCAGGCAGTAGGACCCGGCCCTCTGCTCAGTGCATGAGTTGGCTGTTTGGAACCTGGGGCTTATGCAGGGTCGCTTGGCTCAGCCTGGGAGGAGGGGACTGGATCTTCCTGGACTGAGTCTACCAGGTTGATCTCAATCCTCGGGGGAGTCTTTGCCCTGGAGGAGATGGGAATGGGAGGTGGGCTAGGGGGAAGAGGAGGGGGGCAAGAGGGGGGAGAACAAGGGAATCCGTGGTTGATATGTAAAATTAAATTATATTGTAAAATAAAATAAAATAATTTATATATAAATTATCTTACTGTGAAATGAAGGACAAATCTAGTGGGGACTCGATTTTTAATGCATTGTGAATATGAAGAAAACTTACAAATCAACTACCCCAATAATGCATTTTTCCTATTACTTGTTGATTTGTTCAAAACAGTAGACGATGTCCTATTAATGTAATAGGATGTAAAGGAGAACCCAGGAGCCTCCTCAGCCTTATCACATGGCACTGATTAGTTTCCAAAGCATTTATACCAATAAGCACACAAGTCCACAGGGCCCATGAAGCAGGTCCTTCTGCCATGACCCTTGGTATTTTCAGACCTCTTATAAGTCCATCTATAGAGATTAAGTGGGTATTCTTGAGGAATTTCATTTGAATTTCCTAATTGTAACACAGTAGCCAGATTTTCATATGCCTGTTGGTTATTCCTCTTTTCTCTAAAGTGCTCTGTTATACCTTGGTTTTAGGAGTGAGCTGTCAGTTGTCAAATACATAGGAGTTCAATGTTCTCAAATTAAGTTTGCTGTTTTTTAAACTCATCACATTGTGAATAGAGAGTGGAGGCCTAAACGACACTAATAACATGAATTATGTGAGATTTGATCTGCAGTCTATTCCCATGAGCATGGTCAATATCATAAATATTTCTATGAGCCTGAAAAGAGTAAATCTTGTCCAGGTGTGTTGTGTTGAATCAAACATGTCCATGACTATGCACCTGATTAAGCTCATTGGCTCCTGTTTTTATCTCCTTGATCAGTACAGTTCTGAAAGAAGTATGTTTGGACTTCCAATTACATAGATATATTACTTCCTGTTTCTTGTGTCTTTCTAGTAACTTGACCCTTGCATCATTAACAAGTCATACCAGCTTTATCTCATTTAGCATTTGTCTAGTATGTCATTTTATATTATTTCTCTTATAACCATTTTGAGGCTATGGTTAAAGAAGTGCATATGTTAAATGGAATATTATTACATCAGATATATTGGAAAAGGTCATTAAAACTAAATGATTAATTCCATTCAAATTTTAATAAAGTTGTTCTAACTTTTACATGCGTGAGCTCTCAAATTTATGTTTTGTAGTTACTGATATCTATGGACTTATTTTTAGCATCTTACATTCTACTTCAACATGCTTTTACTATGCTCCTTTCTTATTTCTCTTCTGTTTGGATTTTAAACTTGCAAATTTATCTATTTAGCCTAAAGCAAATTAAGATAATTATCCTCCTCAAAAACAAAAGGCACATACGTTTAAACTTTGTTTTTTTTTTATTTTATAAAGAATACTTCAATTTCTTTAGAAAGAATCATATTACCAATGCCCTCATCAAGCTGTATAACTAACATGTAAAAGAAATTAAATTTTTTTGTCAGAAATAACATGCTTCAACAATTAGTAAATTTTTTGACATCTGATTTTTTTAAATTTTCTTTTTTTAAGAGATTTTCTATTCATTTTACATATCAACCTCAGATTCCCCTGTCCTCCCTCCTCCCACCACCCAGCCTTTCCCCCCCAACCCACTCCCCCTCTCCCACCTCCTCCAAGGCAAGGTCTCCCATGGGGAGTCAGCAGAGCCTGCCACAGTCAGTCAAGGCAGGTCCAAGCCCCTCCTCCCTGCACCAAGGCTGTGCAGTGTCTCACCATAGGCACTAGGTTCCAAAAACAGGCTCATGCACTAGAGACAGGTCCCGGGTCCCACTGCCTGGGGGCCCCCTAAACAGTTCAAGCTAAACAACTGTCTGACTTATCCAGAGGGCCTAGTCCAGTACCATGGGGCTCCTCAGCTATTGGTCCACAGTTCATGTGTTTCCACTAGTTTGGCTAGTCTTTGTACTTTTTCCAGTCATGGTCTCGATGTCTGTCGCTCATAGAATCCCTCCTCTCTCTCTCTCTCTCTCTCTCTCTCTCTCTCTCTCTCTCTCTCTCTCTCTCTCTCTCTCTCTCTCTCTCTCTCTCTCTCTCTCTCGTAAATTAGACTCCTGTAACTCCGCCTGGGCCCCAGCGGTGGATCTCTGCATCTGCTTTCATCAGTCACTGGATGAGGGTTCTATCGTATTATTTATTTATTGGTGGCTATCATGTAGTCCAGGATATTTGAGTCTGACCTTGAACTCTGGCTCCCTCTGCTACAACCTCCTCAGAACTGAGATTACAGGCCTGAGTCATCTTGCCCTGTTTCTTCAGTGATGGAGGCTTCCTCATTCATGTGGTACTAACACTGTACCAACAGAACAAAGCCCCCAGCTCCTTGATGAAAGTTTAAAGGACTCTGCGGTTTCCAAAATTCAAACCCCAGTCTTCAGAATTGGCAGCAAGCACTCTTACTCTCTGAACCATCTTGCTAGTCTGCTTTAAGAATACTTTTTTTTTTTTAAATCTTGCTAGGGGTCTTAGCTGGGGTTGTCTTTGTAGATTCCTGGGAGATTCCCTTGTGACAGGTTTTTACCTAACCCCGAAATGTGCCCCCCCACCGCATTTCCAGTACTCTCAGTACTCTTCCCCTCAGTCCCCACATCTCCAACACGATCGCTTGTGTTCCCATCCCCACCTGCCCTCAGTCTACTCACCAAGTCTCTTCTTTTTCCCTGAGGATAGTAGCCTGAACTGGCCATCTCCTGTGACAAGGTTGGTGCCTAGCCCAGTTGTCATCAGAGAGACTTCATCTAGCAACTGATGGAAACAGATGAAGACCCACAGCCGAAGCTCAGGGAATTCTGCAGAAGAGAGGGAGAAAGGATTGTAGGAGCCAGAGGGGTCAATAACACCTCAGGAAAACGCACAGAATTGACTAATCTGCACTCATAGGGGCTCACAGAGACTGAACAGACCAACACGAAGCCCGCATGGGATTGACTTAAACACTCTGCATATATGTCACAGTTGTGTAGCTTGGTCATCTGTGGTACTCCTAACAGTGGAAATAGTAGCTGCCTCAGGCACTTTTACTTGCTTTTGGGACCCTACTCCTCATACCGGGTCGCTTTGCCCAGCCTTAATACAAGGGAAAGTGCTAAGTCTTACTACAACTTGATATGCCTTGTTTTGTTGATGCTCATAGGAGACCTGCCCTTTCCTGAACAGAAACATAAGAGGAGTGGGTTGGAGGGTGAGAACAGAGGTGGGGCAGGGGGATGGACTGGGAGGAGAGGAGGGAGGGGAAACTGCGGGTGGGATGTAAAATAAATAAATAAATAAATAAATAAATAAATAAATAAATAAATTTAAAACAAAGTAAAAAAAAATCGAAATAAAAATATATTATTTTTCCTCCTTGTTCTGTCATATTTCCGTGTCTGTGTCTTGGAGTTTAGCAGGATTTTTTTTTTCTAATGAGTTTAGGCATATGTTTTTTATTTATCCCCCTTCAAATATTATTCTTCCCAAATCTGAATATTCTTAACAGTTATCATTTAAATATAAATTGTTAAAAGTATAAATCAATTAAGTATTTTCAAATGTAAAATTCTCAATTTTTAATTTTTGTGACTAATTAAGTAAATAAATAACAGTCTAGATTTCACTATCAGTCCACACCTTCTAACTTCAGCTTGACATTGTTGAGAAATTATCTGATTTCCTGCATTGGTTTCCTCATATATAAAATGAGATAATGACAATAATAATATCAATATTACACTGCAGCAACATTTCCCAGGAAATATTAAAAGCATCTAAAAATATTACTTCTAGTTCAATTGATAATCCTTTCTATTTTTACTATCTACAAATCTGATCAGATATTTGTAGGACTACGAAGATTCAAAACTTGAATAATTTTTCAATAGCTCTTCTCATTGCCTTCCCACTCTCCTCTCAGATGTTTTCAGTTTTATCTTAACTTGAACTTGAGAACAAGTATCAGAAAACTCTGCTAACTTACTCATTAATTTCTAACAACTTCCTTTCTCATGAATCTCTGCTTTTTGTCCCCACAGATTTTCATCCAGAGCATGTTATGCCCTTGTATGTTGTGCTGATGTTTTTGAAACCTTGCATGTATATAACAGTTTTTTTAAACGCAACAAAAGAGGCATATTCCTCTATTAAAAAAAAAAGCCTAAGAAAGCAGAGCATGGTGGCACATGCCTATAAGGTCAGCACCTGTGCCCAGGATGATGGTGTCAGCTATAGGAATATCTTTGAGTTCAAAGCCAGCCTGGTCTACATATTGCATTACAGGCAACCCTGGTGAGATCCTGTCTCAAACGCAAAACAAAAATAAATTTAGAAAACACTGATGTTAAGCGTGACTGTCATTTTCACTAGTAAAAATTAGATTCATAAATTGGTCAATGACAGAGATACCTCATGCCTCTCAAGTAGATTAGACAAGTCGCCTCCATCTTTCCAGTGTATCCCCACCATGGCTCCTCTAATTTTTCTTCCAAGCAGCTCCTTGACTGTGGTTTTAGTACCATGGACTGCTAGCTATTCATCATCTTCTGGGGTGTGATTGTCCATCTTCCAAGAGTCCAAGCTAGGCTCCTGACCTTTAGCTCCAGTGTGAGTGCGTCCTTAGCATTTTTGGAGTGGCTGCTAGAGGATAATGCTTTATAATGTGATTTGTTTGTGTTTTCTTAATACCCCTCTGCCCTTATGGAAACTCCTTTACTTTCTTAATAGATCATTTCCACAAGTTTAAGAGTTTCTTTAAAACACATTTCTGTTACATATTTTTTAGTAGGAGGAGATTTTAGAAGAACTCATCTGTTATAATGTCAGGATGAGAAATTGATGCTTAATCTCCAAAAAATTAAATTATATAAGAATTCAACCCAATGAATATGTCAGCTTATTAGATTTCTGTCATTAATAAAAATGCTTTACAGCAGAAATGGATATTTATGCATCTGAAAAATGTGTTTGATTTTCTTTGACCTGAATCACAGCTCCCCACAGGTGGGACAAAGTGAGAGAGAGAGAGAGAGAGAGAGAGAGAGAGAGAGAGAGAGAGAGAGAGAGAGAATGAAGTTGTATCAGATATGTTAAAATAGGTCTTACTTGTTAGAAATTTGACTGTATAAAAAGAGAAAATATTTTCATTGAATAAGGACCATCAATAGCAAAGGCAATTGATGATGTTTCTAGTTAGATGACAAGTGCTGACAGTGATTGATTTGCTTTGTTACAGTCATGGAGCTATTTGCTAAATGTTTTCATAATCAGGGATAGTATGTCTCAACAAAAGAGGCCACCCAATCTCAAGAATGTTATGTAACTTTTCCCTAAGCTAAAATTGAGCACAATTTACCAAAGCCATTTTGGCTAAGTAAACACAATTTTAAGCAAGTATTTATATCAAACTTTATTTATAATTCTGTTTTCCAAAAAGAATCTTCATGTGAAAAAAAAACTGTAGATTTTTCTGTTAGATCCTCAGAATACTTAACTTTAAATAGAGATGAGAACATATTTTGTAAAAGTAAATTTCAGCAGGAAACTCAGAGAGCTGCTCTCCAAAATATATTCAATGGTTTTCTAGAAGACACTGCCAAAAAAAATCTTTCCTCTTAATAAGAAATATCAATTTGATGTGTATATAGGTTGAGAGGTCTAAAATTGTCTGCTCATTTTTTTTTTCTGTGAAGGCTCTGAAATACTTGCCTAAGTCAAAAAATTTGTATAATGTATGATCTAGTAGAACAAGTTTCTAGCTTCCATGTTCATAAAGAGTAAACATGTCTGGTGACCTGCTGCATACAAATCTTCATGATAGTCATGTGTTATGGAATGTATTTATAAGTTCTAGGAACTGGAAGGTCTGTGGTAATTCAGAAGTATAGTTCCTGAGAGCTGGTTTGTGGACAAGAAGGAGATATTTCATAATGTTATCACAACTCCACACAGGTGTGTGCATGTAAACACACACATACACACACATAGAGACAGGCACACACAGAGACAGACAGATAGACAGACACACACACACACACACACACACACACACACACACACACACACACACGCACAAACACAGACAGACAGACACACACACAGAGAGACAGACAGACAGACAAACACAGAGAGACAAACAGACACACAGACACACACACACACACACACACACACACCATTTTCTGAGAAACATTTTGTGAAATTGTAAAACTTTCTCCCTGTGGTTGACCACAGCTAACAATTAACACCCAGACCCTATCATTTACAATTATTTAAACATACACAAGGGGAAATGCCAGGGCTTCAAACTCTGCGCCAAAATAAATAAATAAACAAATAAATAAATGCACAAATAAAGGAAAATATCTGATTCCAAAATTTTCCAAATTATCTTGCTGGCCAAAGACACAAATGCCAACTTAGTTGACATAAATAATGAACTGAAAGTTAAAAAGGCAATAAGACACTTTTCTGAAAGCCTGTTTCCTTTACAAGTTAAGACATTATTCCCCTTTCTGAATGTTTGATGCTATTCTTTGAAAACCAAGGGATTGGTAGTCCATCTTAGATACTATAATAGTTTACACCATTGCTTACATCCAGCCAAATTGGCTAGAGAGTGAAGTCTAAAACAAAGAAACAAACAAAAAGTATATGGTTGTAACTCAGTTTTCAATGTCTGCCAAATAATCTTTTCTGACTGTTTCTCAAGTATAGGATGTTTCTAAAAACTTTGAAAAAAGTTAAATCTTTTGTAAAATAACATACAGATTCAGTAAGTTGAAAGCTTATTACTGCCCTCTCAGAAAGACTCAATTGTTCATTTCTTTGGTCACTGTTCTATGAATAGTTACTTTTTAAAAAAATCAGTACTACCTTGTGATTTTAGTGTTCATCTCTTTCTAAGCTGTTGTATACAAGCTTGCCCTCCATGTTTGCTTCTTCCATTTATCCCTTCTTTATCTTCTCTTCTTATCTCTTCTCCCTCCCCTTCTCCTTCTCCTCCTCCTCTGTCATCATCTCCCTTCTCCTCCTTTCCCTCTCCCATTCCATACACCCCAAGCTGGAGTAGATTTCACTATGTGACTTACAATAACCTTGAGTGTATGATTCTCCCTCCTCCACTTCCTGAGTTCTGATTTTGAAAGAATGCTTTTCCATGAAATCCTGGGAATCTAACCCAGGATACCCCAGCATACTGCAAACCATGTAATCTACATAAGTTGCTTCATCTTTTGCCTAAGTTTGAATGGTGATGGATAGCTCCTGTAAAAGGGTTCCTCTCCAGATTTGCTACTCATTATTTCCTTTGCATCATCAGCTTGCTAGGTTTGACCTTCAAGCTATCCCAAGAGAGTGTTACAGAGAGCTTGAGTCATTTTGTGAATTCTGCTCCATGACTCATTGACTTATTCTTCAATTTATTATTTCCTGAGTGTCTACAAGGTGCCAGGTACTCTTGTGGATTTTGAAATATATATTATATATATATATATATATATATATATATATATATATCAAATATATATATTTCAAATATGTATTTCAAATATATATATATATAATAAACTGAGCATACTGCAAATCCTTCTTTTATTCTCTTGGGAAGATATATACATAAACCAAATGAACAAAACTGAGGATGTTCCACATGATAAGTACTATAGAACAAAATAAGGTTGGTGAAAGCAAGTGCGCAAATGTGTGTACCAATGCACTTGTGCATATAAGCATTCATACATACATAGAGGAAAGGAGAGGAGAGGTGACTAACTGCATTTAATATGGTTAGAAAAAGCATCAAAAGTAGAATAGACTAGAAAAAAATGGGGAAACGTGTTATGCAGCTTCTTTGGAGAAAGAAGGCTCTTACTAAGAGAATAAGCTTAAGAATCAGAGGCACAAATGTGCTTGGTGTGCTCAGAGATCAGCAAGAAATATTAAGCACGGGTAAACTGAGTGATTTGTGTTCTACTTACTGGGAGAAAGGAGACTAAACACATCTTTCTAGGAGTTGCCTTGGACATGATGTCTTACAGCAGCAATAGAAAAGTAACTAAGACAGTGACTTTGAGGTCACACCGAAAGGGATGCTAGCAGTGTAATACTAGAACTCACCAGTGTATGTTGACAAGATGATAATAACACATGGGACATCTGCAGTTGTATGTCCATGTTCTAGATAGAAAAAGCACAATAAAACCCATGGTGTGATACAAAATTGCTGTATTGTGTTGCCTAAAAGACTCTATTAGCTGTGTGAGTTGCCAAACTTTTTCTTGCCTCTGGTCTGCATCCTCCTTTTGGGAGTTTACCTTTTCTTAAATGATGACAGTGTGTGTCTGCTCAGTTCCTTGTTTCAGGAACATAGAACCGGAATTGCCTATGGAAGTACCCCCAAACCTATTATCGCTAATATCAGTGATATTCTACCTCTCAATATATACCAGTCAAGAAATTGTAATTTGTTATGAAGATACATGACATACAAAGTATAACTATTTTATTATTTAGAAATAAGTTATTTATGAATATTTCTGGCAACAAAATTCCTGAAGACATGACTGATATATCCTTTCTAAATCTTCATTTTAAGTAGAAGTTGGGTGTTAGGAAGATGGCAAGTTATTAGAGTGTCAGCTGCTCAAACACTGCGCCAAAGCTCTGATCACACTATTAAAGCAAAAAACTGAGCAGAGTGGCATTCACCCATAACCAAGGACTGGGAGGAGAGAGGAAGGAGACAAGAAGATCCTAGGGCTCTTGGGCCAGTCAGTCTAGCCAATCAATGAGTTCGGGCTTCAGTGGGAACTCCCGTTCTAAAAAACAGATGGAGAGCTAGTGAGATGGCTCTGTGGGTAAAGGCCCTGGCTGACAACCTAAATTGGATTCCTGGGTCCCACATGGTAGCAGAAGGCGCTGACTACCACAAAGTATCCTCTGACCTCCACATATGCTCATGGGCACACAAAAGCATACACATGTGTACACACATACATTCATGTGGGGAGGGAGAGAGGAGAAAGGGAGGAGAGAGAGAGAGAGAGAGAGAGAGAGAGAGAGAGAGAGAGAGAGAGAGAGAGAGAGAGAGAGAGAGTTGAAGATGCTACCTTGTTATCTTGTTAACTCTAAAGATGAAGGATGGGGGCACAAGTCTACAAACACAAGTGGCCAACAGAAGTGTTGCAGTCAGTGAAAAGAACTCTTTTGTAGCCTCCATAGACAATGCAATTTTACCAACCGTTTTTGTCTTAGTATTTCTGACCTAGAGAACTATAAGATAATAATCTGAAATGTTTCGAACCACTGAGTTTATGATGAAGTTTATGCAAATAAAAGGAGCATATGCAGTCATTTTTAGAGTATTGCTGTGATTGAAAGTCTGAGAGCTGTTGCTTTAGAGAACAGGCATGACAGCTCTATTTAAAAGCAGTCAGAAGTAAATATCTCTTGGGAATTTACTAAGGATGCAGAAAATTTCTAAAACACCAAAATGAACCACCTGAGCTTAGTAGATGGTTTATCTGAAAATCTCTGAGGGAAATGATGGCTTAATTATATTCTATTTGTGAGACATATACATAATTAGAGAAACATAAATTTATGAATTAATAAAAATTTACTAAATCATCTCTGTCTTCTCAGGGCCACAATAATACTCCCATAGATTTCTTTGAGGTACCTTCATTGAAACTGTAGTTTGGAAAGCCCATATTTGTGTACAGTGAATATATTGGCCAGACTTTATGAACTCTAAAGATAAACACAATAACATTATCTGTGTCCCTTCTAGAAATTATTATCAACTGTATGAATTTCTTTTATACTTCTTAATCAGGAAATACAAGTGGAATACTACAAATAGTTTCTGATTATAGAAGACAGTGGAGTGCTACTTCCTGCCAAAAGAAATAAGTGATGTACCTAGGATAAGGGAACATTGCTGGAATAACTATCATCAGGTTAGGTCTACAATATTTATTGAAGTCTTTAGCTGTGTCCTAATCTTTGATATACACACACACACACACACACACACACACACACACATATATATATATATGTATATATATATATATATATATATATATATATATATATATATATATATATATATAATAAGCTATTAACCTTCATTTTTTTCAGTAAGGAATATTCCTTTTTTTAAATGTTAATACTCTTGAAGTTTGAAAGTTTCTGAACACTTCAGGCCACTAATAATGTAGCAATAGAAACAGCATGTGATTACTCTAGCTAAATGTTGCTATAAACACATTTAAAAAATAATTTAAAGTCTCTACTGGCCTCTTTTTCCAAGTTACACATTTCCAAGATACAACAGAGTGTCGGGTTTTGCTCTAGAAGATGGATCTAAATGAGCTTTCCGTGTAGAACTCTTTAAGGGTGACATTGCTCTTAGACTCACGTTACTGTCTCACAGCACAGTAATGGGACTCTGTAAATGAGAGGTGGGATTGCAATCTAAAAGGAGATTTATCAATAAAATGTTTTGTTTAATCAAATCTTTTGAGTTCAGTAGTTGTCTTGAACATATAAGAATGATTTGAACCTGTCTTAATTACTTTTTCTTTGCTGTGATAAGACAACCTGTTCATAAATGAAAAATTTAATTTGGACCCACTGTTCCAGAGGGTCTATGACCATCATGATGAAGAGCATGGCCACATGCAGGACGGTATGGAACTAGAACAATACCTCAGGATTTGCATCTTGATTCACAAGCAGGAGCCCAAGAGACCAAGACTGGGAATGTTATGGGCTTTTGAAATATCAAAGCCTGTCCCCATTGACACAACTTTTACAAAGCCATACCATCTAATCCTTTCCAAATAGTTCCACCAACTGGAGACCAAGTATTCAGACAAGCCTATGAGAGTCATTCTTTTTCAAATCATTACAGAACCTAAGACTGTTTAACAGTAAGGTTTAAAGCTTTGTTTCAAATGTAAAACATAGCTTTCAAGACTTAGATGGCTCTGTAGTACTGACTTTCCAGAAGAAATGGCAATGTAAGCTATTTTCAAGCAACATAGATTGTAACTGTCATGTTTTAACACATTAATAGTTTTTATTATGCCAGCCCAGTGTTCCTTCTCAGAACATCAGTCATGCATCCTGGTCAATACACTTGCAGGTCAACTGAACACTGAGTTGGTCTGTGCTAGCCTTGGCTGGGTTTGGTTCAAAGTCACAAATTGGACCTTAGTTGACTTCATGCTGGAAATTTTTAAGAGCACAAGAGGCAAAAAGCATTAGCATCCAAGCACATTTAAAGCACATTCTGCTTGTAACAAATCCCCTAACACATCTGCCTTCTCATTGACCAGCATAATATCAATAGAGTATCAGTGAAATGACTGGCCATCATGGGAGGAGGGAAAGGAAAATACTGACTAAATTAGCATCACATCCGTTAAGGACCGATTAACAGAGTATAGCTTAAGTGATCAAAAGAGAAAGCTCAAAAAGATATGCATATAAAGAAAACCATGTGCAACCAAAAAGTAGGAACAAGCAAAGCCTGACTTTCTAGACACTGCCTCTCTGTCATTGAGCACCAAATATTTTTGTTTGTGGCTTTCTGGTCAAATTTGAAGTTTGCAACTTTAGGTTGTAGCAACCAAAGACTGACTCTGTATATACTGCCTCTTTGTCATTGAGCACCAAATATTTTTGTCTTTGTGGCTTTCTGGTCAAATTTAAAGTTTCATGGAAAGCAAATCTGGCTTAATTTAGGCCATGTGCTGCTTCCTAAGTCAGATGCCCGGGCATAGGCATATGACTATCATCTTCTTCCATTTTGTCTTTCTTGTTTACAATTTAAGATGAAGTGTAAACTTCATTTTATGGAGTGTGGGACTGAATTTTGTAGAATTGGCTGTCAGGTTTGCTGTGGTTAAATGTGTAAGTACATCTAAGATGTTTGCATTTCATTCAAAGGAAATATTCTGCCACATCATTCTAAGAATGAATACTAAATAAAATCTAGAAAATATTAATGAATGGGTATTAATAGGTACTCTTCCTAAAGGTGGTGGTGCTAATTTTCTCACAATCCCACATGAATGAGTGTATTTTGAAATAGGATAGGGGAGAATGGAGGAAAAGTAGAAATATATTAATATCAATCTAACCTGGAAATAGATCTATCATTTTAAATTCACTGGAATCATTCTGTTATTCAGAGATCTCAACCAATCATATATGATCAAAAATCTATAAACATGTATGAATGTGTGATGTCAGATATTGGTAGAAGAAAATAAGTAATATTGAATAAACCAAGGATAATCACACTTGACTAAAGTCCTTATATATCAGCAATACTACACAATATATAAAAATTCGTATTACTTAAAATTTATCTCTAGGGACCAGTGAGGTGTGGCAGGTGATGAAGGTGCTAGCCATGCAATCTGATAACCTGAATTCAATCTCTAGAACCCAAATGGTGAAAGAAGGAACCTCTGCAAGCTGTTTGCTGATGTCTATATGCACACCATTAGATGTGTGCATATGCTCAACTACACAAATAAATAAATACATACTTTAAATATACATATGGAAACATTTACACAACATACTAAATATTGTGCTTATCTTACATGTTGGCCACTGAATGAGCACTACATAGTGCAGTTACCATTTTTCTCTTCTTCTTCTTCTTATTAGTGATTTTATTCATACAAGATAATTTGATCATTTTTTTCCACTCCACCATCCTCTGCCCCACCTCCCTACCTACTCAACTTCATGCACTCTCTCTCACTCTCTGTCTCTTTCTCTCTCTCAAAAAAAAGATCAAAACAAAGACGTTAAAAAAATGACAAAAATTACAAACAAACAAAGCACACACACACATACACACACACACACACACACACACACACACACACACACACACACACACGAATTCCATTTTGTGTTGGCCAACTATTCCTGGGCATTGGGCCAGCCTTGGAGTGGGGTTAATATACCGAGTGTCATTCTACTGTATAAAACTCTTTTTCTAGCAGGTATCAACCACAAGTAGCTTCTTGAAAAGGGATAGAATATTGTGTACTCTCCATGCTGGAATTTTGTCTGACTTGAACTTGTCCAGATCTTATATATGCTGTCATAGTCTCTTTGATTTTATATATTTATCAGCCCTGTTGTGCCTGGAAGATGCTGTTTCCTTGAAGTCATCCACCACCTTCAGTTCTTATAGTCTTTCCATTGGGTCATCTACATAGAACCTTAAGGGGAGGGTTTGATAAAGACATCCTATTTAAGTCTGTGTACAACAAAGTCTCCCATGCTCTGTACTTTGTCTAGTTGTGAGTCATTGTGTTAATTTGATCTACTGCAAGAAGAAGCACCTCTGATGAGGGTTGATGGTTGTTCTTCTCTATGGGCATGTGAATATGCCATCTAAGAGTTATTTTATTGCTCTGCTCCTTTAGTAGAATAATAACTGTAGTGGATTTTCCCCTAGAGTCCATGAGATATCTAGTTTCAGTCTATTGGTCACTTTAGCAGTATCAGATATGGGTTCTATCTTACAGAATGGGCCATAAAGCCAATAAAAAAGGGATCTGATGTTCCCATTAAATGTGTGTCACTATTGCACCAGTATACCTTATGGGCAGATAGCTATTTTGTAGGCTCCATGTTCATAGCTGGCTGATACCAAAGGTTACTTTCTCTTCTGGTAGTATATATTAACTATGATGGCTTAAATAAGAATGACCCCCATAGGTTCATATATTTGAATACTTGGTTCCCAAATAGTTAAAATGTTTGAGAAAGATTAGAATGTGTAACCTTGGAGGAGGTATCACTTGGAGCAGGCTTTGGGGTTTCAATGTTTGTCTTTCTGAGTCTCTGTTACTTTACTCAGGATAATCACATCTAGCACAACCCATTTACATGCAAATCTGATTTTTCTTAAGAGCTGGATAATATTCCCTTGTATAAATGTACCACATGTTCATTATCCATTTGTTTCTCAGCTGATGGATATCTAGGCTGTTTCTAATTTCTGTTTATTGTGAATAGAGCAGAAAAGAAGGATGAGCATCTCTCTAGTAAGATGTAGAGTCCTTTGGGTATATGTTGAAGAGTGGTATAGCCAGATTTTGTGATAGATTTATTTTCAGATTTTTGAGAAACTTCCACATTGATTTCCATAGGGGCTGTGCCAATTTGCTCTCCCATCATTCCCATGAGTAACAAACAAGTTTTCCCCTTTCTCCATAGTCCTTGCCAGCATCTGTAGCTATTATTTTATTAATCTTGGATATTCTGACTGTGTGTAATAAGATGAAATCTCAAAATAGTTTTAATTTGCGTAATTAGTTGGTTAAGGATGTTGAACATTTTTCTTAGTGTTTCTTATCCATTGTTTAATAACTCTCTGTTTAGTTCTAAACCTCATTTTTTAATTGGGTTATTTGTCTCCTTGATGTTCAGTTTTTATAGTTCTTTATATATTCTAGATACTAACCCTCTGTCAGATCTATAGTTGGTAAATAATTTCCCCCATTCATTAGGCATTTAAACAGTCAGCTTAATTTTAAGTTTTCTGTTCTTTAAATACTGAAAATGCAAGTCACATCCAAAAACAATGAGAATGCAAAGAAGAATTATTTACATCACACTCACACCCCAGGATAAAACAAATGGCTCTCTGCCCTCCCACTGCAGAATGATGAAAATACAGCTACAAAAGGGGTGAAATGGAGACAGAAAAATGAAGTCTCTGCACTTTGACACACTTTTACTGTACTTTACAGATTCTGGTCTTGGAAAATGGCTCTCTTATCCTCTGACAGAAGCAAGATGTTTGTAGCAAAACACAATCTGACTCAACTAAATGACAATGCATTTTCATCAGATATACATGGTGGAAAAATTACTATTCAATTTTAATTAAAACTATTTTAAATTTAGAAAGTTTCAGACATTGGTCTCTGTCATTCAGCTGCATCCTCTCAAGATTTGATTCGTTCCCATGATCTGGTGATTGAGACCATCTTTCTTCTGTGTATAGCATTTCTCTCATATCTGCACTGCTGACTTAGTGGTCATGAGGTATCTTTGTGTTTGTCTTGAAATAGGTTTATTCCTACAAGAACTTTACATTGGTTGCTGTTGTTGTTTTTAACTTGGAATTTAAAAAACACAACTGAAGTCAGTTTTAGACTTTGGCTAGTTTTGGTCCACACCAATTTTAAAATATAACTTTTCTGGATAAAGCAATCTTGGAAGTTATTAAATCACTCCATGCTTGTGTCGCTTTGCAGGCTGCAGAGAGGAGAAATGGTAATGTTCTGTTGGTTTTGCTTTAGTGAACTAAGAGTTGCTTCCCTCTTACAGCATTTTATCATCATTGTCATCATCATTATTTATCATCTTCTTTGGCATTTAGACTGTGCTATACAGTGGAGAGGTTCTTGTCTGGTCATATCTAATTGGGACTTACATGGCTTTTTTAATTGAAAATATAGTATGTTCTCATACAATATATCCTGCGCACAGTTTCCCCTTCCTCCACTCCTCCCAGCTACTGCCCTCCTCCCCTCACTCCCAGGCCCACTCCCCTTCTGCTTCCTCTTCAGAAAAGATCAGGCCTCTGAGAGAGGACAGCCAAAGAGGGAAATACAAGATATAATAAGACAAGGCAAAACCCCTCCTTCTGCTATCAATGCTGGACAAGGCAACCCAATAGGAGGAAAAGAGTCTCATGAGTAGGCAAAAGAATCAGATAAACACCAGCTCCTACTCCAGAGTAGGCAAAAGAATCAGATAAATGCAGTTTCCCCTGTTAGGACTTCCACAAAAACACAAAGCTAACAGCCATAACAGAGGACCTGGCACAGACCCATGTATGCCTCCGTGCTTGCCCCTTCAGTCTCTTTGACCCATGTGAGCTCTGCTTAGTTGATTCAGTGGGTCATGTTCTGGTTTCCTCCTTAACCTCTGACCTCTACAATCTTCCCTACCCCTCTTCTGGGGGGGTTCCCAGATCTCTGAGGGGAAAGACCTGATGGAGACCTCCATTTTAGACTCTCTCTGCACAATATCTGGCTGTGGGTCTCTGCATCTGCTCTCGTCTGCTACCAGAGGAAGCCTCTCTGATGACAAATGGACAGACATCAATCCAAGGTCTCTGGTCTATCCAGTTGCCAGGTCCTGGCCATCCATACAGTGTAGAGCGTGGACTCCCTCAGGTGCAGTGAGCCTCAAGTTAAACCAAACATTGGTTGGCCACTCTCACACATTCGGTGCCGCCATTGTCCCAGCACATTTTTCAGGCAGGACAGATTGTAGGTGGAGGGGTTTGTGGCTTAGTAGGTGTCAGATTTTTCATTCCATAGCCACAGAGTACCTTCTCCTGCCAAAGAGTCTAGAACGTAGGGGTGAAGGCCCCATGCAGGCACCAGCTCGACCTCTCTACGTTCAGTGAGCTGTGTGGCTGTTATCCTCAGCAATGGGGCCCAGCTGTCAGTTTTCAGAGAGCAATCCTCTGGTCTAGCAGCAGCGTGAGTTGTTCTGGCTTCTCCACAGGAACCCTTGTCCCAACAACTCAAAGGAATGTTACCCAGTCCACTACTGGAAGAAGCCCTGTCCAACTACAAAAGACAGCTAGGTCAGACTCTGTATCTTCCCTAACTAGGAGTCCTCACTAGGGTCATGCTTGGATTTGGGGAAGTTTTCACTGACTAGGTTTCTACATCCACTCCACAATGCTCCCCAATTCCAGTTTTCTCTCTCTGCATTCTCTTAAATGCCTCTTCTTACTTAACTTTTTTTTAAGCTGTAGATTTTGGATATTTTCTGCTATAATTTCAGTGAATAGATTCTCTATGCCTTTAGTGTTTAATCTCATGTGGTTCATATATCCCATAGAATCTTAGAGAAGGTCTTTTCTTTGTATCTCAGTGATCTTGGACATTGTGGTCATGCTTGATATGTTTCTTCTTTCAACAAAAGAAAATACATTGTTTCATATGTATCATTCAATCATTTTACTCTTTTATTGTCATGTATAAAATATAATAATGCAGTATATCCATTAAACAATTTATTAACTTTATAATTTTTAAATATCTAGATATACTTACATATTCTCTTATCTTAGGTCAGCCTTTTATGTCTCTTGTTAAAATTTCTGAGTGGATAGTAGTAGTTTGCATTTGTATCTTATGATTATACAATATAAACTAAGAAGCATATTATGAGTTTTTCTATCCTACTCCTGGAAAGCCCACGTTAACTACAGTTATGTTGAAAAGGAGGGAAATGATTATAAGCATGCAAAATGATATATCCCATCTAAAATGGGGATCTAGAGATGTAAGAATCCATCATCACATGCTGCTCACTGAAAAAAAATAGCTAGAAATCAAAGAATATCTCTACAAAACTTATGCAGCCAGATACAATATAAATTCAAAGAATAAATTCTGAGAGTATGAAAGAGTTTAAATAACTCCTTCTGTTGTGTTATAGGCACGAAGAAAATATAGAAAGCTACTCAGGCCCCAGAGGAAGATGTTTTCTTGTTCTTCACTCACTGCACATGGGGAAATCAGGGCAGAACCCAACTGCAAAAGGGAGAATGGATAGAATGAATTTGAAACTTTCCCTAAACGAGTTTGTGAAACAAACAGGTTGAGTTGTTGAGGTTTTTTGCTCTTTTGGGGGGCCTGCCACCCAGCTCCCAAATGAATTCACACAGAGGCTTATTCTTAATTATGAATGCCCAGCCTTAGCTTGGCTTAGGTTCTAGCCAGCTTTCCCTGACTTTAAATTATCCCATCTACCTTTAGCCTCTGGGCTTTTCCTGTTCTTTTACTTCTGTAAATCGTACTCTCACTCTGTGGCTTGATGGTTGTGTAGCTGGATGGCTGGCCACCACTGGAGTCCTCTCCCTTTTGTGGCTCCTTGATCTCCCCTTCCAGTTTTCTCCCTCTATATATACTCTCTGCCTGCCAGCCTCACCTATCCTTTCTCCTGCCTTGCTATTGGTCAGTTCTTTATTAAACAATAAGGTGTTTTACACAGGCATAGTAACACAGCTTCATAGAATTAAACAAATGCAATATAAACAAAAGCAACACACCCTAAAATATTATTCCACTACAAGGTTGTATATAACCATTCCTTTCTGCTATGATAGAAGGTTCTCCCCATGCTTTCCTAATGAGATTTCTGAATAACTATGAGTCAGCTTCAAGTCTTCAATGCATTTTCTAATGGTCTTCTTTGCAGATAGAGTGTTTAAGAAATGTAGTTATCCCATTCCTGTTCTACTACAGTGTATTTGGGAGGGAAGGAAAAGTAACTTGACTTTTAAGTGAATTGCTGTCCTTACTTAACAAGGGAACTCACATTGAAATATTTTCGGGAATCTCATGTGTCCTACCTGAAGGGAACATTGCAATTGACTTCACATAGGAGAGACAGAGTGAGATAAGTATTTGATGGCATCAAAAGTACAAAGTATTAAACCTTAATGCACTTCACTGAATGCTTCAATCTTTAGCCTTCTGGCCATATGATATGTCTGTTCTTTTCATGTGAATGACCTTGGGGCAAGCTCTGGCCAGGGGGTCACACTTAAAATCGGATGTTACTTTCAGGATGGTTTAGATTGCATGGTGACCAGCAACCATTCCCACGGTGGCTAGTCCATCAGCACAAATCCATATCAATCACAAAATCATAGCCCACCTCCAACAGACTGTTTGGTGAGAAATGTTTGTGATCATGAGTTCTATGGAGATTGGAGTTGTTTACTGAAACTATAGCCAAGACTTCCCTGACTACAGTGAACCCATCAGCTTCTTTGATGAGAACAGAGTAGTTCTCCAAATAAAATGAATGTTAGAAATGCTTCATTGTAAAATTAGCAAAGTCACTTTAAAAAGTACAAATCTCTGGTCTCAACAATTCTCGCTCATATAAACCCTCCTCATTCTCGCTAATTGGACTCCCAGAGATCCACCCGGGGCCCAGTCATGGATCTCTGCATCCAGATCCCTCAGTAGTTGGACGAGGTTTCCAGCACAACAACTAGGGTGCTCGGCCTGAGATTTGTACTTTTTAAAGTGACTTTGCTAATTTTACAATGAAGCAGAGACCAGGGTTGGATAAAGCACAGGGACAAATAGCCAAATGAATGGAAACACATGAACTGTGAACCAATGGCTGAGGGGCCCCCACTGGATCAGGCCCTCTGAATGGATGAGACAGTTGATTGGCTTGATCTGTTTGGGAGGCATCCAGGCAGTGGGACCAGATCTTGTGCTCATTGCATGAGTTGGCTGTTTGAAACCTGGGGCCTGTGCAGGATTGTTTGGCTCGGCCTGGGAGGAGGGGACTAGACCTGCCTGGACTGAGTCTACCAGGTTGACCTCAGTCTGTGGGGAGGGCTTTGCCCTGGAGGAGATGGGAATGGGGGGGGGGGGGGGGTTGGGGGGAAGGTGAGGGGGACGGGAGGGGGGAGAACAGGGGAATCCGTGGCTGATATGTGGAACTGAATTGTATTGCAAAATAAATTAATAAAAAAAAAAAAAAAAAAAAAAAAAGAAATAAACACCTTTAAGATTTAGACATTTAAAAAAAAAAAAAAAAAAAAAAAAAAGTACAAATCTCATTTTGAGCTGATTTTGTTGACCCCATGGTGAAGTTCAGACCTGAAAAATGGCTTTGTTTGCCATGAGCAAAGGCAACTGGCTCTTAAACCCACAATCTTTCACTCCACCTACAGTATTCACAGTTACTGCGGGTGGCAGGGTGAAGGTAGAATAATGGAAGCTAATGTGGCTCTTTACACCCAATTTCTCCCCAGGATTCTTGGCAGTTTCTCTCAATCTTCTAGTTGTTTTCTCAAAACAGCTGGAACTTAATTCTGAAAATACAGAGAGACAGCATTGTCCTACAGCTTTTAATTGCCAATTAACCAGGTTTCAATTTATGAAGCCACCTCATCTGTGATTAGAGTTTTAGAAAAGATTTTAAACACTATGAAGCTGCTATTCCATATTCCTTATCCAACTTTCTAGGGTTAATAGGTTGTAATTTACAGCTATAAATAAATGTGTTTTTGTATAACTGCTAGAAATAAATACAATGCATAGTTTTATCTCGTATTGGTGGAAATTTAACTATACTACATTAAGTTTATAGAGATATCTGGCAGATAATTCCTTGAAAGAATACCACTGTAAGTTAATGAACAGATAATGACAAAAAAAAGCATAAATATAAAGATTTGGTAGTCTGACTTTATTATTGTCAGCTTCATATTTTATGATTTCATTCTCCTTCAGTAAAACAGTGTGAAGCTTTTTCAATAGAAAAACACAGAAGCTGGGCATTGGTGGTGTATCCCAGCACTCAGGCGGCAGAGGCAGGCAGATCTCTGTGAGTTTGAAGCCAACCTGGTCTACAGAGGGAGTTCTAAAACAGCCAAGGCTACACAGAGAAATCCTGTCTTGGAAAAAAATGAAAAACACAGAAGTAATTCCTAAGTTTTAAGTTATACACAGTCTGAGTAACATGATGGGAGCTGTCCCCATGCTATTGTCTACTCTACAGGACTCGGTCACCCTCTTGTCCAGTGTGTTTTCATTGATTACACAAATCATTTCTGAGTTACTTAGTCACTATCCTGGTCATATCCTGGTGCCTGTGTCCATGTCTTTTCTTAATTTAGTCAATAATGGCCTCAAAGCACAGGAATAATGATGCTGACCAGGGAACATAGTTCACAAGTAAAAGCTGCCTTTAAATGAAAAACTGGAAGCTTTTGATTTTATAATAAACAAAATCATTAGCTCAATTTTCAAAGACCTGTGGTGCGAATGACACTTCTGTCCATGTTATTAGGAAAAAAAGAGAGTGCAATTTGTATTAGTTTTATTGTGATCCTTTAAACTACAACAAAAATTATGATACTATGAAAGGTAATTAACTAAAATGAAGAATAATATTACATTATAGATGACCATTTCATGGTTTCCAGTATTGACTAGGAGTCTCTGCAAAGATGTCCCACTGATAACAGGAACTACTATATCATGCAAATATCATAAATATATATATATATAAATATATATATATAGTGCTCCATATATGCATATACACAGTTATGTAAATGCATATAAGTATATATCAAATAGATGAACATATAAACAACACGTGAAATTCTCAAACTGCAAAATTACTTTCAAACAGAAAGAAAAAGTAAATTTCTGGTGGACTGGTCTTCCTTAGGCAGCATGGCAGTTGCAAGTATAAATTTACAGACATTGTGACAGATTGCACAAAATAAATGTGGAGAGTGCCTGAAGTCCCACCCTTAACTAAGGAGCTTCAGCAATAGACAGCTGCTAGAAATGGGATAACCCATTTGATTCCAGGGTGTGACTCCTGGGCCAGAGGATATGACAAGCTCCTCTGACCTCAGCATATCAGGCATGCATGTGGTGCACATACCTACATGCAGACATTTGAAGGTATGATTTTTTTAATATCCTGAAACCATATACAGTTTGATTGCCAGTCTTAGTCAATCAAATTATTTCACTGTCCCTGTTTTCTTATGTATAGGGTAAGCAAGCAATGTGTACTCACTTAATCAGCTCTGCAGTAAAGCTTTCTTATTTGTTTCCAGCTGTGCTTCCAGATTTAAGTTCCATATTGAACTGAAAGAAAATCATGATCAAGTAAAGTCTTATTGAACAAGCTCTTTTTATCGTTTAACAGTGTATGGATTTCTATATTTCCCCATGACCTACCTACTTCACTCACTCCCCATAGACTCTGAAAGTGGTGGAAGAAAATCGACCATTTTTCTCCTTACATTGATTATTTAAACTAACAGACACTGTTAGTAAGATAGTCAGGAAGTTTATATGACACATTTCATACACTGAGTGTTTATAGTTCATTGCCACTGCTTTGTAAAACCACCATTTAAAATCAAACACAGAACTACCCATTATTGTAAAAATTGCTGTGTGTAATATGCCTTTATAACCATTTAGTTGTGTGTTCCATCTCTAATCATCACATCTTTGGCAACAACCAATGTGTTCAGTCATTATAATTTTGTTATTTGGTAAATGTTGTTGAAGTGCAGTAGTAAAATGTATGGTTTTTATGATGTTTACTTTTTTCTTTGCTACTCAGTTTAATATCTTTGATATTCATCAAAGTTGTCATGTCAATCATTTTTCCTTTTTCACTGTTGATTATCATCCACAGTGTTGATGTATCTCAGTTTATTAAACTTGACATCTGTTGTAGAGAATTGCGTTTGTTTACAGTTTGACTATTATGAATAAATTATGAATAAAACTATGTGTGTGTGTGTGTGTGTGTGTGTGTGTGTGTGTGTGTGTGTGTGTGTGTGTTCACACCAAAATATATAGCTTTTGGTGTGAACATAAGTTCTCATTTTCCAGGGATAAATGTTAACGAATGTGATTATTAAAATGTGTGGACAGTGTATACTTACTGCTGTTGCTTTATGACAACAATAAACTTTTTCACAGTAACTGTACCATTCTACAGTTTCTCAAACTAGGCATATTTTATCCAGTTTCCACATAATTAACAAAACATTTATTGTTATCATTCTTATTTTGGTTATTACACTAACTAGTGATACCCTAGAGTGGAGTGGCATTATGTCTATTCACTCCTGTTTGTTTGGAAGTTGTTCAAGTGATTCCATGAATTAATAAAACTGCATAGCAATCCTGAGTTCACTTATAACTGATTCTGACCTCTAATTCAGACCCACAACTTGTGAAAGAAATTCTCATTGTTCCTCACTGAATACTATTATTGTTACATAATTTTTTTCAAGGCGACATCAACAATTGTCTATATCAGAGAGGACAGCAAAGGCTGAACAAAGAAATAGCATCTGATTCTGAAATGCTGCGCAGAAGACTTTCTTCAGGTTCCTGGCAGGATCAGGTGAGCCATGAGCCATGGGGGGCTGCATTACTGAAAAGGCCACCCATCATCAACGACAACAAATTAAAGCTGTGTCAGTGGCATTCTGTGTACAGTTTACAGGCAGCTCCATTGAAGATTCTCTTCTCCCACGTCAATTGTGCTGCTTATATAACCTTCACAAGAGGCCTTCTGGGTCTCCTAACTTTTTGGCAGGTTTTCTGAGCCTCCTGAATTATGTGAGTATTCCTTCTTCCTGGAAAGAAGTTTCAATTTGTATGAAACAGTTATACAACAAATAATAAAGACCATTTTATGCCCTGATTACAAGACCAACAAGGTGATAAGACACTTAAGACTGTGTTTATTACTTTTGCAACACAAACCACTGTTTTATGCAGATAAAATTGTTGCTTTCTAAATATTTAGGAATTTATGATTATTCACACTCCTTTTCTTTTTTATTATTACCAGGAAGGTTTTTTTACTAATCATTTGCCTACTTTTTGATTTCTCTGAAGTAAAAACCCTTAAATATACATTACTTCTAGCAGTTGTTATTATCAACATTAATATAAAGAAAGCTTAGAAAAAATTTGGCTTGTTTAATCATAATGTGAAAATGAGTCATAGATGTTAATAGCTTGAAAGACATCAGGAACCATCTAGTCAGTCATCATTACAGAATGAATCCAAAATTCAGCTAGCTACTTAAATGGCCTGATGGAGTCCCAGAGCTCATTAAGAACAGGTGTGTTGGGTCCATTTGTACAATTCTCCTCCCCACATCACTACACCACATGGTCATATTTCTATTTAGTGCTATGCTGTTGGGGTACACATATCCCTCAGGTCTCCTCTGTGTGACCCCAGTTCTTCTGTTTTCATTCCAAAAAGCCAATGAATGTCCTTTCTGCTCTGTCTAAATCTGTCCTTGCAAGTCTTTCCCCTCCTCTTCCCTTTCCTTCCCCTTCATCATCTTTCTTTTCCTACCCACAAATTCTCTCCCCTTTTCCCACCCCATACGGGTATCGGGTGGGAGGGGTCAGGGTTACTTCTTTTCTTCCTCTGTTAGCCATTTACATCAAGTTTTTCCCCCTTTCCATAATCAGTCCTCTCCCCAGGATCATCAGCTCCCTTCTCACATAGCTCATAAACTGCAACTCACACCTAAGGCACTTTAAAGATCTGCTCCTCCCTACGAGCCAGTGTCTTCTCATGCTATCTTTTTCCTGTATACTGTTTAGAAAAAAAAAAGCATTTTATTTTTCCTTCTAATAATTTCAATAATTATATAATAACAAAGTGTATACTTTTGTTGCTTGATGTTTTATTTTTGAATCTTGAAACAATTACCTATTCATGGGAAGTTGCATAGAAATGTACAGTGAAGTCTCTTGTACTCGTTACTCAGACTTTCCCAACGTTAGCATCTTGCATAACTATAGTCTAAAGACTAGGATATTGACTTTGGTACAATGCATAGAGCTTATTCAGATACCACTACTTATGTACCCATTTGTGCACGTGCATGCGTGGGCATGTGTGTGTGTGTTTGTGTGTGTGTGTGTGTGTGTGTGTGTGTGTGTGTGTGTGATTTCATATAATTACCATCCAAATCAAGATATTTAGTAATGTCTTCTCTACAAGACTCCCCAATACTACCTTCCTTTTGTTTGTTTCTTAGGTTTATCATTGTTGTTTGTTTGTTTCTGAGATAGATTCCTATGCAATTCAAAGTCTTGACTTACATTGAATTTCCTGTGTAGCCCAAGCACCTTTGAATCCCTGACTCTTTCTACCCTCACTTCCTAGGTATAAAGTTTATAATGCTTCCCCTCTAAAGCAAACCAATGTTTCTCCCAAGCTGGTTCCCAGTTTTATTTTTAAAAAATGGCAGGACAGAGGCACACCGTACAACAGGGCCCACATAGGAGGTTTATTGATGGGAGAGGAGAGAAGGGGGTAGAGAAAGGGGCAGAGACCGGTTCCTGGGGACAAGAGCAAAAGAAGAGGAAGAGAAAAGAGATGGAAGTGTACAGGGCCTGTCTTTTATAAGAAAAAGCAGTGAATGCACACAGGGGATAACTTAGTGGCTGCAGCTAAGGTATATTCCCTCAGAACCCTAAGGGTAGGCCAGTACAGATGCCTAAATGCTAACATGTAGTCCATTTTGAGGTCATTAATCCATTTCCATCTCCATAATTTCACTTATATATTTTATAATACCATGTCTTCATACCATCCATTTGTTCTTTTTCTTTTAACCACAATGGCATATCCGTGTCTTGCAATTGTCTGTGTTATGAAAATCCACTATATCTGATATTCATAGAACCACTACTGGTTTCCTTTGATAGTAACATCTAAAGTAGACCATACAAAGAACTGCACAAAACACACACCATCATCATTTTGCTTTCTACTTATCTACATGGTTACATTTCAAGTGAGTTTCTTGTTTTTCAATCCATTCTACTAGTCTCTTCACTGGCACATCTACATCATTTGCACATAATGGAATAATAGATACACTAGAACCTAGGTCTGCCATTTGATTTGCTTTCTTTTCTGTGGTTTTTCTTTTTCTATTTTAGTTTTCCTGGCTTCCTGTAGGTTATTTGAGCATCTTTTAGATTTCTGGTTTGATTTCCCTCTAGTGCTTTTGAGTGTCTCTTTTTATACACCATTTTGTGGTTGTTACACTATAGAGTCATAATTTGTCATAGTCTGCTGGTGGTGACATTTCACCTCCATTTTTATCTTGTTTTCCCTTGCATTTATAGTAACTCTCTTCAATCTTTCCTCTGCAGTCACTGATGATCACATAAGACTTAACTTTGCTTCAGCCATAAAACGTAAGTTAGAAAGCAGAAGGAAATGAGATATGTTGTCCTTACCAATAGCATTCCTCTTTCCATTGTTTTTCTACATTCCTGAAGTTCCAAGATTCCTTCTTTTGCTTCCTTTTTCTCAAAGAAAATCCTTTAGCCATTTAGGGTGGGTCTACTAGCAAGACTAATCATTTTTGCTTTACTATTTATTTCATCTCAGAATCCTTGCTATTCTATTCCAGCATCTGTTTGGCCATGGTTGGCACCCATTGAATGTCTTTTCTCATTATGTTTACTTGGGTCCCTCCTTTAATGAGTGATTCTTATATCCTTGATACTTTGGTGATTTTATTAGAAGACTCTGGTGCCTATAGAGTCTACCCGCCCAAAAACACAGGTCTTTTGTTGTTGTTGTTGTTTGTAGCGCTCAGGCAGCATATTAGGTTTATCTCAAGGGTTTCAGAGCTACTTCTCTAGGCTGAAGCTATAATTTGATTATTCTTGCACAAGAGGCTCAGATGATTTCTATGTCTTTGGACAATGGTTTTATTAAAAAGTTAAATTTCTCAATTTATTTTCACACTTTCTTCTTTATAATGTTTTTCCCCCCCCCTTATCTCACATTGACTTCTTCCTCACTCATCTCTCAGATATTGTAGAATTTCTATGTTTGGTGAGGAAACATTTCCTTGCTCTTGTATTTATGTAAGCAAGGTGAGTATTTCCTGGGTCATGAGAGAGAAGAAATAATCCTACTAACAGGGAAAAATAAGATTGGCTTAAGTCAGATTGTGCTCACTATAGTGAAATCTACTAAGTATATAGTGAGGGTTATTATTATTAATTTTTTTGAAGTCACCATTTTTAATGAAAAAATATAACCATAAATTCTAGTTAAAATACAAGACTATTGTTTCACATACACATAACTGTGTATGTAAATTTCTTTTGTTAAAATAAAATTCCAATGATGATTTATGAATTAGAAAGTTTCAGTTCTCAGTTCCACACTTCCTGAGTTAGGATTCTCCTACCTCTGCCCTTTCCAAGTGACTTGATTTACCTTCATTCTTCTCTGTCTCTTGTCTTCCTTATCTCCAAGGTCATACAGTTTTTAAAGTACATTAAAGAGAAAGTAAAGTACATACTCTAGTAATAATTGATACATAAAAAATACATTTCTTATTGTTAAACTTGGGTTTACAGGTGGCCCATCTGGTTCAATAGATAAGCATAGGCTATACACAGGAAATGGATATTCCACATATCTTACAGTGATGCATTTTGTATTTAAATAAAATGAATTTAGTAATTTAAAAATGCTTTTGCAGAATTACATTTCAGAGCCAAAGAAATGGCACACTGGTAGATAATACTGAGGAAGATGTCTAGTTCTTGCCATGGAGAGGCCACTTTGGAGGCTTGAAACCTATTTTCAAAACAATCTTTCTATATTAATATAGGAAAACATGATCCTATATCTTGATAATCAGCTGTTTGGATTAAAACGAGGGTCCATAAACTGTGGGCAGCTAGCCAAACCATACTTGTCCCCTACTTTTGCTTTTGCTCCTGATCTCAAAAGGAATTTTTAGTAACTGTTGCTTTATTATTATTAACTTGATGACAGGAAATGCCTCTTTTGAACCCTATTTGCATAATTCTGTCAACTTTACCAAGAAACATTACATAAATGTAACTAATATGCATTTGCTACAAAACAAATGATCAATCATTATATTTTAATTTCATTTATAAGGCATTTGTGGAAATGTGTTTTCTCATATGACTACAGGATGTCCCTGATTTTGCCTGCTGGCATGAAAAGCTTAAAATATTAGTTGTCTCTTGACACAAAAAGCTTGTCAACTCTTGCACTAAGACATAAAGGTGACCATTTAATGAAAAATGTCATTTTGGCCATCAAGTAGGGATTCACTTCGAACTTGATTTTTCCAATAGTGGTTATAAACTGACTTTGTTAATCTGTGTGGTTTTTATCTAAAACATATAATATTATCTTTGGAACTTAAAACAAAATATTGATTTTGAGCTTGTGTTTGACAAGAATGAATTTCTTTCTAATTGTAGCTTTGTATTATGATCCTCCATGAGGAAGATCAGCATTTTTCAGACTAGCATAAGACCACAGCAGGAGGCATGAAGGTTCCAATCCCTTCCTTGCTAACTCATAAAGATTTATGTCTTCCTTGAACATGCAGGAGACATGAATAACCTAGCAGAGTCAAAAGATTAAGCAATTTAAAGCTATTTGCAACACTGTATCTCATTTTCCTCAATAGTAAAAATCTTGAAACTTCACTTTAACCTCATGAAACTATTACAACTTCTGCTGTATTTTCTCCCTTGGGATTTTTAAATGTCAGTGTGTTTTTTAACCTTGAATCTTTGGGTATTAAGTATCAGTCTCTCTCTCTCTCTCTCTCTCTCTCTCTCTCTCTCCTCTCTCTCTCTCTCTCTCTCTCTGTCTCTCTCTCTCTCTGTCTCTCTCTCTGTCTGTCTCTCTCTGTCTCTCTGTCTCTCTCTGTCTGTCTCTGTCTGTCTCTGTCTGTCTCTGTCTGTCTCTCTCTCTCTCTCTCTCTCTCTCTCTCTCTCTCTCTCTCTCTCTCTCTGTCTCAAGCAGACTGTGTAGCCCTGGCTGTCCTGGAACTCATTCTGTAGACCATGCTAGCCTCAAACTTAGGAATTCCCCTGTCTCTCTTTCTCAAGTGCTAGGATTAAATATGTGGTGCACTACCACACCTGATTTACTTTAAGTATCTTTCTTTTTATTATTTTCATTGCATATTTTTCTAGCAAACATGTTTTCTTTCGTTCTTTCTCAAGTTTTTTCATCATGCCTTTCTCCAGGAAATTTTTCATACAATATTATTCTGGTGTGTGTGTGTGTGTGTGTGTGTGAGAGAGAGAGAGAGAGAGAGAGAGAGAGAGAGAGAGAGAGATCTGAATGTCTGCTACAGCATGAATGTGGAGGTCAGAGGATAACTTTGTGTTAATGGCTGTTCTTTCCAGGGTATCAGAAAACAATCAAGCTTAAGGCTTCAGGTTTATACAGCATATGCATTTGCTCTTAGATCTATCTCACCCCAGTATATATTTTTTTTATTTTACATATAGAACACATCATTAAAATATATTCACATCTTAGAATTTGAGAAGCAGAGCATTAGGACAAATTTGAAGAGTCATTTTTGGCATCAAATTAGAACTCCGATTTCCTGCTGCTCTTTGTCTCCAGAAATGTGAACAATTGAACGGATGCCCATGAGTGTCAGTTTTCTCCAGTGTTCAATCATAATTAAGAAAAATGTCTTTAACTAATATCATTATTGTGAGATTGGAAAGAGCTAATATGTACAATGTGGTCAGTCCAGTGTTTGAAACACAGGTATCTCTCAGTAGAATTATATTATTGTGGTAACTGGAAAGAATTTCTGGTTCAACTGGTCTCATCTCAACATCACAAATAAATTAGCTGAAAATAGAAATCACAAGTGGCATATCTGAGGTTCCTTAAGGGTCCCCACAGAGCAGGCACATTCAGGGCTCAGTAAAAGAATACTACAAGAGCTGGGCATGGCAGCACATACCTTTAATCCTAGCACTTGGAAGACAGAGGTAGTTGCATCTGTGTAAATTCAATACCAGTCAAGGCTACACAGCAACACTTTGTATCAAAAAAACAAAACAAGCTGGGCAATGGTGGTGCATGCCTTTAATCCCAGCACCTGGGAAGCAAAGGGAGGCAGATCTCTGTGAGTTCGAGGCCAGCCTGGGCTACAGAGGCACATCCAGGACAGGTGCAAAGCTACACAGAGAAACGCTGTCTCAAACCCCCCACCCCCCAAAAAAACCCTCCCCAAACTACAAAATTATAAAACTTGTCCATGGGAGTAGATATCTATTCTTCTAATATAAATATTTCGTGTATTAATATTAATAGCATAACAGAATTATGACATGACCATTTATTTAATAAGTACTCAACTGCAAGAAGCCCATGTTGTTTAGTAGGTATTATCGTAATTTTCACAAGAAAATTAGAGACCACTATTCTTGTGATAGGTAACAATAAACAGGATAAATATATAAATATAATGTAGCTAATTAGTTGAGACATCAAAATTAAGGAAGGTTGCTAACAAGGTCTTTCGAATTCTAAAAGCCATGTCCTTAGAAAATGAAATGAAACTCGAGCCTGTGGTTTCTGTGGGGCTGGAGAGGAAAATATTTTGGTGCCCTCTAGAGGTGAACAGGGATGTGCACCTGTCAACCCCTGGAGATCGAGATCGGAAGGCCATTTAGCAGGAGCTATCACTCTCGCTTCTTTTCCATTCCATGCTTAGATGATCCAGATACTGTAGTGCAGAGCTCTAGATCAGAGATTCTCTAACGTTAGCAAGCATCAAAATCAGTTTTAGAGCTTGTTAGTGTGCAGGCTTCTGCTCTGCCGCCTCCAAGTTTTTGATTCTGAGTCTCTGTACTGACTTTTTCAATTCGCAAAAACAACTACTCCTGGAGATTATAAGGCTGCTCATTAGAGGACCATGTTCTGAGAACCACCTATGTTTAGAACCATCTCCAAGCAGAAGCTCTTGTGGTAAACAGGGTAGTTTTCAAGATGGCTGGAATGCTTTAAACCAGAGCTTTCTACCACATTCTCAGAGGACCATAGAGTTTACAGAGAGAGAGAGAGGAACACCTCATTTTGGATGGTTTTCTTTCTCAAATCATTAGACATTCCTTCTACCTTAGAGTTTCAGGGGATACACATATTCGGGTGAAAGAGAAGCAGTTGATGCTGGAGATGGAGAATTCAGGTCCTAGCCACCACTCAACATTCAATGCACTCTGCCCTCACTGAAAAACCATCATCTTAGAGCAAGAGAGGAAAACAGCAAGTGGGCATAGCCATACTCCATCAGGAAGCTTGGCAGTGAGTGAGCATGAGACAAACTTTAGTCCAGTCATAGTTTATGTGGTATTTGCATTTCATATTCACATTTCCAATAAAAATACTGGAAGAAAATTAGAAAATTATGCACATTTTACAGAAATAGAAAATAGTAGCACAAAACCAGTTAAAAAATCAAAGAATGGTTCTATGGAGTTTTGCAAAGTTGGTCAACGCAATTAATACTGCTTACCTTTGTTAAAAGATAGCAGAAGTCTAACTAGCATTTACCTCCTTTTTCTAACAATTTTCTTTCCTTACTCCCCTTTCCCATATGCCCTGATGTCACAAACCTTTGATCGTACACTGCATTTTTTGACTGTATTTTTTTTAAAGTATCTAAATTATCCCTACAATCTTCCACCAATGGGATTTCCTCTTAAAAATAATAGGAACAGGCTTGCTGACTGTAGTGGATTCCACTTACTTAATCCAGGTCAGGATTTATGGAGACCTCGTGTGGTGACAAGAGGCACCACAGAGGGCTTTCTTGAGGCTGGCTTCAACAATCAAAGAGAAACTCAGAACTCATTGGGGAGCAACAAAACCTAGGAAGAACTGAGCCTTGAAAGTTAATGTTAGGGATGCATGTAAGGCCTTTTGCAAACATCCTGAAGGAGGACTGTAAAAAGAATGTAGTAATGTTTTTAAAAATGAGAAACTTTGTCCCTCATGTTTTTTTTCTTAACTGAAAGTAGTTGATCCACAAAAACACTCACTAGTCCCAAACATCTGTGGGACTAATTGTAATTACTTACAACCCATTTTCTTGATGAAATGCATTGGCAACATCTTCTGATATAAATTTTCATTTAATTAAAATGTTTCCATAGGCACATTTCTGTGTGAATGTTATTCAACCTACTCTAGGTTTTATGCAGAATGAAAAGCAAGCCTGGTGCCAGGGGGAGGGGGAGAGAATCAAACCTGAATTCATGTTGCTGCATCTAATTCCAGTGATAATATTTTGAATGCAGATAATATTCTTGTAATTAAAATGCACATAGAACAATGAATCACGTATGGTGGATAAATTTGCACAAAATTTATCTTGCTACCAATGCAGTGTCAAAGTTGTGACAGTCAATAAATTAGTGTATCTGGAAGCATGCCTCAACCTCATAATTTATTATTATAAAGGAAATTCACTGGGGGTTGGAATCCTTCTTCAGTGACAATTTCTTTTGCAACTGACATGTGTTCTATGTCTCAAGTCATAAGGAAATGTGACTATGGCGTTTCTTTTCTCCTCAAGGAAGTTATGTAACAGACCTTTAAGCTAAAATCTAGAAGGACAAATGAATTCATGGATGTCAAATGTTCTGAAGCCTTTAAAAGAATGGTACCATACAAATAAATGACATTCAAATGATGAGGGGACACCTTGTTTTTGAAAATATCCTCCAAAAAGTTTTTGGATCTCAGTGCAGGCAAAATGACCTGAAAAAGATATCCTGAAAATTTTAAACAGGCCAAAGTAAAGATGTTGGAGAGATTTCAGGTTTCATATTCTTGAATTAAAATACTTATCAGGGAACCTACTAAGTGACAGGTAAATTGTTAAATACCAAAAAATGCTCAAGTGAACTGGACAGACTTTGTATTCAGGAGGTAGCAGACATAATACAAATGATAATTTACTACACGAACAGCTTTATGGTAGGGGCTTGCACCAATTTCCCCCCAGAAAGACTTCCAAAGTGGACTGTGACTAGAGGGAAGGAAGATGAGGAATTTAAAAATTAAGTGAAGAGGCTGACTCATTTAGATGTTATCTCAAACCTATAGAGGCATTGGTTTCTGCTGAGAGAGCGGGAGATCGTGGCTCTTGCCACACGTCACACTGAAGAGACAAGAAGAAATCAGGAAATTTCACTTTCCAAACAGTGTGTGAGCGCGCGGGGGTGGGGGGGTGGGGGGATGGGGGGGGTGGGGTGGGGTGGGGTGGGGGGCCTGGGGGGTGTTGGTAATCCAGAGACGCACTGAAATAAGAGGAACCTGTCAGCATAATGGGATAATGGGTGTTGCTAGGATTTATTTCACCTTTCCTTTACCACAGGGACACGTTCAAACCCTTGGAGCTGTAGGGTTGCATATACAAACTACCCCCTTGGTGTGGTGTTTTCCAGTAAGTGACTGTAAAGAAAGGGTTAACGGAAGAGGGTGGCTAGGAAGGCTAGCAGGAAAGTTGGAAAACATTATTTCCAACTTGCTAAAACTGAACTTTTAAGCTTCCCAAAATGAGAGAGAGAGAGAGAGAGAGAGAGAGAGAGAGAGAGAGAGAGAGAGAGAGAGAGAGAGAGAGAGAGAGAGAGAGGAGAGAAGAGAGAGGGAGGGAGGGAGGGAGGGAGGGAAGGAGGGAGGGAGGAAAAGAGAGAGAATGTATGTGTACCCGCGCAGGCAGATCTATTTCAGCAGGATTTTTTTTGTTGTTTTAATTTAAAATCATAATCTCGCTGTCTCTCTCTTGCAGCGTGGCAAGCCCAAGAGCGATCCCCTTTAGGATCGCGCCTCAAAAGGCTGCAGCCTAGGCGCTGCCGGCTCCACGTATTTACGAGCTGCGTTCAAAGCCGCCCCTCTCGGCATTCTCTTCCTGGGAACCTCGGTCTGGGGTGGCGGGGGAAGGCTCCGGTCACCTCGGGGGCCAAGGAGTTGCGGGGCGGGGACCCCGGAGCCTCCTTCTAGTGGCAAACTTTGCCCCAGCCAGGGAGTCTGGGCTCGATCAGGGGACGCCCGGGAACGCGCGCCGCCGCCGCCTCCTCCCGGCGCTGGCAGCCTGGGCCTCACCTCTCTCTCCCCGGCGGGCGAGGTGCGGGCTTTCCGCGCGCGTCCAGGGGGCGGGGCGGGGCTCGCGGGGGCGGAGCCAAGGGTGGGTGCTTCCCGCTGCTATATAAAGGCCGGCCACCGCGTTAACTTCGGACTTGGGTTTATTTATTTGCGGAGCGCCTGGACGGCGGAGGTTGGAGGAGGCGGCGGCTGTGGCTACCGCAGACGGTGGTTTAAAAAAAGGAGGAGGAGGCGGCGGCGGCGGCGGGCGAGGGATGGGAGCGCCCAGGCTTCGGGGCGCAGGCCAGAGCTGCCGAGCTTTCCTGGGGCTGCGGGAGTACTGAGGAGGAAGGGGAACGTCCCGGGGGCCCACAGGCGACTCCAGAGGCCCGGGCTGGGGTCTTTTTGTTCGGCTGCGCTCAGCGCCCAGCAGCCAAAGCGGACAACTCCAGTTACAACAACAACCCACCTTCCAGCAGCCCGGCGAGACTTAGGCAGCGGCGTCTGTCCTATTGTTTAGACACTTGCCTGGGGCTCCGGAGCGCCAGTCCCTGCTCTCTGTCTCCGCCTTCTCTCCCCCCCCCCCCCCCCCCACCTTCCTCCCGGGAGCCGCAGGCGCCGAAAGCTTCCCAGAGAGGGGAAGGGGCTAGAAGCTAAGCGCTGCCTGGACTGCGGTCGCCGAGTCAGGTGCAGCGTCCGGGGCCAAAGCAGCATCTCAGCGTCCGCGGTTGGACTCCTCCCGTGACAGTAGGAGACCGGATCCAACGCCTGGGGAAACTTCCTGCACTTTGAGGTTGAGGACCCACTTGCAGGGGCTGCCTGGCGGGTGGCTGAGAGGCTGCGCACCTCAGGACATCGCTGCTGTTTCTTCTACCTGTGCCGTCAGGTGTGTGCGGTGGAGCTGCGGCGTATCCCGGATACCAGAGGGGCTGACAAGAGCGCGGACACCCGACTGCCAGTCGGCTGTCGCCTGTGATCTACCTGGGTAGCAGATCCCATTCTCCCGCCTATCACCTAGTATACCCACCAGGGCATACTAGCAGAACTGGGAGCGCGGACACCTAGCCTTTGCTTTGCTTCTCCTGGCTTGCCTGTCTACGAGTCTTGCCCCAGCCAGTTCCCACTCAATCTTCCTAGGAGCTCTCGCTCTCCTACTAAACTTGGCTTCCTGGATTTTTTTTCCTTTTTTCTGCAGAGGTGCGGACTAGTGGATATTTCTGCAGGGCTGCAGCGGTCCGATTGCCCTTTTGTCTCTCTGTGTGACCTCAGGGGCAGGCCCTGGTGCAGAGCGTCGCCAAGGACGCCAGGAGGGAGGCGGGATTGCCTAGATATCCTCCAGTGAAGTGCATGTGTGTGTGTGCAAGACATCCTTCGCTGTCGGGAGGCGGCGAAGACGGGTTGGGGCTGCTGCTGTGCCGCAGGAGTGAAGAGGCCCTGTGTGCTGAGCCCTGCGCCCCGCAGCGCCGCCCGGCGCCCCCAGAGCTGCGTGAACACCCGGTGCGCCCCCGCGCGCGCGCCATGCCCAGTATCTCCGAGGGCTCTGCTTTGGACCTGCCAAGCCCTTTCGCCTTCTAGCTTCTGGGAGCCCAATTTGATCAGGGCCACCATTACTATTGAAGTCCCCTCCTCAGCCTTGTACTCTTCCAACTGGAATCGGATTTGCTAGAGGGTCCGTGGGGTCAGAAGCCCTCGCTTGTCCTCAAGCAACCAGCCCCTGCATCTTTGCGGTCATTTCGAGTAGGAGCTTTTTTTCTTTTCTTTTTCTTTTTCTTTTTTTTTTTTTACCGCCAAGTTGAAGACGCGCTTCGTCCTCACAGCTGCTTGGGGTCTCCTCGCAGTCTGATCTGGGCCTACTGATACTCAGGATCTGAAGTTGCCCACGGATCTTCTGCTCTGCTAGAAAAGCGTGGAAAGAAGGGGAAAGGCGTGTGCTTCTGCCAGCTCTACTACTGCCTTATATTACTGCTCCATATTACTGTGTGTGCCCAGTGTCAGGCACCGGGCCTTGGACACTGCCCAGTTCTCACACAACAGAGAGCTAAAGAGAAGCCCCTCAAAGCAAAGAGCCTGCTGGGGAAGATGAGCAGCATTGGCTGGCAAACACTGTCCCTGTCGCTGGGGTTAGTGTTGTCGATTTTGAACAAGGTAGCGCCGCAGGCGTGCCCGGCCCAGTGTTCCTGTTCAGGCAGCACGGTGGACTGTCATGGGCTGGCACTGCGCAGCGTGCCCAGGAATATCCCCCGCAACACCGAGAGACTGTGAGTACGGGCGCTTCGCCTTCCCCGATTCTCCTTCACTCCCCATCCAGGTAGCATATCCCCAAAGCGTCCAGCCTGGAAAGTCCACGTGCGGTAGAAACCGGTTCCTGGGGCAGCTCTCAGAGGCTCTCCAGCAAGCACATCCCGGGGGTGGGCCCTCTGAAAAGGTGAAAGATTGGCGGGCACTTAACTGGGAGGAGCCTTTGCCAAGGAAGGGCGGATCGCTGGCAGCTACGTGTCCTCCCCCCCTCCTGCCCCCTCCCCCTGCCACTTGCAACTGCCTGTGGACTGTGGGCCAGTTCTTTCTGGCTGGAGAAAGAGGCGCCTGGGACTAGAATTCAAGGATGCCCGGGGCAAGGGAGGTGTGACTGTGTTTCCCAGACTCTGCAAAACGAGTCACCTTGCAGTGTTGCAAACATGGGTTATCTGAGGACCTTGTTGCTTCAGACTGGGGCAAAGGGAGGTGGCAGACTGCTCAAAGGAGAGAAGCTTTCTCTCCCAGGCTTTGTGTACCCTTCTAAATACCGAGGGGGGGGGCGTGGAGTCTTGGGGTGTCCTGGGGATCTTTTCATAGTCTGTGAAGGATGAGTGTCCCAGGACAACAAGAGTAGGCTCAGAAGCAACACGCATCATCTCCCTGCCACGACTTTCTAAAGCCCCTCTCTCGTTTACAGGGAGGAGGCGGCAACAGTAGCGTTCTTAAGGGAATCCACTTAGGAGACTTGAGGGAGGACTGCGTCCCAGGGCTTAAGTAAAGTTAGCATTGCTCCTCTGTCTGGAACCCACTGGGCCGGGTCCAACTGCTTTGGTGACCCTGTGGCCCTGGGCTGCTCTCTCCAGCCCTCCCCGCTGCGGCTGTGTGCCCTCGGGCACCTTGCTGGCAGTCTGTGAGCTCCTTCACGTGGTGGCAGCTGCTCTGCCTACCCCTCTTCGCGCTCGGCCGCCCGCAGACATCCCCGCCTCCCTGTCTGCGCCAGTCTTTAATGAAGAAATAAACGCAGAGCCGGGGATGACTGCCCACACGCTCCTGGTGGGACACTTCCCGAGTTAGGGAAGCGAAGCGCCGAAGCCACTCTCTTTGTGAAGCGGAGCCCTCTGCCACGAGCACGGGATGCGCCAGGCTCTCCCGGTTGCGCATCGGTCAGGCAGGCGCGGGTGGGGTGGCCTGGGCTGGTGTGCCTTGAGCTGGTGTGTCGTGGTGATTGCGCAGAGACTCGGATTCCTTGCTAAGGCTGCATTAAGCTGCCCTAAGGGGAGACCCTAGGACAGGACTTCTGTACTAAAGTCATCAGGGCCAACAGTTGCCTTCCTCTTGATCCCCACCCCCCCCCCCCCAGTTTGAGGGCCTAAGTCTAGGACTTTCTTCTTTCCGAAAGGTTTGCCAAACCCTAGCTCCAATGGGGCTCCCCCTTGATTATTTCTCTAATCCCTTGGTGCCCAGCTAGTTGGGCCTTTCCCGGCACGGGTGTCTCATCAGGATGTGATCCAGCACATTTGTGTGCTGTTGGGGTCGGGATCACCGGGAGGAGATAACAAACAGCCCTCCAAGGACTCCCACAACTTTAGAGACAATTCCAAGGGGTTGGTTGGGGAGAAGGGGGAGAGGGCTAGGGAAGATGAGAAAGGCTAATTTAGCTCTCGTCATTCCACGCCCTTCAGAACAGTGTAAACACTAACTTGTCAAAGCACTGGGTTTCCAGAAATGGCAGTGGAGTACCTAGTGGTTGAGAAAAAATCCTTAGGAGAGATTTGTGGAGTTTTCAGGAAACCGCATACTCAGTGCTTGTTTATAAAATTCTATCGTTAGCCAAGTAAACACTTTAAATACAGATTCTAGCAGGAAGTTTGAAAGTCCAAAGTAAGAGAACTTCCAGAAAGGCACACAGTGAAACCTCCCAAAGGCTAGTTTTATTGTGAATGAATGAGACTATGCAAATTTAGTTGTTGACCAGAAAAGAAGGTTGTGACTGAAGAAAAAGTAGTGCTGAAATGGATCAAACATGCGTCAAGGCCAAATCCTACTTCCGTTATTGTTCCCACTTGTGGTTTAAACTACAGTCACAGTGGGGGGACTGGGGACGCAATAAAGAGTTCAGCTTCCCCAGGGACAGAGAATTGTGGGGAGGTGAAGGTCTTTGAGGTGCCGCACTCTCCCTGACACACACTTTTCTTTGCCTCAGGAATTTTGGCGACAATGCTACCTCAAAGTGTTCTAATTTTAAAAATCTCTCTCAGAATAGTATGAGACATTTTTTTTCTTTCATTAATCTTCCTGAAAGAAAATTCTTGGGGGCTGTGCTAAAAATAAAAGCCAAACTGCAGAATACCTCAGTAAATAAATACCCACATTCTTTGGGAAACCCAAATAGAAGGCACTCACACACACAGGCCACGAACACACAACAAAAGCTACGCTAGTGATGACATCATCACTTCATTTTCTTGTCATATGTCAGCAAGAATTCTGTAAACATGAGACATTTATAAACTATTATTTCAAAGGCTTCTTCCCTTTGCTCTCCAGCTTACTTTTTAAGCCACACTAACTGAATTAAGGTTTTTTTTTCCCATAAATCTCTAACATGCTTTAAGTTTTATTTGTTTGACCAAATATGATACAAATCAAAAGGAACTTTAATTTTTTTTTTTTTGGTTGTCTCTTAGGGATCTGAACGGAAATAACATCACAAGGATCACGAAGACAGATTTTGCTGGTCTCAGGCACCTCAGAGTTCTGTAAGTGTCTTCTCCCTCCGAGTCCTGAGAGTTTTGTTTTTAAGATGGCTTACTTAGTTACAATCACTAAATGTTCGGAGATTTTTAAAACTTTCCTGAAGACAGGAGCATTAAAAAAATAAAATAAAACAACAACTTAAGGTCATCTTGTATTTCTTTTTGTTTTCCATTGTATAACTTTTAGTGAAACTTGTGCCTTTGAGAGTGGATGTGTGATGGGGGTAATAGAGTAGAAAGGACCTCAGATCTTTACTCTAAGGGCATTACACACAGAAATGTAGAATCACTGTTTTCGAAATACAAGCAAATGATGGAGGAAATCTGATACTTTGAGGACTTAGATTTGACTTGGGGGGTTTCAGTAGCTTGCTTTCTCTTCGTACTGAAGTAAAAGTACCCAGATTTCTCTTCTGCTAAGAAAAAGTAGAGAACAACTTTAACACTAAAATCATGCAACCATCTTTTCAGCAGGTTTTGTGGGGTGTTTACGTATCAAGTATATTGCTCTCATTTTGGGTTGTATTCCTTACCTTGCAGTTTTGTAACTGATATTAATTGTCTTGATATGATTAATGCACTAATTAGTGGTTTAAATTAGCTGTGAGTTAACCCTTAGTTGAGTCAATATTATGTAAATTTGCATTACCCCACAGGTTTGTAAATATTTACACCCAGTGGCCATATATTTTTGACTACTATGCATACCACGCTACCTTTTAAGGCCTTATTTTGGTCCTTATGACATGTGCCAATTGGTGATGTGCATCCACAAGTCAGAATTCAACCATGCATGTGCTGAGCTACTAAATTCCTTGGTTAGGGACACTGGTGAAATCAGTAGAAGAAAAAAAGCTCTCAAAGGATAGTTTCCATTATCGACTTACGTTGGAGTTTAAGGTGTAGATTTTACTTTTCATTAGTAACTTGTGTGAGAAACTTCTTTAGTAATTCTTAAAAATAAACTCCTGTGGTATGGAAGCTGCTTTCCGTCTCTGGGTTCTCTCACATTTGCTAGTGACTCAGTACAGAGCAAAATATAATGGAAAAGTGAGAGAGAGTCTGTCGGGTTTTGGCTGCTGCGTCGCAGCCTCCTCAGAGGGCAACATTAAGAAGCCTGTTCTATTTTGCGTTGCAGTCAGCTCATGGAGAACAAGATCAGCACCATCGAGAGGGGAGCATTCCAGGACCTTAAGGAGCTGGAGAGATTGTAAGTCTTTTCAGTTCCAAACCTATGACAGCATGTCTGTATGTTTAAAACCACTTGAGTTTCAAGGATTATGTCTTCAGTTTCATGGCTTAGCTTTTAACGTTTAAGAAGAAAGGGCACAAATAAGTGTTTTCCAATGTCAAAGCGAAAATCCCTGGGTAAAGAACATGAACTTGTATTAAAGCATAAAAGTTCACAGCTTTCCTCAGATACTTATTTCCTTCATAATCATTGTTTTGGCACTAAAATAGGTACATGTGTTCATATCTGTTATCTGTGGTTTATGGAGAAAGAATAGTTGGAAATTTTATTTGCATTCATGGTACTTTATGGAAAGAGAGGCTTGGCTAAGAATCTTGTAAACATCCATGTTGTTACGTGAGCACTGTTGTTGATGCTTTAGGACATTTAAAAAGGGTTTTTATGGATGATTTACATTTTTTGATATTTAATACTTACAGTGAACATTGATAATAACTGCTACTCCTAATTCTATTTAATTGTTTTCTAGTAGCTTCTAAAATGATACCGCTGGGAAAGATGAGCTGCAGATTATTAAGATAGGGATGGGTGATTATTCATCACTGGCATTTTTTTCCATGAAGTTTAAGTGTAGATTTTGCAATTTAAAAATATTTAGATGCAAAAATTTTATAGATATAAGTGTTACTTAACTGTTATTGTGTTTACAGAATACATATTATTCACATTATATGTATGTATAATAGACAAAATTTATATCTGAAGTCAGAGAAATTATAGACTCTGTAATATAAAATATGATTTACAAATTTCATGTGTCTTGATTATTCAAGTTCAGTATGTTTTTATTTTTAGGGCAGGCAAAAACTGTATTAAAAGCACAATAATTATTTTAATATGTTTCCATGCCTGCCTTAATAATTTTGGCAAAAATTTAATTTTGGCAAAAATAAAATTTATACTTCTATCTAAATATCTTAATTCTTGGCATAGCGTGCATTCAGATTCACTGGGCCCAAGAGCAAAGGTTAATTCTGACATTGTTTAAAAGTGGAAAATTGGCCTGTAATTTTGTGATACATTAATGACTATTCAGCCTATGTTTTTATTGCCTTAAGCATGTCTACATTATTTTGCTATAAAACCTGTCCATTACACTGTAACTCTGGAATAATATATAAATTGATTTAGGTACACTGAGATATTTTCTGAGGAAGTGAAATCAAGATAAATATTTAATGGAATCCACACCCAAGTTCTTATGTTCGTAACCTATGTTGAATATATAAAAGTACTCTGAAAGCATTTATTCTTCAGCTACTTCCTAGGTGTTTGTCCATAGCTGATATACCTAGTGAGTAACTCTCAAAGATATTTTAAACCACATATGTTTTAAATGTATTGCTAAAATTTAGATGAATAGATATATAAATGTTCATTGGAACACTAGCAGTTTTGTCAAGAGTGTCTTCTAGTCATATTATGGTTCTAAAATTCATTTAAATCACAGGATTCTCTGGTGATTTCTGCAGCTCATGTTCACTTGTATTGTAATTTTAAATCTTTAGGAACATACAGCAATGCACACTTTTTCTTATTTTTTAAAGCCACCTCAGAATTTCATATGAACTCTCATCTGAAATAAATTAGCTCTTCCTAAAAAATCCTACAGATGCCATACAATCTGAAATTTGATTAGAGTTGTAAGTGGATACTATTTTTTGGCTTTTACTTCCCCTGAGAACGTCACTTCATCTCAGAACAATTTTCTGTTCTACAAAGACTAAGTCAGATGTTGCAGGGTGGGAGGATGGCTTGTAATTTTGAATGAAAACTAATATATATGCAAGACTTCTTTAAATAACCCCAGCTGTTGGCTGAGAGCAAATATTTCATATTTGTGAGGAAAAGCTGAGAAAATTCCATTTGTTTACAACTGCCAAGTCCATCAGATGGAAGCGCTTTGTTATCTGACAGCCAATTCATCTCCTTGGGACTCTGGAATTCTAAGCCATTTCTTAGGAACATTGTGGATACACTTTTCAAATATTTATTTTTAAATATATTAAATGCCAAGGAAGTTTTGCTAGGGAAGGCATTCAAAATTATTGGGAAAAAGACTATTTTAAATTTCCTTCAGTTTATTTTTTAAGAAATAAAAATACAAAAACCCTACCTTAGTTTGTGAGTTTCCTATTCCAATTATTATGGCTTATAGCATTTATTCTTATTTTATATAGAGTCATTATTATTGTCACACAAATTGTTTTCTCACAAAATTTCAAGGGGCAATGTAAGAAACAGAAAATAATCAATGGATTAATGTTAAACACTGGATTGTATAATCTACATGTTTGTTAATAAATTGGATGCAGAATTGCAAAATGAACTCCAAATTGTGAAAAGATGCATTAGAAATAGTTTATGTTGTAACAGCCATTCATGAAGTAAAGCATGACCTCAGTGTTTTTTCTTTGTATGTAAAAGAAAACAGAATAAAAAGCATCATCTTTATTCACTTACAAGTTACGGTTCTGAGTTGTTTTCATTTTAAAATGATAACAATAATAGCATTTGCCAGTGTGAAGGTATTTTGTGAAAACTTCAGAGATAGGTATTTTGCATAATGTTGATGAAGTTTTAACTGGATGAGGAGAAGACAGATCTGAAAATAGTAAATACCATCTACACCTTTTCATGCATTTGGTTTTAAATTTGTAAAAAAACAATAAGGTCATTTTAACTTAAATTGCATGCTATGAGATTAGAAAGGCATTCTTGTAAATCAAAGCACTATCACTGCAAAATAAAGATATTCTTCACTTAATTAAATAGATGTAGTTAAAAAAAGGTGTCAGTCAAAATGTTAAGATGCCCTTCCTTCCCCCTTGCTCCCTCCTTCTTCCCTCCTCCTGTCCTTCTTCCTTTACTTCTTACCTTCTTCTCAAAACTTTTCTCTTCCCCCTGTTTCTTCTTTCCTTTCACGTCACTTCCTTTTGCTATGGGGAAAGCAGCATCTGATGATGAAGATGTCATCAGCATGTGGTTATGGATCACTGTAAATGGGATAGGTTTTAATGGAACTTGCCCCCCATGAGCACATGTTGGGACAGTTGCTGCCATACTCCCAGGCCTGACATGTGCCATGCCAGGGTGAGTGTCTGGAATGCTTTGTTTTGCCAGTAGTATTATTTATCTGGGGTGGGGGTCATGGAGAATACTCATCATGCACACTGCAATACAACAGCTTCCTATTGTTTGATAAGAAAGTTATAGAGGAATATAATGAAGTCATTTTACCAGCTGATCCAATCAAAATCAATTAAGCAAAAACCAAAGTACATACAAGTAAGTTACAGCAGGAAGTTAGGATACTTGAAGTATGCATTTTCTTATACTTCACAGAAGACTTATTTTAAAAGCTGTTAATTCAAGGTGTATAATGTCTTAGTTTTCTTTCTTTCTTTCTTTCTTTCTTTCTTTCTTTCTTTCTTTCTTTCTTTCTGTCTCTGTCTCTTTCTCTCTTCCTCCCTCCATCCCTCCCTCTCTCCGCCCCTCTCTCCCTCTTTTTCGTTCCTTTTCCAACACAGAAATTCCACAGGCTGCTACAACCTGTGCTGCTCACTGGCTATATTCACAGCTATGGTCATGCTGTACCCATTGAGTTCTGCTCTTTGGCTGTTTGTGCGGACTTCAGCATTCTACTATTAAAATCAACTCCTCTCACTTTGAAAATTTTCTTAAAACATGAGTGGAATATTATTGAAAATTTTGATACACTGAAACTGCCAAAATGAAATACGTATTTGTCTAGCTTATGTTCATGGGGCAGCAGCAGCCAGGAACAGGAAATTGTGGCTTTGTATGGACATCGTTAAGTACCAAATACTCATCATACAGTAATTACAGAAGTAGAAAGGCACTGTGGATGGGTAGACAGTTTCAGAGTGTGAGCTATGTGATGCTGTTTTAGAATCTGCTGATGGGGGTAGGACAGGGAGACAGAAAAACAGAGGGGCGTGGGTCTGAATGAATTATCTAGCTGTTCAGGGATTTTGGCACTTTTTTAATATATTCTGATGGATCAACAGTGAAAAATTCTCATCAGTTGTGTTGTTGGTTGTTTCTCTAGCCACATATAAACTCAACTCCATTCTAAACTCAGAAACATTGGACAAGAGAGACTTCCACAGACCCTGGATTTCAATTCTCCTGTGTGATCTTTATAACACAACTTCCTCTTTAAAATCTCCTGTTTCCTTTTCTTCAAAATAGGGATAGCTATTAAGACCCATCTCTTCCATCAATACTGCAACTGTCTCTTTTTCAGACCAATACTTCATTCAAATACTCCCGCTTTTATTCTCTTCATATTTAAAGTAACATTTTTAGTTCTAGTGGTTTTGCCACTCGATAGTTTGCTTAAAAAATATAATTCCATAATATTGTGATGTAGCCATGGAGGAATCCTGGGAAATAAATCTGATAACTTAAATATTTTGAAGTTTCCACCAAATTCATAATCATAAAACTCATCACTTTTTAACATAGAAATTTAGATTCTTTTTAGGATAAAGGCCCTATTTGAGCAAACACTGTATTTCATGAACAAATACTTAAAATATATGTTTTCCTGTGATACAGTACTGAATCTTTCTTTTTGACATGAACATACCATTCATAAACAAGTCACAATGTGAGGCTGAAAGGTGCGGCACACACAGCGGTTGTGTTGTAGGTTGTAACACATGAGTTCAAGTGGAGAAAATCTTGTAGAACAGGTCTGAAGGATAGCACTGTTTATTCTCTGTTTGTCCAGGCTGTAGAGGACCCCTTTTCCCTCTAATCCTGAAAGCTTATATGCAACTAAACACATACATACTTCTTATTGTAAAGAGAATCTCACTACGCTAATCTCCGTGCCAAAGAATCCAAGTTCATCTCAAGGGACTCTTCTCTGGTATCTTACACCTTAGTTTAAAATCCCTGTTGTTAACTTCATAGACATTTTTTTTTTCTTAAAGAAATACATCAGAGCTGGAGTATGCACATCCCATAAAGTAAAAATGTGTTAAATGACTGATAGTTGTGAAATGCCTCAATTCCGATGCATGTCTAAGCAATATATGGACTATTTTAAATTGTGCTACTGACCGTGATCTTAGAAGCTTTCATGAGAGGGTGCTGTTACAAGTTTAGAGGAACAATCACTGCAATGTGTTTTTATGGGCACTGAAGTCAAAGGGTGCTGAGAAGACACTTTGCCACTGTGGACTACTTTATAAATTCCAAGGCAGCAAAGGGTGTTTATTTTTCCCACATCTGTTTTGGGCTCATCCTTTGTGACATTGTTTGCTGGATGCTGTTTCCTTTATGCTTCCCCTGAAATGAGGAGTTTAGTTTGCACTGTTTCAGTGTATTTGTGGAAGCAGTGAATGTCAAATATTTTCCATTTAGTTCTGTCTTTCATTGCTTTTGGATACCTTTCCGCTTGAATTATGCCTTCCAGAGTGCATTTCACAAGCTTGCATAGAAGGGGAGCTTTTTTTTTTTTCTTTATGGACTTTACATGTATTGTCCTATTTTCGAAACAAGTTACATCTGCTGGACAGCAGGGGACATTAGTAATAATGGAATCTTGGGGACAAAAAGGCTGACTTCAAGTTATGGGTGCTGAGTATCATTTTAAAATGCCTTCTACACAGTCTGTTGCCTTTCCCCTTTAGAGCATCCATCCACCCTGGGATTCAGGAAGACTGCTCTAGTGCAGAAGTTATGCCACATTATTTTAGACTGTGATGATAATGGCATTCGTGTGGACTATCTAGCCATTCTTTCTTTGTGGTGCCTTGTCATATCATCTGCTAGATCACCAATGCAAAGCACTCATCCATTGTATTGCTGCTGGTGTTGTCTAGCCATGTATGAACTTCCTCCATCCTAAATTTGGAAACATTCAGAAGAGAGACTTCAGAAAACCCTGAATCTTAATACCCATGTGCAACCTTGATTACTTTGCATCATCTTTAAAATCATCAGTTTGCTCACCTTTCAAATAGGGATAGTAATACCTAATTACTAAAGCTGGGATTAGTGAGATAAGGTACACAGTTTCTAGGAACACATGGTAGGTACACTGTGCTTAAAAAACTGCAGTTATAGATTTTAACACAACTTCTTTTTCAAAAGTTGAATTTAAGGGTATTTTGTATCTTAAAATATGAATATATTATATTTGTTCATCTATATTTGTTACTTTCACTTTAAGTTTCTTCATGGGATCAGAAGGTATGAAGAAAGTGCATACTTTTCCTCATGTTTTTTAAGAGTATTTTATATTCTCTCTTAACATGTAGAGTAACATTAACTGAAGGATATTAGCAAGAAACAGCATTTTTATTAAAAAGTATTGGCTTCTCTAACATGGGGCACAGAGAATGAAATCATCATTGAGATTGCTGCTGAAACCAAACCAAACCAAACCAAACAATAACAACAACAACAACAACAAAACCCCAACCTTCAGCTGTTTCAAACAAGCTAGATGATAAAACTGATGAAAATTTAAACTTTCGTTTTATGTAAGATAAAAGCATTTGCTATACAAATGTCAAAAAATAATGCTTTAAATGGGCAAGTAGAAATTTCACCTGAAGAGTCAAAAGAGAGAATAATTAGCCTTAGCATTGATTGTATATGTATGAAGAGTAGGAGAGCAATGATACATTTTAAGGTAACATTTACTGAATTTCAGACCAGGTATGTATACTGAAGTATATTTGCATTGATTTGTGGATATGAAACACAAATTTTTTCATGGACTTTGTTGAAACTGTTTTAAGCTTTCATTTTGAATTATATGGAAGGTTATCTTGAGTTAAAATATAATTGAGCTGATATGAAAGTTGAGAAAAGTAAGATACTCTAGTGTCCATCAAAGGATAAATCACTGGGGCAGATAGAAGATAATAATTTAGGAAAAAGCATCCCACTCGTGATCCAGGTAGTTGTTAATCAGCATTTCAGAGGCCTGCAGTGTTCTGATAGCTCTGAGATCATTTATTCATCTGAAAGTCATACTCAGAAACAGCAGGTGGCATAGATCTAGGAGCTTTAATTATCTCTGGTCTTAGAAAAGCTATCTCAGAGAAACACACCACACACATCTTTCTGAAAACATGAATCATCATCCAGAGAATCCTCAAATGGTCCTCGGATCCTGTGGGCAGACTGTATCCCAGGGTGATGACACAGAACTGGTGTGACTGTATTCTGTCCTTGGGCACAACTGAGGCTTTTTACAGAGTACCTTGTGTGGTCTCCCATCAATAATCCTATGCAACAGCCTTTCACTGTTGTCCTGTCCTGGGACCATCACTTTAAATGCCATCTCATTTACATTAGAGTTCACATCATGACACTCCCCTTTTTAAGTCACTATGATGTTTTCTTTGTGGTATTAGACACAGGACTGCCTTTTCTCCAGTTCTTTTTTTGTGATTGTTTTGTATCTTACTAGTCTTTAAAGCAATTATAGATTGAAAAAAAATGCTGTTTAGGGATTTAATTTTTGGCATCTACAAGAATTTTTACATTTAAATATTTCATTGAATTTGAAGGAATCTGGTGTCCTTTTATTGAAAAGGCTTCCTTCCATTAACCTTATTATGTATACATATCCATGTCCATGATGGAGGAAGAAAAGCAAATTTTCAGTTTTTTCCTCTTCCTTTAGTATGCCTGCCATTTTTGTGATATTACCTTGCCTCATGTTCAAAACAAAATACATCATGATTTTAGACACATTCACTTTCATGAAGAAATAACTAAATCAGAAAAAAATATAATTAGTATGTGTGCATATTTATGAGTGTGTGTGTGTGTATGTGTTTGTGTATGTGCCAGCCTTCACAAGGAGGTCTGTATGCTAAGGTGTGCTTGTGGAAGCCACAGAACAACTGTGTGGAGTAGTTTCTTTCCTTTCACATTTTTCTTTTAAAAATGATTTATTTATTTTTATTTATATACATTGGTGTTTTGCCTGCATGTACATCTTTCTGAGGGCATTGGAACTCCTAGAACTGGAGTTACAGACAGTTGTGAACTGCCATTGGGTTTTGAGACTTGAATCCGGGTCATTTGGAAGACCAGTACTCATAACCACTAAGCCATCTCTCTAGCCCCTCTTTCTGCTTTCATACCTGTTCCAGGAATGCAACTCAGGTTGTCAGGCTTATAATTTTGGGTGGCAAGCACCTCACCCACTGAGCCATCCTGTCAGTCTCCCATAGATAATGTCTTTTTAAATGTTAAGTGTCCTGTTTTCATTTGATTAGCTTAAAGGTGTTTAAGAAATGGACTACATAAAACTGGTTTTCTCAAGGAAACTTTCAGCAGTGCATTATTTGGCAACATTGATGAGGAGCAGCAATGGTGATTCTCCATATGTGGCATCACACCACCTGAAGCCATGTCCTAGTTCTGCTTCTGAGCTGTAGATTTGTTACCAGAGCACATGGTGTGTTACTCATTTGTGAGGATGTTGGGACAAGTGAATGAAATAATCCACATAGCCTAATACATATCAGAAATTTTTTTGTGTGTGGTATAAGTTAGGCACCACTAGGAATGTGAAAATAACTATAACAATAAAGACAAAAATATTATGTGTACCAAGGCTTAAATATCCACTTTCTCATAATATACAAAGTTTTGCTAATATATTAAGCACCTTAGAAAAAGCTGTTGGTCACTTATGCACTGGACTTTATTTAAATGCACTAAATTCCTTTTGCTCTTTAGATGATGCTGACAATGTGCCATGGGTGAAGAAGGAAGGGCATATTTAGGGTACATGGAAGCATGTTGGATGGGAGGGATTTGGTTAGCTGGATAGCAGCTGGTCACTCAGGGAGTGTGCCAAAGCAAAGCATTCCTAATATCAAGGCAATATACTGGGTCCTCACTGAACTATATCAAAATGCAAAGAGAGCAGTCAGTTCTCATTCAACACAATAAGAACCTGCTAAATGCCAGGAAAGATTGGGGAGTGCTGAATGAGAACAGGAGATTGCTTTGTCTTTTAATACAGTTCTAACCTAGTAAGTGCCAGAGGAAGAAGAAGGAACACAAAGAATCGGGTCTTCACATTTGAGGAGCTCACAGCCCAGTGGGAAAGAGACTAGCACATGAGTCAATATAATACAGTGCAAATGGGGTCTTATCAAATGCTCTGGGGACAGAGCCAAGGGAGGCATGGAGTTTACAGAGGAAAGCTGGGGTTTCATAGAGGGTGTAAGAAAGCACTGGTGGGAAGGGAAAGCTCTCTATGGAAAGTTGCCTCTTGCAGGGTCTTGTTTTGAGGCTTGAAGTAGCTTGTCTGTTAGGATTGAAGAATCAGCCGAGGTCTGTTAATCCAGTTCTTAGAATACGATTAAGAAACCACCCCATGTCTGTCATTTTAGCAATCAAGATAGGCATTTTGTGTATACATCCCCCAAAGAACTCCTGCTGCCTGGAAAAATTGTCATTGTCACTATGAGAAAACGTCTATGATTCTTTTAGGTGCTTGTGAATGAGCTTTTTTTCCTAAGATTTATCATAACAAAGTCACAATGAAGCTGTTTTATTTAAAGTGGAAAATGAAGGATGGTATGGATGGTGAAAGTACTTTCCCCTCAGAATCACGCCCAAGAAAAAAAATAGAATAAAAGTTTTTTGTTTCACTTTAACTTTATTATGTGGTTCATTCATAAAAATTGGTGCCCTAATGGTTGTAAATCCACTCTTTCACCACTAATTTCTCTCTCTGCCCTTCATGTACCTTGGAACACATTTTTATTGGTATAATTTTTATTAAGTGCTGAGCTTGGCTCTGTAGATGAGCAGCTTCCTAGCATGTTTAGATTCCCGAAGCTCTGACTACCCTCACCCCTTCTGCTCACCTGTCCTGCAGCTCTCTTAAATGCAGACCCTGCTTTTAGACTGTCCTTTTCAGACAAAGAAAAATTCATAAAGCCTCTGCTTGCATTCATGAGATTGCAAGTAGAGAGTTTTTGAATGCAGGTCTTCTTGCCTTAGGGTAACTTTGAGAAAGGACTCCCTTATTATCTGCTTTCTTAGAAAATGCAATCACTGGTCTCATTCTTGACTGCTGGAGACCAAGTAATCGTCCTCTTAATTCTACCTGATAAGCCTTTAAATAAGTCAGGACATCTTTAACATCTGTCTTGAAGACTGAAACTTGTTTCTGCCTCTCTCAGGGTGACATTATTGATCTTGGAAGACAAGCAACTTATACATCATTCATATAGATATTTTCCACTAGCTACTTGTCAGCCTATTTAGATTTGGGAGAAGCACAACGGTAGGCAGTTATTATTCAATTGATGAAAGTATTTACATACAACTGGTAGGGTTGGATCTTCAGTATATCAATGATAGCATTTGCTTACACACTCTAGTAGGTGTGCACACTCCCTGTGAGCTCAACAGTACTTTGGGTCTTGTTAGAGTTGTAATTAGATTCCTGTCAGAAGCATCTAAAACATCTAAAAAAAATCTTGCAATTAGATTATTACTCTAAATATCTAAAACACCTAAAAAGTAAAAGCAGTGCAACATTTGAAATGCTACTTAATCACACAGAAAGTAATTCAGTTCAGTGATAGCTCAAGAGCTGTGGATTGAGGGTTGAGCTTGGTTGTTTTTATTCTAATTTTACCTATGGGGAAAAATTCTTATAGACACAGTCTCATGCCCAACCCCCAGTCAAATAAAGAGGTAATAAAATTAAAATGTCTATCTGCTGTGCCTTGTCGGAAAATCTTGACCTTATGAAAATGTATGAATTCTTTTAACAGTTTACTGTATTAATAATATACCTATCCTATATTGAAGTTTTGTCTGGGTCAGGAAGTCCCATCCCATCATGTGTGTCTGATGCTGCACGGGCTTTAGTTAAGAATTTAGGTCCTAGTAATCTTCTAAGCACAAGGGAAACTGTGTTAAATTGTCATGTAACAAAAGACGTGACCACCTTTTGATTTGGATTCTCTTGAATGTCATTACATTATTTCTAGAAATGCAGGAGGAGGCACGACGCTACCAAAGCACAGCCTTGTTGCTGCATATTTTCTGTGTAACCTAAGCTCTGTTTTTCTTTGTTTTCTCCAAAGGCGTTTAAACAGAAATAACCTTCAGTTGTTTCCTGAGCTGCTCTTTCTCGGGACTGCGAAGCTCTACCGGCTGTAAGTAGACACAAGTGTTCACTGTTGCTTTGGGTTGACCTTGTGTTTTATTAATAGAATTGTGGGTGTTTTCTTGTGCTTTCCTGGAATCTATGTGTTAACAGATTCCTAGATTGAAAGTTTGCCCTTATGCTTTCTGAAGGAAGTAAAAGATCTTCAGTGGTTCCAGTGGCTTTGTTTATGTAGCATTTTGTGGTTTAATTGTTCATTATTGCAGTTGTATATTTTTCTTGGTTTTGGTTATGTGGTGATAGACAGGTTTGCTTAGTGCTCAATAGAAACCAAAAACTTAAGGAGAACATTGCTACTGGTCTTCCACTTAAAGGAAGTTGACAGTGTTTCCTGTAAAGTTGGGGTTCTTTCTGTTAGCTTTTGTGGTACTCTTTCAGTACTTGAGGAGTAGCGTTAATTAGTTCGTGCATATTACCTACCCTAAGGCATTGAAAGATGTAAATTCTCTCATAAGTGTTTCTTTAGCCAGAATTACAAATTCGGAAATGTGAACTGCTACAAGGCAAGGTTTTCATATCAGAATATCTCATGGGCTTTTAGGGAAGTTGTTCCTTTAAAAAAGCACATTGTGAGTATTAGGTGGAATCCATTTTTCCTCCGAGGAATGCATGTTCACTGACCTAATGCATAATAGTGAAAACACATTTATGAAGGCTTTGAAAATTAGATTTTTCAGCTGTGTGCATGGTTTTGCACAGATGGCAGATATGCTACAAAGTGTTGGAAAAAATAAATAGCAATGATTATCAATGTTCGTGTATGTTGTGAACCGAAGGCTGGGATATATAGAATAAGTTGCCTGGAGTGGCCCCACCTGGATGTTGGGGAAGTCCCATATGGAAGTGTTTGTAGAAGAAGTGAACACATTGCTGTTTTCCGAATTTGATTTTGTAGCCAAAGCTTTGTAGCCTACAATTTCAATATTGTTGTTATCAATTCCAGAAGTGTATGTGTCTGGGGGGGGGGGCTTCATATCACCCCCACTGAAAACAGGATATCTGTGAGGTACGTCATTTCCCAATACAAAGACGCTTCCCTTAGGAGAACCCAACCTCTGGCTGCATTTCTCCTGTTTGTGAGCTCTGCTGTATAATGGGTCCTATTTAAGTGTATTTTTCAAAATCAAAGAAAGTTTTCCTAACAAATGATCTCTAAGGGCTATTTTTTCTAAGAGGTAGGATGTAGCCTGCTATAAAATTATATATACATACATATATATCAATTGAGACATATTTAAATAGTTGCAGTTAGTGGAGTAAGGGCCAGATCTGCTTTTAAATAGTATCACCCTTGTTTTAATTGTAATGGGGCTGAAGAAATTTGTAAGAAATAATTTTGAAGCTAATGGCCAATGATCTTGCAGGACTGTGTCTTTGCTAGCAGTGTGCATACAAAGCAAGCATACAGTGCCTTTGAAGTTTTTTTTTTTTTTTTAATGTACTGCAGAAATGAACTTAAATGGAATGACTGGTGTCTGTTATCAGTTGTGCTATGAAAAATGTAAGAAGTAACCAAGTAACCTCAACACTCTCTCTGAAAAAAAAGGAGTGTTTTATGTTTTCTCTAGAAGTACTTGAAGTGATTTCCCAAGGAGTATTTTCAAGCCTTAATGCATTTTAGAAGTTCCCAGCAGCAAATTATGCCATTTGACATTTAGACCTCTTTGACAATATCACATAGTGGAACCAAGAGATCTCCCCTTAAATTTTAAGATTTTATACTTTTCTGAGGCTTCTATATAATGGGACATGTGAAAACTGTGAGAAGTGGACTGAAGTGGAATCAGACCCCACGGTCTGTGACAGCATTTTCTGATTAATTGAAGGCATGTTTAAAAAGGGGAAGGGGCAGCTAGAAAAACATCTGGGATATTTATGTGTCTGTTTTGCACAAATACTTTTCCCCTGACAATATGGAAGCTAAAAATGTTAATCGTTCATATTTATAGTTTAATACAGATGCAAATACTGTAGTATTGCTAAACCTAGCCCTTCATGGCATCATAGTTAGTACTGACAGAGTATCTCTATGTGATGGCTGACATTTTTTTTAAATTGAACTATAGAGATTTACTTTTGTTTCCTTCCACCCCTCCCTCTCTTCTTCCATCTCTCCTCCCCCTTCCTCCTTTCCTTCTTTCCTTTCTTCCTGACTTTCCTTTCTCTCTCCTGTTTCTCTCATTCTGTAGCCCAGGCTAACGTAGAACATATTGTGTACATATACTAGCCCTGAATTGTGGCATTTCTCTTGCCTCAGTCTCCTAAACGTCGGAACCATAGTCATAGAAGTGTGATTATTGCCTGTACATTCATCAGAAATATTTTTTGTTTTGAGCGGAGGATCCTGTGCCTCACAAGAATTAGATAGATGTGGACGAATTGTTAATTATGGTATTTCTATTGAGAGGGAAAGATATGAAAGAAACGTGACTACTCATTAAATGATACTACCAGTGAGATGAAACAACCAACATTAAGAGTCTTTAGTAAGCAGAAAGACAAAAGCTTGTAAGTCTGGCTACTACACTAGGGCTGGTACATCTGTGGAGGCCAAGGATGTAGGTTCATTGCTTTTCCACCTCACATGATACAGGCGACTAGCTGCTCACCTGAAATGGATACTGTAGTAGATGGAAAAATGTGTTCAAATCCGCATTCATAGGTACCCTTTGAAATGCTTCTTCAGAATGTATCATTGTACAAGAAGGATGAGTGAGAAAGGGACATAGGAATTCTGACAAATAACAGGGGAGGAATATTAGCATAAAGAAAATAATTGACTAATTGCTGCATATGTATATTAAAAAAATATCCATTGGCACCTGGCTGAATGACAGAGTAGAGCCGTGCATATGTAAATCACAGGCAGGAAGTACTTTTAGAATTATTTTTTTCATAAATGATGCTAATTTATATATCCACTACTTATTTTTACTTAGTGTCTACTTTATTTAATATAGTTTCACTATATGTTGCCAGTCAAGTAAGACAACCAGTTTAATATATAGTTTATAAGCTGGCATTTATTTTTAGCATTGTTTGCTTATATGAAAACTATCTTGATACATTGGACATTATACATATTTCTGTGAATTTTTGTAATGAATGATCATCATCTGACTTTTGGCCGAAAATGTGATGCCAGTCACACATGCCTTTTGCAGACTCTAAAAATTCGATCTAAAAGAAAAAGAGGGTACACAGTATACGAATTATGATTTGACACGGTTGATTGCTGCTAGCAGCCAAATATGCTTTCCCTTTCTGTGTGCTCCAATTTCTCTTTGGAAGGGCTGAGATTGCACTGCATGCTCAGGTCAAGATGTTTGCTCAGAAATAGTAGTACACTCACAGCTGTGTTGGCTGGGGCAGGAGACTAGTTTCAATAGCATTACCGTTTATCCCGTCCATTAACAGAACTCTGTAAAATAATCCCAACTCTGTGTAAACTACAGGACAGTGTAATAAAATGACAAGCGCTTGTTGACAGATGGAAGGTGTAAGTAAAGGGAAAGCAAAGGAGGATAGGGTGAAGGCTACATGAGGCAGCGCCGTTTTTCTGCCTTCTACAGGGAGATTCTTTCCTCCCCTTTGCTCCTCTGACTGGGAGGTTTTTGCATTTTTATGATCCACCTAAGAGTGGAAGAAAATTCTTCTCAGGGCAATCTGGAGCTAGTTAACTGAAACAAACTGTGGTGAATTTTGAAGAGCTTGGCCACTATGGGCTGAACCCAATGAACAGTATATGCAAATCTTCCAGATAAGCCTGGCCTTCAAGGTAGCTTGCAAGTGTGTGATGCACCATTTCCCATCTGAGTTTGCAGCTGCTTATTCAGGCTCATTTGAGAGGAATTTCATTGATGGTGCCATGAATAAGCATCTGATTGGAAATGTTTGTTTTGTGGTTTTCAGTTTCGTTCTTTGAGTATTACTATATTTACCCAGACACCTAGCCTAAGTTTTCATATCCAAGGTACTTTCCAGAAACACTTCTTTCTCTAGTATCTCCCCAACTCCAAAGAAAGCAAACAACAATGAAATCTATCTACCTGTGTTTGCATGCACACTTTACTACATTATTTTTGAATAGAAGTTTTGTTTGTGGTTCCGAAGTGGGAATTATTCCTCGGGAATGTGAGCTCACCAAACTTCCTGAAATTACAAATATTAAAGCCAAACACCTTCTTTATGGCTGGTGAATTCTTACTGGAGATGAAAAGATTTTTTGTTGCTTAAATTGATTGGTCATGTGGCAACCCTTATCTTAAAAAACCTAAAATTATCAAGACACTTACTGATAATTATAGTCAAGGGAAACTTTAGAAAGGAAACTTCAGGTTTTGTTGTTGTTTAATTAGGGCAACAAAATAATTTCTCTAGTGTAACAAACACACAACTTAGCTGTCTTTATTCCCTTTTTTTCCCACTCCATAGCAAAAGTCTTCATTGTTTTAGGTAGTTTCAAGAAAAGAATATGCTCTTCTTGTAAATACTTTTTTTAAAATTCGGAACACTGAAGCTGTTTATATTTGAGAATTATAACCTAAGTTTTGTCTTATAATTGTGCTTGTCAATACTCTCAGTGAATATATTATGGAAATGATTTAATATCCCTGGGGTCTAGTATGAGACTTGACCCTTGTAAGGTCTCAGTGACTGATGTATTGCGTTAAGTCTCTGTTGGGTTCCAAGTTTGCAACTTGAATGAACAAGTGATAACTCTGGGAAGGCATTATGAATTATGAAAAATCAAATTTAATTTAAGAGATAACTTGACTAATTAAATGTTTGGTTCCCTTGGGTTTTCTAAACACTGAGTGGTGTCAGCAGATCCAGCGTAATCAAAGTGATACCCTTTTTTTTTTTTAATTTAAACAAAATATACCTAAGTTTGGGGCAATGTAATACTTATGTACAACTAACCTTGTTTTGGGATGTCAAGAGAGTCTCATTAGGATTCTTGTAGTCAAGCATAAAGGCAGAATAGGACAGCGGAGCCGTGTAAAAATTCCTCTTGAATTAATTTCTGCCAGCTCTGATTAAAGTGTGGGCCACTAGAGGTGTCAGGGGCCACAGTTTCCTGCTTCATTTTGCTCTTGGCCTGTTTGCCCCTGCCACAATAAATCTGACTTTGGCTGTGCAGGAATTGCAGGTTACAGTTGCTACGGTTACCATTGTCCAGGCTGGGATCATTATTCTTGGCGGGAGCTGCAGTGATGGCTACCGCTGACTTCACTGCTGAGATGGCCTGAGAGTCTCAGGTGCTGAGGGTGGAAGTTCTGCAGGAAGAGCCCATCTGTCCTCTAGTCCAATTGGGGAAACCTTGTGTGTGTGTTGTGGATTGAAACTTGGGTGAGGGATCCAACTGACTGCATGTGTTTGAAAATAAAGAGCCTGCAGGAGAGGAAGTATAGCAGTGTTAACTTCCAGTGATTAAAATGCCAGTCCTTTATTACTTATTAAGTAACATATTACTTGTTTTTACTTGGCCTGAGAGACTCTGGTTTGCCACTTAAAAATAGATATACACAAGAATTAAAGTTTAAAAGATTACTATTATGCAGTTTCAAATATTTAAATAATAATTTATTTTTATTTACTTACTGGCTGACTTATTCAGACACCATCTCAGTATGTAGCCATAGCCGGCCTGGAATTCACTATTCAGGCAGTACTGACCAGGGACTATGACACACTTTCCGCCTCAGCCTCCCAAGTGCTTCAGTGACTGACAGGAATATGCCACTGTTTCACATATCAAAGGTTAACTTTTAAGTATGTGGGAAAAAAAATGACATGAAGGTATCTGTACATACTTCAGAGTAACCATTGCTATAAGCCAGCCAAGCAATGCTATACAAATTATTCAACAGAACTACTTCTGATTCTCTTTAAATCAACATATTTATACAAGGAGTTATTTGTCACAAATCAAATGAAATTAAAGATTGTAATTATGGTTGTCCCAGCTTGGTGTTCTAGCTTTCCTCCAAAGAGGTAGCTAGTAGCTTTGTTAATGATGATAATCAAATTTCTGTGACATCTGCCACGTGGACCCTGGCTGTGAAATCTATGACAGAGTGCCCAGCATCAGAAAGCCTAGAGCAAGGAAGTTGTTCAAAAATCTGCTCAAAAAAATGTTTGCTTCACCCATACATATGCTTTTAATTGTCACATTATCTGCCCCCATAAGTACTCATGGTACTCCACATTGGGTTTGGAGGATATTATAATACGAGGGGAAAATTTGACTTGATATGTAGCCTTTGTATGGGAAGTGTTATTTAAGCCTCAGCTTTTACTAATATGTAAATTAAAACCTAGTGAGTTTTTTGGGAATTGTAAGGTTTCCTGAAGCATGCTTTTAAATATCTGGTTTTCAGGCAAGAAAAATATCATCATATATACATATCTAGATAATTTTTTAAACCTTAATTATAAATCATTAAGTTGTCAATCTTGTAATTTGGGAACCAGATTCTATACAAATTTATAAATTAAGCTACACTAAAATAGTTTTAATATATGTACATATTTACATTGTATTTTAGGTCATTGAAATCGACTTGATTTGCCTTATGAAGAAGGTGGTTTGAAATACTGTATAGGTCACATTGAATATTTGGGGTTCTTTTATCCCCGGAAGCCACGTGCCTCTGGAGTCAAATTTTCTTACCAGTGGAATTGGAAGGATCATATTTTCTACTTTCTGGGAGATATCACAAGTTTCATTCAGATTTTATATTCAAAGGAGCATTGTCAGGTTCCCAGTAGGGTGAAAATTCTCTTCCTATTGTTATTGATGTCTCATTGCAAACACAGAGAAGATAAGAATCACTCAGATAGCCCTGTGATTTTTCTTCAGTCAGTCAGGTTCATGGCGCTGTCGCTTCACCTTGCACTCCGTCTTCAGTTCAGTAACTGGTAAATAAATGTGCAAAGCCACGTAATCATCACAGCAATGTGCACTGACAGAAACTGTTCACCTGTACCATCTAATGTCTCTTGGCTGCAGAAGGTGTGTCCTAGCCAGGGTATTATTAATGAGGTCTCATCTCTCCCTCTCCCAGTTGATGATGAACATAGTTTTCAACTTCATATATAAGATGGATCAGGGTAGGAACAAGTTAAATGTGTTAGTACACATTTAAATTGGTGTTTTAATGATGTGTCCTCCTGTATGAGAAGGCGAAGGGAAAATAGATACTGAGTAAAGTACTTCAAGAATATCAGAAATGATTCTGAGGATGTCCCAAAAATTCACATCAGGTCCCTGGTTTAGGGTCATTTTTAGTACTAGTGAAAATGTCTATCTTAAATAAGACAATATGGTATTTCACTCACGTGTCTTTTCTACAGAGGTATGATAATGAAGTATGAGGCATTGTACTCTGTATTTTATTTTTTATTTTTATTTCTTTTGGTTTTTCGAGACAGGGTTTCTCTGTGTAGCTTTGTGCCTTTCCTGGAACTCACTTGGTAGTCCAGGCTGGCCTCGAACTCACAGAGATCCACCTGGCTCTGCCTCCCAAGTGCTGGGATTAAAGGCGTGCACCACCACCACCCGGCGTACTCTGTATTTTAAAGTGCATGTGTGATTTTAAATGTATTTTCAAGATATTTGGTTTGTTTTTCAAAATGTAGTAAAAATTGCAAACTACTTAGCACTTTGAATGTAATCACTGTTTTATAATGAAATGAGTTAGAGTCAGGAGATATTTTTATTTTCCTCTGCTTTTGTCCTAATGCTAATACTTCTCAGTATTCACATGCTATAGTCAGGGGGATACAATGTGTGGCACCTAGTCATCTGTGTCTCATAACCACACTAGTTTCTTATCCTTGACTTCTTCATGGGAGAGGTTGCTCTTGAAATATTTTGAGAAGTTGTGATTTATGAAATTTTTGGACAGAAGTTAAAAAGGTGAGTCCCAGAAAAGGAAACAATAAAAAAGAAAATAAAGGAAGAAAGAAAGAGAGGGAGGGAGGGAAGGAAGGAAAGAAAGGAAGGAGGAAAAGAATGAAAGGAAGAAAGGAAGAAAGAAGAAAGAAAGAAAGAAAGAAAGAAAGAAAGAAAGAAAGAAAGAAAGAAAGAAAGAAAGAAAGAAAGGAGAAAGAGAGAGAGGGAGAAAGGGAGGAAGGAAGGAGAGAGAGAAAGAGAGAGACAGAGAGACAGAGAGAGACAGAAACAGAGAGACAGAGAGAGAGTTACCTTCATCATCATCCACACCAGGGCATCATATTGTAGTATAAAATGTTATTAGGAGAACATCCCTGCTTCTTGAATTGACCCCAAGTGAATGTTTATGGCTGAGTATAGCAACTTGATTTAAGTGTTTAAAATAATCTGAAAGAAAGGAGAAGTAAGTTAAGTCTGGAAAAAGAATGGAGGAAAGATAGCTTTGCCCCATCACTATAGCTTTCTTCTTCAAGTGAAAGATTAAAGCTTGATGTGAATGGCTGACTGCAGCAAGGAGAAAGGTTGATTGCTGCCCCTCCAACTGTTCCAATTGATTGAAAAAAGAAGCCTAATTTAAAGTTCTGTTTGTTCTATGTCTTAAACCACCAGAATTCTCGTTTAGGACTGGAGGAATGCTCCAGAGAAAAAGAATCTAAGGATAAAAAGTCATTGCAAGCCAACAATTGTTCCTAATCCTCACAAAATGCTGGAGAAATTAAATTTATTCTTTATTGCTCACAGTGTTACCTAGGTCACTAGGCGATGGGAAAATTGGACTGGGAGTCGAGTAGGCTCAAGCTTTGTTTTGTGTCTGGATGCTTAACCTTAGACACTACAAGGCATCTTAGAGTGTTGTGGGAACTAAGTTCAGAGCCTTTACACCAAGACTTTTATTACCCTGGATTTATAACAGGTTGTGCTGTCAGGAGATGAAAATGCTGTGTGTACATTGCAGTGTTAAATGATCATTTAATTAACACGTAAGGGGGGGGAAACCTTGTGAAATTCTTAGCAGCTTTCACTGTTGGTTTCCTGGGAGGTTTTAATATCCGAGTTTCACTGAAATTTCTTTTTCTAAGTAGAGACACAATAGACATGATAAACTTTTTAAGGAAGACCAACAGTTTAACCTTGACCTCCTTTTTTTTCCTGTAATAATAATTGAAATTCAGTTTTCAATGTGGAATGCTTATTTAAAAGGTTTCTAGACTAATAATTTAAAGTATATGTTAATTAAACATTTTGGGTAAAGATCTATAAGTTTGTAATTGTGTAAATATATCAACATTATTTAAATTGCATCCTAAACTTTTAATTATAAAATAATACAAATTACCAACGTTTATAAATATATAAATTATTTAAATTACCTTCTAAAATTTTGACTGCAAAGCAATTAAAATCATCAATCAATCTTAATTAGTTTAATAAATTTGGAGTGTTACTTTAAACATTTTTTTCTTTTAAGTTACTGTATTTGTATTGTTTTATAAGTCTGGATCAAATAGGTACTTAGAAATTAGACAATTCTATGGTAAAAAAAAAAGTACGTTATTACATTATTTTATTGCAGTTACTTTGGAGACAGCTCTCATTTTGATTAAAGTTATATATAGACAATAGAGCAGCATAATGCTATTAACCTGAAAGTTCCAAATTACTTCACTAAAATATCGAGCAAGGAGAGCTCTCAAACATCTTAGTTCTCTCTTGCTCTTTTAGGAGACAAGTGACTAAAAAGGAATGGTCTTCCGCAATGTGGTGAACATGGAAAGTACAAAATGTACTGTCAGGAGCTGTCGCTTGCATACTGACATTTTAAAGACACGTTTAAGAAAATGTGTATGAGCTGCTCCGGCTTTATCTAGGCATCCATTTTCCATCTGAACATGCGAAACTTTGAAGGTGTTTTACCAGATTGTATACTGGTATAGCAAAATGTCTCTTACCTTTTCTAGGAATTACCCTCCTATCATAATGTAGTTTTTCTTTCTTTCCATGTTCAAATTTTGTGTTATTTGTTAATGTTACCTGTCTGGTGATGTGTCTATCTGCATGTGCATGGATGTACCAACACCCACTTCTGTGACCTGCAGGAGAAGGTTATAGGATAACATGTGGAGTTGGCTCTTTCTTGGACTGTTTGATGCAGCAGCTCTCTTGGTTGCTGCTGTTCTGAGCACTCCAGGCTCGCTGAACCTAGTCGTTGCCTCCCATCCAGTTTCCCTGCCTGAGCTTGTTGAGATTACAGACAGATGTGAGCTACTGCATCAGGCTTCCTTTGCATTGTGAGGACTGAACTCAGCGTGAAGAAGGCACTATTACTTTATTAACCATCTTACTAGCCCTAATGGGGTTTTTCTAAGCACACTTTTTTTTTTTCTCTCTTGCTGCAGCAACGAAAGTTTGTCCCTGTCTGTGCATTTTTCTTTAAAATCCCAGGCTGGCTTGGAACTTTGATTGTGGCAGAGGAGAGGATGCTCTTGCACTGACATGCAGCTTCCAAGGCTAGAGTGCTGGGATTACATCTGGTTTGTGCGGTGCTGGGGAAGTAACCCAGAGTCTCAGGCATGCAGAGCAAGCACTCTAGCATCTGGGCCTTATCCCCAGTTACTTATCTAACTTTTATTTTAAATCAAATATGTAAAAGTAAGCCTAGTTTGTACATTATTTGCTGTATAACACCTTGAGAATTGAATGCTCTTAAAATTTCTTAGTAACCCTACTTTGAACAGAGAGATGTTCTCACTTAAAAAAAAAAAAAAACACTGCTGGGTGTATTTTGGTTTGAGGTTATGTTTTCCTTATTTCTACCCAGATCAGTGTTTCTGCATTTCTTCAATGCACACCAATCTTTTTTTTTCCCCTAGTATAATTTATTTTCTCAGATTTTACTCATAGAAACTCATAACTAGGATACTGTTTAAATTTTCCTTTCCTTTGTACAAGAATCTACCTTTTGGTTGGGGTAGTCAGAATATCAAAAGCATGGAAGTGGAAAAGAAACAAAATCCTGATTATTAATATAGTGGGAGTCTAGTGTATACCAAGTGATGGAGTTTTTCTGTCACCTGAAGTTCCAGGATGGCCACGTGGTAGTGGTGGGTGTGGAGATTAATGGGGCACAGATTAAGAGGTAGACATACTGAGAGTGAGAGAAAGATTTTGTGAATTTTCAGATTGCTTGGCAAATAACTGTTTTGTGGAATTACAGGAAAGTTAATTTAGCTAGACAAAAACCTGTAGCTTTTCTACTGAGAAAGTCACAGTTAAAATTCCATATATTAGCTATTTTGAAGCTCTTTTTTGATTTTAAAAGATAGATTCCCATTTTCCTTTCAGGTCATCAGTTTGTACCTTAAACAATAGAAATAATTGTGTATAGTTATAGTGTAACAAATGAACTAGACACTTGCTCAGTGTGTTGCAGTCAGGAGATAGGCTATCCAGCCATGCTCTATATTGTCACTGGCAGTGATTATTTTCGTTAGAATTAACTTCCATATTGTATCAACCCATTTTTCAGGCTTTGAAGACTCATGGCTTTTGAGTTTCCCATTATGTGTTATCATCATGACTGCAGGCTGCTTGTCAGGGCAAGCAGATATGGTGTTGTTGCTTAGAAATTCCCAACACATTTTTTTGGCTCTTGTCTTGCCTCCTACATTTATCCTCCTCCATTGAATTTTACCTCCATCAAGACTTTTCAAACTAGTGAGCCCCCATCCCCCGCCACACTTTCATTATAACCTAACAGTTATGAGTGCAAACTCTTTACTCATTACTGGTTTTGGATGACTTAATGTATAACTTTGAAAATGTTACTCAGTTACCTGCCCCAAGCTTCAAGTTCATGTATAAAGCAAGGATATTTTTAGAATGAACTTTATTGCATTATGTGAAGTAAGTTTTTCACTAAGGACACACTGCAATGTATGTACTGTGCAATGTATGGTGCTTGGAACAAATGCTATGTAACCATCCTGAGTTGCTTTCTGTTCCATATAATATTCTTTTAAAAAAATCTACTTATATCCTACGTGTGAGCTTTGCAAAAAAAAACTTGTCTTAATTTTCGTTGTTTCATATATCACATAGACTCTAAAACAGGTAGATTGATCAATACTTTCCAACAGATATTGGACTGAAAGAAAGACACTAAGAGTACATTGAATTAGGAAAGAAATAGGCTGTGTGACAAGAATATTTCAAGAGAAATCAAATTGCTTCTACTGGCTTCATTCCTAGAATTCTTTCTCACTAGCTGTGGATGCTGAACAGAATCACCTGACCTTTTTGAAGGTCTCTTCCTTTGCTTGTAAGGTCTAGTAGGCCCAATACAAAATTGTAAATTTACTTAAAACCTTGATATATTTTCCAGGAATATGTATGAATTTGTAACTGGATTGCATGGTTCTGGAAAGAAATTTGTAGCTAGCTGCATGGTGTTGTGATGTCAGAAAGTTAGGCACATTTGAACAAAGGCTCCAAGTCTCTAGTTGATGTTCAAAAATAATTGAGGTAAGGGAAGAGATTGCAATGTATCTAATACTTTTGATGGCTCTTTCTCATAAATTTGTAAGGGACTCTTTACAGAACTTGAAAGAATTACACTCGTTCAATTATTCATTACAATAAGCCATGAATTAGATTATTATGCCTGTAAACTAGGATTACGATTGGTTTTGGGACAGTGCTCTCTCCTCTTAGCATTTTTAAAAATAAGACAGATTTCTTTTGTTAAGGAAATACAGCCTGTTTACATTTTGCACAGTTTTTCTATTGAATGGAAATCATCTAAAACCTTAGATTAATAAAGAGAGGTACATAAAGAAGACTTGTTGGTTATATGCTATTACCTGCCTATCTTGATACTTGATAATCATTCAATATGAGCTGAGTGGTTAGAACAGACACAGTGTCAATTCCTGTCTCCCTCTCAAGCACTACTAACAGTAGCATAAAGAGTCAGATTAAAGTTCAGACAAGGCAAACAAATAGAAAATAATAGATACACTTGATATGGTGATATATTGTTTACCCTAATAAGCTTGCCTGAGGATAGGAGGACAGAGCCAGCCACTAGATTAGACATAGAAGTCAGGCAGTGGTGGGACACACCTTTAATCTCAGCACTTGAGATCTCATGCCTTTGCCTGGGAAGTACACACACCTTTAATTCCAGGAAGTAGTATGGCAGGACAGAGAAAGGTATGTATAAGGCATGAGAATACAGGAACTCACATTCTTTAGGCTGAGAGTTTCATAGAGGTAAGAACTAGTGACTGACTGTTCTGCTTCTCTGATCTTCCAGCTTTCACCCTGATATCTGGCTCTGGGATTTTTATTTCTAAGATTTGAACAACACATGATGAAGGTTTACTTGTTCATATTTGTGTTATGATCTTTAAAGTATCAGGCTTGAGAGCAGTGGACACGATTCTCTGTCATTCTCTATTGGGAATGCATTGTGCACTTGAGCAATTTTCTCTGAACCTGTTGAGGAGCACAGAATACATGGAACTGGCATACCTGAATGCAATTGACACCTGGAGTGTGGTCCTCTTAGGGGAGCAGCTCCTTCTCTGAGATGCTGTGGTTGTCATTCCCACCTTTTCCTGGAATGAATTACACACCTAAATGATAGTTTACAACAAAGTTGTGAATCAGTTGCCCCAGGTTACCACCCTGCAATCTTTCATTTCACAGACCTATGTGGAGGGCAGCAGGGGGTAGGGGGGGATGAGAAAGCTACACAGTTACATTTGGTAAATTGAAATACCTTTACGTCTTACCATCAAGCACATAATCCCTTGTAATTTAGTTGATGTGAGGAATTACCTCAGCAAAAATGTGTTTGGAATAGTGAAGCTGAATGAACAAGGATAACATGTGTTGCTTCAGTAATTGTGTTAAAAACATCACAAAGTCTGTAGATCAAACTAAGAAGTCCCATCTAATGGGGTTTAGAAAAGAATGTTTCCTTCATTCTTGTCAATGACACAGCTGGCTTTCATAATGTTAGCACTGTTACTATTTTTGGTGCCATGAGCTAGCAGATAACATCCTTGCTATCTGAGGGAAAGGATACTTCATCAAATGCAGAAGAAGCAACCCCACTAAATCTTACAATACGAAACCCGATTAAATCTTACAAATGAAAATTAACTATAAATCTGGTAGAGTTTTTTCACATGGACAAATGTTTTCAACTTTTTCTATTTAAAAGTCCCAGCATAATTAAAAAAAAAAAAGAATGAATCACTATAGCAATAGGGTCCATAAAGAGCTTTCTCTTTTAAAGAAACTAGGTTGAAGAACAGTATTCAAATATAAGTTGATATATTATGTGGTCCAGTGGGTGGAAATTGATAAAAGACATATCTTTAGTGCATTTGCACATCTATCTCCAATATCTATGAAAATAAATATATTCTTTAAGAAAATTGTTTCACAAAGCTATTTGACTGGATGGCCTTTCTCCTTTTTCAATTGCCCTATTTATTTCAGTTTAACCCAAAATTCACTCTTCCAATTAACTACTCTTTAGTAATTCTGATAACATTTTTTCAATAAAAATTATTTTGGACATGATAGTTGAGGCATATAATTAATTAACTTTCTGGTAGCAACATGGTGTGCAGCATGCCATTGTACAGTCTTCATCTATCTTAACCACTTGCAAAGGTGAACTTTGCATTCTGAAACTGTGATGAAGGATAGAGAAACTTAGATTTTTATGTAACAATTTCATTAGGAACAGTATTTGTATTAGGTGTGTGTGTGTGTGTGTGTGTGTGTGTGTGTGTGTGTGTGTGCCTGCGTGTGCATATGGGTGGTTGTGTAAAACCAGTCAACTATGCTTTTCATGACCTTATCGTTGCTTAGCTTGACTTCTTTCCCTTGAGCTTATCACTAGGCATCCTGGAGTGTGGTGTGAGAGTACCTGCTGTGCACAGCACTCTTCGTCAATCAAACAGCAAAGTAGAGTGTACATTCTTAGAGCTCAGCGCATCATTTAAGAAGTCTCACTCTCTCCACATAGAACACGTTGCCCAACAATGGTGTTTTATGTGTAGTTTGTTTCTGATTGAAATCACCGCAAAGCTAATATTTTCAGTACTGTGCCCAAGACAATTTTCTAGCACTAGCTGACAAAATAACTAAGAAATGAGGGATTTAACACAGGAATAAAAATAAATAGAAATAATATTATTGTGAATCTCCAAAGGTAATTTTTAAAACACATTTCAAATTGCATTCAATATTTAAAACATATTTTTGGATGCTGTTAAATGCCAAAATGATCCATTTTGCAATGGTTAAGGTTTTCTGCATAGTAAAGCATTAGACACATGCTGTACCAACTTCTTTTCCATTTCCCTGTGTTGGTTTTCTCCTTGGGTTCCAACACCACCAACTGTCCTGGACGTTTTGTTTCTGTATCCTGTTATCTGTTTCAGCTAGAATGGAAGCATGGAGAAGGTAAAGAGTAGCGGCTTCTAGCTAAGCAATATTGGTTGAGTGAGTCAATATGGACACAGCCATTAGCCAGTATTTGAATCCTGGCTCTAGTGGTTAGTAGTCATGTGATTTTGAACATATTAGGTCATTCTTTGTTTCAGTGTCTTCTCCTGTAAAGCGAGAATATATTAGAGTCATGCTGTATCTGAATAATTGGGAGGACTTACAGACATGTCTGCTGCAGAGTTCAGTTAGTGGTAACTATGACCCATAGATCAAATGGCTTTGGCTTAGGAAAAATACCCAGAGATTTACAAGAATATTAGAATCATTTGTTGTTGTTTTGTTTTTGCTTTTGGCTAAGTTCTCCTCTTCTCCCCATGTCTTCCTTGGTGCTAGAATGAAAAGCCTAGTAATGTAGAGACAAACCACGAGTTACTTGCCCTGGCCTTCCTACTAGGTATTGTCTGTAGGCAATTCTTTATATTCTCCTGGAGTTTTAGTGTTTTCACACCTGCTCCTTGGATGTGGAAATCCTACCTGGCTTTGTTACTCACCAGGCATTATTTCATTTCCCTTTAGCATGACTACTGCTACTCAGTAGATACCACTACAGCTTGGGGCCTCTTCCTTTTGGTTGCCATGGACTTCCAAGCAATAGACATCGTATGTTTCTACTTACTTGTTAACATGGTCAAGCCACAAAAAGTATAGCCTGGGGAATTAAAATTGTGCTTCTTTGACTCAGTCTAGCATATTGTAGAGTCACATATTAGAGCTGTTAATTAACTAGCTAAATGCTTTCCATAGGTTGAACAGTCTTTGAAGACTTGGGTGTATTCTTCCCTTATACCAGCATAGAGCAGTATTCACAAGGAGCGGGCACTTAGGTATTCATGAGTGGAGAGAAAAGGGGAGAGAGAGAACACAATAGGTTCAGAGACTCATTCTTCAAGATGAATACACTGCAGAAAGCACTTGAACCTTTATTTTTAAATAGTGGCATTCGATTTTTATTGTTTTTCTTATTTTTGAAATTATAATCTAATTAGGTCATTTCTCCATTCCTTTTGTTGCTTCCACATTCTCCTTTGTACCCCTTTTTGCTCTCTTTCAAATCCATGACTTCTTTTAAATTAATTGTTATTGAGTGCACGCATGTATGTGTATGTATGTGTTTAGATACATATATTCCTAAATACAATCTGCTCACTCTGTATAGTGTTCCAGGTCTGACCATTTGATGGTGGAAAACCAATTGGTATGCTCTTCTCTGAAGAAGACATGTTCTCTCACTCTCAGCACTCCCTAGTTATCTGTAGTTCTCAATGTATGGTTGAAGCCTCTTGGGTTTTCCCCTGTTCACTTTAGCATGTCTATTCTTGTTGTCCATGTTTGGCTCATCTCTACGCAGTCATGTTGATGAGACTTTATGGGTATAACTTATGGCATTACTAGGAGACACAAAGTGTTTAAATTGAAAGAGAATAGCAATCAGAAAATTGCTCAGTGGACAAACTCAACACCAGCAACTTTCTGTACTAATTTATTCATTGGTATGCAAAGTATCTTAATGATGAAAGCCTGGAAAAAACAAAACAAACCAAAAAAAAAAAAAAAACCAAAAACCGAAAAACAAAACAAAAAAAACCACAAAGTGTTCTCAATACCATTTGGATCATCCAGCCATCAGTTACTTCCTATAATTTGAATGTGTATATGTGTATGGTGGCTTTATTTAGTTAACTTGCAAATAAGACTTTTCTTTTCTACAAGATGGAAGTTCCTTCTATGGTAGGAGGAACTGAGGCAGATGCTTTCATGTCATTGTTTTGTGTCCTTGGGCTGCTGAGGCACAGCTTGCATCATTCAGTATGCTTCCCTGTTCTTTGCCACTCTACACCATGTGTTTGTGACATTTTTATTAGTCTTTTGTGCTTGGTCACTGTATTAAATCCAGCAATTTATTCCTCTCCTCTTAAATTGTATTCTCTGCTCAGGGGGTGGGGAAAAACTCACAGTGCGTACACATAAAAAGTCATTATCTCTCTTAGCAAATCCAGCCACACAGAAACAGTGAATCCTGACAGCTCTACTAGGGAACACAGGCCACATCATGAAGAGCAAGAAAGTGAGAGCGAGGCACCATGAAGTCTGCTGTCCTAGGAAAATGTCCATCAGCTGTGGCAAATATTAGTAGCCTTGCCCTGATTCACATCTTGTTTGACAGACAGTTTAGCACGCAGTTGCGTAGGCAGATGAAGTTTATACCAGGCAGTGCTCTCTGTTCATCACCATATTTACTTGGCACCAGCCAAATCCAATCAGGATAGTTATTTTACTTTTGCAATTCAAAACACCTTTTATTACACACACACACACACACACACACACACACACACACACACACACACACACGAGCATACATGCAAAACACAGGAAAGAGAGATACACTGACTTGATATTTCTTGCATCTTGAGACTGAGGTCATGTTTTATTTATTATGCTATCATCTTTTGTTTTATTTGGTCCCTTCGTTGGAACATTTTGTTGAGTAAATGACTTTAGGATAGTATATAACCAATCTAAATGTGTTTTTCCTCTGCAAGGCCCATGTGTAGGGTTTAATCTAAGGCTACATATTTTCAGGGCTGGCAACAATTTCCTTCTGTGCTTCTAATAGTTAGTAGAAGAGTTGTATCTTCACAGTAAGCTTGGCCCTCATCTCTCTCTCTCTCCTTCCTGGCATTCAAAGTGCTGGTGGCAGATTCTGTTATTCATTTTTGTGATTCCCATAGCAGTTGTCATAGGAGCAATCACATAGAAGAAGCTAGATAAATTTTGTAAAATGTAATATATATATATATATATATATATATATATATATATATATATATATATGTTTTAATTTGTGTGTGTGTGTGTGTGTGTGTGTGTGTGTGTGTGTGTGTGTGTGCATGTATGTGTACATATACACTTGTTTGGGTACACTGTGAATGCAGTGCCTACAAAGCCAAGTAGATGACCAGGATTCCTTGTAAATTGAGTTACAGGTAGTAGTAAGACACCCAGAGTGGGTGCAGGAAATCAGACTTGCTCCTCTGAAAAATCAGCAAGTGATTTTAATGTTTGAACCATTTCTTCATCTCCCAATAAATAGAATTAACAAAAGCCTTTCTTCCTTCCTTTAAATTTTGTTTTGAAAAACATTTATGTATATATTTTTAAATGGGTTTTCCAGATGCAGAGATTCACGGCTCTGGGAGTCCTGTTGAAGAGAGAGAGGAGGGATTGTGTAATCCAGGGATGCCAAAGTCATGAAGGAGTAACTCACAGAGAAAGCTGACCTGAGCTCCCGAGAGCTCATGGACTCTGCACCAACAGCCAGGGAGCCTGTATGGGACCAGTCTAAGCCCTTTGCATGTGTGTGATAGTTGTGTCCTTTGGTCTGCTAGTGGGGCTCCTGAAAGTGGCATAAGGACCTGTGCCTGGCACTTGAGCTAGGAACCTATTTCTCATACTGGATTTCCTCATCCAGCCTTGATGCCGGGGGAGGAGCTTGGTCCTGTCTCAACTTGATGTGTGTGTGTGTGTGTGTGTGTGTGTGTGTGTGTGTGTGTGTGTGTGCTTTGTTGAAGTCCACAGAGAGGCCTGCCCCTTTCCGAAGGGAGACAGAGGAGGAGTGGATGGGGAGGGGGTTAGAGGGGAGCTCTAGTAGTAGGAGGAGAGGAAGGAGGGGAAACTATGATGGAGATGTAAAATAAATGAAAAAAATGCAATTAATAAAATAAAAAGGCTCTTCATTTTTTGCCTCCAACCCAAATTTCTACCAAAACTGGAAAAAAAATGGAATAAAATACAACTTCAGTAACATTGCATATGATTTTTAAACAGCTCAATACTTAAAAATAACAGCATATTTATTGTCTATAAATTGGTAACTCAATTGATTTCCTGGTAAACTGTCATTGCTGTTATTATATTCATCACTTTACCATGAGAACATATTATGGTAATTAATTTTGAACTCTTTTTAAAAGAATAGCTTGTAAGCCAGGTGGTGGTGATGCACACCTTTAATCCCAACCCTTGGGAGATAAAGGCAGGCAGATCTCTATGAATTCAAGGCCAGACTGGTCTATAAAGAGTTCCAAGACATGAAGGGCTGTTGTACAGAGAAACTCTATCTCAAAAAAACAAAAAACAAAAAAAAAAGAAAAAAGAAAAAGAAAGAAAGAAAAACCGGCTTGTATGTTAACATTCTATAGATGAGAGAGAGAGAAAGAGAGAGAGAGAGAGAGAGAGAGAGAGAGAGAGAGAGAGAGAGAGAGAGAGAGAGAGAGAGAGAACCAAGCCTTTGTGTGAAGGCAGGAGGAGCTCAAATGTTGGTTTAGCATGAGAATCACTCTCTAGGCCCTATCTCCCCTGCCTGTTAAATGTCCACACTGTGCACTTACCTTCCTAGTTTGTGGTGAAGCCCAGGTGATGGCATGGTGACAGTAAAGTACTCAAGCTCAGTAAATTTTGAAGGCACTGTGGCAGTATTAGAAACACTGACAGTCTTTTGAGTTCATGTTCATTTCATTTACTCTCTGAAGTGCCCCAGTCTTAACTGTAGGGAAACCTCGCGCTAACTTCTCTCTGTCCAGCCTCATCTTCTTTCTCTTTCCCAGGAGATCCCCAGTTCGATTCATTGCCCCATCTCTTCACAGGTCATAGCGGCAGGCTGCCTAGTGTAAGTCAGTCAGCACATTGCATTTCTTTGGTAATTCTATACCAGAAATTTTCTAGTTCATGTTGTTTTCATCCTACAGAAGAAAGAGACCTAGATATCCTCTGCAGGGCTGTTATCTCTTTCTCTCTTTATTCTCTTTCTCTCTCTCTGTTTCTAAGGCAGGAAGTATGGCAACCTGCTCACACTGGCGACCATGTTTAGTCCAGGAGTGAAGCTGTTGGGCAAGCTGACCTTGTAGAAATGTAGAAATGAAGAGATAAAAGTTCCAGTCAGTGCCTTGATCACCAACCCTGAGATGCTTGCCCTGTGAGATAGTAATTCCCCTTAGGATGGAGCTAGGTTTGGAGACTTTTCAGTTATTTGCAAACTAAAGTTTAAAGCACTAACCCTACAGCAAGAACTAGAGCCAGCTTTCTTATTTAACATTTTTTTAATCTGTGAGCATAAAATATGATTTCCTATGATTACAATTTCTCTCTTTTTCTCATGTAGTGGGTAGACTACTATTATTTTAATTATTAAAAATACCTGTGAGGCTCAGTAACTGTCAACATGATAATCTTTTCATTTTTCTTATTCAGAGATTCATTTATTTCATGGTTGCCACATGTGTATATCCACTTTTCATTTCATATTTTTTGCATTATGACAACCTACCCAAGAGAAACCACACATAGGTATTATTATTTTTTGAATGGCATTTTATATTTGATCAAGGACTTATTTAGTCTATGTAGAAGCTTTGTCATGGATAATATTCTTGTAGTTTGTACAGATTCGTTTTGTCTGCTTTCTTATTTAAAGTGTGAACTTCATGAATACTCTGCTGCAGACTCAGTGAAGCCGTGTCTCAGAAATGGCAGGTGGGGATGGCTCGATGCTCTACCAGGGTTTGATGAAGGAAGAGAGAGAAAGAGAAGGAGAGAGGAAAGATTAAATGTGACTTACAGGGCTCCAGGAACTATCAGGTTTTTAGATATAAAACCATTCTTAATGGGCTCTGATGCCTGTACACCTGCCATACTCTGGACAGCTTCCACTTGCCTCTTTTCCTTCCCTGGACTCCAGCTCTGCAAGATTCTGTAGCTCATGAGGTTTATCTCCCTCCTCACCTGCACTGGCTTGGGCATATGCACAGCCTTTATCTGTCTATCTGTCTGTCTGTCTCTCTCTCCTCTCTCCCTCAGCTCTCTGAATATATCTCTGTTTATGTGCTTAAGTACGAATGTCCTGTCTTTACTACAGCTTGAAAACAGGCAAGTGTTTACTCAATCCTCTAATGGTTTGCCAGTGTCTGGCATATGTTAGTTGTTCATAATTACGGATTGAATGAATGCCAGCAAACATTGTCTTGTCAGCCTACTTCCATATTTCTTCTTAGTAAATTGCACTTATTGTTTGCCGAAGGTTTGTTTTCATATTATCTATTTATGTGTCTCTAATAATAAGCTACATAAAAGAAAGTTGTGCTCATCAGAGATAGATGTTGTATCCCTGACTCATTCTTATCCTGTTTCATTGTCTTATTTATGGCTCAGTTTATGCTATAGTTTGAACACGATCCTCTAATGTTCATGCATTGAAAGCTTGACCCCCAAGTTTATGTGGTAATAATATTTAAAGATAGGGCCTTAGGGAGGTTGTTAAGATTAGGTAATGCTATTTGTGTGTTCCTATGGGGATGGGAAGAAATGTCTGTTCATCCAGATAGAGAGGACCATAGCAGACCAAGCAAAAATCCCTTGCATGTCCAACTTGGTGAGTGTCTTAGGGTTTCTGTTGCTGTGATAAAACAGCATTACCAAAAGCAACTTGGGGAGGAAAGGGTTTATTCCACCTTAGAACTTGTAGCCCATCTTCCAAGGAAGTTAAAGCAGGAATCTAGAGGCAGGAGCTGATGTAGAAATCATGGAGAGGTGCTGCTTCCTGGGTTACTCCTCATCACTTCCTCAGCCTGTTTTCTTATAGCACCCAGGACCACCAGGATGGTGGGTACCATCCACAGTGAGCTGGGCTCTTCTATATCAATGATCAATCAAGAAAATGTACTACAGGCTATTCTATTGGGGGTGTTTTCTCAATTGCTGTTCCTTCTTCCAAAATGATACTAGATGGCGTCAAGTTAACATAAAATCAGCTAGCACAGTGAGTCAAGGAGTTTGTTGGGAGTTTCTTATAGTGACTCCAAGGTATTTACATACCCCAGTCTATTATTTACCACTTTTATAATCTTGGTAATCAGCTTTATAAAGATCTCATGGATTTTCATGAACCGTGGGATTCCTATGAACCCCATGAGCCTTTGTCTTGTGAGCATCCCTACTCTTTCTACAGGTGGATATTGATAGACTCCCACCTCATAAGGTGAGAATCTCTGATTAAAATGACCTTATGATTCAAGATGCCAGTGGTCATGTACAATACACACGACTCTCTACTCCATAATAGTATAAATGTCTTTTTAACAAAAGGAAAAGTTCCTAGCATGGGTGCTCATGCTGTCTTACCACGAGATGCTGTGCACTGAGCTATAGTGCAGGAAAAAAATCATCACCAAATCCTGAATATGTTTTGGTAATAAGTCAAAGTATTCCTCAGCCTTGGGAACCAGTTTTCTAAATAAAAATGTTTTCTTTATACATTACCTAGTCCCAGGTGTTTTTGTAGTGCTAGAAAACAGCTTAAGAGAACACAGAATTTACTTCGCCAAGCTTCTCTTCATTCAAGTCTGGATTGTATGGTGATCTGTAGGGCTCTGAATCCTGTTAGCACTGTCACACTGTCATTACTCATCTCTTTTTTGCATCTGTTTCTCCAAAGTAGATTCAGAATCTAGTCTGAGATGTTTGTCTATTGCTGAGCGCAGAGCCTGGCATAGTCGGCACCAGAGATACTTTTGACGTGGGTGAGTTAATGAATGCATGCCTTACACTTGCGTGATATTCCCCAGATGTCTAATGTATTTCTGGAAAAGCGTTCAGTAAATATTTATAATTTAATTCTGTGTCTTCAGTGTAGTATATGCATCCCTCATGGCTGCTCGGGAAAGTCTACTTTTCAATGATCTTATATTTGAGGACATTGAAAAAAATGTATAGAGCATTTGGGAAGGAAGAGAATAGGACTTAGAAAGTCTGCCTCCTGCTCTTTGTATCTTATTGGCCCCTGAAGAGGCTGCCTTTCATTCTGTTTACATTGAGATTCTATGTGGAACAGAGGAAGAAAAAAAATGTTAAAATTTTTTGCTTCCATTTCTACTTAAATTTTCTCTCAGTGTTTAAAGCTCTACATTTTTCTATTTCTTTAAAAATAATAACATATAGAGAAACTAATACTAACTTACGAACATGTAAACAAATTACAAATGGTTGAACGTTTTGCTGAAAATATGGGTACCATCACACATGATAACACATTATCGAGACTTTTTAATTTAATTAGTAATTTTAATGCAATAAGAGTTTCCAAAAGTAATTTGCAGGTTTCTTTGGATGTCATTCTCAAAAAGCTTTAGGAGGGGATGGATGAGGTTAGGGTAAAAACATTTGGAAAGTCCCAATTTCCACTGTATGCCTGCAAATGTATGCATGTGAGAATCATGTGACTATCATTTGTCCCAGTGTATGCTGAAGAATGGATGGTTTGTGGCTGAGTTGTAGTTCAAATCCATCACAAGGCAGTCCTTTTCTGAAAAGCAGATCAGCTAATTTCAAGACTCATTAGCCAATTATCCTCTCAGAAGAGAAGTTTATGACCAGTCATCTCGTCTCCCATGTATTAGCATATTCTAAACCTTTTAGTACAGAACAGTATTGTGATTCTCTGCTTTGGAATATGAAGAGGTGATGGTGGAGCAGTACTTACAGAACAGACACAGTTATCAGGACATGGAGTTCCTTCACTAGGATTACACAGCTCATCTTTTAAACTTCAGGTAAAATAACTCGGTGCATTTGTGGGTCCTTTCTTTTCCTCTGTAAGATGGAAATTGTGTTAACTCACAAATTTGTCATCAGAAGTAAGCAGGAACAATTTAACATGGCTTGCATAGTTCCAAACATGTATTTTGTTGAGTGTTAAATTCTGACATCCTTTTTCTTGTTTATGAGTGGTAACAAAACCACAGCTGTTTGACTCTGACATGACTGAAGGAAAGATTTATTCCTTTGGTCTACTAAGCTGGTCAAATGTGACTACATATTCAGTCAGATGTCTGGATAATGGAATTACTTGGGTTTAGAGGGTGAGAGACCCTTATCCCATTTTTTTTTGCCTCTTTACTCTAAGTATCCCTGTTATGTGACTGAGTAATGAAACTAGATATGTCTTCTGTCATTATTCTTTTGACTCCTGAGTGACCCAGAGCTGAGATGAATTTTACCAGTATATTTGGAATGACAACATACAAATTTCATTTTAAGTAGGTTTTTTTTGTAGTTTCTAAATGTACAAGAGGAGGCAATGCATTCATGTAAACAAATCAATATTAGCTGATGAGGATGGAAGGTGCAGTTTATGTCTGCAGAAGAGTTCACCTGTTGCACTAGTCAGTTCAGGAAAGATAGTCTAAGAAATGTGGATTGGACCATTTTGAGGGGTGTGACTACTAGGCTAATGACTTCAATAACAGCTACTGGCAGTATCTGTCTGGTCAGGATCACAATCAGGATCTATGATGGTTATGGATGAATTTAAGTAATCTTAATTAAGATCTAGAGGTCAGTTATATGATAATGCCCTGGAAAGTCCTCATCCAGGAAAAGGGAAGAAGGCTTTATGGAGAGATACTTTATAGTGAAATTATATATGTTTTACAGTATGATGATTTCAGATAGAGGGAAAGAATTTAGATTTGTAAGAAAGCCTGTATAAAGAGCAAAGGAAGCGATTGCTTCAGCATTTTGATTACTTGAGACATCAGACATAATTATCAAATGAAATTTTAAACCCATAAATAGTGAAAAATAAAATCACACTTCATAAAACACTCCTTTCCATTTCAGGTTTGAGTCACATTTTTCTTTATCCCTGATACCATGCTCCCCTATTCTGCTATTTGAGCAATAAGGGGTGTGGGTGAATTGAAACCAAGGTGTGGCCTTGGTTTTCTGTAGTAGAATCAAAGCATTTCTGTTGTGGAAAGGGTCTGAGAAAATCAGGTGAAGCAATAGGAGCCAAAGTGATGCTGTGCCTTACTCAGGGCAGTCCTTACCACAGGAAGAGAGCTGCCACTGTCTCTCTTGCTCAGATTCCAGACTCCCTGTATGAAGGCTCTTCTGAGATTCCAGGCTGCCTGCATTCCACCTGCTCCTCTATTTGTTGTCACTGAGGACATTTCCCTGGAGATATGGTGTCCTTAGAAACTACCAGCATATCGAGGGTGCTCCCCCATGTTCTCTATGAAGTCAGGATACTGGAAGCTCAGAGCCTTCACTGTGCCTATTTCTCCTCCATACATTGAAGTGTATATGCAGAAGTCACTGCAAGACAGGCTGACATGTCAATTTTTCCCCAGAAATTTTCAATTACACTGGCATGTTTGGTTTTTTATTTTAACCAATGTTTTTGGCTCTGAAAAAAAAAGAGAGCCGGGCGGTGGTGGCGCACGCCTTTAATCCCAGCACTCGGGAGGCAGAGCCAGGTGGATCTCTGTGAGTTCGAGGCCAGCCTGGACTACCAAGTGAGTTCCAGGAAAGGCGCAAAGCTACACAGAGAAACCCTGTCTCGAAAAACCAAAAAAAAAAAAAAAAAAAAAAAAAAAAAAAGAGAAAGGAAATTTACATTTTCTTTATTTGTAAGTTGGTTAGAGCTTATATGACAACTTTTTGTTAAGAGGGAAATGTTATATACCTTAGTTTCTGGACCAGAAAGAGAAAAATGAATTGTGGTTAATAAAAGATAGACTCATGACTGGAATTCATGTCTTCCCTGGTCTTTACCCTTAAAGAAGCCATCACTAATGACTTACTAGTAATATTGACAATGTGAAGAGTTTTCAGAGGAAATTTGTTAGGGTAGTAGAGTGCTAGATAAAAGAGTATATTATAATAGACTGAAGGAACTTGGAGTGCTCACAGATGACAAACAGTATAATATTCAATTATAAATGTTCAAACAGTTGAGATATCCTTTTTACAAAATAGACCACAGTAAAAACACTAAAGTAATTTGGCATAGAAAGTGACTGTCTTGCATGGCCCTGTAGAGACCATGGAGTCCTGTAGCTAGCAGCTTCCCTGATGGGATAGTGCCTAAATATCATGTACTAAATGTTTCTAATTTCTAAGTCTATTAATATAAATTAACATATAATTTATTGCCCATGATTTCCGTGTTTGAAACAAAGATAGTAAGTAGCCCTCCTCTTGAAATCTCTCTATGGTCTCTCTCTGAAGCCTTATGTGTTCAGTAATCTTAATTTGAAAAACTCAGGAGTCATGTATTTCCAATTTTCATTTCAAAGAAAAGATATTACTTTAACTTCGATTTGAGCAAGGTCAGTCTGTGCTATTGACTCTTGTTCTGTGCTTGACTTTGAGTAAATCCACAGTAAGGTCAATACTTAGGCAGACACCATCTATTATCCTAACAGCTCGTACATCCATGATACTCACGTGCTGCCATTTTGACCAGTCACTGCCCTGTCCCTCATTGAAAGTTATTCTACCTGCCCAAGTATCTGTTGAATATAAAGTGAAACAAAACAAAGTAAAATCTTATGGAGTATGATTTCCCAGATTCTAACGAAGCACTCTCAAAGATTCTTTCTGTACACAGTGATATGTTTCTTCTAAAATTCTCAAACATTTGATCAATAAAGAAGTTGGGATTATAGAGAAATCTTCTTTCAATTCATGGGCTATACTTTTCTGAACAGACTATTTTTGAAAAGACAATAATAAGAGAAGATAAGGCTCACTATCAAATAAATTGTTGCTGGAGTTGGTGCTTGGATTTTGTGATCCTTTCCTGCTTTTGCTACAATGGAGACTCTTTGCATTGTATTTGAATCATGGTCTGGACATCTATTTAACCCAAGGAAATGTCCAAGACACAGAAATGTGTTCATTCATGTTTACTATTGATGGCCATTCATTGATTTTTTTTAACATAGTATAGATTTCCTAGACACACTAACAAACTAGGCACATTCCCATTGATTAGACATTTTGTCTACTTAAGAAAATGAAATGAATAACTAATTCATATTCTATGTGTATAAATTAATTCATAATAGCTAAGGTTTTGCTTGTTTTAATGTTCCACCTACATGTAGTAATAGCAAAGATTGGAGAAGAAAGTTGTGAAGAGTTAAATGTTATGTTAAACTATGTGAAAAATAAACAAACAAAATAGGCCTATAATCTGTTCTGGAAACTAGTAAAAACATTTTTGTTTTGTTTTGTTTTGTTTTGTTTTAATCCCCCCAGGAACACAAAAGTTACCATGGCACTACCTTTCCCTTTGTGTGTGCTGGTGATTCAGTTTAGTGGTGTTAGAAAACGTGAAATGTGTCTATTGCTGTGTTTAAAATTTCTAATTACGGAGACTGGTCAAGAAATCTTCAACTACAGCAGATGTTTGTAGAGAACCTGTTAGGCTGACAAGTGATTGGCAGGTAAACAACCCCACTGTGCCCTGATATTCCATTCTGGGATGCTAGACTGTGGATATTAAGTAGGCCTCAGGAAGTAAAGGTCTTCAAATATTTATTAGCTACTTGGCTTTGTGCGCTTTATAACATTATTGTGTCTTAACTGACCAATGTGCTACTTGCTTTCGAGCTGCCTGGCAGACTACCCTGATGCCTTGTGATGGGCTCTTTGTGAAATGAAGAAATGGGAAATTTCCTCTCATTGTTTATAAGAAGTTAAGCCCTGCCAAGCAAAGTGCAGATTGCAGCAAATAGATTGAAATCATCTAAGAGTGAACCAAGAGGACTGAATTTCTAAACTACCATGTTCTGATTATGACAGAGCAGTGCAAGTGTGAAATCAACCCTTTTCTCTCCTAATGTGAAGGAGAGCTAACTGCTCAGTGCTCATACCTGTACAATGTGTGAAATCAGAGGCCTACAGAATTGACCTTCAATGTACTTTGCTGCTAATATGTCTTTATTTTCAGAGTGTCAGACTTTTCTTCCTGCTTTTAGGCCCAGGCCTTCCTTTTTCACCATTTTATACTTTTTAATTTTTGTTTCTTTTCCTTTTCCTTTTTTCCTTTTGGTTTTGGTTTTGGCTTTCAAGATAGAGTTTCCCAGAGTAGCCCTGCCTGTCCCAGAACTAGCTCTGTAGACCAGGCTGGACATTAAAAAAAAAATTTCAGATGCATTTCTTTTATATTTCTTTTTTCTCCTTTTTTAAAATTAAAGAAAAGATCATTGAAGCCAATTTTAACAACATATTTTGAAATAGTTGATAAAATAATATATTATTTAATAATTTTTTATTTAATAAAATGTTGAAATAGTAAATTGTAAATTGCCTGAAAAGAGAAAATAAATTAAATAATAAGCTTAAAATTAAAATGAGTGCCTGATGTGAAATTCCATGTTTTCTTGAATTTTAAATTTTTGTAGAAAGTACATTTTTTTCTTTTTAAAAAAAATTATTTTTAAATTCTTTCTTTTATTTTTTGAGGTTATGCCATAATTACATCATTTCCTCCTTCCTTTTCTTCCCTCCCTTATATCCCTATTTGTTCTTTTACAAATTCATGGCCTCTTTTACATGAACTGTTGCTACACATGTATGTATATACATAGATACTGGAACTTATGTTCTTGGATTTTTTCCGCCTTATTGAAAATATTTTTTTCCTCACATAATATCCCTTGATTACAGTCTCCCTTCCCTCCACTCCTCTCAGTTCTGCCCCACCTCTTCTGCCGTCTGGATCCACTTCTTTTCTGTCTCTCATTAGAAAACAAACACCTTTCTAAAGGGTAATAATAAAATACAACAAAACACAACAAACACTAACTTATAGGCATAGGACAAAACAAAGAGAAGGGAAAGAGCTGAAGAAAGGACACAAGAAACAGACACAGAGGCAGAGACACACTCATTAGCACACTCAGTAATTCGATAAAAACACAAAACCAGAAGCCATAATTTATACACAATGGGCCTATAGGGGTTAAAAGAAAGAGAAAAATAATTATTAGTTTAAAAAGATTTCTAGAAACCTGACATCATTATGAGACAAGGAACCTCAAAAGCTATCTTTGAGTTTGTTGAGAAAGTTCATTTTAAAAAAAAAATTATAGCCATTTTACATTTCTAAGATGCTCTAATGATTGCCTGAGAGTCTGGAGGCAAAATGTTCATAGTATTTTTTTCCCTCTACTTCAAATTAAATGCTAAGGAATTGGATGTTTTCAACAAGCTGTTTGCCAGCCGATGTCAAGTCATTCCTCAAAATGAGAAACCTAGTCAGTAAAATATGTTTGCCAACCAGCAAAATTTGGAAAACCACATTTTTGAGATTCCCTTGGCAAAATTGTCTATCTGTTCATGCAAATAGCTCACTCAAATGGGGGCTTTATGATGGAATTAGATTTTGTTGGTTAGAGATTTATTTTGTGTTCATGTTGCTAATGTAAAACATTCATAGGCCTTTTCAGAACAAAAATGAAATACTTGTGTATCTATCATGAGAATTATATTCTCTAGACAAATTAAAAAAGGAAATGGAAGGTTAAAAAGTGATTTAACATAAATTAACTGCATCCATTGTAACTGATATCCTGTCTTGGTAATAAATATTAGAAGAAAAAATTAGATCAGTTTATTATAAATATTTGTAAGCTATTTAAAACTTGGAACATGTTTTCACATAGAAACTGTGTTGTAAACATTGGTTCAGTTCCCAGCCCATGCACAACATATTTAACCCATATGTATGGAAGAAATGGTATGAGCGTCCGCTTGAGTACTGGCAGGGTCCTAAAGGCATACGTATAGAAAAATGCACATGGATATGTATTTTATATCCTTTTTCTTTAGACAAAAATGGCCCTGTATGAACTTTAAGTAAACAAGAACAACAATTTCATTATTTGGTTTTTGTTTTTATGCCTCTTCTTGTGGCTGTGGGGAAGACAGGACCGACAAGTTTGCCATGTCTCTCTCTCCTGGCTCTTTAACTGAGCAGCAAACTGCTGGGCTGGATTGCTGGTTGCACACTAGACTTTCGCTAATTAATAAGAATCTTAATAATCTATTACATTTCCATTGAAATGTAACATTTTCAATAAGCAACCTGTCAAGGCCATGTAGAGCTATTATATATGTACGAGGTGTGTATTTACCAAGGTACAATGGAAACACCCCATTATGTTGCTAAAAGCTTAAAGTTTTGGAGTTTAGTTCTTATTTTTTCCTTAATTTCTTTTTCTTCACATCAAGATACAATTAATAAAGAAATTTGTTTTGCACAGTAGTCCTCAATATGATGATAGCAGAGCTTTGGCTGTGCTGAGGCAGTATTAGTGTGGTTGGTAGTGAGGTCTTTGTTCACATTCTGATTTGAGACATCCTGTCTTGTTTCTCAGAACCTGCAACCTTGCTATTATTCACACCTGTAACTGTTTATCTCAGTGACAGCTTAAGTTCCCTTCACTCTTCTGTCTGCCTGAGTGAGTAGGGCTTTTATCACTTACTTTGCTCTATGATTACCTCTCTTGCACTCCAGTTCTTTTCAGACCTCCTGAGCAAACAGGTCAAGGAAATCAACCCAGCACCAGAGTCTCGCCATAGCTATGTCTTAACTACCGCAAATTGCTTCTCAGTAAGATGTGCAATTTAATACGTTATTGGGAATATATATCAACAAGGATGGAAAAGGACTTTTACCAGAATGTTTTCTCCACTTTGTTTCATGGAGATATTGCTACTTTGCATTTTTGTACACTAGGTTCATCAGATTTTTTTTTATTATTATTCTTATTTATTTATTTATTGTTGTTTTTTGAGACAGGGTTTTTTCTGTGTAACAGTCCTGGCTGTCCTGGAACTCACTCTGTAGAACATGCTGTCCTCCAACTCACAGAGATCCTCCTGCCTCTACCTCCCAAATGCTAGAATTAAAGGTATGCACCACAACTTCCCAGCAAGATTATTTTTTTTAAATGAAGAAAGCATTTGTGAGATTCCCTCCTATTGCAGTACTTTGTGTTTCACCAAGCAGAAAGCTTCTACCCTTTTTTTTCATGTTGTACATTTTTTTAATTTCTTTTCATCTAGAAAACATGGCAACACATACATATCCAATTAGCTGGGGGGTCTATTTATAATATGTATTTCCTTTTCAAAGTTTACTATGATGTGATGGTCACAACTGTGGACTTTTTAGGCCCAACAGGGGGAGCTAAATCCATATTCTCTTGAGGCTACCTGGAATTATTGCGTTTGTCCATTTGTCAAAACCAAACTGCCTGATTTGCATTATCTGTCCTCAGGGCCCTGTAACAGACATGGTGAAAAATGATGCAGTATTTTGTAATAATTATCATCTAGTCTGTAATGCTAAATGTATTAGTCTATTAGTTATGCCGAGAAAACTCTAAAATAAGGGGCATTATTTTGAAATGTGGGATATATTTACTTGAGATAAACACAATCTTATAACAATTGTAGAATAAAAGTCAATGTGGAAAATATAGACCATTTTCTTCCTTACAGAGTCCTTTAGCTATAGTATGTTATGGGTAAGTTAATAAAGATGATCATAAGCCCCTTTCCCCTCCTTATCAATTACATATATAAAGTAATGGAAATAATATTATTTGTTATATTGGTTAAAACACATACATTTCTTTTATTCAGAAAAGAAATAAAGACGTTTGATTCAGTTCAAAATATATCATAATGAATCATTTAGATTGGTATTAAATTTCCATCATTCTTTAGTCATGTGTTCGATTTTCAGTAAGGAAATAGGATGATTTTATTAGTTGAACTATGTGTGTATTTTGATATAGTATATTTCTGTAGAATATACAAATTTTCAGTCAGAGATTTACCTTATTTTGACAAAAAACATGGGTGTATATTACACAAGACATTCATTTCCCCTCAGTTTATAATACATAAATACCATAATCTTTTACAATTTTTTTTAACTTTGGTTCCCTAGATTTATGCATATGAGTATAGCCTGGTTTATTACATATAAGGAATGTGTTTGAGTTTCCTCTCCCACATGCAAATATACACACAGCTCTTTTATAGTGTAGCCAACCCACCTGTACTTCTTATTTGCTATATATTTAGTAGCTACCATAGTAAGAGACTCATTTTGAATATTAGAGAACTAATTAATGATTGTTTACCTATTTTACATTATAAGAGCAGGAAACTTCCACTTTTCTTTTTAATTTTAGTAAGTTTTTTCCCCTACGGAGCTCTTCATGTATTTTTTTTAACTTAGTTGCTGGAAGAACTTCATTAGAATATGATAATGTTACCAGGAGACTAAAATGCAAAACCAGAGTGAATTTGCATTTTTATTTTTAAAACATTGGCTCTGTTATGTAGAAACTTCTCATTGAAAGATTTCTCTCAGTGTGGGGAAATGCCTCAGTTGAAAACAGTGTTTGCTCTGCATGTACAGGGCTTGAGTTGGGTCCCCATCACCGAAATAGAAAGCAGGAAGTTAGCAGCTGTGTGCATCTGTATCCCCAACACCAGGACAAGGAGGTGGAGACATGTCTGTAGGATCACTAAGGCTTTCTGGTCACCAGCCTAGTCAAAAACAAAACAAGCAAACAAATAAACAAAAACAAAACAATGAAGGATAATTTTAGTAACAGACCCTGTGCTGATGGGATCAGACAGAGAGCAACAGAGGAAAAAAATGCCTTATCTCTTCATCTGTCCTTTGCACAGACATTCATGTGGATATGCACCTGCATATATGTTTATGAACATGTTTATACCACACACACTTGTGCACATACACACTCACACTAATCTTTTTAGTCTTGTTATTCCTTCAGCATAGGTACATTTTCCCCCACATGAAAAAAAGACTTTATGAAATTTGACACACTCATGAAAGAATGAATAAACAGGTGAATGTTTATCTGATATGAAGCTTGTATATCATACATGTACCTACTTTACTCAGAGCTGTGATAGGCAAATCAAATAGGTATGGAAGAGCTTTCAAATTATAAACACATTATAACTATGAACTTATTGGTACTGATAATACTAGAGTTTTATAATTCAGAATATTGATATTGGAGTTAAACTGAAAGAGACATTACTAGCTGATATTGTCAATTTGCCAGTTTTGGTGTGATGGCACCCCATTTTGGCAATGTGATGGTGAGTCGTACTTCATTAATGGCTAAAATTATATCCTTCTTATACCAAACCTCCCTTTTACTCTGTGTACTACAGAACATCATTTTGTCCTATGACCAGGCACAAATGGGACCAGCTAGTGCTACTCTCTGCTCTTAACTAAAGTTACATTTTCATTTCATTATTTCTATTCCCTAGAAGTAAGAGATAAAATGCCACTGGAACCTCTTTAAAATAACAGTTTTTTAATATTGTTGATTATTTTGATTAATGAGGTATCAGTATTAGATGATGGGTTATCATTTGTAAATAAGTATCGGGGTTAAAAAAAGTTGTAGAAGGCCATTTTAGAATAATCATATCCCTCATGAGAAAAGTTGTCTTGACAACTGTACTGATTATAATTAGAAATAATGAATATTTTATTTCTCAAAGGAAAATTATCGCTAAGTATGCCAGACAGTGATTGGGATATTTGTCAGGCTCCGTCATTTCCAGTACAGATCTATACTGTATATTGACTGACTCAGGTTAAATTGGAATCAAGCTTTATACTTGAAAGGAAATAATTATTATCCACATTTTGAACTAGAATTTAGTCAGATAAAAAGATGAGGTTTTTTTTTTTTTTTTTAAACCTCATCCTATGGAAAGGTACATATCGGAAAATACAACTAGATAAATGTTTGGTTTTTCCTTTCTTTTTCTCATTCAGCCAAAAGCTGAGGGAGCATAAGGAACATTCCTGAGTTGTGTTGTTTCATATAACCTGGGGTTCTTATTTTTTTCAATTCATAATATATATTCTCATTACCTATATTCCATATACATTCCAGCCATCCTCGAATAGTCCTGACTTGAATAGATGGCTGTTTAAATTAAAAGATAAGGTGTGGACTTCATTTTGGCCATCATTTATTATCCCGGGCCTCAGACATTAATCGAGCATCTGCTATGTGGCAGCCATTGCTGGCTGTTCCAGTTGAGTGAAGCGTCGCTCCTAGGGGAGAGACTTGAACATGTGGTTATGCAGAAGAGTGGTCAACCTTTAGAGAGATGACATGGAAAATGCTAGGTGATATCAGAGGAACATAGAGTATTTATGAGAGCAGAGGGAAGAGAGGACCCTTGAGGAGGGCTATGGAAAAGGGAGTGTGTTAGTGGAGAAAAGTGAAGGTGGGGGTCTAGAGAGATGACATGAGCAGTCAGTGGGCAAAGGAGTGAGTGATTAAGGGTAGTATGTAATGTTAAACAGAGCCTGAGGCTATAGAAGGACCTCGTGAAATTTTAAACAAACACGATCCATCCCGTAAGGTCTCTTTCCATAAATTGAGCAGTCTGGTAGGATACTCAGTTGTTGTGTGTCTGATTACATGTGATATGGAACTTTTAGAGTATAAATTCACATTTTACCACTCACTGTCATGTTATCTTGAAACCTATTTGCTTAATGAAATCTGACAATTACAATATATATGTAGTTAATATGAGACAGGTTTCACTATTCATTCTCACTTTAAAAAATTGAAAACTTAAATGGTTCTGACACCACACGATGATTTTAAATTTGATGCAGTTGTCATGTTTTGTTTTCATTTTATTATTATTTTTCACTTATCTGTTTGTTAAATATTTATTTATGTCTTCTCTGTTGCTTTGTGGTGCCTGAGATCTCACTACATCAGTGATACGTTATCACTACGATTTACTACCAATCCTTCAAAATAGTATCATAGAAGATATATTTAATTTTACACTGCACAAGACTTATTTTAATAGCTATTACTATTTGCATTCTTTTCGTAAAAATGTAGAATTTGGCTCAGGATTTCCATTGGATGGACTCAGAGTGACATACAGGAGTCAGCCATTTAGCTTAACAAGTCTTTGAAACAAGGGCTGAATCAAAGTGTGGTATCTCCATTTTTACTTTGTTTATTATGTTTTTTGCTTAATATTTGTTATTAACCTCCATTCATCATTAGAATACACTTCTCTTTGGAGCACGTTGGAGGTCTTCAATCTGATACCGATATTATCATGCATAAGATAATGAATACATGATAAAGAACATTTCACAGAAACGAACAATCTCTTTTCTCACTCTTGGTCCTTGCTGCTTTTTTGATTTCTTCTTTGCGCTATGTCTGTGTTTGAAAGAACTGAATACTGTAGTCACGAGCACAGTCCCTCAAGGAACTGATAGCCTATGTCTAGGGAAGAGTCACAGTGTACCTGTAGCAGTAACATCAGGAACGCATGGTCCGCATCTGGACAGGCAGTTGTGTGTTCCCAACTGCCTTTGTGAGCGGACAGAAAAGTATTAGAGTGTGGGTCTGGTAAGGAAATTGCATGTCCTCGGACTGAAGCTCAATCAGGGAAGAGCCTTCTAGCTGGACTGAAAGGCAAAGATCCACACCCTCACCTACAAAGAAGAGTGAGGAGCAGTGTTAAGGAAGTTGCACTACAGGAAACACAGAAAGCTTGGGGGAATGGAGGCATTAGCCTTTGGATTTCTTCTGCTAGTCTGAAAGAACCACTATATGGAAAATGCTATAGAGGTGTTGCATCATGCTTGAATTTTATAGGATATAATTTTCATATTTGAGATGGTGTTGAGGGACAGAGCATACACCCTTCCCCTGCAAAAGTGAGTTGGCAGAGGCAACAATTTACCAAATTTCTCTTTGATCACATTTCTACCACAGTGAATTGCTATATTCTATGCAACACATGGGTGTCTTCCCCACTTACTCTTAGCTTAGAACCCTGGAGAAAGATTTCAAAAGGAAAGGAAGAAGAGAAGCCAAAATGAGATGAGACTTTCAAAATCATAAAAGAATGCCTGTGAAGACATTTTAGAAAGAGAGTCCAAAGGAATTCTATTATAAAGTAAATTGAGACATTCTAGTAGACTGTTATGTAGGTAACAATGAAAGACATCCCCCAAATTTGTTTCCCTGTTTTGATGTCTCTTCTGAACCTACTTCTGGCCCTGGGACATATCACCAAATGAGACCTTAGTAAGTGAGGTGCAAGCAGGAGCTTGACTAGGATGTAGCCATTGGGATCTGTCCTCATGAACCGCTCGCTGATTTTCAGAGGACAATAGTTGCTGCAGTGTGAGGAACATCAAGACATGAAATGGGTGATGATGGAGATTCAGCCACACCACAATCTGAGCCCTGGCCAGTTTCATCATCTACATAATTTCATTAATTGCATATGCCTCAGCACCCCAGTTCCATAAAACCAAGCATGAAACTGCCTCCTATGGAGCTCACAGAAGTTTTAGAAATAATGGTCTGTGGTTTTATTATAAAGTATTAATGCTCTGGTAATTTCTTACAAGATAATGTATAACTCTAAAGGGCAACAAGGAAAATTTGAACACAGACCTGAAAGTAGATGGTGGAACAAGACATCTTCATGCACTGAAGATGAAAAATGTAAAAAGAATAGTCTGCTTGCTCTTACACTTGACTCTGAACTCCTACAAAAGAGAATACATATTTATCATTTCATTTCAGCACCGAGAGATATGTAAAAACATTTGCTGGATGCAGTATTGGAAGTAAGACATACTTAGGATGGACTTAAGTGCTACATATTCACTGTAAGACTGAATGCTTTGGGGGTCTATTGTTTTTATTTTTCTCTTCATTTTCTTCTTTTGACTATCATAGATTTTTGTGACATAAATAATCCCCAACCCATCACACACACCAAGAAGGAAGAAATTGTGATTATCAACCTAGACTTGGTTAGGTAAGAACTCAAGGAGAAAATTAAGGCCTATGCCACATGTTAAAATAACCTAAAATTAATATGCACACAGATATTTGTAGCATAGGAAAAGCCAGGCTCAAACTTTATATTCTGCTGAATCTAAACTATGAAATATTAGATGTGGGAAATCTGTAATTATATACACAGCTTGAATACTTAAGAAAGTTTGGGTTACCGTCAAATGAGGGCAAATGATTGTGTGTGGGATTAGTGATCACTTCCTGAGAAAAAATGTGTAATTGAGTAGTTGCAAATAAATGGTGCACGTAGCATTTCTTAAGTGTACACCAGGTGTTCAAGGCTGTAAGATATTCCTGTGTATTTTTGTCTAATTATTGTATCTTCAGGATTATAAAATTTCAGTTTGCCACAAAACAAACTCCAGAACCTTGATCATCTTAGAAAAGGGGGTGCAACATATTTAAAGGTGGAGCCAGTCAAGTGGCTGAGAGCAGGTGAGAGGCAAACTTCCGTAAGCATCTGAAAGCAGCAGGGGGCAGTAAAACATTTGGAGTCCGGTGCAGAGGACTGGAGCTGGTCAGTAGAGAAAGACATGTTCTGTTTTATTCAATAAGACTATACTTTATTGTTACCCATGTCTCCTTTCTCACAGTCATGCATTGAGGGGATAGTAAGATATAATGAACCTCAATATTAAACAGAAACTACTCATTCAGAGAAATAACTTTTGCTCCTTTCTTAATTAAGTCTGAGGCAGGATCCGTTTCCTTGTACAAAATATAATACCTATTCACATTTGGATCCCCTTTTCTGCTTCTAAATAAGTTTGTGTGACAGTCTTAATAAGTAGGATAGAGTGAGAGAAACGTGGATTATAGACATGATAAGGAATGGAATGCTTAGATTTTCTCTGTGTTTGAGATCATTAAAGCAATCTTTTCTGTGTTTTAATATCCGAACAATCTCATTTCATCCTCACAGACATCTTTTGTTCCTGATTGTATCTTTCTCTAGAATCATCATTCTTGTATTTCCATGAGTCGAGGCTATCAATATTTATTGAGAATTGACTTCTGATTCAGTTTGTTATTGACTATTTCTGGTATTTTCCCAATGAAAAGTAATAATATCTTTCATTAAATTCTTCATAGAATTATTCCTGTCCAGAATCCTTGTACTCAATTGTCTACATTTAAAAGAGTAAAAAGAATGATGACATGCCTTGGGAGACTGAGGCTAAAGGGTCAGGAGTTCAATGCCAGGCTCTGATGCATGAGTCCCAGTTCACAGACAAATGATCATTTAAATAGAATATGTTTTCCTTTTAGGGTTGTAGACACCAGCCTCCGGGCACACAAGCTGTAGTATGGTTTCTCTTCTGATTGATGTTGGGTGTTTGTCTGGAGTGTAATTGCAATTCCTTTTGCTGAGTCTTCCATGTGCCATATTGAGATAGCTTGGAAGACAGGGATGAAAAGGCAGGATGCGACATTCATCAAGTGCTTAAATGTGTTTCCGTGACTCTTCATGTCAGGTCTTGTGCAATCCTCATTCCAACTCTTCCAACTAGGCAGTGTTGTGTCAGTGCCATAGAGGGCATGAAGCTCACAGGCTGAAGCTTGCCCAAGCTCCAAGTGAAAGCATAAGGCAGCACTGAAAATGAGACCAGTTCCTCCCACAAGCACATCCATAGCTCACATTGTTTTCACTACATGGAAGTTATTTATTATCTACTCTGGGCCACACATAGCTTTAGAACTATTGATTCTACATTGAAGACAATATTAATCTGTCTTTGAAAGGCTTACATTTCATCAAGGGAGTGATTAAGGTAATTATTATGATTCTCAGTGATAAGGACTTAAAAAGTGTCTTATGGGTACCGAGCAAGAGACCATTACTTATATCTGCCAAGAGATGCATGTCCCACCAAAATGTAGATCAGAGTTGGGAAATGAAAAACCATAGAGGATTACCAGATCACTCAGGGCAGGTACAGAAAGGCTGTTCAAGCCAAAGTAGGGGACTAAGGTCAAGAAACTGGACATCACAGTAGGGAAGATCACTAGCTGCAAGGGAAACTCAGGAATTGTGTATGCAGGATGAATGGTGAAACACATTCAACTCATCATAGGGTCCCAAGAGTATTCCACAGTGTCAGAAGAAAACCTGCTGTGTTTAATCATGTGAGCATGGAGGTGTATAGTCTACAGATAAGCTATCCAAGAATTCCTTTATACTGACATCATAAGCTCAATAGGTGGATTCTGGGAAGGTGTATAACCAGTACAAAAAAACATGGGCTTTGAATTCAAACAGACAAGCTATGAGCACCGGGTCTGACACTTTCCAAGCTTAACCTACAATCCAACTTGTCACTGCCTCTATGAAGTGAGGAAATCACTACCTCAAAAACAGGTGAGAATTTGATGAAGAACCCAATGCCCAGCAGTGCAGGTGTTTAGTCAACATGGGCTTTGTTTTCTACATTCCAATGTAAGTTAATAAAAGTGTTACCAAAACAGGGTTATATTTTGAAGACAATGAAATTCTATACATTGGTGTATAAGCTGGAATTCAGCTCTACGTATACATTCAGACTGAGATAAATACACATAAAGCTGCATCTGGAGAGGTGCCTATCTTTAAACAACTCTCTCTGTAACTTAGTGAAAGTCTATTATAAGAGCATGGCAATGCCTTTTGTTTTCTGCCGTTTCCATTTTCCATTGCATCTTATTTTGATGTTTTAAGAATAAGACTAATTTTATGCCTAATTTTAGTATATCATCATAAGACTCATAATATCACCACAAATTCCAAATTATAAATCAGGCAATGTTTATGGTTTGCCAAGCAGTTTCTTTGGTTTGCAAGAATGGACGATTAACTTTTTTTTTTTCTGCTACTGAAATGATATTTACCCCAAGCTACATACATTAGAAACATTTTTAAAGTTAAAATGTTGATACGCTTTTCCAATGAAGCTATTCTCGTGAGCTTCAAAAACAAATTGGGGGCCGGGGTGGTGGTGGCACATGCCTTTAATCCCAGCACTTGGGAGGCAGAGCCAGGCGGATCTCTGTGAGTTTGAGGCCAGCCTGGTCAACAAAGTGAGTTCCAGGAAAGTCACAAAGCAACCCAAATTCTGATTCTTTTTAAGCAAAAACACCAATTAAAGTATGGGATTCTTCAATTTAGCATTTCCTGGGCTAAGAACTATGCATGCCTGCAGCCTCCTGCTCAATTTCTGTATAATGCACAGGAAATGCCCCTTGTTTATAACTAATTCATCTTTTTTGTTTGTTTGTTTGTCTTTTGTTTTTTGAGACAGGGTTTCTCTGTGTAGCTTTGCGCCTTTCCTGGAGCTCACTTGGTAGCCCAGGCTGGCCTAGAACTCACAGAGATCCTCCTGGCTCTGCCTCCCAAGTGCTGGGATTAAAGGCATGCGCCACCACCGCCTGGCTTCATCTTTTTTTTTTTTTTTCCCCACCCCATCTGGTTGGCTACTTCCACAGGGTCTTCTAATCACCAATTTCATTTTCTCCTGTTCTTTGTTTGTTTTTTTTTTTTATTTTTGGTTTTTCCAGGCAGGGTTTCTCGGTGTACCTTTGCACTTTTCCTGGAAATCACTCTGTAGCCCAGGCTTGCCTCGAACTCACAGAGATCCGCCTGGCTCTGCCTCCCGAGTGCTGGCATTAAAGGCATGCGCCACCACTACCGTGCCATTTCCTCCTGTTTTTAGCACAATTATATTAGTTCCTTTTTTTTTTTTCCTGCCTGTAACATAGTCAAAACTGAACCTCCACCTCCAAAACCACTAATACACCACCATCAAATAAAATGAAATGATTGTAAAGAGGTTATGTCCTCTCCACATCTAAACTTCTTGCAATCATTTGTCTGTATCAACTACCTATTCTTTTTAAACAGTTGTTCAGTCCATTGAATTCACCTCTTCCCTTCATCCTGAATCCACTAACATCATTGCTAAATGTTTAAATCTCCAACTAAATTTGGTGATGGGTGAGTATTGGTCTTTATCTACTATTTTAGGCAAAATATATCAATCACTATTTCCTCCTGAGGTATCATAAGTTTTTCAAAAATTTCCCCATGCTCTTTTCTTTTCTTATTCTAGGTAATGCCTTCTGAACAATAATACCGTTTTTAAGGTTTTAACTACAACTCCAAATATACAGTACTTAAATCTGTACTTTAAAAACTTCAGATCCCTGAACTGAAATACTGACTGTCTAAAGAACACCTGAGAAAAGCATTAACAACCCAAATTTAGGAGGGCCAAAATATTCTTTTCTGACCTTTTCTTCCATGTGACCAGAAAGTTGTTTCATTGCCTGTGTATGACTCTACCTAAACACATATCCATGTTTATGGTTTTTTTTTGTGATCTATAGCACACACATTTGCAATTTTGATGAAGAAATTAAAGGTACAGAATAAGTGGGGGAAATTAACAAACTGTTTTTCAGCTTTATTCTTTAGAGTTGAGTTTTGAATCTAGGTGAGCTAAGCATGCATTCTATCCTTAAGTTACAGCCCCAACCACAACCAAGAGTGTGGGAATTTAGACTCCATCTCATCTTAACACCAAGATGATAAAACAAAATATCACAAGAGATTTTATGTGCAACAGGCAAATATTATAGCAATATTTTCAAAAGCCATGAAATATTGATCAAAACAGCATGTCTGAATCACAGTGCTCTACATGAAGAATGAGGCAGTTTCTGTAGAACACTTAGTAGAAGATTTGTAGCAGTATCATCAGAATTCTGGAATTTTTCCTAATAAAAGTTAAGGGGTTTGGAGGGAAGAAAGGAAAGGAGAAATGTTGTGGTCACATTATAATCTCAAAAAAAAAAGATTAGCAAATAAGTAGTTTAGGAACTAAAAAGGATTCTCAAAAAAAGTTAAGATGGAAACCAATTGTGAAAATATTTTTTTTACTTTTGCCATCAATTTTATCTTATATGTCATTATTGTCTCTCAATAGCATAATTTGGCTTGGAGATTTTGTTTTGATGAATGTGATGATGATGTTTTGAAACATTTCATAGTCACAGAAAGTCATGTAGTTAGTGAGTCTATGTGTCACTATTCTGTTTAAAAATTGACTGTTATTACAGAAGACCTGCTGAATTGTGCATGCTATTATTGAAGCTTGACTCCTTGTAGAATTAATTTAATTTTATTTCAAATAGATTCTGTTAAGCCACTCTAAATGTGTATCTCATAAGTTACTTGAATTAGTATTCAGATGGAATCTTCCTGAGTGTTTGGGAGCCTTTACAATTAGCTTTATCTCTGTGAGGAGTTGGGCTTTCCAATACAAGGAATGCAATTTATATTGTTACTGCCACAAGCCATTGGTATTTTCCCCCCATTTTCCAGGCATAATGGGATAATAGTATTTGGTCACAATGTGGTGTTTTCTAAAAGCACATAAACTATTTCATGAATAAGATTAGCTAAGGAATTTAGCCTCATTTTATGACCATGACAGTTTAGGTGTGCAACATGAGAGCTTGTGTTTTCTCTACAGTCTCTCCAAGTGTTTTTGTAGAGAAAATGAAACTCCTTCTTACAGAGTCTGATATTGGGTTTCCACTAACTGTGTTAAATGTCTAGTTTTAAATTACGCCATGGAAAATTGGGGCTATTCACCTATTTAGATGTTTCCTTGTGACTCATGAAAGGTTTAATGATTATAATTATCCAGAACTGTTAGGCACGCATGATGTGATTGTGACATTAGTCTTTATCATGACGTAATAACTGATCATTTCCTCACCTGCGGACTGTCTCAGGGACTTTGTAGCTTGCTGTCCTCTTTGTCGAAGTCCCTTTCCCAACTTCTGTTCAACTATGGCAGAGGCTGGAGAGGCATGGCTGAGGACTGAGCAGAGGCCTGATGTCCAAACCCAACACAAGACTGGGATTTTTTTCTTTGAGGATTTACTCTGAAGTCTTATGTAGTTCAGCAGTGACACATTCAGTTCCACTGAAATTCTTGGTCTCTAAACAAGTCATTTTTAAAAGCCTAGAAAAAGAAACAAACCACTGGCAGAAAACACACACATAGGCACACACACACACACACACACACACATATGCACACTTATATTCACATATACACAGACACACAAGAATACAGACCACATAGACAAAAACAGACACTTTAAGACAACTAGAAACATTGGTTTGAATAGGTGTTCAGCCACTTTGGTGGTTAACTAAATTTGCTCCAGTTAATAAGTAACAAGTCCATCATAAAATACAAGCATAGGCTCTGCAGTGGTGGCACACGCCTTTAATCCCAGCACTCGGGAGGTAGAGGCAGGTGGATCTTCGTGAGTTCAAGGCCAGCCTGGTCTACAGAGCAAGATCCAGGAAAGGCTCAAAGCTACACCAAGAAACCCTGTCTCGAAAAACCAAAAAAAAAAAAAAAAAAAATACAAGCATAGATTTATGAGAAATAATTCTTACACTACCAGTTAATTGTGTGTGTGTGTGTGTGTGTGTGTGTGTGTGTGAGAGAGAGAGAGAGAGAGAGAGAGAGAGAGAGAGAGAGAGAGAGAGATGAATCTTAGTATGACTTCAGCAAATAAAAGTAAATTGCATTTCATATAGGTTATAAGTTTACATTAAAGTAAATTGTATCCTTGAGAAAATAATTCTTTATATTTTTCAGAGATGTAGATTGTGCACAGCATTTTCAGTACATGTTCACCATTACAGTAAACCTTTTTGTAGATTTACAGAAGTGACATTTTGTAGTTTTAAATACAATTCATATATCAAATAAAATAGTGACAGTAAAGTTTGCCTTATGGACACCCATCACTTTAAAAGAAAATTGATTTTTCTGTGCTAATAACGATTTTCTTGGGTTCATATTATGAGAAATTCATTTTAATTTTTTCTGGCCCTATTTTCGGATGGGATTGTTGCTACTCAGCTATTTAAATGTATCTGCTCAACCTTAGCCTTTCATACACTCTTTTCTGTCTGCCAAAGAGTGTTTTCTCACATATTAAGAAGATTGACAAGAAAGAAACGTGCCAAAGATTAATAGCACAGGTTCTGAATTGCTACTGCAAGCCATGTGATCATCAGGAGTCGGTTTTTTCATTTCATGGTGTGAGTCAACTGATTTCACAATGGCATTTTACTGCAGCAGTGATTTTTTTTTGTGTGTCAAGCCTCAGGCATGATGGCCTTTGGCCTGTTCCCCAACACTTATTTTGTTTCTTCCTGCCTGTGTCAGTTTTATAGCTGAGAAATATTTATTGTGATAAAAATCTATAATGCAAACAAAGCATTCTGGGTCTGAACATCAGAGAAGATAATAACAAGGACAGAAAATAGCCCATAAGAATAGCCTACCATTGCTGCTAGTTATAAACACATAGGTAAACTTGTAATAGCCAGTTGGTAATGCTCATTTATCCTTATGAAAAACAGAATTCAAAAATTAACTCATTTACTAACTCATCTCAAATTACTATAAATTTTAGAGATATGGAAACTACTCTAATTGATTGTAATCCCATTTTGTTCAAGGAATATGCTAAAATTTAGCATTTTTAATTTTTAGATGTCCCTTTATGATTTAATGTATTTATTTATTCATTCATTATTGTTTAGTTCTCTTATGGCCTCAAGTGTTTGCATAGTTGTGTCATATGCAAGGAATACCTTTGACAATCTCCACTATAATTGCATTAGTGTTTGTAGTTTGTCATGATTAAAGTTTGCTTCTTCACTTCCAATTGGGATAATGTTTCTAGACTGGTTATACAATTTTGTTTGTAAATCACATTGATTCGATTAGCTGCTTTCTCCTGGAGTCTCTGTCTTAGCCTTTAGTGTCTTGTAAGAAGTAGCATCCTGATACCTTTCTTCTCCTGTTTCATCCTTCAACACCAATGTTCGTCCTTGGCTAAGCAACTTGGAGTTCATGTAATTTTAGTTATTATAAGATATGTAACAAATTTGTATATTCTATCATTGCATAGATTGCCATTTGCTGAGACCTTGTATTGGCCAGGTTCTGTTTTAGGTAGTGGGTACTATCTGTACAGGTCTTTTACCAAAACAAATAACCTGGTTCTCTAAACCTTAACAAATCAGGGAGTTAGCCTTGTAAGCTTTCCTTCATTGTCCCCTTATTTACTTTAAGGACTTCAGGCTATGTTCTTGGCTCATAACATATTCAGATTCCCAAGATCTGGTTTATGAAAGAAGAACTTGAGCAGGATGAGAGTTATTTATTTCTTGTATAAAAAAAATGCTCACATGAGTTGATTAAAAGGGGGGGGAACATGTAAAGGAAGTGGAGTAAATGATGTTAACAGGTAAAATACAAACGTGAAACACAGCTGGCTAATAAATTCATGGAAAGCTGCCCAAACTGACTAGTAATCAAGGAAATGCAAATAAAAGTGAGGATATCTGTTTTTTGCCTCTCTCATAAAATTGGAAAAAGGAAAAATTGTTAATACTGCCCAGCATTACTGAAAATGCAAGGAGAATGAGAACATTTCTAGAGAGAGATCTGGAGTGAAACTTCCCTGGAACGTTCCTTGCATCACTTTGTGAAGCTCGAACTCAAAGAGACCAGAGTTTTGGGTTGATTCTGCAGTTTGTACTTTAGACATTTGTCTTGAGGCTATGCAACATCAACATGCAAAATGGTCTTCAGCACTGCACAGCATTGCAGCTTGAGACAAAAAGAGTTGTAAGGTTTCCTCATCTAGGGCCATTTCGAGACAAAATAACCCATGAATAAAAAGATGTCTCCAAGGCAAAACAGCTCTTTTTGTGATTGTCAATGAAAAAAAAAGAAACCAGAAAAATTACGAATGTTCATCCCAATGAATTTCAATAAACTCTGGTGTATGCAAAGTACTCAACATCATATAACAGTGAGTTCATGTTCAAGGTGAATGTCTGCGATCATTTATTATGTCAGAGAGGCAGGGTTGCCTGCCGCCAAGTTATTATGACCCCACAGGTTTTACTTTTTATGAGACAGAGTCTCATGTATCGTGGGCTGGCTTCAAATTCACTATGTAGCCAACATTGATCTTGAACTCTTGGTCATCCTGTCTCCATCCCCCTAGTGTTGGAATTACAGGTGTTCCCTGTCAAGTCTGGTTTTGCGTGATTCTAGGATTGAACCCCAGGAATCAATCAGGCTAGGCAAACACTACACCAACTGAACTGCATCCCAAATCTCCTCTTACCCCTTTAAAAAGTCTATATTGAAGCCCTATTTCAAATTTGATACGATTTTTATAAACATAGAAAAGCAGAAGCAATCTTTATCAAGCTGTTACTATTTGTCACTTCAGTGAGATGGTCCTTAAAGAAATATGGGCAGACACTGCCCTTTATGTTCTAATTCAGAGTTAGTACAGTTATCGCATGTAGTATTGCATGAAAGAAACAGAAACTACAAAGATGTTAAAATGTTAAGCTGTCCATTTTAGCATACATTGATATGGTGCTTACCAACAAGCAGGCAAGGGCTGACAAATAAGAGGTGTCTAGTGGATATTTTCATCTTTCTTTAATTGAAATATATCAAGAACCTCTATATCTAAAGTTTTTCAACACTCATTAACACATACAACATCTACAATGTCATTATCTATATATTGACATATAATATTTTGAGGAATATTATGTATGGGTTATCTATCACTGTAAATTACTTTCTACTTAGTTTGGGCAATTCAGTAGGAGTGATTTGAATGGAGATTTTTAACGGCTGCAGCAAAGCTATTTTTATTATATCTTCTCATTCTTAAAAAGGGTGAGCTGGGCAAGGTGGAAAGACATATATACATTCATTGACTCAGCTATTCCAAGGCTTATTGCCTGCTATGTTTTGTGGGAGAATCAAGGGCTTCTTCACTAGTCTATACTTACAAGTAGGTTTTAGATCTACAGATAATAAGTGAACCATCAAATCCATGATAGGTAGAATGCAGAGGTCCTCCTAGATTATGCAGGCACAAACCTGGCAAAAAAAAAAAAAACAAATAGACCCAGAAGGAGGGCCTACAGAATTCTGCTACCCATAAAACACATAGGGTGGATGTGTCAAGTACTGTGCTTTCAACTTCTGAGGAGTTGAAGATGTCAGATTTTTACATTTTGGATAAGTGACAGTTTTTCTGACCCCTTGAGATTGCTAAGAAGCTACCCCATCCCCTTACCCCCCATATCAATCACACACCATTAATCATGACATAGTACATTTTGATCTAGTTAACACGGAATGAAAAACTGTTTCATCTTTGAGTTCCAATTTGTTAAAAGAAAAAGTATCTAAGGGCTTTCACTTTCAGGTATTTCTAAGCAAGAATCAAAGGAGCGAGCCTTCAATTAAAAGTATGGTAAGATCATCGTGCATAACAAATTATGCGAGTGTCTGTTTAAAAGAATTTGCAATGAACAGGGATATCTGTATGTGTGAGGCCTGTGTGGGAATTAGTGGTTACTGGTGCCGAAGCTACCGTTTCAGTTATACTTGAGTTTGAATCATTGCTTTCCTGTCAGATTGTGTAAATAGAGTTATCTAAACACAATAAGCATCCGTTTCTGTGTCTGCAAATTAGGATACCAATAATCCTCTTCTGAGTTTGTTATGGGAAATGAATAGTTATCAACTGGTTCCAGCCCAGGCTTAGTGTCTGTGCTGCCAGGAGCCAGTGGCTTGGCATTCCATTGTCACAGAACAGAATTGCTGGTAATGAGTCACTATTGCAAAGGGTAAAACTATGATTCTGGCTACAGGAATGTATTTTCCAAAATCATCCTTTCATTCTCATTAGAAGATAAAAAGAACATATAATAAAACAATTTAGAGAATCTACATCCCCATATTGGGGCTGGTTCTCCAGAAATAAAAAGACATTTACATAAAGAATTTCCATCAGATTTCTAGCAATAAAAGAGAAGCATTCTTCAAAACACTGATGTATTTTCATTTAATGATGCGCTCTTTGGGAAGATGGTCCATTTTTCTGTGTATTCATCATAGTTCTAAAACTGTGAGTCTGAATGAAAAGCATGTAGTACTTGCCTTGTTCTTACATCAGAAGAAGTTTTCCTTTTGTCCATTTTATGCTTGTTTCCAAGGGCTTAAAATGAAAGCTTTGTTTCTGCAATAACGGCTTAGTGTAAGCTTACATTGTTGATCCCCTCAGTAGATGCAATGTAATCCACTTTGGTAATGTGAATTTTTAAGCAATCATAGGCCTTTGCCATTAACCCTTCTCTGCTAATGATAATACTCCTTGAAAACTACAAAGGAACTGAGGCCCTAGCTCCACATTAGACTTGGAGCACACTTAGCTGAATTTGCATTTCTTATTTTAGCAGTGGTGAATTGCTAAGCATATGTTGAACCTCATCAATACCCAAAGCAGAATAGGTGATTGTGAAACTAATGTTCAAGTGCAAGCATTCAGACACAAACACTGCAAACTAGAAGAATATAATGACGAAACAAATCAAAAGTGCTTTCCAGTCCAAAATTCCCTTTGAATGTGCTTTGGCTGCTGGTTTTTTTTTTTTAATTTTTTAATTTTTTTTGCAATATTTTTTAAACTGACCTGTTGCTTTGCTAGGTTCATTATAGTGCAAATGTCTCAAATAAAGCTGTACATGAGTCATTTTTTTCCTCCTCGGGCTACTTAGATAATAGCTCACTTTGAACACAAGCAGGGGGACCTATTGAATGCTTCCTGCAGAAAGCCTTCAGGGGTTTGCACGGCAGCTTGACGTGGCTCTTTAGGAGAGAGAAATGGTAAATTAGCCTAGAGGAATTTTATTCCATGACATATTTCCAAACTAACATTGAGAACCCATTTCCACTTCTTGTTTAGATTCTACTTTGGGGACTTAGAAAAGGTTTCCTGCATTTGGTAAAGTTACATGCGTGGTCGACAGCTAAGTTAAGATGTTCTTTGGGGATTTGTAGACATTGAAAGCTCTGCTTAAACTAGAGAGATCTTTGCTGCAATTCACACTGAAGCTGCAGTACTATATGCCTTCAGGGCTGTGGATTTAATAAACAAAAGATCTGTCACCAAGCTTGGCTCACAGTAGGGGGTAGATGTAATTATATACTTTAAAGGGGGGGAAGAGTGTTGTTATTATTTTACATTTATTGAGTGCCAACATTTTGCAATGTGCTGTACCTAACGTAGAATTAGACATAGTCCTTGCCCAGCGGACTATCTATCTCAATTAGACACAATCTAAATATTTTTGTTAAATAGTGCTTGTGTTTTCAAGTTTGTTACTTGATATACTGCATTAGTATAGAAGTATTGCTGTGTCTGCAAATGTGATTAGACCTCTAAAGGCATTCAAAGATAAGTGTTAAGATGTGATGTGAATGTTAGACTATACACTGCCCATGTTCTTCAAGTGTTTTGCTTGAAAAATTATATATTCAGCTTAGAATGCTGGATATTAAATTTGGAATGTGATAGATGCATCATATTGATTTTCAATTAAAAAAGGCAGTTAGCAATAATTATGTTACTTTGAATAGGTTTAAATGATATTTGTGTATTTTAAAGTTAACTTTAGTCTGAGTAGAATTCCGTCAGGGTCAGAAGAGTGTCTGACACATTCCTTGTATACAATACAAAATTACTGAAGTTGCCAATATAATAAATTTATAGATGATTTCTTCATCTTCTTAGGACTTGATTCAGTTTTTAGACTCTGTCAGGGCAGTGCTCTGCTAACTTTTGAAAAACACAGACATACAAGTGGAAACAACAAAACCATAAATACCCAAAGCCAGAAAATTTTCCTGGGAATATCTTTGAAGAACTCAGACTCAGGACATCTTTGTTTTCTAATGAAGATGTTTCTTGTTTCTCAGCAAGACGTAGACATAACAACACAGTGGATCCTGGAGGGCTGTGAGAGAACTTAGAGCTGTCTTGATCCTCACCAGTGATCAAAGGACCTTTTCACACTGTAGGCTGGTTTCTAGGAATGTGGTCACCAGGCACTCGGCTTACTGGTCTGTTGTGGCGACACACACAATCCTTCTGAATTCTGTTATAAATGGGATGTCGCTAGGGGGAAATACAGAAAGAGAATATATCAGTTGGACAATTGATGTATTTTGCCCATATAGAGAGGCTGCCTTCTACATTCTCTGAGGTGTGCAGGGCTCTAGTGTGCTCCTTTGGCTCCATCATGATCCTCCACAGTGCACATCAATTGTGTTTGCAAGATGGTAGCCACTCACTCTGTAAGCAGTAAGGAGGACGCCTGATGTCACAGGGTAGTCACCAGGTCTCAAGTTTGAGTCTTTTACAACCAACTATCCTCTGGGCAATCTAGTCAACTTACTTAACTTCTTTTAGTTTCAAGCTCCTTTGATATAAAATAAGAAAAATCTTTAGACTAAACCGTTAGAATTTGGGTGAACATTTATCTGATCTATTTAAAGTAGTCTGAGTATAATGTTAAAATTAATATTCTTCTTGTTATTATAAATGATTGCTTTATAATGATGTAGTCAAGTATGGGTATTAAAAGCTCCCCTGAATATATAGTTTCATTTTGATGTATAATATGAAGTTTTCCTGTTTCAAATCCATTTGATAAGCAGTTATCTTTATGATCTGCCAGTATTATACATGGAAAGATTAAGAAATATTGAGCTCCTCTTTTTTTTTTTATGTTTTGTTTGCCATTCTAGACAGGGAATCGGAGTTGGAACCTCACAAGTTGGACAAGTTCTGAAATACCCCAGCACAAGATGGTCCTTTTTAAATATAATTTTTCTTTTAGTTTTGAGATTATAATAAAATTACATCATTTCCTTTTCCCCATTCCTTCCTCTAACCTCTCTCATGTAACCTCTTTGTCTTCTTTGAAATCATGGCCTATTTTTTTCAGTAAGGGCTATTACATGCATATATGTATGTATACATACATGTATATTCCTAGATTTAACATGCTTATTCTAATATAGTGTTACTTGTATGTATGGTTTCATGGCTGCTCCTTTGGTATTGGACCATCATTTGGTGTGCTCTTCACTAGAAAAGACTATTTATTTCTCCTGCTCCCAGCCTTCCTTATTGGCCATAGTTCTTTTTGGAGGATTGAGAACTCCTGAGCTTTCCAGTCTAATTTGGCATGTCTCTTGTTGCTGCCTTATTCAGCTCATGACATGCAGGTTGTGAGATTTTTTTGGAAGTTGCTTAAATTTGTTCTGACTTAATTCTTTACTCTTACTCTGCTTGCTCTTCCAATCCCTACTTTGCCTCAACTTGCGCTATAGTCTAAACAAACTCTAATCTTTTTTTTTTTTTTAATTTAAGCCTCAACTTTATCTTCTCAACAGTAGTCTTGCTTCCTACTTTGGAGAACATCTGACCTAATTCCCTGAAATATTTCTTTTTGTTTTTCTCAATATATTAGTTTAACCCAGTTGTTCTCGACCTAATGCTGTGACCTAACACAGATCTTCATACACAACCACAAAATTATTTTCCTTCTTACTTCATAACTATAATTTTACTAGTTATGAACCATAATGTCTATGTTTTCTGATGATCTTAGGCAACCCCTGTGAAAAGGGTCATCCGACTCTTAAAGGAGTTGAGACCCACAGTTTGGTCACCACTGATTTAACCCTTTCCCTTCAGCTCCAGTTTCAGAGTCCAGACTCTAGACGACTCAACATCTTACTTGCTATGTTGTTTGTTAATTTTTTCCAATTTTTTTTTTTTTTTTTTTTTTTTTTTTTTTTTTTTTTTGGTTTTTCGAGACAGGGTTTCTCTGTGTAGCTTTGCGCCTTTCCTGGATCTCGCGCTGAATTTTTTCCAATCTTGTACATGCCTAGGATTCCCAGTTTCTATTAATACTCTTCACCTTTCTGCTCAGAATTCTCTTGTTCCCTTTCTCTTCTGTTTGCTCATTGAATGGTCTTTCTCCTGCCTGTTGGATAAGATTGCTTTTTCCAAATTCACTGGTCACTTGCCCATTGCTGAATCCAATGGCCTCATCAACAGCATGTCTTTTCCAGCCCCAATAGAGCTCTGTTCTTGCCTTCATTGGTCCCTTACTTCAACATTTTTTTAATGGAAGGATTTCCCTATGTGCTTCTTGCTTCCTTTCAGTTTTTCCTCAACCTTCGAAGGGTCAGGCTTTAACTTACATATGTGCTGTAAAGCTCTGCATACCCTACTTCAAGTTATATCCCAGATGTCAGGCCTTTTAGCTCCCAGGCTGAGTGTGACATGTCCACCCATTTGTCGGGGTGTTGGGGATGGGGATGGGTGGCAACTCCACTCATCTCCTCTTGGTTTTCTTGTGGCTGTTAGTGATCTTAATTTCTCCTGAGAGAAGCCTTTATACCAAGCAGCGAGCCGTTTGGAAGTCAGTTGTTACCACGTCCTTTGTCATTTCTGTCACCTCCCTCCCTTCCTCTATACTTGCACCTCACCATCCATTTATGACTCTGCAGAAAACACTTCCAATACCACACCATCTCTAGTTTTGAAAAAAGAAAAACAAAAAAAATGTAAAATAAAACTGGAACCATGGACCCCAGTAACTAGATTCTGTCCCCACCGCATCTTGGGGTTCTATATATATATATCCCAGTCCAGTGTTTTGAGTGTTGTGAGTGCTCTTACTATTCACACACACACACACACACACACACACACACACACACACACACACACACACACACACACACTCACACACACACAGAGAGAGAGAGAGAGAGAGAGAGAGAGAGAGAGAGAGAGAGAGAGATAGCAAGAGAGAGAGAGATACGACTTTGCTTTCTGTTTTTCTCCTTCTAGCCAAGTCAGTCTTTCTGTGGGCTAATTTAATCTTTAATCTCTTGTTTCAATTTTTAGTAGCTTCATGCTTTTGAAAGTTATAGTGACTTTCAAGCTTGCCTCCATGTCTTGCAGCATGAGTATTGTCAAGGTTTTTAGAAGTTGCAGATCTTCAGGCTCCAGGGATGGCGCTGCAATGCAGTTTGTGTAAGCACTAACAAGAACTGAGAACCGGTGCTTTATAGCTGGAATAAAAGTGGCCATTAGTTGTGCTAATCAGAATTTTCTCCTTTACTATATTCTTGAACTTCTCTTTAGTAAATTAGCCCTTTGGAAGTATAGGGTCCTCTGAGCCTACTGTATCATCCCATTTCTGTTTTGCTTTCATTTCTTTAACTCATTAATTTCTTCATAGTCTAAGTTAGAATCTGATTCCACTATAACTCATGTGAAATGACATCACATTTTTATATTAAAGATATTGTTCCTTTAAAAGTTGACATACATTACTCTCTTTATCTACTATACATTAAATTTTATGGGCTCAAATAAGCTCTCGGTAAAGAGAGTTAATGTCTGCACCCTGTTTTACTTCCCCACAGTGTTCAGCATGGGGCATCTTTACAGTTTTTCATGATGGATTTGTGCAGACTAATAGTACTGAACATTCTGGATTCTATTACTGCTTGTCAACATCGTTTCAGTTTTTAACCACCAGATCTCAGGACACTGTTTGTAAAGAGGTCTTCTCCTTCTATGGATTAGTTGACTATGTACTATTTTAAAGATGTTTCCATTTGCAAAGTACTTTCCCATTCCCACAGTCACTGATTAGAGCCTCCTAAAGCCTCTGTGATGGGAGTGCTCTTACTGTCCTCATTTTGCAGACAAGAGGACTAGAAAGTGTCACGTTTAGAACTGGTGCTCTCCATGTGGGACTGGAAAGATCATAGAGATTCAAGTGGGAATTTCATAACTATGAGAAGATATCAAAATGTATGTTTTCCTTTAAAAAACTTCATTCAGAAATGTATTGTGACCATGGGTTTCCAAATGTGTACCTCTGTCAAGATTCAGGTTTCCAGGCAAGTGTAACTTAGCCATTTCAGTGACATGCATTTGATAAGAATCGAATCATGATTTTAAAAAATGCAAGAAAAAAGGGGTGTTTTAATTTTGGATAAAGAACTTTGCACTTGAATGAACACTAAGAACAAATGCTGCCGTGTACAAACATATACACTTAAAAATTTAAAAGTGAGAGTTTAAAGTATTTATATTGCATAAAGAACATTTAACATACTTCCTAAAATATTAATGCAAATATACCTCAGTATAAACCTGAGTCTTTGCATTTCTTTTTATGAAATTAAGGATCCAGCTTAGAGCAGACCTGATACAAGAATTCAGCAAAATAAAACCTGCTCTAAACCGTCTGTAGAAGAAAGAATATTCCACTGCAGCTCACTTAGCTTCAAACATAATCTGCTGGGGAACAGTCTAAGCTCATCATAGGAAAAAGAGAACATTTGTAGGCTGAATTAGGCTTGACCACTTGAAGAACTGTGATATGATAGTCTGCTGTGGATTTTTCTTCTTTAATTCTTTCCACATGCCTTTTACTGTATATTTCTTATGTAATGTAATCCATTTGTACCTACTGAGTCATTTAATGTATTTCCCAAATATTTTTAACTTGGAATTTTATAATATGACCCTGAAGGCATAGTGGAGAACCTCTGATTAATGCCAGCTAAAACTTTGCTAGGCAAAAGTATTAGACACTTAATGAGGTGAAGACACAGTGACATTGGTAGCAGTTGTAGAGACACACAGAGAGAAACACAGTTTAAGATCCTAAGGGTGGAGAACTGGAACTGGATATTGTTCTAGGTTTGGTTCCTCATCACAGCTCAAAGAGACCAGACTGGGCATCAAATCATAAGGTGCTTAGATTTCCTGGAGTGGAATTTCTAGGATCACTGTTTTTGCTTGATGTTTCCAGACTTGGTTGTTTCCGTGAACCCTGAGAAATTACACCAGTGTTGTTGAACTAGAACTAAGTTCGATCAGTATTGTTCACTTAGGCCCCATCCCTTCATGCCTTGCATGGACTTTTAAAAAAGGGGAAGTGATTATGGGCTCTTCATTTCAAGAGTCTTTAAAAAAAGCAGAGCCAGCCGGGCGGTGGTGGCGCACGCCTTTAATCCCAGCACTCGGGAGGCAGAGCCAGGCGGATCTCTGTGAGTTCGAGGCCAGCCTGGTCTCCAAAGCGAGTTCCAGGAAAGGCGCAAAGCTACACAGAGAAACCCTGTCTCGAAAAACCAAAAAAAAAAAAAAAAAAAAAAAAAAAGCAGAGCCATATAGCTAAAGGGCCAAAAGGTGCAAGGCCTAATGATGTCTGCAAAAGGAATCAGGAGTTGAAAAGCCATAGGGATTTCTACCAGGCAGTCTTTGTCTCTCAACTTCTCTTCCCCCTATTTTCTTCCTTTCTTGCCTCTGTATAGTAGTGGCATTCCAGTCAGTGAGACAAAATACCAATTGAAGACAACTGTGAGAGAGAAAAGGATCATTTGGGCTGGGCTTTCAGAGACCATTGTTCATTGTTGCTTTGGGAGCTGTCAATTTTATCTTACTTCTTTCTGAGGGAACAGCCTCGACTCGGGAAGAGTTTCTGAGAATGATGCTCTGAGAAACAGGAAGTTTGTTTTCTGATAGGCTCTTCTGCAGTCAGTGATGTAAGCCATGATGCACAAATTTAACCACTGGATGCTGGAGAAGGTAGGGTAGAACTCTAGAAACCACAGACAGAAAGAGAGAGGGAGATGGATGGGGAGGAAAAGGGAACAGAGTAGAAGGAAATAAGAAAAGAATAAAATGTTTTAATTGGGCCTCAGCAAATGTTCTCCTAAGGTGTCATAAGCTCGTTCATTATTTCCCATTTCTACTTGAGATCATCACCTTGGAGTATGCTGACATGGCAGTTTAAAAGCCTTTTGTCTCCGCTTCAGCCAGACATGGATCACTAAGTTTCTCACAGGTTGCATTTTAGAAGCCAGCCTTAACTGATGCATTTGAATTTTGTCATTTTACTTTGAAGGACCCCATTCCTTCCTTCTTGTTTTAATATCTTCCATTTAAAATATTAGTAAAAGTTCTTTTGAGTTCAAAGCTGGAACTAGTGACCTCCTATTTTTCTATAGTTCTTGATGTAAATATTTGCTTCATGGTGGAATAAAGAAAGGAGTGAATGAAAACTGCTTTATGTAACTTTGCTTTGGTCTCCAGAAGTTCAGTGTTCCATTTGTATTCAAATGTTCCTGGTTTATGCTTGCTTACTCTCACTTACTACTAACTGTTCTTTTCACATTTTTCCCTATCTGTGCCCTTTAAAAGTCTGTTTAGGAGGTAGTTGCAGTATAAATAGCATTAAAAATAAACTGCTTATTCTGACATTTACAGTTGTAAGGATATTTCCATTTTAGGGATGATTCAATTTGCAAGAAAAGTTATTAGTGGCATGTCTAAAATATGTTTAGATAATTTTGACTGCCACACAGCCCTTCAGACTAGTATTTCTTGTTTGGTTGTTTTTCTTTCTAATTAGAACACATCTCTGTCTGCCCAAATATGTCTGATTGAGGCTGAGTTTTTTAAGTTGATCTTTTGAAGGATAATTAATACCCCTAAATCTTGTCTCAAGTCCTAACATTTGACACATTGTGTGCATTCTATTATGGATACTTGTACTCCAGACAGAAGGCTGTCTGCCTCCCTCCTTTACAACTTTAAATTTTTATTCTTTGTTCTTTAGGATTCTAATATATGTAGGTTTTGTTTGTTTGTTGCTTTTCAATGATTCTTCCTTTATCTTGTCTTCAAAAGTGATTGAAGTCTAACTTCTTTGGTAAGAGGTACATAATAAACTCTAAGTGAATCTTACTGTAACTCTCCTTGGAATTTTGTACTCGGTTTGTATGTTATTAATTTACTCTTATTTGTATGTCATGTTGATGTCACGTTGAATGCATTCTGAAGGAAGATTTTTTTTCTTTCTTTAAGTATTGAAATGAGTTCTAGCTCTTTAGTTGGAAGATTTGACAGGGATTTCTGAGATTGTATCTCTTTTACCTTTTATTATCCTCCCCAGTTCATAGAATTCAATGTTCTGTATGGTGAAGGAATGCTTGTTAAATAATATTGGCTCCTAGGTTCTGGGTTAAAGCATAGAACATCGATTATGTTTGCCTAAACAGACGTTTTATTAGGGCATAATATGGCAGTTGTCCCGGGATCATGTGTACTTCATTTCAAAAAATAAGTGAAACCTAACTTTGCATAGAGCTGTGTGTCACACTATCCCAAACAACAGGTTTCTCAGTGAGTCTCTTTGTTTCTCCTCCCATTATTCATATTCATTCCAGATCGATTGAGGCATATGGCTTTAATTATCAAGTAGAGGCTGAGGCCATGCAGAGCTACAGCCTTCCCCCGACTTTTCTAATGAAGCTCATTCCTAGCAGCAACGTGTGCCAGATTATTGTATTGCATTATGACATTAAACATGGACCAGCAGAGGTCTGGCTAATTGGGAAGGATGCCTTTCTCTTGCTAACTGCTTGTTTATTTTCTAGGAAGCTAATTTGCTTTGGTTAGAAAATGAAACCTCATAATCCACTATAAATGAGTTTGGTCATATAATATTCATAGCTAAGCTAGGGGAAATCCTATAAATAAATAAACAAAAATACTAAAAGAAATTATTTACACAAAATGACTAAATGTGGCTTTGTTGCTGTTATTTGCTGCCTGTGAGACTCAAATTAACATTGAATGTGTATTTTCCTTCCTTCTTTTAATGAATCAGCAAAGATTATTTCTAATTCCTGGATTAATTATTCAAAGACAAGTACTCATTGAAAAGCTTTAATATTAAAATTGGTTTCTTTCATTTCACTAGAAAATAAGTAAAACTTTGTTGTCTTATGTTTAAAGGATAAAATAAAAATTAGAAACAATTTAAATAATATACATGGTAAGATTTACACTTCTTACATATCAAATTTTTAAAGATTTATTTTTAATCATGTGTATACATGTGGGTTTGTGCATGTGTGAGTGCAGGTGCCCCCTGAGGCCAGAAGAGTGTATCAGTTCCCCTGGAACTGGAGTTACATATAAATGGTGTGGGCTGCTTAGTGTGGGTAATGGAAACTGAACTTGAGAACATTGCAAGAACCGTGGAGTCTCTTAGCCTCGGAGCCATCAATGTCTCCAGTTCCATATATCAAAATTGTATGGAGAGAATCTGAAACAATATAGTATTAAACACCTGCTTATCACAATATTACCATTATCCATCTCATTTGCATTTTGACAATCTTTCTTCCAAGCCCTGTTAAATATATGCTGAAACTTTGCAATGCATGATAAACTGAAAGCTGTTTCTAAATGTGAACCTTTGTGTTTTGATGATTTCATGGAACACAATGCTTTTGGATGAGAGAGATTGTATACTAAGGAATTATGCAAAACTCCGTAGGATGCCGTGGCCAAACAAGAGGGCTTCTGGCAACTCTTCTTGGAACTTCTCTAGGGATTTTCAGGCAGGGGAAGGAATGGTCAAGTGGGAATTTCCACTTCAGCTCCTTCAATGATTGTAGTGGAAATATTAATTCATCTTGTATATGTATTGAGTATAACAGCATTCAATGGCTTCTTTTGTAGGTGAGAAATTGCAAGGCAACTTCAGTGACAGGATAAATGTTATCTTTAAATATTTTGTCAAAGCTTTGATTTGAACCTAAAGCCATGAACTTGTAAATGATTTCTCTTCACAACAAACATTAAAAAATAACTCATATTAAAGAGCAGTAACTAATATTTAATATTTTATCATCAAGTGAAGTGACTTTCAACAATGGAAAAATACTGGATTCCCAAAACATGCTCTAAAATTAAAAAATATTGGTGAAAACAACATACTGTGTGTTTGTGGCCTATCTAGTCTTTATTGGTGTTAAGCAGTAACTGCTAAGTTTTGTTACAATCAAAAGTAGGTTCCAAAAGATATTTAAAAATACATCTTGTCAATGTATAGAGCTTTAAAAAAAGAAGTTGTTTCTACATTTCTTATATACTAGTCACTCTGTTAGACAAATGTAGAGTCAAAGAGAGTGCATAAGGACTCTATAAATAAGTATTCACAATTCAATTAATAAGACAGTGTAAGCAATCATTTTGGTGGCCCAGGGTGACACTTCTAGAATGGAAAAACAACACTCAACAGAGCCTTATTGGAAATCAGAGAAACTGAAAGAAGAGAGAGAGAGAGAGAGAGAGAGAGAGAGAGAGAGAGAGAGAGAGAGAGAGAGCCTGTCTCTCTCTGTGTGTGTCTCTGTGTGTATGCCTGTGTGTGTGTGTGACTATGTGTGTGTGTGTGTGTGTATGTGTCTGTGTGTGTCCGTGTGTGTGTGTGTGTGTGTGTGTGTGTGTGTGTGTGTGTGTGTGTGTTGCAGGGAGAATGAGAAAACAGAATAAAGACTGCTATACGGTTGGATTAACTGATTCATGGTGATGTCATTAAAGCTCTGGAAGAAGATGAGAGTAAGTCATGTTGAATTCCTGATTGTCTCCAGGGACCTGGTAGACAAAAGGGAGCTTAGCTGTTAGGCAAGTAGTAAAGGCTGGAAATCCTCAATCATGCATTTCTTCATTCAGAAAATAGTACTGGGTGTTAACTGTACCTCCAGTTTAATAGACAGTATTAGTAAAGGGAGTGAGTATAAAGAAGAAAAGAAAGGGACTATTTCTTAATTTATTATCCATCAAGGAGACACATTTGTTAAAACACTACAATAAAGTTAAGAGATTTTTAATTTATGAAATTTATGCGATTTATGAAAAAAGAATTTAATTAAAACATGTGGAAGTCATGTTAGAATAATTATTATTCTCCATAATTGTAAATAACAGAATTATACTTCATTTTTAATATAGATAATTACTTTAATGGTGACACACTTGAAGTGTATTTATTGAACAAGAGAAACAGCAACTTGTCTTGTCTAGAATACATCACAATAGAGGCTGTTTTTCTTGAGGATTGATGGATAGCACTGGAAATGTCAAGGGTGTGTTGTATGTCAATCAAACCTGGATCTAACTGAAGAGAGGAGTTATAGGGCGGGGATGATTGCTCAGTCTGCAAAGTGCCTAAGTTGCAAGCACAGGGACTTGAGTTTGACCCCTAGAATCTACATTAAATATGAATAATAGACAAGGTGGTATGGAGACCTGACATCCAAATGTTGGAGAGGAGAGACACAAAACTCTCAGTGGTGGCTGACCAGTCAGTCTAGATCAGCGTTTCTAACTTTCTTAATGCAGTATCCTCACATTGTGGTCGCTTCCAACAAAATGAAATAATTTTGTTGTTACATCATAACTGTAAATTTGCTACTGTTATTAATGATAATGTAAATACCTGATACACAGGATATCTGACATGCAGGCCCCTGAAAGGGTCATTTGACCCCCAAAGGGGTTGTGACCCACAAGTTGAGAACCTCTGGTCTAGATGACTGTGTTAGCTCCTACCTAGTTCAACAAGAGACCTTGTTTCAAAAAGCAAAGTGTAGAGTGATTGAGGAAGGTACCTCCTGTTAATCTGTGGTTTGCATACACAGAGAGAAAAACAAACATTAAAAACAACAACAACAACAATGAAAAGTGGAATTGTATGGAGCTCATATGTCCAGGCTCCTTCATAACAAATACTTTCTGCTTTCTACCATAGTCTGTGCGGACTTGATCAGATGAGCACAAAACAATGCTTGATATTTGCATGTGCACTGAGGATAATCAGACAAATAATAACGTTTGCCTCTGATAAATGTCACTTTATAATTGCACTAGTGAATGGTCCTGTTTTTACCAAATCTTTACCATCCTGATAAATACAGGCAGCTTTGCTTGGAGGCTTTTCTTGCTGCTAGCTTGGATTTATCATGTTTTTTGGGGGGGGAGTGTATCCTAAATTTGTCATTTTTTTCTGTTTTTATTTTATTTTCCATCATTTTGCATCCCTCATTTAATGACAACTTTTCTTTCTAGTTTTTCACTTTTTTTTTGGTTTTTTGAGACAGAGTTTCTCTGTGTAGCTTTGTGCCTTTCCTGGAACTCATTCTGTAGCCCAGGTGGGCCTCGAACTCACAGAGATCCACATGCCTCTGCCTCCCGAGTGCTGGGATAAAAGGCGTGCGCCACCAATGCCCGGCTTTAGTTTTTCACTTTAAAGCACCTAGGAATCATGAAGTGTTCTATACTCTATAATTACATGTTCTTACCAGATAATTATTAGTCTTTATTAGCATTAAATATAATTTCTTATACTTTAGAGTTTTTTTTTTAACTTGGCCAGCATGTTTTCATTTCTGAAAAATATAATGATGAGAGAACAGCATATTGAAGAATATTTTTACTAAAAATGTGAACCATTCACAAGTTAAGTTGCCAAATCATGACTTTATAGACTTAAAATTTTGTAGATCATGCAATCCAGCATTATACAAAGAATTCTGGTTTTCGTTTTGTTTTGTGAAACTAGATCTCACAATGTAACTCTGGCTGTTGTGGAATTCACTATGTAGACCATGCTGGCCTCAAACTCAGAGACCCGCCTGCTTGTGCCTCCCAAGTGCTGGCATCTACAATCATGCACAGCTAGGAAAAAGTCTTAACATATATGGAGATCATATGTTAGAGATGAGACTGATTCCTTTGTCTATATGAAAATATGGTCTCCAACTGGAGATATCTTTAAAGTAACATAAGAGGAACTGAGCACAAAGATGAATACAAAATCATAAGCAACTTATCATCCCATAGAAGAAAGCTTATCTCTGTATAAAAGATTAACACATGAAATGGTGATGTGGCTGTGTCTTTTCATTATGCTTTTATTCACTTCTGCTTTAAATAGAGTCTCAGAATATTGTTGGGCTGGTCTTAGGCTCCTAAGCTCCTAGGCTAAGTGATCAACTAATCTTCATATTGCTACCCTAGCTCCCAAATAACCAAAGTAGCATGTTGCCATAGCTACTTAACACTTTAATTTTCCAACTATGATCTTTCAGTTTTTTTTAAACTTAATCTCAGACTTTAATTAATTAATTAATTATTCATTACATATACAGTGTTTGGCCTGCATATTTGCCTGCATGCCAGAAGATGACATGAGAACTCATTATAGATGGTTGTGAGCCACTCTGTGGTTGCTGGGAATTGAACTCAAACCTCTGGAGGAACAGCCAGTGCTCTTAACCTCTGAGACATTCTCCAGCTCCTTCACTAAAGTTTTAAATGTGAGTTTCCATATATTCTCACAACAAATATCTTTATAGAAGAAAAAAAAACTCATGATGGCAGGAAGAATAAATGATATTGGCTTCTGAGTTTGTCTATCATAGATCTGAGGTAAGAAAATAGTAATACATAAATTTTGAAGTTGATTAATCATTTTTATCAATCATAAAAGCTGCTCCTACTCAAGGAAATAATTAACAAGCTCAAGGTAAAACAGGAATCATACTTGCAGACCATACATCTGATTAGGAGTTAATATCACACATTTATAATGACTTAATACAACCCCAAAGCAAGAAAACAAGAACACAATTGAAATATGGGCAAAGGACCCGAACACAAGTTTCCCAAGAGTGGAAAGAGAAATAAATATCCAATAGAATCACATAGATGTATTCACCATGATTAAGAATTCAGGTTCACGGCCGGGCGGTGGTGGCGCACGCCTTTAATCCCAGCACTCGGGAGGCAGAGCCAGGCGGATCTCTGTGAGTTCGAGGCCAGCCTGGGCTACCAAGTGAGTTCCAGGAAAGGCGCAAAGCTACACAGAGAAACCCTGTCTCGAAAAACCAAAAAAAAAAAAAAAAAAAAAAAAAAAAGAATTCAGGTTCTATTAATTCATACAATATCTGCAGAGGCCAGATTAGGATGTCAGACAACCTGAAGCTCAGGTTACAGATACTTGTCAGTCTTCTGATGTGGAGGTTGACAAAAGATCCTCTGGAAGAGAAAGGCATGCTTTAGTCTCTGAGCCATCTCTCACCTTCACATTCCCACCCTGAGACACTTTTTTGGAAAAAGTTCTAATATAGTCTGGACTGGCTTCAACTTAGTATGAAGACAATAATGACCTTGCAAAGCATTAATCCTAGTACCTCCACTTCCCAATTACTTGGATTATAGGAGTCTGCTAAAGCTTCTGGCTCCATTTTTTTAATTTAATTTAATTTTATTTTACAATACAATTCAGTTCTACATATCAGCCATGGATTCCTTTGTTCTCCCCCCTCCCGCCCCCTCCCCTTCCCCCCCAGCCTACCCCCTATTCCCACCTCCTCCAGGGCAAAGCCTCCCCTGAGGACTGAGATCAACCTTGTAGACTCAGTCCAGGCAGGTCCATTTTGTTTTTAAGTGTGTGTGCTTGTATGTATCTGTGTATGAGCACATGTGTGTGAATGTGCAGGTGTGCATGTGTGCGTGTGCATGTGCGTGTGCGTGTACGTGTGCGTGTGCGTGTGCGTGTGTGTGTGTGTGTGTGTGTGCTTGAGTATTCAGGAGTGCAATTTTCAGGGATCCTAAGCCAGCTTTCCAAGTTCGTCTTGCTACCTTTCTGAGACAACATCTCACACCTACATATACCAGGCTAGCTGACCCATGAGCTTCTTGGAATTCTCCAAATGTGGCCTCCCATCTTGCTATAAAATCACTGGTATTATTCACCCATGGTACAATGCTGGATTTTACATTGGTTTGGGGATTGAATCTCACTTCCTTATGCATACACAGCAAATGTTTTACTCACTGAGCAATATACGCAGCCCAAGTTCAGCTTTATGGCTTAACTCATTAATTATGCCAATCATTAAGTTTTGTATATCAAGCAATTGTGATCAATAAAACATCTCTTGGAAATTCAGAGGGAGGGGAGAGGAAGGAAGGAAGGTAGGGAGGAATAGAAAGATGGAGGGAGAAATAAGGAATCCTTTCAGTAAGTCATAGTTGCTGTGGGATGTTCTGTATGGCAAATGTGTTACTGATTAGTCAATAAATAAAACACTGATTGGCCATTGGCTAGGCAGGAAGTGTAGGCGGGACAAGGAGGAGAATAAAGCTGGGAAGTGGAAGGCTGAGTCAGAGAGACACTGCCAGCCGCCATGATGACAAACAGCATGTGAAGATGCTGGTAAGCCACGAGTCATGTGGCAAGGTATAGATTAATGGAAATGGTTTAATTTAAGCTGTAAGAACAGTTAGCAAAAAGCCTGCCATGGCCATACAGTTTGTAAGCAATATAAGTCTCTGTGTTTACTTGGTTGGGTCTGAGAGGTTGTGGGACTGGCAGGTGAGAGAGATTTGTCCTGACTGTGGGCAAGGCAGGAAAACTCTAGCTACAAATGGTGCCCAACGTGGGGCAAGAGTTTCCACCTAAAAACTGAGAAAAAAAGATTCTAAAACGGAGCTAAAAACAGTTACTAATTGTCTCTCTCAAATGAGTGGCAGCTGCTGGTTTGAGCTACTCGTGGGTTCCTGGAGTGTGCGCTCGACCTGCAGTATGGCGGGAATGAGGCCTCTGCAAGTGGCACATTAAGCTGTGTGGTAGATTTAGCCTTTGCTAGTACAAAACAAAAAAAGAGGTTTCTGGGCTACACGCTGTCTAGCTACACATAGTCAGAAGGAATATCACTTTATGTTATAAATTAGGTGTCTTGCCATCCCATTAAAACAAGAAAAAAATCATCAAAGAATTTGAACAGAGAATAAAATTAATTCTGGTGTATAAAATTATGGTGCAGCTCATAAGGCTGAGTTCAATGTTTCCTTTTCAGCAACAGCAACAATCTACATGTAGAGAAACCAAATCAGAGAAGTGCAGAGTGAAAGGGAGCAAGCTGGGAAGCCAGTGTTGTTTGAAATGGGAAACACTGCCCACTGACTCATGATTTCAAAGCCTCTTTTCCCTGTGGGCAGCAGTATTAGGGGAAGATGTAGAGGCTTTGAGAAATGAGGCCTGCCTGGTAGAAATAGGTTTCTAGATGCAGAACTTTGAAGGTGGTTCCCATGGTGGTTTCTCTGCCATTTCTGGCTTCCTGGTTTGGGATGATGAGAACAGCCTCTTCTGTATGTCCCCTAAGTCCGGATCCAAGATGCTATATTCTACCTTTCTCACTGAAGCCCTTTGAAACAGCGAGCCAAAGTAAATACTTCCTTCCCTTAGTTGTTCCTGTCAGGAACTCCAGTAACAGTGACATAGTAGTAACTAACACAGTTGGGAAGCATATGTGGTGTGATATGTTATTGAATTTGTTGGCATGTATACAATCATCTATGTTTAAACTTCTTTGATGATTTTTTTTTAAGTTTTAAAGAGGTGCCAAGACATTTCTAGTATGTACGTAAGAGGCTGGGCATTGAAGTAAATATTAAAGACTACAGAAGACCTGCTTCTTGAGTAAAGTGTACAAAGTAGAATATGTGAATGGGTGATCTCAAAATATATTTTAAATAGGTTTGTGTAGTGTTTGAAAGCATAGTGTGTTAATCAGGGCTTGTCAGTCATTAAATGGATTATTGAAATGTTTGAATGGCAGTAAGAACCAGTGAGGAATGACAATATTCCTAAACACTGGCCATTCCACAAAGGTCTCAAGAGACAAGACACTACTTCTGAGTCCACTGAGAGCTGATGTTATAGAAGGGGATGCCATGTGCTAGAAAGTGTCCAATGGAAATAAGTGTTGAAAGATTGCTTGGTAGTGTGTGTCCTATAAATGAAACATACTGGAAAAGAGCACATTGGGTAATGTATTACTTACATTATTTTCTATGACCAAATACTTGACAAAGAGCAATGAAAAGGATGAGAGGCTTATCTGGGCTCATGATTGAAGGGGACATAGTCCATCCTGTTGGGAAGTCAAAGTAATAGAAGTGACCTGTGAGTGCGGCAGGAGACTGGAAGGGGTACTTGTGTATATCATCTTGGTAGTCAGGAAGCAGAGACAGATGAATGCTCAGCTGCATTTTTATTTTCCTACTACTTACCCCCTCTTATTTAGTAAAGGACCCCAGCACAAGGGAGGGCACCACCCACCTTTGGGGGAGGTATTACCCACTCATTTAATCTTCTATGAAAATGACTGCACAGAATCACCAAAGGTGTGCTTCATTCCTTTTCTAGGTGTTTAGAAAATTGTCTTTCAGTCCAATAAACCTGACAATTGAAGTTTCTAATCCCGGGGAACTTGAGGTACTCACACACATAGGATGAAGAAGGAGTTGGAATGGAGCCTGAATCTTGGGAAAGAAGACAAACAGACTCTCTATTGTGCTTAAGCTATGACAATCTTTAATTTTAAGAATAGATATGGAGTCTACATAGAGAAAAAATGAAATAGTATGGCTTTATATATAATGAATGAGAAAAATCTGACACTATGTAATTTATTGCCTTTATTGTGATGTGAATTAGTGTATTATAATTGTTAGAGAGCTTTTCTTAAGAAATGAAATAAAGAAAGAAACAAGATTATTCAAAGTTTGGATTCATATGATCCCCCAGTGCCCCAAATTATTCTTAAAGCACTAAGCAATTCTCTTAGGAGAGAATTATATAACAGCTCAGTTATACCAGAGTGGGACAGTCACACTCTAAACTGCCATTCTCCAAAAGCTCAATTAATTTGAAAATTTGCGCCTAACTAACTTACAGATTGGAAAAACATTTGATTTAGAATTGCTACTTGACAGTAACACTAATATGACTACTAATATGGAATTAATAATAAGGTAACATTTTGAAGAACTGAATATATACCAAAGATATTGTATGTTTAATAATTTTAGATCTATACTTCAAGCCTACACTTTTAGTTCTAGCCACACTCATACTCTGAATTAAATTACAAGATATTTTTGTTTATTTTTTCCAGGGCAGGCATCTGAAGCTCAGCTTAGTGACCAACAAACTGACTGGGATAATTCAGGCCTCAACAGTTCTTGGTTATTGCTTCTTCCTAACTTTCTGTATCTCTTTCTACTTTTTTCAGGGCAGTGAGCTTTTAGTTTCCTTCATTTGCTTGTTGATTCATCTTATTTTTAGTGTCAGGTCTTACCTGTCAACGTAATCTCCGCAGTGGCTGGTCCACTGTGTGTGCTGTCACAGTATAGCCTGCATACCAGCTAACAATGATAACTGAGATATAACGATGCTTGTAATTATATTTTTGACGTTTTGATCTGAGCATGGACTGATATTCTATTCTGTGTTAAGGACCAGCAGTAATTGGCATTTTTATATGTAGAACATAGGCTACTATGCTGGATAGTTTTCTGTCAACCTGATAGAAGTTTCTTATTTAGTGAATGATGGGGGAAGGTTCTGCCTATTTTGGGTGGTGCCATCCCTAGGCTGGTGGTCCTGGGTTCTTTAAGAAATCAGGCTGAGCAAGCCATGCAAAGCAAGCCAATAAGTAGCACTCCTCCATGGTCTCTGATCAGCTTCTGCCTCTAGGTTCCTGCCCTCCTTTAGTTAACATCCTGACGTCCTTTGATGATAGACTGTGATGTGGAAGTATAAGCTCAATAAACCCTTTCTTCTCAAGTTGCTTTGGTGATAGTGTTTCATCAAAGCCATAGTAAACCCAAGTAAATATGACAGCTACCTTCCTGGTGTTAGATAGAAGAATCAAAAGGAAATTGAAAAACAACATACTGTAGTGTCAGTATATGAATTCCACTAAGAAAAATAAAAGATAGAAACAGAGAAATAATCAGTGGAGATGCTATTTTGGATAGGTCAGTCAGAAAATGCTAGTTCAAAGAAGGGACATCTGCGAAGAAAGAGTAAGTATGGGGAAAATAATGTCCCAGAGAAGGTATTGGCAAAGTACAAAGGCTTTGAGTGTAGAACTTGATTCTTGGTTGATTTCTTGGCTAAAGTGCTTAGTGATCAATATTATTCTGCTACATTGCATGTCCAATAATAACAAAGAGACATGTGCAGAAGTGGAACACTGAGTTTAGCTGAAGAATATATTACATAACAATTATATGGCAGGTACAAGAATGATAATATATAACTTTCCATTCCCTGAAAACATTTAGGCACTTTGAAGTTTATACACAGCCCAAGTGTTTTTAGCAGTATTATACAGTTATTTTTAGATATTCATTTATTTTTGAGAATGTTTTGCTTCTGTGTTTATATGCACCATGTGAGTACCTGGCCACTGTAGAAGTCAGAAGATAGCATCAGATGCCCTGCAACTGCAGTTACAGAAGATTTTGAGACATGTGGGTGCTTGGACCAGAACCCAGATCCTTTGCAAGAGCAGCAAATGCTTTTAACACTTGAGTGCCTGTTCCTCTCCCTTAATGCAGTCTTTAATATTTTTTTTTCCTGTTACCCATGTTTTCCCACTAGAAACTTCACTAATTTTCCTTCCAATGGAGTGTAATCAGTTTCTCCTTTAAAAGGTAGGGATGTAGATTTCTATAGATAATCTCTGAACACAACTCATGAATAGTTCTTATATGTTCCCTTTGTGAATGGATTGCCCACAGACGATTAACCTTTCAACTGCTCTCCTTCCTCTATTATTACTGTGTCCACTTGACCAACATCTGCAGCATCTTTGATAAAAAAAGAGTTAGTACCCAGAGGGACTAAAGTCCTGGTCTCCCTTCCCCATCTTTCCCCTACCTTTTCTCTCATAAATACACATGCGCACATACATACATACATGTAAATACATTTTTTTAATTGTAGTCTTGATAAAATCCTTGTTTGGAATTGGCCCCTAAGGAAGCAGTTAGAAACTTCAGATCTTTTAAGTTTTACTAATGGTTTCCTATTTCCATCATAAGTATTTACAAAGTATTTCCCTGGATTTCTTTCAATACTAATGTAGTAGGAAATAGATGCTAGTGTCGCTTTTTGAATTTAGGTCAAATTAAATACCCAACCTTTTAGCAGTTTTTTATTTCATGGATTGTTAGCAGTTAGGTCAGTAACTTAGAAACTTGACATTTAATTTAGCCATCGTTCTAGAGCTGAAAGACGGTATGTCACATCTACGAGAACTAAGCCACATTTGGACCATTACATATTTTCTGGCTTACATATACCTGAGTGGACAAGAAGTTAAAGACTGACCTGGGCAGCCAAGAAGTGGCTTTTGGATTCTTTCCACAACTTACTCAATTCGTCCTTGTCCTTTCCCCATTCTTATGTTTAAAATAATAACAAAAAATATTTGAGGCACAGGGCTGATTCATACTTCATAAGGAAAAAAGGGTATTATTAAATATGTCAATTTTTTATTGTACCAGTGCTTTGAGTTCAGAAGAATTACTTGAGAGCTATTTAACAAACTAGCTGTAAATCCAAGGGAAAAATGAAGAGAACCTGCCACGTGTCACTCATTTGAAAGGGCTTGCTCATTTTGGATAATTATGGGTAGTTTTTCATGGCTATTGCTCACAAGAAAGGAGTTTTGAGGTGTGTTTCAATGATTCATCTTTGACTCCTCATACATTTTTAAATTATGTTCATGCAGATTTCCACATCCAGACGGGGTTGTGGTTGTCATAGGGCCTTTCCTCCATTATCTTAGAATTACAGAGGATGAAAATATTTCTGAATGTCTATTGTTACCCAGTCCTCAATGGTCAGTTATACTCCACAGAGAGTATTACTGGTCGTAGTGACTCTGGTTTTGATGCTAAAAAGAATTTCCATGATACTATCAGAGTGCATTAAGCTGTAGTTTGTCCCTAAAAGATTCAGAACATGATTCTTTGATGTCAGCTTTGGAGCAGGATATGCCCAGCATCCCATTTAGTTAGAAATATGAAAGGGCTATGTTAACATGATTTACATATCACACTCCTGTAGAGTTTCATGGTAAATAATAGAAATGGACAAGGATTCCTACATCAAGGCAAATTCACTTTATTTCCTGACACACAGAGTGAAGCTTATTTTGGCATAATGGCTACATATGTTCAGGAAAATTGGGCTCATGAGTCCACCATCAGAACATTTTCCAGAAAAAAAAATGCATGCATTGTTTAAAAACAACAGGGAGAGGTCCTTCTATTATTTATACAATGACTTTTTTATGAGAACCAGTACCAATATTTTATTGCTCTCTTGCCTAATAAATAGACTATCCATTATGGTTAATTGAGTATTTTGACAAAATGATATATAGTGTATATTCTTAATACATTGCAAATGTTTCTAATATTCAAACAATGAACAACTCTTTAGCATGACAATTGAGCAGAACCTGACTTTAAATTTTTAATCGAATAGGGAATTTCAGTGTCTCGGGAGTCTACTTCCTCCTGTTTTTAACAAATATTTGTTAAAAACCATTGCATGGCAGAGAGAATTTCAGTGGCAGGAAAATAAACAGTGACATTAAGAGACTCAGAACTTAATACCATGATAGGTACAAAAGCAAACTATGCTTCAGGACTCTTTATAACTGTATAGAAGAATCTTCAGTTAACTTACATGTACTTTTCATAAAGACTGTGGGACAAAGGCCATTTTAAGAAAGTATAACAGCAAATATAAACTTAAATTGGATAAGATGACAAGAACCTTTCTGGGTACCAACAGGATTTGATGTGGTTGGAATACAGATTGTTTTAAAGGTAGTAACAATAATCCAGATTCTAGTATAAATTTATATTATTTCATGATTCTGAAATGACTTGTAATCGCTGGCATTTGGATTTCTATCATGAAATGCCTAAGTTGTAACAGCAATTGGAAAAAAAATAAAAAGTTACATCTAATTGATGTTCAGAGACACTCTTCTGAGTCTTAGTATGATTATTGCCTTTCTAAGAACCAATATCCCTGACATCGTTCATAACACATTGCCAAATTCATCTAGGACCACTTTAGTTGTCTTTATGTGTAACTTATTGCAATTCTTTGCTGATTCTGTGTTCTCAATGCATAGCCTCCAGACCTGCCTCCTCCAGAACTTCGATTATTCTATTTTCCTCTTTCTTATTAGAATTTTTGAAAAATGAGGATGGAGTACTATGTCATCATATTCACTCCCTTTATTCTTCTTCATCTTCCTCCCACTTCTGCTAACCCCTTCTTTATTTTTTCCCTATCTTAAATTTTTTTTTCCTTTTTGAGATTTTTTTTCTTTATAATCTGATCCTCCATTATATGTTCATGGTTTAAATGGCCGAATAACAAACATCCAGATGACAGGGTTTCGCAACACTCCCCAACCCTCAGCAGTTCTAATCTCCTTGACTCTGATTCTGTAATCTTCTGTGGTCCTTGAAGGGAATATTTGAAATGACCTCTATATGTTTAAAGACCCACCAGTCTCTTGTTCTAGCCCTTTGACTAGTTAGGAATCTCCATATTAGCCATTGCCAATTGCCAAAGGAAGCTTTTCTGATCCAGCCTTGAATTCTGCTCTAGGTCTGTGGATATAAACAGACATATCTAGACCTTCACAGTTTGATTTCGTATTTGTTTAGCAAATCTTCAGTAGGAAAGTCCTATCTAAGTCCTGTAACATCCTAACTTACTCAGGTTTATAGACAAACATGCATTCCTTATTATGGAGTGGACCTTAGATACAATCAAAAAGTGGTTGCTGTCTATCATGTTTCAGTGATAGAGATGTACTCTCTAGTTCTGGTGGACAAACAAGAGTAGTAGCAATAGCCATTATTGTTTACTGAGTACCTGGGAGCTCTCTTGCCCTTCCTTTCTCTTAACTAAAGTTTGTCACTGTTGTGCTACCTCTATCTTTTATATACTTCTAGTCTTTAGCTAGAGAGAAATGATAAGCACACAAGTAAAACATCCTTGGATACAGTCAGTTGTGTGTTTCAGCTCGCTGTGCATCTGTGGTATCTCTCCTCAACCAAGGATGTATTTGTATGTTGTTTGTTCCTGAAATATTATTTTGAAAAATCTTACAATGCTGCTTCTGTTTTGGATGCTTAGGAAATAGTAATGAAAAACATATTTCAAGCAGGCCTACCTTATTGATTTTTATATAATTAATTTATATTTATAATATTGATTTTTATATATTGACATATATTAGTATAAGATTGTTTTCTGGGAGAAAAAAATGAAGAATAAGGAGATATTTGGTTTGTTGGCTTCAACTCTGAACAGAGTGGGGAGAACAAGCTGACTTAAGAATATGGAATACGAACACACTCTTCAAGGCAGAAAGGAATACAAATACCCAGGAATGGAAGTAGCCAGCACAAGGGAATTAAGGAAAGAGTCTAAAGGACCTTCACTGATAAATATCTTCCCCTTTGTAGATGTGTGTTCAAATGTATTGTGATAAATAGCAGGAATTGCGCCAAGGATAAAGGAATTGCTTTTCCCATCAGTACCCATGGAGAATGTATCCTTTGTTATATAACATAGAACTGAATGTGACAGTACACTGACTCAATGTTTGACACACTGTTTTTCCTGATGTAGTCAACTAGTCACTACCTTACACAGCTGTGCCTGTGGCTTTGTGTACTGTAACTTTTGGAGATTTGTCAACAGATTCTCACTTGCATTCTAAGAGTCTTGCTTTTGTAAAGGTCAAAAGAAAATTTCCTTTGAGGTATTTGTCATTCCTAATTTTCACAGGAACCTGGAGCAGTGAGGAATGAATGGAGAATTCCATCTGCAAGTTAATCTACTGGAACTGCCACTGAGTGCAGGCATTTGAAAGGAGAATAGTTTTATCAAGGGGAAGTCTTTAGGGCTCAGCTTTTTGGTAAACATCCTGTCATTCTAGAGGATGAAAAATAACACCACCTGCCACAAGGTCAACTAAGTTTTACCGACAGACATGTTTTTTGAGAGATTTGTTCTATTAATGACCTATAAACCTGGCTACACCAAGTATTGAAATTGCCTTGTATTTTATTGTTGTAAGACAAATAATCTGATTTTTGCCTTCTGCTATTGACACCAAATATTTAATCATATATAAATGCATTGATGTTAGATTATTTTTAAATTAATATTTATAAAACAGGAGTGTTGTAATTTTAGTTTGAAATTGTGTTTTGGTCTATTTGGTACTTAGAGTCTATTTGTTTCCAGAAGTCAAAATCCAAGATGAATTTTCTTAGTTATAGTATTAGGTTAGAAAGGCCCTGTGACACATGACTGTTCATTTTAGAGGGTTGAATTCTTTTGTTAAATGTCTTAGTATAAATGGACAGATTGGGACATGATTTTCATAAACATGGACAGTTCATCATCACTAATGATTAATCATGTTTCTAGGAAGTTAATGTCCCTTAAGTTTTCATCCCACTAGGTCATTAAATTATGTTCACATCTGCTTAGCACTGTATACCAAAATCTATGATTGTTTCAGTAAACTCCATTGGTCCTGTTTTTGAATAGCGAATGCCTAATAATAGAATGAGAATAAAGGTGAATTTCCAATATTTCATGTTACTATACAATGACAAACTATTGTGTTCTTTATTTTATTCTTAATAAGACCCATCACCTATGCCAATCAAACAGGATTCCCACCCAGTCATTTTTCCTAACAGATTATCTACTTGTCTGTAGATGTGGAAAGAAGTGGGCATGGGTTTTGACTAATGCTACATCTACAGCTCATCCATATGTCTTCTAAATGTTTATTGAGCCCACAAGGCATATGATACAGTAAAAGATCTCAGGCCAGAATCTAAACTTGAACATCCCCTTTTAAGATAAATATATTTATTTAGTATATTTTAAATACATTATTTATTTATGTATTTATGTATTTTCCCCATTTTAATCTTTTAACACAGATATGTGCTTATTTGTATTGATCTGTCAAATCATTCAGTATTTTTTTAATGTCCTGTGTTTCTGACTCTTTCCAGTTGCTGGTAATACAGGCATAATCAACAGCATAGCTGTGGGTAGATTGGTTCCTGTTAACCCTCAGGTGTTAGGACACAGCAGAGCACATTTGTGACAATGACTTTAGTCTTCCAAAGGACAAAACTTTCTCTACTGTTTTGTATTGACATCCTTTTGGTAACAGTTTGTTTGGAACCTCATGTAAGCACTGTGTCTTTTTTATTATTGTTGAAAATACAAAGATGGAATCTGGAGATCTCTTTTTTATCCTAACTTACAATGTAGCAGGGAACACAGACATGGAGATAAAATTGCTGTGTTAAGAAATAGAAATAAGTTCCCACAGGTATGCTAGAAAAGAAATTTCACTTTGTTTAGGGAAATCTGGGAGGGATTCTCACATTCATTTTCTCAGATATTATCCACTGAATGTTTTCATGAAATTTCTTCTATCTCTCACTTAGACTTTCTAGCCACTGAAAGGCCACTAGCACAGTATTTGATACTTAGGAGTTTATATCAAAATGCTCATCATCTGTTGCTACTAATTGAGGCAGGGGCTATCATTGTATGCTCAATAATTTCTTTCTTGCCATTTCATCCATATATAGCTTTAATCCTTTTCTGTCTACATTATTCACACCCTTGGGTCCTATCTTAAACACCCTAGTGAAACCTTTCTTTCACTTAGACAAATGTGGCTTACTATACAGTGGAGATGAATGTAGCCGCCTTTTACCTTTCCTTCTCAGGAGACTCCTTTCCCAGACCCTTTATTTTCTTTTGTTATAGTTTGAAAGCTGTTATTCCTCTCCACTATAATAACTTTTTGAAAGGTTAGAGGGTATGGTTAGTTTTATTCCCTCTAATCTCTATATTGCCAAACATGTAATAAGAGCTGTTTAAATACATGCACATTAATTTTGCATGATTATATTTATGGTCTAACTGTTGGTTACTGATTTTAAAATGTATAATGGATATAGGTAATATTTTTGTAATATCTATTGGAAATGTCATATTAGTGTCTGTCTACCTTTGAAGTCAAAGTGGTTGATCTCAAGTTGATATGCTATAATGAATGTAGGACTTTGAATATTAATCAAATCAGCATCTCCCAGGAACCAATTAAAATTTAAAGTGTTAAAATCCAAAATTTGGTAGTGTGTATTTTATTTAATCTATGTTTGTAAAAAGTGACTGCTTTTTGTCTAAGTCTCTACGTGTCTTTGGAAAATTGTGTCTCTTGAGTTGTGGACCTCAATCAGGGCTCAGGAATTTTTGCCAGGTTAGATATCTAGAACTCAACTCCTATTTTACATTAGTCCTGAATGAATCCCAAGGCCTTCCACACATTAAGCAAGCATTCTACCAATGAACTGTACTTGCAGCCCTATATGATTGTGATTGCCTTGTGGTAGCCTCATGGAGGCAACTTCCTGAAAAGAAATAGCAAAAACCAAATAAGATGCTTGTAGGCAAATCCTGCACAGGTCCATATAATCCAAGGATTCTCATTTAGAAACTATTGACATTTTGAGGCAGATTACATTTCATTGTGTAGTGCTATTCTGTTTACAGTAGAATATTTAGAAATAGCCCTAGGCACCAGTAAGTTGACATCTTAAGCACTTGAGAATTATGAGGTCTCCAGACATTGCAAAGTACACACCGAGTGTCAAAATGGTTATGAAACACTGCAATAACACACATTAAAACCATTAAGACTACATTTTTTATTTTATTTAGAATGCTGAGTTTTGTATGGGGCTAATTGTAGGAAAATATGAAATGTGAAACACCCATCAATTCATTCACATATTAACAGTGAACATGTCAGGAAATATTACAGGCTAGGCCTTTTTAATCCACCTTCACAGAACTATCAGAATTATTGCTGAGTTTATGATGGATATGTTTGCTATGTTTCTAGACTCTTGATTGTTTTAGAACATGGGCAATAACTGATATTGATTGTGAGTGAATTGAGTGGAGAAAGGTGTGTGTACAGGAAAACAAACCAAAACAAACAAACAAACAAACAAACAAAACCTCTGATGGAAAAGAATGACAAGTAAAGGCAAAGCAGAATGCAATGCCTCTTCACACTTATGACCAGGGGAATGTGGCAAATCCAGACAATGAAAAGGGCAAGTGAAAGTAACAGAGCTGCTGCCTGGTGGCGGTGGTGTGCACCTTTTATCCCAGCACTCAGGAGGCAGAGCCAGGTGGATCTCTATGAGTTCGAGGCCAGTCTGGTCTACAGAGTGAGATCCAGGACAGGTACCAAAACTACATGGAGAAACCCTGTCTCATAAATCTAAAAACAAACAAACAAACAAACAAACAAAAAAAGTAACGGAGTTGCAGAGAGGGGGCCTGGCTGGCTTGGGTCTTTGTATGCTATAAATGATCTTAGACTTCATTCTCTAATTCACTAGGGAACCATTGAGAGATTTTTAAGCAATCACATTGCCATGTGAACAGATTTTTTTTTTTTAAGGAAACACTAAAAACTGGGTGAAGTTGCAATTGGTGTAGTTCAGCCATGAAAACAGGTCTAGTGCGACATGGACTGTGCTGGTATTGACATTTTATTATTTAATCATTTCTTTCTAACCTTATCTAATTCAAAACTTCTCAAAGTGTGTTAGCATTGCCTGTTAAGATTCAGATTCTTATACAGTAGTTTGGAAGAAGCCAAGAGTCTGGTTTACTACCAAGTGTCCAGTAATACTAATGACTGTAGTTCATGGCCTATGCTGTGAACAGCTGTGTTCTGAATGAGAGTCATAGTGCTAGATTCTGGAAGAAGAAATTACAAAATGTAATGGAGATTTTCCTATGGGACTAGAACACAGGTACCAAGTGAGACATCATGAGGAGTACTCTTACCTAATGTTTCCATCTCAGCCGTATATGAATTTCCCTTTGCTTCACATGGAGGTTTCTTGAACCTCTGGCAACTGATCTCTCAGGTTCAAGGTTCCCAAAACTGAGTTAATTACCCCCTTTTCAACAGTTCATGAAAAATGTCTGTCTGGTTGCTTCACACTGAATCCAGTTGAGTCACATATGTGCTTCCGAACAAGTCGCTGTAGCAGAAATACTGCTACCAAATGGCAAAATTGCGTATTTCAGTCTTCCTGTAGCTACAACGAATGGTACAGTAAGCTTCATTGTAAGCTCTTGGACTGGTAATGTAGAACAGTGTGTAATTTCCATGGGAACATTAGAGCTTGAACTAGAAAGGTGATTGGATTTCTTTAGGATGCAGTGATTAGTTGTCGATCAGTGAGGTGTTGTCAAATATTCTTACTTTCATTGAAAAGTTTATATGATGCAACCATCTTAAAGAAATAGTTAAGTTTTTGCTAGTTATATCCAGTGGCAGATTTATGTCACTGCAATTAAGCAACTATTTGATAAAATGAGGCTTACAAATTTCAATATAATGATGGATGTTTTTCAGTCTTAACCACCAACACTTCCTGCGAGGGATGTGTGCACCTGTTGGGGTCTATACTACTTCTTGACCTTCCATTAAGATCGGAGACTGCCACCCAGATTTCCTGTTACATTGATTTATGAGCAGCCATTCCCTTTTGCTTAATCGTAAGCACATCTAATGATGTCAACAAAAGGAATGCAATGTGAGTGCCTCATTGTTGGATGTTGGTGTTTCCTCAAACAGCTGTTGAATGTCACTGTGTTTCTCTAGAAATTTTAATGTATTCTGAGCTTCCTATTGAATTTCCCAAGTTGCCTTTGTACATAGATCAGGAAATTGTGGTCGTAGAAATTTCATACTTGAATTTCTTATTAGATTTCTGACTGGGATGAAGAATGAGATATTGGCTATGTGGATTTAGGTCAGTCAAGATGTTTGGGCTGGTGGAGCATCTCCGCCTAGGTGTCTATTTTCTACATAGACTTATCTAGGTTGGTCCTTGTTGCAAGAATCCTAAATAGTCTTGTAATAAAAACCCAGAGCCAGATATCAAGGTGAAAGCTGAAAGATCGAAGAAGCAAAGCAAGCCACAGCCACCACCTCTTATCTCACCAATTCCTCAGCCTGAAAGAGTGCGAGTTCCTGTCTCCTCCTTCCTTATATTCCTTTGTCTACCCAGCCATATCATTTCCTGTTTCAACTTCCCTAGTGCTGGGATTAATGATGTGTGATCCCAAGTGGTGGAATTAAAGGTGTATGCCACCATTGCCTGGCTCTGTTTCTCCTTTAGATTGGATTAATCTCATGTAGCCCAGTGTGGCCTTGAACTCCCAGAAATCCAGACCAGTCTCCGCTTCTGCCTCCTGAGTGCTAGGATTAAAGGTGTGTGCCACCACTGCCTGACCTCTATGGCTAACTCTGTGGCTGGCTCTGTCCTCTGATCTTCAGGAAAGCTTTATTTCTTAGATTCCAAACAATGTATCACCACATCTCCCCTTTTTTGCTTGAAATAATAAAAGATTATAACTAATATAAGAAAAACTCTATACAATAACTATATATAATATATACAGTCAAGAATTACATTAACAATGTCCAGTCCATTAACATTTGACAGATTTGGAGAAAATACTCCATTATTTATTCTATTTTCGTGATTCCAAAGTGTTGTACCCAATTCACTTTCTATCCTAACTTGTTATTACCAACTGAAAACTATCTTTTGATGTCTTTCAAACTTAAATACTTTACACCTCTCTACTGAGTTTCTTTTCTGAATTTGTTAACAAGGAAAACTATAACTATCTAGTCCCCTGTACCTCTTCTCCTATACTAAAATCTGTCTATTTTTCTACTGCGTAGTTTTGTGGGTCTCTTTGACCTTTGCCTTCTCATCTTGAATTTAAGGATTTGGTAATATCTGTGTAGTATTCTCCTTAGTGTGCAGCTTATTTGTGTCTTTACATTTAAAGTAAATTGCAAATATCATGACATTTTATTCTTGATTTCCTTTTCTAAGCTTCAGATCTTTCACCTCTTGTTAGAAAAGACCAAGACATTGGCATGTATTTTCATTCTGCTTATAAGGTTTCTGAAGTACAATACTTTATTCCCTTAAACTCAAACTATGTGATATCGTTTAATACATAGAGTCTAAACAGAGTTCACTTTTGATCCTGAAGTATTTTGTTTCTTTAAGTAGGTGATAGCAGTCTTTTCACATCCATTTGGCTCTTTACTTACTTATTTTAATAATGCAGTGCTAATACATTTCCACCCAACTTTTAAAATACATTAAATAAATTTTAAATAAATTTTAAAACCAGTAGATTTCCTTTGAAGAAGGAGAAAATCCAATCCCATACTTTTATTTTGACAGTGTTTCTCTGCATAACAGCTCTGGTTGTCTTAGAACTCACTTTATAGACCAGGCTGGCCTTGAGCTCAAACACACAGAGATCTGCCTGCCTCTGCCTCCCATCACCATCTTTCTTTTTGTTGTTATTATTGAAGGCAATGCATCAGTTTCTCCAGTTCATGTATGAGATATGATGGGCCTTCCCTGTATCATCATTGTGTGTCTGTGGCCCTCTCATATGAAACCACATTGTCTGATAGAACATCATTCCTACAGATGGTAGAGTTGCCTCAGTTATAGTCTTTCCAAATTGTTCAGAAATAAAATGTTTTGAAAATATTAAGTATAGCAATACTATGTGGATGTATCTTATATTTCTAATTCCAAAATTAGAAACTACTGATAATTATTCAGTTACCATAGTACTACAGTGCATGTTATTCTCTTTGGATATTAAAATAATTTGAATTTTTATTCTTACATGGAATACAAAATGAAAATATTTACTTTTTTCTCCTGACAGCATCCTTATCTAGCAACTTTTTATAGTGCCAAAGAAATATGCATAAATGATTATCAGCAATTCTTCATTGTATATCTTGAGCATGGAACTTCATAATTCTCATTTTGTTTTTTGAGATCTGATGTAGTCTGTTTCTTAAATGGATTAGCATTGCTTGTCCATGACATGCCGTGTTGACATTACAAGGTTTTCAGAAGTGCTAGTAGTGAGTGTGTCTGAGTACCAGTTATGTCCTATAAATAACAGTGCTAAGCAGTACTCCTGATTGAGCAGCAGGATTCGCTTATCAGTGTCAGCAAAGTTCCATAAAAAATAAAAGTGATTTGTTGTGATGTTAAATGGCTGTCCTCTTGGAGGAGACCTTTTGATAGATTTTGTTTTAGCCTTTTGTTTTGTTTTGTGGTCAGCATTTTGTCGTGATTAGCATATGTCAGTCATATGCCTGGGTTCTCTCTTTTTGTCTCTTTTAATTATACAGAGATTTGAATTCCTTCTTCTTAGGAGGAGATTGACATTGCATCTGCTGTGTGTTGAATAGACTATCAGTCGATGCTAGCAGAATGTCAAGTCTGCACACTCCTATGTATGTGCTTTTTCTTTTGTATAGTGATTTTTCTCTTAGCATTGAAATGATTGATTGAACCCTCTGCTATCGCACTACTTAACATGTCACTTATTGAACTTAAAGCCATCGGTGCACCTTATCGCATAGTGCTACTCATCACCGTTGGAGCTGTCACTCATGTTGATTGCGCAGAGTAAAAGCTTCTTCTCACCTGCTATTTTTTTTCCTTAGTGCAACAGGTATAGTTCCCGTATTTCTTACACTCAACTGAAAAAAAACTGGGCAATTTTCTCAGCATGGTTTTTTAAGTATTGAAATATGTTTTCAACACATCCGAAAAAGTGGAACAATCAGTTAACTTATAACACATATCAATCATTGAAGCTAGAGAGTTTCGAAAAACAGACAAATAGGTCAGCTGAGCCAGCAATGCACAGAACTTCTGGCTATTGGGAAGAAAATATGAACTTGGACTTTCAAGTTGCTGGTTCTCAAAGGATCTCTATTTCCCCGAATCCTCTAAGGAAAGCTGTTACTCAAAGGACACGTTTCTAATAACGGAAAAGCCATCTCACTCTAAGGCTTTTCTGAAATGTACTTTGATCTGTGGATGCATTTGGATGTACGGAGAAGCATCAAGTAAGTGCAGGGAGCAAATCCTATCCTGTGTTTGCTCCAGATTAGAGTCTCATTTTTAGTTTGAAGAGCTACAGCGAGGGAAAGAGCTCTTTACTGGTTCACACTTGGGGTGCAGTCACAGCCAATGTGGCTGAAGTTCTTCTGACAGTGGTTGAATTCATGTGAAAGGTAAGCAATATGCACGTTCAAGTTTTAGCTTTGTAAGAAAATTACCCCTATTTGATAATATATAAAAATTATAGAATTGAAGCTTAACTCAATTTTATCTTTCCCTGAACTAAAGAACCAAGTTTTCTAAAAGGCAGCCTTCATAATTAGCAAGTATGAGTAAAGTATGAAGTTAATTTTGAGGTGATCTAAGAAGGCTTTTTTGCCTTTAACTGTATCCATAATGAAACTTTCTGAATTGCTTAACCACAAACACGGCAGCAATGCGAATCTAATATAAAATGTTCAGTTTAAAAAGAGCATTATATAATCAATAGCCACATGCATTGGGGACATTACTGCATAGCATTCCCAAGCCTACAGCGTTTGTTCTTACATTTGAACATTGGAAGCAAATCTTCCCTGAATCCTGAAGTCAGCAGCCCATAGTGCCTCTTTCAAGTGCTAGTGTGTCTGGATCCCTATTTGTGTATGCAGAGGGGGGGAGGTAGCTATGAGTGTGTGGGTGTGACTTCTTCCAGAGGAGGAAGTGGCTTTCCTCAGAGTAGAGAAGAGGATTAGAATAATAACTGGGAAAGAGGAGACCAGAACAGACTTATTTTCAGAACTTGAAGTAGATACTCTGAAGAACTGTGGTACTCAACTTTAGTATACTCTGAACTTTAGTCAGTGAGATTTCATAGCCGTGGATATTCACCTTGGGAATGAAGAGAAACAGAATAATGTTGTTTTTTTTTATGGGAAAGCCACTGCAAGGGGAAGTAAGTGCTATGTGCACAGTGACATAAATACCCTCTCAGTCAACTGAAAGTGGATAATGGATTTTTGCAGTCGCTTTCATATTAAATGCCAGACAGACATTATTTTGTCATGTTTGTGTACTCCATAAAATATTTAATGCTAAATCAAGATGGAAAGGTAGGGGTTTCTTTTAACATTCTTTTTCTGGAAAAAAAAATGAAATATTTATTAACTGCTTTCCATTGTTGTCTGTTTCTTTAGAAGGTAATTTGTGGTCAGTGGTGCCCAGCAGGGAAGCCCTTTCCCCTCCAGATGGTTGTGACATTTGAGAAAACCTTGGAGGATTAAAGGCACTCTGGTGAGCACTCACTGCAAAGTCCTGACACAATTTGACAGTCCTAATCTGGGTCCTCAACTGATTGGATGACCAAAGGCACAAAATTCTCATCCAACTGTGCAATCACTATGCACACTCTGAAGGCCACTAAAAATATTCCAAAGTTTTGTGACTGTTTTAAAAGAAAATGGGAACTTTGTTTTCCATGATATGATCCTGGAAAGACTTGTGGAAGTATTTCATATGGCTTTTGAAAAAGCTGGCAATATTTTTGCGTGAATGAGCACAGCAGGCTATAAATGTCTTTCCTCTTTATTAAGTTGGGTTTGCAAACAATCTAAATGGTTAAATGGTGGAAGATGCTATAGAAACTGATCTCCGTGCATAAAGCCTACCAAATCTAATTATAAAGCATCACCATCCGCTGAAATGTGGTGGCAGAATTCAAACTATCGCTTTCAGAATTTGTAAGCGATGTTTTGAAGTAAACTAGACCTATGTGGTGTGTGAGAGTGTGTGTGTGTGTGTGTGTGTGTGTGTGTGTGTGTGTGTGTGTGTGTGTGTGTGTATGAGAGAGACAGAGAGAGACAGACAGACAGACAGATAGACAGACAGAGACACAGAACAGAGACAGATAGACGAAGAGGGAGAATAAGAGAGTAAAGGGAGATAGGAGAGGGAAAAGGAGAGACAAGAGACAGAGAGATTGGGAGAAAGAATACCACATGTGTATTCATAGACAGACAGAGACACAGAACAGAGACAGATAGACGAAGAGGGAGAATAAGAGAGTAAAGGGAGGTAGGAGAGGGAAAAGGAGAGACAAGAGACAGAGAGATTGGGAGAAAGAATACCACATGTGTATTCTTCCTTTGTCTTGTCTGTTGTAGTTAAAATAAATGTAAAATGTTTCACCTAAATTTTTATTTTATTAAATTTACCAAATTTGAATAAAGGGATTTTATTTTTCCATTTTTTTGTTTGAACATCTAAGCTTCTAAAATTACCATAGAAACAGATGTGTCATTATTCACATTGTGCATAGTTTCTTTGTGAACGGAGTCTATGTATGGATGACTGAATTGTAAATCATACTGCTTGACACCTCCTCCCCTAACACACAGACAACACTTCGCCCATAGCCTGTAAATCGGTCATGATTCTATAGATTCTGTTTAAATGCACACCATTGGATGGGATACTTTGTGCCTTTGTGTATTTTCTGATTTTATGAATGTATAAATAAAAGTCTAACTCTATTTCATTTAATTAGAAAAATATGTTTAATTATTACCCATGTACTTATTGCTCCTGGAAAGTTTATTTACATATTACTTGTTCATGTGCCTCTAATAATGATGTGTATACCAGACAGTGTGGTCAGCAGGAATGGGTACTGTGTCCCTTGCTCATTCTTCTCCTGTTTCATCCTCTGACTTCTGATTTAGCTTATGCTATGGTTTGGACATGATCCCTCAAAGTTTATGCATTAGAAGCTTAACCTCTATGCTTACAAGTTAATAGTATTAAAAGATGCTGCAGCATACATAAGCCCTACCCAGTTTCAAACCAGAAAGACACCCCATTGTGGAGATGAAAAGGCGGGCATGAAGTCCCATCCCTTACTAAGACACTATTTGCAATTGATATCTGCTAGGGAAGAAAAATCGTTTTCTCCAATAAATGGTCACTAGATAGATCAACTGCACTCAAGGGCAGTCGCTGTGCTCAGGCATAGTTAGCCAACACAAAACAGACTACACGAGTTTTGTGTGCTTTTTGTAATGATTTCTTTTGGTATTTTTGACTTACTGGTTTTTGTTGGTTTTATTTTAGTTGTTGTTTGTTTTTTTGCTTTTGAGAGAGAAAGAACATAAAATTGCATAGGTTGGGAGGTGGGGTGGTTCTGGGAAGAGTTTTATTTATTTTTCATAAATATTTTATGAAAAATATTGTATGAAAAAACTTTAAAACTTTTTTCTCAAATAAAAAAGAAGAAAAAAAAACTTTTCCTAACCAATGAGGGTAGTCTTTCATGGAACAGCCACGAAACAGAAGGTTTGAATGAAAATACAATTGCAGTCAAATTTTGACTTAAAAGAGAATGTCTGTGTTTATAATTAAAACGTAAAACTTTATAGTCTTTCTGTTACGGCAGGTAATATTTTACACTGATTTCCTTCTACTGATAGGCAATAAGTAATATATTGATCTAACTATCAGATTGTGTTTCTTAGATCTCTGATCAGTATCAAACTCAGAGATTGCCTTAAATGTAAAATGAAAGAGATAACAGGTTACTACTACTCAAAAAGACATTATTGTTCATGGCAGGGTGTTGTGATGTGAGTATGTAGGTGGAGGTCAAAGGTCAGAGGACAACATTATGGAGTTGGCATTTATTTATTTATTTATTTATTTATTTATTTATTTATTTGGTCTACCTTTGAGTAGCTTCTGAGGAATTAAGGTCAGCTAGCCAAGCTTTCAAGGTAAATGTACCTACCTGATTAGCCATCTCACTAGCCTAGTTTGCTACTATCATTACTATTATTTGGTCACCCAATATCATCTAATTTATAAATCATCTGTATTTATTGGACTGACAAAATGAAACAAGCATGGGAAGAAATGCCATTGAAATTCATAGATTAAGAAGAGCTGTTCATAATACTGTTACCTAGAAAACAAGTAGATGGTGACAAAAATTATACAGGTCTCATTTTCATTTTCTGTTGTTGAATAAAGGTTTTATTTAGGAATACCATTCCATAACTTGAAGTCATTAAATGAAGCATACCCAGCATTAGAATAAAAGCCAGTGTGAGTGGATATATTCAAAGTTGGAGTCTAGTCACTTGTGTGTCCTGGATAGATAATCCCCTGAAAAGCTAGATAGGATTCCTTTCACTGCTGCATCTTTACCCAGGGCAAATATCACAGTATGTGGTATCAATTCAGCCTGATCAATATTAATTTTGGTATGTTTCCATTTTCAAACAGAGACAGGAACAGAAGGTGAGGTTATCAGGCACATCAGATCGCCTTGTTATAAATCAATGCACAGTAAGATGTGGCCTAATGTGCTCTGTTCAGATTGGCATGGCAGCTAAGGATGTGGAGAATTCATTTTGAAAACTGTTTGGTGCACAGACACCACTGAAAGAAAACGGTGGAAGAATTGAGGTTTCTCTGCACCTGTTTCTGAACGGTTTCTATTTACTCCAGCTCAGTGTTAAGCTACTCGTTATTACTTTCAGAAATGGAGGCACACACTCTCTGAGTACTTCTGTAGTCTCCCCTTTAATGGATCTCTGCCAGTGTCAACCATTGTTTCAGTAGCAGGTGGCTGCTCAACTGTGTTAGGTTGCCTGGAAACGCTCCTTCAGTGCAAAACCCTCCAGCCACTCTCCATCCCTCCCAGGCCAGTGCTTAAACACTCAGGGAATCCCACCACTGGTGGTTCCTTTTGAAATCTCCCTGGCAAAGTAATGATCTTGTAAGTGTAGAAAATAGAAAGTTTCCCATTCTATGGGGAATGTCTTTTTAAAAAATGGAACAACACACACAAATCTAAGTAAGTTTCATTTAAAAAATTAGAATTCAAAACATGTTTCTTCCTTAAAGAGCCTGGTATATAATTTTGTTAAATTGTAATAGGTGCTATTACTTGGAACTATCTTAAATTAACACCTACCACAATTTCTCAGCCTAGAGGTTGGGGGCTGTAGTTAAATCCGTCCTATATTCTTATGGCTTCATTATTGAGTAAAGGGGGGAATTTAGCCACTTTGACCTGGAAATTTCATGCTCTTTCTAAGTTTTAAAATAAGCACTATCATTACAGAAGAGAACAGTCCATCATTTAATTTCTTTCTTGGTTAAATGTGTTTGCACCAGCTGTGAGTGCCTTTAGGACAACAAACTTGTGTTGCTAAATAATACTGACTGATATGGTCATACTTGGCTTTGCTATAGAGTTATTTTCTCTTTCACAATATAACTCACTTTAACATCAAGTTAGACAGCGAAATGTTTGAGATATGCTTTTTTTGTATATTAGCCCACTTTACTAATACCAAAATGTAAGATTGGAATATTATATCATTGTATAACACTTAATTATATATTACTATATTATTCTTATATGTAATTACTAGCATTAAAAGATTCTTTAAAAACACTATTAGCAACCAGTTTGATTTTGTCTTTTATTATAAGTACTTAAAAATTGCTAACATGTTATGTAAGTTATATATAAAAACAAAATAAAACAGGTGTGCTCTCTAATGTTTGAAAGTCCCACTATCACCAAATGTGGCTTTCTTAAACTTAAAATGACTTGGAATTGGTGTCATAGCAGTTTATTTCCCTTCAATACTTTTTCAAATTATGCCTGTCATAAATGTAAATAAACATGCACAATTAATGTTGCTAAAGACACATTTCCCTCAGCTCTTTGATATAAGATTAATAGATTAAGTTTTACATTACATACTACAGCTTATCTATAAAATAATGTACATTCAAATTTGCCTGGGAACTTACTTTGCAGTAAACTATGCCCACTCATGTCATCGATGCACTTTAAGATCCATAGGGCTAGTTTGACTGCTAACAGCTGTAAGACATGTGGTTGGCTTATTGACTTGTATTTATTATGTTGTTTCTCGATTGGAAACGGAATTGTTCACGACAATGAGATATTCAGAAATATCCCTTCCAATTCTTTTTGCTATACTCATACATCCCTTAGATCATAGGATTAACATACTCATTTCGACTAATTTTTTTTGCATTTGTTCAATACAATGAGAAATATCCCTTCGAATTCTCCTTCCTTCTATACCAATGCATCCCTTAGATCATTGGATTAACACATTAATTTATACTATTTTTTGGCTACTTTGCATGTCTAATATAAATTTGGGAAGATATTTCAAAGCCAAAGCTACTATTGTACACTTAAAATTTATCTATTATAATGTGATATGAAGCAATTAAATGTAGACTGTAAATTCTGTAATAAACAAATCTGCTGTTCTCTATGAGATTTCTCCATTCAGATTTCTTCTGAAATTGTATTGGTGGGGCAAATGGAGTGTCAGGATAGGCTTGTAAGTGATTCTGATGCAGTTTTCAAGGTCATGACCAAGAGGATAGACCTGCAAGCACTTTTGTGAGGCAGTATCTTAGGGTGCTTAGTTGTTGTATCTCACTTAGTTCCAGGGACTGTTCTGTGACTTACTTAGCATTGTTCTCCTCATACAAGCTCAGGAACTTCTACTTATAAATTAGTTATAGACTTCTCCCAGTAGTTTCTTAATTCCAGGAGAAATTTTTCCCCTTGGACTAAAGACTATATTGCTCGTGGCTCATGAAGTAATCAATTTAAAGGCAGGTATGCCTGGAGTTCCAGGACTTCGAATTGATAAGGACAACACTGCACCAAAGCCATACCATGGGTTCAGTGTGTGAGAAATGATGAGAGCTAAGAACAATTAAAATGTCTAAAAAATTGTAAGAACTTTGGCAAAATATGGTGTTCTTAATAGAAACAGACAGGTTCTGGTAGGTAAAATAGTATTGGCAACCAGGAAGTACCAGATCTTTGAGGAGTATTCTGCTATAGCCCAAACCTAAGTGCTTTCTAATTCTGTTAAGGCTTCGCCTATACCCCCTTAGAACTGGTAGCCATCTCATCCATAGCAACTAGAACTGGTACCCATCTCATCCATAGCAACCACGGATGAAGAGCAGCACATTGGTATGTTGAAAAGATGATATTTGAGGCAACCTGTGAAATCAGGTAAAAAGAGAGAAGGTGGTGAGGATACCAGTCCTATTATTTTTCTCACACAATGCTTTAGGTAACAGTAAACCAAATTCCAGGGACAGAACCAGGATGGCGAATAAGACTAGAAGAGATAAATTGAGCCTGGCAGTGGTGGCACACGCCTTTAATCCCAGCACTCGGGAGGCAGAGCCAGGCGGATCTCTGTGAGTTCAAGGCCAGCCTGGTCTACAGAGTGAGTTCCAGGAAAGGTGCAAAGCTACACAGAGAAACCCTGTCTCAGGAAAAAAAGAAAAAAAAAAAGATAAGTTGAGAAATCGTCAATTAATGTGACTTACTATAGTATTAATTTGCTGGGAAGTCAGTGGCTCTCTCATATGAAAGTTGTCTTTTTTTTTTATTTTTTTCTCCTCATTTTTTTTCTTCTTCTAATGAATGAATGAATGCTTTGGTGAGGAAGTGGGGAAAAAGCGGGCTCTAAAATTCCCTAAATATTAGCTGTGCTCTAGCTTAACAAGGGAGTGCAAACTGGCAGCAGATTAGTGATTAGGTTAGCTCTGTTGGGAGTAACATTGCTATGAAGAATGAGAATGTGAGGCGGGGTGGGGTGGTGCACGGCTTTAATCACAGCTCCTGGGAGGCAGAGGCAGGTGAATCTCTGTGTTCCAGGGCAGGCTGATTTACAGAGCGAGTCTGAGTTCCATGATGGCCAGGGCTACACAAAGAAAGCTTGCTTTGAAAAAAGAGAGAGAATAAGAATGATAATGTGAAATAAATGGGTCTTCACCCAAATGGAAATGCATTTCAGAGATGTGAGAATGGGGTACTATGTGGGAAAAGAATATTCACTGGATGGCATGCTGCACAATCAGTGTAGTACTTACCGAGGAAAATGGGGCATTAAGGATCCTTCATGTTCTTTTTCAGGTGTGACCATAGGACAGGACCACTCCAATTCTGTTTCGTTAAGTCACCTTCTACTGACAGATATCTAGGACTGGAAGACTCTACTACTGTCTGTCTGCCTTCTCTCCTATTTTAATACATTTCAACAAGCGTTCACTGAATGACTATAATAACCTCTGTTCAATTGTGTCCTCTTCAATAGTAAATTGAATACAAGATCTTCTTTACTACATGACTGGGGAGTCTTGAAGCATCTGATAGTGAGAGGTACAACATTTGACCTCACAGGGACATCTTTTCCTTGGAATATTTTATCTCTGTAAATACTAGAGGTCTCAAGGACCCAGTAAGTGCACATAAGCCTTCTTTTATTTAGATTATATTTAAAGAAGAAACTAGGGGAGAAGGGAGAAGTAAGGAAAAGCAAAATTAAGAAAAAGAGGATCCCTAAATGATTTAGCACATTCTGTACTAATGCACAGTAATAATGCAAGTAAGTTCAAACATTCTAGTAGTTGTGACTATGAGTGACTTCATTAACTCTTACTATTTTGTTCTGCTCTTTTTTGAACTATGCATATTTATTTCATCTATATTTTGTAGAAGAGGCCTTTCTCTTTAGTGTGAATTTAGCACTGTGAGGATATATTGCAAATTATATTATGCTTAGCAGATGGGTTCTCTTTGATTTGCAAATCCTTAAGGAAAAGGACCATGACTTAGTTTTAATTACACCATTTACATGGAACCTCAATGAAGGTGATCTCTTGTCACCAAATGGAATTTTAGGTACCAGGAATTGGTTACATCTAATTGAGTTGTTGGTCAAAGGGGTCACATGGGAACCACAGAGCAACACGGGATATTGCCAGGAATATAGATTGCTCATCACAAACTGATGGCAAGGCTCTGTTGCTAAAGACAACACCTGCACAACTCATTGAATGTGGAGAAGTCCAGCTGGTGACTAAATACAGCCGTCACCCCTATGATCTACAGTCTTTGGTACAGGAAATACTCTGCATGATACCACAGGAGAAACACAAACCCCAAACCAGACAAATATAGTTTGATCTGTGATGGAGTCCTGCCTGCAAGTTATACTAGGTCGATGGTAGCACAAAGCTTGTCAGGGTAACTAACCAATATCTAATTTGATTTAAGCCTTACTCAACAAGATAGAACCCAGCCATAACACTGTTTAGGTGACCAAGAACCTGAGACTAGTTAGCCCAGGGACATAGGATAAGGCCAGACATGGTGGCGAAAGCCTTTAATCCCAGTCATTGGGAGGGAGAGGCAGGTAGACCTCTGAGTTTGAGGCCAAACCCGGTCTACATAGTGAGTTCCAAGATAAGCCAGGGCTCTGTAGAGAAACCCTGTCTCAGGTAAAACAAGCAAACAAACAAAAAGTAGCAATAAAATGACTCTTAATGACAATCTGCTATACACATAGATCAATGTCTTTCTTAGCAGTCATCAGAGAATTTTCTCCCTTCAGCAGATTAAAATATAGAGACCCACAGACAGACAACATGAAGAGAGTGGAGACCTGGGAACACTCAGCACTAAAGGGAATGTCTCCATCAAATATTCCCCCTCGGGGCTCAAGGAAACCTTTGAAAGAGTAGGCAGGAAGAGTGTGAGAGGGAGAGCAGATGGAGGACTCCAAGAAATAAGGCCCTCTAAATCAACTTGATCTAAACCAAAGATCATGTAGAATGCGCAGAGATTAAGGCAGCATGAACACGGCCTGCATGGGTTGGTCTGCACCAGATCCTCTGTGTGTATCTTATGGCTTCCAGTTTAGTGTTTTTATGGAATTCCCGAGTGTGTGAACAAGTGGGTTTCTGATTTTTGTACCTTCTTTGGGTAACTTTTCAGTCTGGTTGTTTGTTTTGTCCAACTTCAAATTGTTAGTTTTGTTTTATCTTATTACATTTTGTTAATATTAATTATAAACTTATCTTGCATCAAGAATCAGAGATTTCTTTATGGATACAAATCTTTCCCTGTTTTGTGGGAATCCAGATATGGGAGCCACAGTATTGGGGTGCTTTCTCATATGGCATATGTGATTACTTCTGAAAAATGTTAATTTTTTTTTGTGAATTGAAAGTCAAGTTTATGTGAGATTTTTGAAAACATCAAGCCTTGATTAGGATCCACAGCTAATGAAAGCTGATGTGTGGGAGTTTAAAATTGTTTAAAGGAAAAATAAAATGTTTCTTGAAGAGGGAAGAAAATCATCAAATTAATTGAATGAGTTTCTTTAATATTTAGCCTGGAATATATCTGAAGACCACCCTCCATTTTTTGAGACATCATCACTATCTTGTTTTCCCTGGTACTGCTAGGTAGCTGAGGATGACCTTTAACTTATAATCCTTTAGCTTCCATCTCCCATGTATCACCATGCTCGCTTTATGCGTGGGTTATCAAACCCAGGGCTTCATGAACATCGCCCAAGAACTCAGTTAACTGATCTAATCCACCCTCACCTCAGGTCTTGGTATTAAAAAAATAAATAATTAAATTAAAGCCCAAACTGGAGAATAATATATTTGAAGTAGTCTGTGTAACAGTATTTTAACTGTACAAAGAAACATAACAATGGCAGCATACATACATATAGAAAAATGATAGTGATGTATCAGTCTGCTAATATATTGGTTTTTCGGTTTTTCATGACTGGACGTACATAGGATTAAATGCAATATCATTTTTTAAATAATTAATAGTTTTAAAGACTGTACTTCAAAAAATATTTTAGCAAGAAATGTTAGCTCTTGCAACAATATTCTTAATAAGCTCATCTAGAAAGTTTTAGAAAAAAGTTAAAATGCTTTCAACCCTGACAAAAACTACAGTATCTGTGATGTTTTTCCCATTTACTTGTTTTCCTCTTTAATTCTCCTACTCTATATCAAGAAGGAATTAATGAACAAAAAAGACTGGATTTTCCTGGTGAAAATCTCTTTCTTGTGACAAGTGAATTACTGTATGTGCTCTTTGTCCACCCCTCCGTCTTTCCTCTACTTCATTGGATGGCTTTCCCTCAAGAGAGATGAGGGTTCCCAGCACTAAAGATGGGGTGATTTCGCCTGGGAACTTAAGATATTTTATCAGAATTGCTTCTATTTTCTTGAGGGGATTTCTGACGGGGTGTGAAGTCACTCTGAGATACTGGGTTGAGAGAACATAAGTCAGAGCACAATGTAAGAATATAGAGCTGAGTCTTAAGGAAATCCATCAGGATGCTAGCCACTGGTGAGTTGGTGGGGCTCTGACTGAGTCCTTTTACAGAATTCTGAAAATTTGATGTGGACAGTTTGTTTTTATGCTTTAAAATTTTCAATATGATTCTTTTTTAAGAGGTTTTCTATTTATTTTACATATCAACCACAGATTTCCCTGTCCTCCTTCCTCTCACCCCCTACCCAGCTTTCCCCCAATCCACCCCCCCATTCTCACCTCCTCTAAAGCAATTGTCTTAAAGCATTATTTTGATTTTTAAAATTTTGACTTTGTAAGTGTATATTTTTAAAAGTACGTATCTATTCTCTTAAGATAAAAATTTTATAATTAAGACTATCTAAAATAAGTTCATAAATCATTTTCTCCTAAAATTAATTTCTCAAAGAGTCCTTGCTTGATTTTTATGAATTGATATATTTTAACTGAATCTTCTTGTTACGGACCTTGAAAATTTACTATTTTTTTCATAATTCTAAGCTATTTCCTTTATATAACTTGTTTTCTAAGGGGAAGAAATATTTGAAAGAGTGATTTAAAAATCTATCAAATTTATTATTAAAAACCTTTCAAATAAATAAAAATGTCACACATGAAAATTAACCAGACTCAAGATCTATAAGACTCAATCAACTTTTGTTCAGTCACAGTTATCATTTGGAATGGAAGCTGTGAAGCATCACATTAAATTTTACACTTTCAGTAATTTTTATGTTCATGAACTTCTTTAGGATCCTGACTGTCAGTTCAGCAACACTTCCAGTCCTGACATTCCAACGGCACTTATCATCCCATCAAACACTCGGACACAGGCAAACACACAAAACCACATTCTAGGACCACATTCTCCTCAGTGTGTGATTTAAAATACAGGTTTTAAAATACCTAATGTAGAGCAAGCTGCATAAAAAATGTAAACGAAGGAAACAATCATCACGGAAATGTAAGGTAGACATTTGTAATTCATGTCAATTTCTTGCTTTGAAATGTATTTGATCTTTATCGTACACAACAGAAAATTTTCAAACATATGTGTTTATGTCAGAGTTCCATTTTGTCGGCAAAGTAGAGTAGAGTTGTATTCCATTGGTCTGCACGGATCATTCAGACCACAGGAGATTTTTCTGCCTCTCTGTAATTGTCTCTGCAGACACAAAGAATATGTTTGAGAGAATTCACATCCACATTTGCTCAATTTTCTTTCTGGCCTTAGGTTTCATTTTCTCTCTCACAGCAGTATGTGGAAGTCAGGCCACCTGTTTTTATCGTAATTTAGGTTTGAGTTAATTTTTATGACATAGCAATGTGGCCCTTAATCAGAATTTTCAACCAAACTGAGGCAAGTTAATGATAACAATAATATTAAAAATATCAAACCAAACCCAACAATAACAAAAATAACCCCCCCAAATCCCATATTCAATGGAATTAATCCCAGAAAGAATTTCCCCACAGTGTTCCAAAAGGAAGCAATCTAGTAACAGACTCAGCCCCCTGTGTATAAATTACGGCTTGGGAATTTAGTTCCCGAAGAAGGAAATCAGTTTATTTCTGTGAGAATCTGAAGGAAAACATTTACATGCAAAAGTCAAAGTATACAATCTAAGTAGCACATATTTTTCCACGACAAACTGTAAAAGATCATGTTCCTACTGCATAGTGTCTTAGTGAACTGGAAGTGTCTCCCTCTTCAAAAAGCTGACTGAGAGTTGTGGAAAGCACAAAAATTGTGCTTGAGCTTGGGAAATTGGAAAAGTATTTTGAAGTTGTGTTTTCCAGTTTCTATTTTAAGGGAGCAAAGGGGAAAGTTATTTTCTTGTGTATGTGTCAAAAAAAATCAGATCACAAAGGCCATCTACAATTGATTTTTCTACTTGAAAGGAACAAGGGAAGGAGAGTTGGTCTTTGCTCTCGTCCATCAGGGTACTATGGCTGTCAGCTTGCGTGCAAATGATTTATTTTGAAAAGCTGACTTTACACCTAAAGAAATTCTGGAATGGGGCACCAGTGCCCCTTGGAGTGTCTGCAAGGAGAATTTTATAGCTGGGAACCAGCATCCTGCATTCCGCAAGCCTGTACATAGGCAAGCAATGGTGTAAATATTCCATAGCAGTTCAAACAACGGAAATATAAAGTGTAGTCACTTTATGGTAGCCAGAGAAATTGCCCACTAGTAAGTCTCACTGTAATGAGAAAAGCAAGCTAAATTGCCCATTTTAATATTTTGTCTGACAAAAGTAATATTTCCTAAAGTTAGTGGAATCTAAGTGGGTTTTATAACCTAAAACCAGATGATCGTTGGATTGCAAGTTTGTTTTCTAGTTCCCACTTTTAATGCAGATATTTCTGATTAATATCTTCACTATCATTTTTGTATAATTACATTTAAATGTCTTGTGCAAGATGCTTTTCTGCTCTGGAGATGGCTTCAATGTAATTTTGATTTTCTCTGACAAGGGTATGTAAATTCGCCAGTGCAAGCACCTGCTTTCTGTAGAAAGCCAGGCAGCATTGGAGATCCAATAACTAATCATATGTTTGATAACTCCACATGCCCATAACTTTTGAAATGTACTTTTGGAGTGAATTGGAGGCACAAGAAGACTTAGCTGTACTTTATGTTCCTCTTGGTTTACAGGCTAACAAAATGTAATCACCATTAATATTCCGATCATTATGCTGTTTCACCTTTTATATGTTCTCTCCTAAAAGATGCCATAATCCTTAAAGTATTGATATTTTAAATTATTCTGTCTGCTCCTATCATTGTTTCATGTTCAACTCTGACAGCTTCTTGCTCTTACATTAACTGGCCTATTTGTCCATTTGTCTGATTGTTCTTAAGTACTAGCAACAGCTTGAGTACAGGAGTTAACTCTTCGAGTCAGACATTCATAGATTCACAACCACTCAACTGCTCTATGTAAGTTCTAATATTTTTTCATGCATGTCCTGAAATTTCTAATATCCTTTCATGATTTTAGAGTGATTCAAGTAACAGATTCTACAATTTACTGAAATGTAAATGTAAATGTAAATACCCTTGGTATTTGTATAAGAAAGAAATCAGCAGGTAGTTCAGCTGCTCCAAGGTGCTGAAACTTCTCTGGGATGCCTCAAGAGTATGAGCTCTTTCCTATCTTGTTTGCAGCATTTTTATTCTGTTGAGTTTTGTTTGCAGGATGGTCACCTCATGTTCACATGAATAAGTTCACTTGAAGGTACTTGTTCATGTTCTAGGCAGGAAAATTAGGAATGTGGAATGGGCAAGACCTGCCAGATAGCGCTGTCCCTTGTCCCTCTTCATTCCCCTTTCATGAAAACAGAGTCCTCTTAGAAGCTGGCTCCTTTCTTTGCTCACATTTCATGGCTGCCCTAACCTGAAAGTGATTAACCAAAGGAGTGTTTGTGAGCATCAGACAATGATGAACAGTACCCGTCATACTACCTTTTACTCTGCTTCATCCCTCTTTCTTGAATATTTTTCCTTTATTTCCCTTATGCTCACATCTTATATGGAAGCCATCCATTTTTCTCTATATCCCAACAAGCTCCAGGCAACTGCCTATAGTTCCCTAAGCCATTTTATCCTTCACAGTAAAAGGTGTGATAACTCTGATTTGCTATAGGTAGTTGTGTCTTAATCTTGAGGCAGGAGATGCTTTTCAGAGCTCTACAAGAGCCTAGGGTAGAAAGTAATGTTACTTAATTTTACCAAAATTCTACTTGTCCAATTCTACTTGGGGTTAGCTGGTTTAAGGCTGCCTAGAACCAGAGACTAAAATGTTAACATTACAGTCTTAGCGTTATCTCCTGTCCCTATTGTCTCTCTAAGGTACATACTGTTTCATTTCTTCCCTTCCTCCTCATTCTCTCCATGCATCTTATTGTCATTTTTTTCTTTTACTTTTATTTTGCTCTCTTCTGTTCTTATCGATTCTGAAACATTTTCCAACACATTGTATAAATGATAGATATTCACACTCTTTCTCCCGAATGAACCTATCAACTGTTTCTACTATGAATATGATTAGCATTTGTTGGGCACATTGTGTTGTTTCATTAATCATTGTGGATGACAGAGTAGTATGACAGCCCATTTCTAGATCATTTGACTATTCTGGTTGCCTAGAGATAGATGAGACACTGTACCTGATAGATTCACTGAATCTAGATGTAATGTTGGAGGAAAACATCATGAAGGAAATGGAGAAGGTGCTTGGAGAAGAGCTTCCTGTCACTAATCTTTATGTGAAATCATTAAATGAATGGAAATCTAGTTAGGAGAGCAACTGATCTAACATGCCAGCAAAAGGAGAACCTAGTAAGTGTTTTAATGTTTCATGAGTTGCTGTTTATATCATGTAACATCATATATATATATATATATATATATATATATATATAATATATGTTTGTGTATGTATGTGTGTTTGATATATAAGAAAACATAAGACATATATTTTAAGTATCAGAAAACATGGTCTGAAATCACATGTCCAAATACATGGTTGTTCCTTTAACAAGTTCCTGCTACATGGCTAGGCTTTGCTGAGGCATGAGTTGTATGATGTTTCTTTCTTTTTTTTTTATTAAAGAGAAAGTAATTGAGATATTTCTACACTTAATACACACTAGAAAAATTAATGGGTGATACAGAGCTCACAAGGAAAAATAGCCTGGGAACACTTTGTCTCTTTAAAGTTTCTTGTAAAATGATACTGTACTCTGTTCCACTCCAATCTAGAAGTAAGAAGTTTAAGAAAATGAGTTCGTATATTTAGCACCCCTCAGTTTAAATCAAACATAGTTGTGTTTGATTGCTCTCTTGGTCTCCTGATAAACATTTAAGTCTGAAAATAAAAATACAATATGACATGAAATTAATCAAAACTGGTACACAATATATGTCTCGTATCCTGCAGACTGACTCAAAACAGTTCTGAGGTGAAACATTTTATTTATTTCTCCTAATCATCTTCCATTTGTCTCCAATAATTCACTTTGTTAAGTGATCCTGAGAGTTCTGCCATCCTAAGCCCTATGTCAATCCTCAGTGGTTTGAGGTGAGATATAGATGGATTCTGAGCATCCTTGCTCTTTATCATTGTAACATTGATAACCCCATAGGTTGAGTGCATTGAATCCTTTCTTACAGAGGTAACAGGACCAGTGTCTAATTTCAGTGTGATTCTCTGGAAAAGAGGTCCCTTTCCCTTTCATTTGAAAAGGAAGACAGATAAACTGCTCTCTTTCTGTCCTTTCCTTTTTTTTAAATAATCCATCCAGAAATAATCGATAGCCATGTACAGTAGGGGTTCTTACCAGATGTATTTTGTATACACACATTATGGTTTTTTTTTTTTTAATGATTCTTAACACTGAGGGAGTTTTAATGGGAAGTCTTAACTAAAATGAAATCACTTACGTTCAGCTCTGTGTTATTGGTTTTGAGATAGTGTGATAAGATAGAAGAAGAGGGAAAAATACCCAGAAGGAATGGAAGGGTGAGACTTAAAGGAATTTCTAAGAGGAGTAATCCCATAAACTGACTGTGGTGGTATTGTATTCCCCAAAATATTGTGCACCCTAATAAACTTATCTGGGGTCAGAGACAGAACAGCACTAGATACAAAGGCCAGAAAATGGTGGCACACACACCTTTAATCCTAGCATTCCAGAGTCAGAAATCTATCTGTTCAAGGATACAGCCGAGCATGGTGACTCACGCCTTTAATCCCAGAAAGCAAGCCTTTAATCCCAGGGAGTGGTGGTAGAAAGCAGAAAGGTATATAAAGTGTAAGAACCAGAAACTAGAAGCATTTGGCTGGTTAAGCTTTCAGGCTTTCAAGCAGCACAGTTCAGCTGAAATCCATTGGGATGAGGACACAGAAGCTTCCAGTCTGAGAAAACAAGACCAGCTGAGAAGTTGGCCAGGTGAGGTTAGCTGTGGCTTATTCTGGTTCTCTGATCTTCCAGTGTTCACCCCAATTCCTGGCTCGGGTTTGATTTTATTAATAAGACTCTTTAAGATTCCTGCTAAAGCTGACTCATATAAAACTTCTGAAGAGTCCCCTGGAAAGATAAATTAGTGAACACAACTTTGATGACTTAAAAAAAAAAAAAAAAGGAATTGAAACTAATTATGTGCTCATGCAGTAAACGAAACAGACTTTCTTTATTGTGGTGCCTAAAGTAGATGCCACTAGAAAACCATGAAGGGGTTTTACAGAACAAAAAAACTAAATTCCACTCAAACAAAAATTAACATCAACATAAAATTTCAACATCTACTCTATCTATACCCTAAATCTTTACAAGTATCTAAAGAGTTTTTTTTTAACTAAATAATCGTTATAATTTTATTCTATGGATGAAACTGTTTTTTTTAAACAAATCATGGTCATAATAAATTTTGATGAAGAACTATAAATATGAGGAATTGAGGTAAGGTCTACTTTCAGCATGATATACTCTATGGAAGTGTTTTCTATCCTAACTCCTATTTTAGGTGGGGCCCTGTGGAATTACAGAATCACTGACATGATGTACATCCTCTCTTGTAACAAAGCTGACATTTGCACATCACACTCAGGCATATAGAAACTGTTGTCTTTATTTATTGATAGCCAGTGCATCCTCAATGATAACTAGAAAAAAGAATTTTGTCAAGAAAGGGATTTCAGCTACCTCTGGTTTGGATATGCCTTCTTTGGAGGAATCCAATTGCAGATCATGAACTTCTCCATCATTTTGAAGCTCATATTTCATGTCAGGAATGTTTCTTCTCTGCATGAGGATCTATAATCCTTTCTTTATATTTCCTTCCCCTGATGGGACTAGAATAACATTTTCAGTTCCTCATGAGAGAGATGATTTGGTTCTGTCGACTTTGTCTTTGTTTCTTTGTTTCTAATGTTCTAGTTCATCAGTGTTGAGACAATGTTGATAGTAATGCTCCTACAATTTATAGAAGGTGAAGGTGCTTTTACCTGTGGTGTTTGAGTCCTCATGGTTTATATATATCAACCAAATGAAGTCATGCATACAAAATATAGCTGTAGTGGTTAGTCAGTTCCAGCCATCTCTATTCACTTAGTAATGGTCCAATGTTATTTTATTTCTACTGTGGTTTCAAGTAAGACCATATAGGCTTTGAAACTTATAATACTTATTCTTTGATCAATTGTGGACATTTTCCTGACCACCTTGATGTCTACAGTATTTGGGTTGTCTACTCTTCCCCTGCCTTTCCTTCTGATGTGGTCCAAGTACACAGGAACAATTGAGTCTTCTGTATGGAAAAATCAGTCCAGAGGAGATCAGGGAGGTGTCAGGGGTCACTGTTGGGTATAGTGTTGCTCCCACTTCACTCTTTTTCTTTGTAATCATAGTTGATGTGAAAAGAAGGTGCAGCATAGCTTTATCCAAGCCCACTTCAGTCACTTATCACTTCTGAAATCCCTTGTATCTCAAGGCTTCCAGCTGTTCCTGACAAAGGTGACGTCTTCTAGAAGCTGTGTTTCATGTATACCAGATACAAATTCACTTCTTCCCTCCATGAAGTGCTTTATGCCTACATAGAAAGAAATTGTCTTACACAAATGTTTCTTGGAGGTTATCCTATATGCCAGAAACACCACATCAATTGAAATTTTCTTAGAAATTAAAATTTTGGGCTAGGACCACAAGAATGTTTGGGGAAGGGACCAGGCAAGGTTGTTGTCATCTGGATTCCCCATGATAAAGTTGCCCACCATAGGTCAAGGACCTCTGCTTTAAATCATATTCAGCACTAAAATGAGGTATACAAAACAGTATATGCATTCCCAGTATCAACTAGCTCTCTTGATGTGCAAACAGGAGATTTCAAGATGTACGATTCCCTCCTCCTATTTTTTCTTATAGGTTCCATTGGGTGGACTAAAGCTCTTGTTTTAGCATCAATCATTTATCTTCATACATCTGTGATGTATGAATTAATTCAAATCTTTTTTTGCATCAGTGGTTGCAGATGCATTTGTTAAATTGGAATAGGAACATAAAGAGATGATATTAGGTAAAAAGTAAAAAAAAAAACCCAGATATTTCTAAATAAATGTCTCCCTTGAATGCATCTGAGATGTAATCTGAATGATAGAGGTCAGGTGAGGAATCTGCAACACTTTTGCTGAGTCTTTTTTTCCTATAAATGTAATAGTGACTCCAACATGACAAGAATCTCCATTCATCAGCTATGGGCATATCATACTTGATAGTTGTGAAAGACTGATTAATTCACTCTTTCTATTCAGATCATCTTATGCTTGCAGTTCTAGATGTTGGTAAATGGCTGTGCATCAGTGCTGTTGTTCACTGATGTTGAAATTCACTTGCATTGAATTCAAATGTCAATGGTATCATTTGTTAGCTTTATAATCTTCAGAAACAGAATCTTCTGTTACGTTTTTCTGCGTTACAGAAGATGTTTCCAATCCTTGGGGTAATATTAGAGAATTATAAAGAAAGCTTATGCCTGATAAAATGGTATTTATTATGCTTAGACAACATCCACTTAAAGACCAGTCAGTGGGCCTCTAGGCACTGCTGCACACTCTCTTTCAGAAACATACATTGTCTGTAGTATTGTTCCAACAAATTGACTCTATTAATATTGAACTTTGATTACTTTGGCAATAGACATAGTTTCTCCTTGCTTCATATCTTTCATCTACTCACCCATTTGAACTGCCTTTTATGATTATGAGTCATTACTATATCAAAGAAGAACAGTTCACATTGTTTCCAGTTAAAGATATGTCTGCATAATCATAATAATACCTAACATACAGTATCTTCAAAAAACACATTCTCACATACATATTCACACACAAGTGCGTATATGTTTATTTTTATACAAACTTGTATTTCACCCATATTCACGTGAATTCATAATTAACTTTGAATGTTTGTACATTTTTATGCCCAAAAAGCAAATTAGTTTTTCTTTGACACATTTGTGAAAGTGTGTGGAGGAAAAATACCTCTCTTTAAATCACACAGAGGTGACACAGGGCAGATCTGCCTTGCCCTCCCTGTCTTTTTCATCAATTGCTACAGAATCCAGCAGACACATTGTTTCTTTGGAATTTCTGTGCTCACATCCCTACAGTGGCTTCTGTAGATGCCTTCAGAACCATCCACATAATGTTTAATTACTTATTATCATGCTTGTCACTTGCCTCTGAAAGCTCCATGGGATCACACTGGTAACCATCATTGCATAGGATCCAAGGAAGGTGTGATAATTTTTTTTTTTTTAATTTACTGAATGGGTGCTGAAATGTTGTTTTGTCTATGCTTTTCATCTAGATGGAACTGTCTGTGTTTGTGTGTGTGCAAACATATTGTTCTTACCAGGATTTTTAAATTTGGTGATTCTACATTTACTTATTTTTAGTTGTAGTGATAAATCAAAAAGAACTAGTCAAGCATATTTTTTTTAAAAAAAAAAGCTTTATAAAACATGCTGAACTATTCTTGGGGATTAATCAAGGACTATTCTGCAGACTCCAATTTCAGCAGAGAGGGTTTCTGTGTTTCATCACTGTTTGCATCACTCTGTCCTCTAGAGACAAGGAGAAGCCCTATCTTGTTCTTTGGCCACTTTTAGAGAGGTAACATTTACCTGGCACTTTCTATGTGTGCCATAGCCAGAGTGCATTTAGTTACGACCTAGTTCTTGAGTCAGGGATGTACTTCACTGCCCTTCAACGATGAAGAAATACTAGTTAGAGAAGCATCTGCCTGGTGTCAAATGGTACCTAATGGGAGATACGGCTACAAACTCCAGTTTGCCTGCCTTCAGAGCTGACATCTCTTGGGCCATGATTATTATACATTCATTTTGTCTCAGGATGTTTTATAAAATTTTAAGTGGAAAAGTAACCCAAAGAGAAGTATAAAGCACTGTGTAATGAAACAGTCCACTGAGTCGTTACAGATGTCTTGGTTCAATGTTATATTTTAGCAATTATTTAACTTCCAATATTGATATTTTGATATTTTTCTGCTTGTCAATGATATTTCCTAAGTTCAATCTTTGCCTGTATCCTGACACATTCAGGATTCATACTCATACTAAGAAAGGCAACTATTTTCTATTTTTATGACTCGTCTTGATGTATGTGGTTTCTTGCCTTGATTTTGCAAGTGACTTTTACATACATCAGATAAAACATACCAAAGACAAAGGAATGTTTAAACCTGCATGCACTTCAAGTATTATGACACCCAGACTGAAGGCATGCACATTTATATTGACTCGCCGTTATTAAGTACAATTTTGTTGTCAATGTATTTACAACCAGGTAAAGATCATATGCCATAGGCATAACGGAATGAGAAGCTGACTTGAAAGGGTCTAGCAGCTCTGAGAGTCTATTCAGATATATAGACATGATTTTCCTATTGCCTGCTGAGTTTCTTGTGAATAATAGATACTAAATGCTAAATGTCATTACATTTATAGGTGACGTAGCATTTCTGATCTCAGATCATTTCTTTTACTTCCTCATCTGTCTTTGACTCTCATTTTTCCCCTTGGCATTTACGAGTTGTTAGAGGATTTACTATTGAAATTAATTCAGCAGCTTTCTAAACGATAGAACCAAATGTTCCTTGTTGGAAGAAAAACATCAGCCTCTATTGCCTTACTCAGGAAAATAATTTTTTCACTGTGTTTGTAACTGCATTGTTGACTTCTAGTAGATCAGTTTCACCACACTTAAACTTACAATTATATATAACGTGAATCTTAGTTTTGAAATGCTTAATTCATTAATATGCAAGTTGATGCCATATAATAGTCTCTCTTCTTTGAGGAAAGGTTTAAAGAAATAAAAATATCTTTAGTTTCATACATGTTTAATTTATATGCAACTTAATGATGCCCCTGCTTAAAGTCTTCATGTTAGTCCTGCTGAATTTTTTCTTTTTTTTCTAATATTCACACAAAGAAGTCATAATGTATATAATTTAACTTGCACATATATATAGATATGTACTCAATCAGAATATTTTAAGTTTCTGTAATGTTTTATTTTCCCTTCTAGAAACTGTAGGCATGAAGATGACCAAGTGGGACCTAGTAGCATTCCACCAGAAACTTAGAACCTCTGGGGGAATGATACAATTAATTATCTATCATGATAGTATTTAAAAAGTGCTCCAGGGTAGCATGTTGGATATGTATAACCCCTTAAGAAAGGCAACAAGGGAATTGCAAAGGGTCATATGAGGAATGAGCGCTTGTACAGGCAACAGTGGACAGTTTCTAGAAAAAAAATATGATACCTCAGAAAGATTGATGAAAGATTGTCTCCTAGGAATTTTCTCATTTGGGTGAGGTGTAGTGGTCTAACTTAAACTCCCATACTTTAAACTGCCTGACGGTGAATCTTGAATTTGCCTTTTTTGTCATTACCATAGATTCACTGGATCTCACCCCACCTTAAAAATGTGTTGACATAATACCTGTGTTATGAAGGCACACTGAACTGTGTGGGGATGTGGGGAGGTGAGAGCTGCTGGAGAGGGAGAGGGAGAGAGGAGAGAGAGAGAGAGAGAGAGAGAGAGAGAGAGAGAGAGAGAGAGAGAGAGAGAGAGAGAGAGAATGAATAGCACTTGAAAAGTGAAGAGCTGTACAAAGAAAACATATTTATCTTTCAGGCTTGTCATGCCACAGTCCCACAAACTGGGTGCTTTAACAGCAGGTGTTGACACTTGCAGAGTCCTGAGGGCTGGAAGTCTGAATTCATCTGTTGGTATAGTTGCTGCTCTCTAAGGCCTGTGAAGGATGGATATATCACTGTCAGTCTCCATAGCTAGTTAAGATGGCTTAGGTCTGTTTCTCATACACAATCTCTCCTCTATGTAAATCTATGTCCATGTGTTCTACTTCATAACACCTAGAGTTGCACTGGAATAGGATCCCTCATCCTAACTAATCACTTCTATAACAATCATGATTTTAAGCATGGACACTTTCTGAGGTACATGGATATGGGTCATAATCAAATGAAATTTCTGATTGTCCTGAGGCCCAATTCAATACATTCAGTACACGGAAAAAGAAGTACATGCTTTGGAGAATAGTAGTGCCCAAAGTAACTTTTTTTGGAAAATTTACAAGGGAAGAAAGAGAAATTCTGAGTAGAAGCATCCCTGCTTGTGGAAATATGGTAAATAGTGTGTTTGCAAATGTTTTTCATAGCTCTCGTTTGAAAATGCTGTCAATTCACAAGTCACAGATGAATGCTATTTTTGTACCTCTTCATAAAAACATCATAGTTATATACTTCTATCCAATGTTAGAGATAACTAATTATGACTTTGCATTCAAAGAAACTAAGTCAGAGATTGAAGGCTGGGGATAAAGACATGTTGACGGCAGCTGCATGTTCTTCTGGACTCGGGGCTTCCTTGGAGTGGAAGGATTCTCAGTGGCACCTGATGGAGGTGCCTTCTGCAAGTCTTTCCTTTTCTGCTAATTATCTGTTAAGAGAAAGATTTCTTAGTGGCTTAATGATGGCAGAATATAATTTCTGTGTCACAATTCTATGACCTTGATGGTTGGCTGGATTAGAGGGTAGAATGGTTATTTCTGTATTCTGTGCAGTGGAAATGGCTTGTTATTTGAAATCCCATATCTGTTGTTCCATTCTTGCCTTCCCCCGACTTGCCCCTTTCTTTAGCTGTTGTCATGTGTATGTATGGTATGCGTATGTTTGTGTGTATGTTTGAATGTGTTTGTTTTGCATGTGTGTGAACTTATGTTCATGTACGTGTTAAAGCCTACGGTTGACGTCAGAAATCCTCTCCTTGCTTTTCCACCTTATTCACTGAGGCAAGAGCTCTCAAAACCAGGTCACTGCTGTGACACGTGTAGTCTCACCAGACAGCTTCCTCTGGAGCCGTCCCCTCCGCCTTCTGAGGCTGTAATCACAAGAGGGTCACCGGGCCTAGCTGGCATTGCCGTGGCTTCTGGGGGGTCAGAATGCTGGCATGGAATGGAATGTAAGCACTGAGCCATCACCCCTTGTGCTCTTTGTTCTGTCTGACAGGCTCTCCTCTCTCCTTCTTCCTCCTTTCTCTTGTTGTTTCCTCAACGCTGGCTCTTCATCAGGTATTGGCTTTCTGCTCCTTCCACAGAAGGAAGACATACAACTTCACGGTTCTATGACTGCTTTGAAGACATTATTGGATGATTTCTTTTCTTTTTCTTTTTTTTTTTTTTTTTCGGTTTTTCAAGACAGGGTTTCTCTGTGTAGCTTTGTGTCTTTCCTGGAACTCACTTGGTAGTCCAGGCTGGCCTCGAACTCACAGAGGTTCGCCTGGCTCTGCCTCCCGAGTGCTGGGACTAAAGGCGTGCGCCACCACCGCCTGGCTGGATGATTTCTTCACTCTGCTGAAACACTGCGGAAGTTGTGCTCCCCGATAAACCAATCACTTTTATTCCACCAAGAAAAACCGCAGGTGTCATTAAGCTGCCGTGATAATAGTTGTTAGCTTCCTGGACCTCACTGGGCTGTTATTAGGGTTGGGATTTTAATCTAATTTTGGTGGATTTTTTTGTTGTTGTTGTTGGTTTTGCTTTTGGTATTTTAACATTGAAACTAATTTATAGGAGCATCAATAGGTGCATGTGTGTATATTCATTCAAAATTAGTATGACTTCTAAAAATTTAAATTTGGTGAACTATTACTTTTTTATACTGATTATCACACTTACATTTTGATTTGAAGTGGATTGACGAAGGACACACATGTACCAATTGTACATCATTTGGAGAAAGGGCAGAACCATTGGTTCTTGGAGGAAGTTCTATTTTGCATTTCTAGAAAGGCCCACATAAGGCTTGTGCTTATGTGGATCATGCATATGTTATATGCTATTTATAAACTACAAATTAAAATATTCATTTAACATTTTTAATAACAATAAATATCTTGGAAGCTAACATTGAAAACATACTTATAAAATGTATTTCTCACTGTAAAAATAAAATTGTTAAAAAAAGCACTCTTTTATCATTTGCAAATCTCTTCAGTATCTGGCTTATTAGTAAACACCCAGATGCATCCTTCCACTTCAATCTTCAAGTTGTCATGATACCACACAGTGTGTAGTCTGGAAACTCCAGCATGCATTTATGAGAGACTAAAAATGAAAAACATGAAAATCATATCTTTGATTTGTTAAGAAGTTCAATTTGTCCAACATAGATCCAGTGGAAAGTATCTCTGTGACTCACTGGTGATTGTAAATCACTGTGAGAATGGCCTTTCTACACTGAAAGGTGTCATAAGAAACTGTTACTGCTAGATTTCTAGTGTGTGTGTGTGTGTGTGTGTGTGTGTGTGTGTGTGTGTGTGTGTGTGTGTGTATGAGAGAGAGAGAGAGAGAGAGAGAGAGAGAGAGAGAGAGAGAGAGACAGAGAGAGAGAAAGAGAGAGAGACAGAGAGAGACAGAGAGACAAAGCCACAGGTTAAGCTTGGCTATCATTTCCCAGGTATTGTCCATTACATTTTTACAGGAAGAGGTAAAGTCTTACTTGGGCTTTCTCCTTAGGCTGGAATGTTGGCTAGAAAACCCTATATAACTGTCTTTCTCTGCCTCAACTAGTACAGGAATTACAAGCATGCACCCCTTACCTGGTTTTTACAGGAATACTGAGGGTTGAATTCAGTTCCTCACACTCGTGTAGCAAACATTTCACTATCTGAACCATTTACCCAGCCCCCAAATTTGGAATTCTGTTGTATCATACACTTATTTGCAAATTAAACTTGAGTTGTAGTGTCACAATGATGTTAAAACCTTCTACCTGAGCATTTTTCTTGTATTTTTATGAAAGCAACAGTGAGTAAAAAAGCTCCCCTAAAAGAATGATTTTCTCTTGTAACTCCTCTGAGTTTGCTATAGTTTAGACTTTGACTGTGCCCTAATCACTCATATGTTGATGACATCTTCACCAGCCCGTAGTGCTACTGAGAGGCACTAGACACTTCAGGAGTTGGAGCTTACTGAGAAGAGCTCTTTGGGGACTATTGGCATGAATGATGTCTTAGGATATAGACCTTTCTGTCTTCTCACTCTTTGCCTTGTAGTCACCAGGAGGTAAAGAAATATCCTTTTCCAAGTGTTCTGTTAGGATGTGCTGGGTTGCCACACACTCAAAACAAGACCAGCAACCATGGATTTGAATCTCTAGAATGAAGAGCCCAAACAGAACTTTCAAGCTTATAGGATGATAGTTTTTGACATAGTTTCCTGGCAATGTTAAGCTGACAAACATGAGAGACCTTATATATTCATCTGTGTCCTTCCCTTGACTATAATCTTTATTGGAAGAGGAACTTTCAACACCACATCCTACCTATTTAATTTCGTAATGTATGGACTAAATGGCTGATTTAAAAAAAAAAAAGATGGCATGGAACAAAAGAACATACAACCAAACCTTAAATAAAGTGCCAAATCTGTGCTTGGGGAAATTAGTTTTTTAATATCTAAATCTTTCTCAGGTAGAAAAGCAATGAAAATTTAATTTTGCACTCAGTATACAAATACTTCATAGCCTCTCAGGTATAATTTGAAGAAGTTCAATAAAAATGAATATGTTTATTAGTAGAATTAAAATAATAACAATATGCAAGTAAATCTTTTTCTCTGAAGTCATAGAAATGTTTGCTTTTTTGGACATGAGACTTGAAATAATGTGATAAATATGTAAAATGAGTCCTATTTTACTCTGTCAGCAAGAGTTGTGAAGACTCACACTCTTCTTGGAGTCAGACATCTGAGTGTATAGCAGGCCTATCATGAGGTCCATTGCCTTTTGGAGCTTATGTGTACTCCCACTGTAGTGGAACACACTAAAATCTGTATTAACTTACTGTATTAACCAGTAAGTTCTTCACTTAAAATAGGATTTAAGTTCAAGTAGGTAGGCTGTGTTTTTAGAAGACTGTACTGATTAGTGGGCAGTATATGTATTGAAAGCAATGGCAAATAAAAATAATGACGGATCAATGATATCATATGTACATTAAATAATCTTTTTCATGTCTTATGAATGAGGTAACTGACCTCTCAGAGGCTATAAGTAGTCACAATGAATGCTTCTATTGTCATAGGGTATTTGCTAACATTGTAATGCATCCCTCTGTGATACCTATGTTTCATCATACACTAAAGATTTATTACCTATAGAATGAACTTCATTACCTTTGTTCAAGCACAATATTATAATTTTATTAAATACAAATTTCTATTTATTTTTAATTTTGAACATTTTCTCTATTTTAAATTATCATACATTATTGTCAAACACACATACAACACACACGTACACACACATACACACACACATACACACCAGTGCATACAGCTCTTAAGTTAAACTATGATTTTAGCATATAATCTCATGTTAAAGGTCCAAATCTTAGATTTTGTATTTGTTCCTGGTTTGTTTGCTCACTCAACTTAGATGGAACTGTGCCTGCCAGAGAACAGCATGGGTGCAAGACTATGTTGGGTGTGAACCAGAATAGATACAATTAAAATCACTGCAAGTGATTTGCAAACAAACTGGGATGGATTATGCAGGCACATTAAGTGGGTAGCTTAATGGGCATCAATAAGAACCATAACTGAGTTATTTGGGTCTCTAGATTGTTGCTTGTTGCTGTCAGGTCTACATGTCTTGTTGGAGTGGCATCCTTGAGCCCAAGTGGGTACAGAGATTAGCAAAAATTGTATCTAGAATTTGTTTGCCACTTGAGGCATCTCAATTTGAAAACTGAGAATATGAAAAATATATTGAAAATTAGAGTTATTCTATGGTGGTATGTTTATAAAATTATTCTCTCGACCCAAGTAAATGATGAGGAGATTTTATAAAGCCCTAATGCCCAGAGCATGTGGGTTTGGCCTTCCTATGATGGCAATTATTGCATTGAGATAGGGTGATCCATTTTTATTTAACAATTAATTTACCTGAGTTTGGAAAAATTTAAAGAATCATTTATTCTTAGAATCTTATTTATTTCATAGCTACCTAATTTGCTTGGAATCTCTTACGTTGAAGAACTGAAGCAGCTTAGAAAAAAATCAGTTTAACAAACAAAGTAGCATCATTCGTAAGCCTTACATGTAAGAGACAAGACAATATAATCTTGATCAGAGGAGGTAGGAATTCCCAGCACACTGGAGAATGTCTTTTCTTGATGCAGACTCTGTGGTTGCAGTTTATGGGTAGTGATGCCTCCACATAGCCCTTTTGGTCAGACTGGGAAAAGTTAGAACAGTTGACACTCTAAAACCCCTCAATAGTTAAGGTTCAGAGCGAGGATGTAGAAGTTTGATTCCTGGTAGGCAGACAGATAGGGAGCCAACTAGATCATAAAGATAGCAAGCTTTCAGCATTTCCTTGACTCCTTTGACCAGAAACAAAGTCATATATGCATATATGCCTGGCAGGTTTATTCTCCAACCAGTAAGGCCTCCCTGCCCGTAGACTAATTCAAGAAGTTCAAGTCTGGACTTAAACATGCTCATACCAACTTGAGAACCTATCATTCTACCTGCCTTTGTTCAAATTGACCAACCATATGTTAGAGAAGGAAGAACTCTCAAAGACCCTTAAAACACACAGGCCTGAGGAGAGATCTGGCTTCTACTCCCTATCTTTACTCTATTGTGCAGACAGTATTTCTCTCTGAGTTCCTGTTCATCCATCTGTCTGTCTATCTATCTATCTATCTATCTATCTATCTATCTATCTATCTATCTACTATCTATCTATCTATCCATCATCCATCATCTATCTATCTATCCATCCATCCATTCATCCATTCACCCACCATCCATCCATCCACCCACCCACCCACCTATCCATCTATCTATCTATCTATCTATCTATCTATCTATCTATCTATCTATCTATCTACCTCTCTACCTACCTATCACCTATCATCTATATATCTATCTACATATGTTTACCTTTAATAAAGGTGTTTTTCTTATTAAAAAAAGGAAAACAGACCAGTCAGCCTTTTGATATACTCACAAGTTCTTAATTTATGTACTTAAAGGCATACAGAATGTTTAGTATGTTTCAGAGAACTTTTGGCCATTTAAGCAAGTGTTATCAAAACTTTTAGACATGTAGACATAAGGAAATACTGAAAGAGTACATGCACTTTATGCCTGTCTCCTAAATGCCACCGTTGTTCATATTGCTTTATGTTTCCTTTATGTGAATTATTTGAAAGTAAGCATATTCTTTTAAGATATGGATTATTAGTAACCGGAAGTTTTATCTAAAATGGAATTAGAACAACTTTGGAAGTCAGTTTGGCAATTTCTTATCAAGTTTGGTATCCTTGTTCATAATATCTAGCAATTATGTCCTTTGCTATTCCATTAAAATGAGAAAATTCTTTTGAGAATGCACACACACACACATATGCACACACACACACACACACACACACACACACACACACGCACACTCACACATGCACACTCACATCTCCAAACACTGATTCTTTAAGCAGCTTCACTCATTGCTGCCAAAACTGATAGGGAACTAAGGCATCTGTTAGTAGAGAATGGACAGATATATTTTGGGTGTTCAGACAGTGGAAATAATTCAATAAGAGTGTCATGGCACAACATAGGAGAACTATAAAGGTGTGCTGATAAGTGAGACAAACCAACCGAAGGAAATGTTGTCATGTCTGGATTTAATATGTTCTTCTGGAAAAACAACCGTGAAAACAAGAGGGTCAATGGTTTTTGTGGTTTGGAAAGGGGGATGAATAAAATCATCAGACACAGAGGAGTGATGGAACAGTAAGTCTATCCTGTGTGAATTATAATGATGAAAACATGGTATTATACCTTTGTCCAAACTGTCATGATGCACATTAGTAAGAGTCGATACTAATATATAAGTATAAAGATTGCAATATGGATGATTATGAGGTATCGACACATACTTTCATTGTAGTTTAGATACTGTTCTGCTTGGAGATGCTGACAGTTGGGGAGACTTTGTGTGGATGTATATAAGAAATCTACTTTCTATTCAGTTTTTTGTTGAACTTAATATTCTCTAAAGGCATATGGCTTGTTTGAAAACTAACAAAAAAGCTCTGCATGATCACTTTCTGAATTATCTTGACATAACACATAAATATTTATGCTGATCTTAATTCTCCTTGTTAGAAATTGAAATGTAGACTATAATAACAGTTGTAATTTCTGTAAACAGTAGAAAACTAAACTCTGTTCTTTATGGAGTCAGACCTACTTTGACTAGTTTAAGTGGTTGATATTTATTTAATAGGCTTCCAGCTGTGATAGAATAAAAGAGATGAGATTTACTTATTACTTTAGGATTGTTAAGTACTAATGTGAAAGCAGTTATCCCATGTAAAGGGGATGAGAAATAATTTTATTATGGATCCAAATATGAGTGACCATGGCCCAGGAACGCAGATTCAGATTGCTCCATATACCATGTTCCAACACAGTATCAGTTATATGAAGTTTCTATGGTAACAGAACAAGGAAAATCATAGATTGAGGTACTTTACACATACCTTGATGGAAGTTACAGATAGTCAGTTACAGCAAAGCCAGGAATCTGCTATGGACTTGGACAAGAGTTGACATTCTTAAATCTGGTTCATGGAAGCTATTTGTTTGTTAATACATTCCAAACAGTTCATTTGTTTAGTGACAAGAATGTAAGGTTCCACAGGAGATAAACTGTAATCGAGCTCTGGACCTGCAACATAACAACCTCTCTAAAACAATTAAACTTCAAATCAGCTGATCGGCCTTAGAAAGTTTGGAATAAAGTGTTTGTTTCCAGGAAATTTCATTCACACAAGAAAAATGACCAAAAGAAAACAAGCAATAACTTCAGAGGTTAGCCATTAGATTATATAAAAGAGACAACCAAGGCGTTATGTTATTACCCAGACATACAGTCTAAAGGGAATTCAAGATTGCATTGCTTGGACAGGGCTGCCCAAAGAGAATTGCAGATTTCTAAGCAGAAGGGAAAAATGTTGACTTAAAGGGAGGGCAGGAGTGCTGGGATTTGAAGAGTAAAAGAGCACAGAAACTGCTGTGTAAAGGAGGCACTCTGGGGAACTGCAGAAAGTTCATTCAAGTCTATGGTGCTCTGTATCCAACTGAAGAAAGTATGCCAGAGTAGGCAATGAATCACTGGAAAGGCCCAGCCATTCCAAGAATTCACACAAGGTAGAAAGTGAAACCAATTGCACACGACCTGGGTGAGCCCTCAGAGAGGGGCCATCTCTGCAGACTTCAGTCACCGATACTGCTAAACGTTTTTGCTAAAATATTCAAATTAAGAGCAAATAACTTATCTGTGTCTCATAATACATGTCTTAGAATTCTTAATTGGAGAGCAAAAGAAATCCTGAAACACTACTGTACAGATTATCTTACATGCAATAAAAAAATGTTCAAATATGTAAGAACCAAGAAAAACATGACAGACAAGGAGAAAAAAAATAGGAATGGAAAGAAACAGACAGAGATGATTCTGTATAAAGGAACATACAGAATAGATATGAGAATGGTAAATAACAGTAAATACATTTAACCCATATAATACATAAATATATAAGTAAACACATGAATCTCACATAATTAAGAGCACAGAAGAAAGCTTGAAGATCCTGATGAGGAAACTTAGTGATAAAAGTACACCACTGAATCCAAAAGTACACTGAAAAAAGAGAACAAGAAAAATAGTGACAAAAATATAAAAATATTAAATAACAAAGGAATGAAAAATACTGAAAAGAAAGTAAATCAAATAACATTGTACTATAAGACAACCTCAAATTGTATAACATAAATGTGGTTGGAATTCCAAAATATGAGGTCAGTGTATAAAAAGATGCTGTTAAAAAACTGGTAGATTTCCCCAAAATTTTGCTTAAAAGTACAAAGTGCTCAGTAAGTATTAATTAGATGCACTAGGAGGAAAAGCACAAATCAAATAATCTCCAAATAAAACTGTTATAAATCATCATGAAGACAAATTTGTGTAAGTAAGCAGAGAAAACAAAGGCACATAACACGTGTAAGGAATAGCAAGCCAAAAGCATGCAACCTTTCAGATAGACTGTATGAAGGCTGTTTGTCATATTTTGCAACACTGTGTTTTTATTTTATTTTATTTCTCCTTCCTTCTTCCCTCCCTCCCTCCCTCCCTCCCTCCCTCCCTCCCTCCCTCCCTCCCTCTCTCTCTCTCTCTCTCTCTCTCTCTCTCTCTCTCTCACCTTACATTATAACACAGACTGGACTGGAATTCACTATTTGTCCTGGATCGCTTAGGCTGTTCTGGAAACCTAGGTAATGTTCCTCCCTCAGACACTAGCATGCTGGAATTACTGTCACATGTCACCAAACCAGGCTAGTTGAGTAGTGCCTGATTTCCCTTTTACATCTTCTACTTGCTGCTTCCTCTTTACAGTGCCTTTCTCTTACTGAAAATCCCATTCCTCACATAGTAAATAACATGTATAATTTGTATTAATTTAAAAATATTGAATAGTTTAAACACACAGACACTCACAGTACAACATAAAAACACTCTTGAGAACAAATGTATTCAATGATAACCTCTACAACCTTTAAAAAAGAAAAAGACCCTATGTGTTTTCCAGAAAATAAAAGAAAACAGTTGCCAACACTCCTTATAACATGTCATTCCAAAAACAAAAACAACAACAAAAAAACCCAAACCAAACAAACAACCCCCCCCCCAAAAAAAAGCAGTAAAGATGATTGCAGGTCAGTTTTTTCACACACAGATATTACATAATTTGAAGAAATGCAGGGAATCATTGCAGCCTTAAACAGAAAGTTAAGAAGTCTTTATAAAAAATCTACCTGGTAAATAAAATCTCCATAATCTCAGGAATAGCATGCTGCATTTACATAGGAACTTGACCATCAGAGTTCATAAAAATAGCAGGGGGTTTTGTTATAAAAAATACACAAATTTCAGAATATCTTTATGAATTTAAATAAGATCTCCAAAAATATTAGAAACAGTAGTGAAACAACGGTAATGTTACAAAGAACATCAGTGTCCATAGAGATGTTTCAGTTATTCAAAGCAGGTGCATTTCTTACAGAAGACCAAAGCTTGGTTCCATGCACCAATGTCTTATGGCTCACAATTGTCTATCACTCCAACTCCAGGGAATCTGACACCCTCTTCTTAATTCTGTAGGCACCTCCACACACATTTGTTCACATACTTGTAAAGAGAAGTCTTAAAAAAAACCTCATTTATTAAAAAATAAATAAGAAAAGTGCATCAGTGTAAAAGTGCTAGTCAAAATTCTCTGGTACAGGGAAGCAGAATTCCCTAGATCTTGGAAATATGGCAAAACGTCCTGCTATTCAGTTTCAACTTCATTCATAACTTGTTCAGCCCAAGAGGTCTTAGAGAAATGGAAGCATACAGCTTAGAAAGAAAACTGCAATATTCTCCAATCCATATGTCCTTGTTGAAAATCTTGAGCATTTTTCAAAATTCTATTATTAGCAAGTGGATTTATTGAGATTGTGATATTAAGTGATAATGAGTAAAAATAGATCTTATGACTACAATGAACTTTTTGTAACTGAATGTTTAAACCATGGTTTACACTGAAATCATAAAACATGAAATATTTCAGAGGCTTGTATAGAATATGTGTAAAATCTGAACACTGAAAACCACAGAACATTGACAAAAAAATTAGAAAATGCCTAAGTAAATATTCAAATATAACATGCTATAAGTTTGAAAACCTGTTATCTTTTACCATGATAATAGTCTACCAATTAATCTGAAAACTGAATGTAATTCTATGCACAGTTCAAAAGGTTTTTTCTGTGCACATTGCCAAGGTACTTCTGCTATTGAAGTGGAAAAAGAAAAAAAAAAAAACACAAAGAGTCCAATTAGTTTGAAAACAATCAGAGATGGAGAATGTATGAAGTGACTTTAAAGTTTAATGTAAAGCTTCAGTACTCTGCACAGTGTCATTTGGAATAAGGGTAGACATATTGATCGATGGACTAAACAAGGACACCCTCTACACAGATGTGATTAATTACAGATGAAGAAAATTACTAGGGGAACTAAAAGAGGAAGTAATCTTTTGAACAGCTAATTACTGAACAATTAATTCTTATTTATAAAAACGAATTGTGACTCTACTCCACAATACATGCAAATATATATCATAACTCATACATCATCACAGAACTAAAAGGAGTAGCTAAAAATCACACAATTGCTAGAAGAAAAAAAGCTTACTTTTACATTGGCCGAAGATTTCTCAAGTAAGACACAGACAAGGGAATCATTAGTTTTCCCTTTGGCAAAAGATGCCATAAAACAAAAAGGGAAATTGCAGACTAAGAGAAAGTATTCAAAAACCACTTTTAAATATTTGTGTTCCTGAGATGTAAAAATGTGTAAGTTGATGGTATGGTAAAAACCTAATAAAACCTCAGGCAAAATACCTGGACATATTTCACAGAAAATTTGACAATTTTGCCAGCAAACACTTCAAAATATGTTTACCATAATTACTTATGGGGAAAGGAACATTTCCAACGCTGTGAGATCCCATGTTCAAGAGACTGCACAACTTCAGTGCTGGTGATTATGGGCAGAAGCAGACTGTCCTCCACCACACATTCTGGATCATTCACACTGAAAAAAATATATTTTGCCATTGTCTTATAAGATTAATTTTTACCCTTTCATGATTCAGTGCATTTCCAAAAGAGAAAATAAGTTTGTCTACCTAAGGCTTTATGCACAAATATACATAGTAATTTCTACAATTGCCAAATTTTCAGGTAAGTAAGTATTCAATTATTAATAAGTATTTTACCTGTGATTAAAAGCATGTGTACACGCAGGGTGTGATGGACGACACCTTTATTCACAGCACTTGAGGAGACAGAGGCAGGCAGATCTCTGTGAGTTTGAGACCAGATGACCTACAAAATGAGTTCCAGAACAGCCAAGGCTACCCAGAGAAACTCCGTCTCAAAAAAGAAAAAAGCATGTGCATATATCCAGTAGATTATTATTGCTCAACAAACTCTCATGTCATATTATGTGAGAAAAGCCAGCAAATACAAAAGCATGCGATGATTTCATTTGTGGTGTTCCAAGGACATAGGTATACTATCACAAACATATCAGTGGTTGTCAGGAGTTGAATGAGGCAGTGGGATGTGTCACCAGATTGTCACGAGGGAATGTGGGGGTGGTGGTGGTAATGTAATATGATGACAGTTTGGGTAATTACATTACTGGACATAATTTGTTAAAACTCTTAGAATTGTACACTTAAACTTAGCTAAATTATTGTTCTTAAATTATACTTCAATCTAAGACTTAAAATAAGATATAGGAATCTATATTCAGACAGATCTTAACAAGTAGACTGTCAGTTGTATCATTAAGGATATTTCCCAGTAATTGGTTCAAAATTGTCTGCTGCTGAGGTGGATTAAAGCAAACTAAGAAAAGAACTTAATATTGTTTCAGAGAGAAACTGTTGAAGGGTAATCCTGGAATAGAAGCACATAAGGGGAATAGAACATCATAGTCAGAAGCTTAAAGCTTCTGATATTTAATTAAATTGGGCCAAGCAGTAGCACTTGCTGGTTACTACAGTGGTGGTAACACATTGTACATGCACCTTTAGAGACTCATAAAATTAAAATGTTTTACTGTAGCCTCAAGGACCCAAGTACCTGAGAGATCATCAGGCCATGGGAAAAAGACTTCCAAGTTATTATATGTATAACATGGAAGTCATCAGAAACAGGAATGGTGTCCAGAATGAAAAAGAACTCTCAAGTCCTTAGCATTACTCTGGAAGCCTACTTTTTTTCCCTGGGGGGGAGTTGTACATTCTGTAACTCACTCACCATTGTGTTAGAGTATAGAACTTCTCTGGAACCTTTTTTTTTTCATCGAATACTTATGAGAGATTTTTAAACTACCTATTGAACAGACGAGTATGTTCAGTTATTTTGTACAGTGTGTGACTTATTGTAGACATTAAGTAAATATTTGTTGAATAAAATCACGGTAAAGTTAATAAATAGGTATTGTTAGATGGAATCAGGAATAACAGATACCTCAGATGTTCTGTGAGTCAATCAGGGTAGTGGAGCCTGACGTGACTAAAGGAAGACAAGAAAGCACAGGATGCAGTCAGCTACTCTGGCTTTGGCTTTGCACTCACAGTGCACCTTCATGTACTAAGCTTCAAATTTTTTCCATATATGAAATAAAGGCAATAGGTGGAAGTAGTACCTCGTCATTGTATCCATCTTATTTATCTTCCTGCTTCTCTTCCTCCTGTTCCTCTTGTCACCTTTCCTTTGCCTCCTATTCCTCCTCCTCTGTCTCTCCTCTCTCTTCCTCAAGATTACATAATGTTAATAGGCTGCTTCATCTCCTGTCTCATCCAACAGTGTGTTGATTACTTGTTCCACCTCATCTACCTAACATCTACTCCTTATGGTCTTAAGATACTAAGAAGAGAGTTACTGTTTACCAAAGCAGGAGCACACACCAGGGCATTATAAACTACTCAGTTAAAATTAAGGAAACCTCATTATAAAGACTATTCAGTTTGACCAAAGAAAATGAACACAGTTCTTTCTGTTCTTAGCAGAAGTAAAACTATGCAGTTTTTTTTAAAAATCGCATGTTCCCTGAAACTTTGATTATACATGTCTGTCTATTTGTAGGGGTTCTTGCAGCTCTTCCCTTCATAATTGAGTAATACCTTTTCACAACAAAGCTAGACCTAAGTTATCTAGAAACTGACTATTGTTTACTATAATAGAACCAAAATCTAGACTGTGAATTCAGACTCATTCCTCTAATTCCAACATTTGGGCAGCCAGAGGATAGCCAGGAACCTGAGGCCAGGCTGGGTGGCACAGTGAGCTTTGGACCAACTTGAATAGAGTGAGGTCTCAAAATATAACAACATAGAAATCAGAACTAATCAGGAAAAAGTAAGCAAAAATCGAATAATTTTACCTTTACATGCATAAATTCTATATTGCACATGGTGTGTGTGTGTGTGTGTGTGTGTGTGTGTGTGTGTGTGTGTGTGTGTTTCTGTGTGTGGATACTTGATTTGTAGCAGAATAATTTTCACTTACTTAGGCTTGTTGACTGTTTTGGGGCATAATTCTATTATGCTGAATTATCTGATTTTCCCACAAAGAGCTGATTAAAGCAAGCAAATTAAAAGACTGGAGAAAACTAACAACTGTGATAATTAACAGTTTTTCACAGATTGTACATTTCAATAGCTTAGCAATGCATTGTTTATAGCTTCATGAGTGCAATGAAATTTTAATTTTGCTAAAACATGCTTCATTGATAAACAGTTACCTTTGCAATAAGTAAATCACTGCATCTTTATAAACCATTCCAAGCATTAAAAAAAAATCAGAAATTAGGGCTAGAGAACTTTCTCGTTAGAAGAATATTTGCTGCTCTTCCATAAGACCCAGTTTTTTTCCCCAGCACCCATGTTAAGTGGCTCACAATTGCCTGGACCTACTGCTCCAGAGGATTTGAGACCCTCTTCTGAACTCCAAGTTCACCTGTACAAATATGGCATATACACAGTTACGTAGACATGAACATAAATGACAAATTAAAAAAATATATATTCTCATATCATCCTTTGTAAGCAGTACCTGTAGTCTTAGGCATTGAATTAGACATATTGGAATGTTGATAACTATGATTCTGCAATGGCACCAAGTAGAACTTCAGTGTTCAAACTTCACTTTGACTTGTTTCTTTGTTTGTTCTGTAGTTCAGGCTAGCCTCAAACTCTCCTGATCCTCCTCTCACCTTCCTGATTTTAAAACTAATCCGAAAATCCTTACTTGAACTTTTAGCCACATGTGTTTGCATAATATTTTATTAATTATGCTATATTATAGTATTATACTCTATTGAATATACATTATATATATATATATGTATATTCTGTATTTTCTTAACATAAGGAATTGGGATAGCCTCATTCTATGCATAATATGAAGATGAATAATAAATACTTAAGACAGGAATTTGAGGATATTAAGATTGCTGTGTGAATGATGTAATAACCAGATTCTCTTCTGTGCAAACAGCTTTAAGTGCATTGTTCTGTTACAAAGACATTACTGTCTGAATATCGACGCTCGTTCCGTTAAATATGGGATACCATAGTGAGGTTTGTGATTTATATATCCAACTTCCTAGCCTCATGTACACTTTTCCTTAGGAGCCATCGTCTCCTTGTAAAGCTTGATGGAGGCCAGTGTGGTTTTGTGGTTGTCATTAACACTGTGTTATCTTAGTCTGTTTAGCTCTCAGCTTGGCTACACAAGAAAGGACTATCTAACTGGGACTGGAGAAATGGCTCAGTGGATAAAGCAATTATTATGCAGTCCTAAAGGCCAGTTAAAAGTGGGAAGGCCTGTAATCCCAGCAGAATTAAGTGATCCTAAGACAAGCTGGATAGATACACATCCCAAGACCATATGCTCCAGGCTTATACCATAAAGTAGAAGGTGATGGAGGAAGATCCCCAAATACAGCTTTGGTCCTCTATATGAATCAGTGTGTACCTGCATTCACATGTATGCCCAGCTGCATGCTAACAACCACACAGACACCACATATACATGCCAAAGAGAAGGAATAGAAATAGAAGGAGACAGTAAGAAAGGAGAAGGAGCAGAAGCAGAAGAAGGAGGAGAAACAACTCCTAACAGTCCCAAGATAGGATCTTTGGAGTTTGGGTATCCTGTTTCAGGTGTAAAGGACATTAGTATATTATTTATGATCCCATTGCACTTCTAAACATCTTGAGGAATCCAAGAAGATGTCAGAAAACTCTTTTCGAAGGTAAGTCCTGTTAGTTTTAGATTTATTAGTATTTGCTCATTATAATCGCGTATGCACTATGATATCAAACAACTAAGATAAGCATTTTGCAGAGAATAAAGGCTAATTTTGGCACACAATTTCATTCTGTGCTTGGTTTGCCCCATTGCTTTGGACCTATCACAGGCTAGCCTAGAAGGGGACTTTGTGACAGACAATTAAAAATAAAAATAAAAAAGACCTCTCATATCACTAAGGGATAAAAGAGAGAAGAGCCCAAAGTCCCACATAACCCATTGAGTGACTTAAAGACCCCATAGAAATATTTGAGTCCTCAAGGATCCTTGTCTGGACTTGTCGAGAACACTCCAGATCCAAATTATAGCAGAAATTAAGAGATTTTTAAAAATACTTAGATAATGTAAAACTGCATAATAAACTCACTAAATATTATGAATAGTGTTTCTTTAAAAATAGTTACAGTGTCAAGTAAACAGAGGAAACAGTAACTTTTTTTTTTACCATTTTTATAAATCTTAACTTTTGGCTGAAAAGAAGTCAGATTCTAAGGTCAACATCTATATCCAACCTCTTGAAGTATCAGCATCATCTGGTGCATGGGAAACTCCTTAGCTCTTTGATGAACAGGAAAGTGAGCCCAGAGAATGGTACTTGATAACAGAAGCACAAGAACCAGAAGAGGTGTAATGTGGAGGCCTCAATGAGCCATTCCTGGATGGGAGCTAGAGAGAGCTGCCAGTGTGCATCTGTCAGAGAGCTCTGGGAAACCGTGGGTGGAGGAGAGCTGCTGGTAACAGTTAAGAAAGGGCAGACCTCTGTCCTCTATCCATATGTAACTGAGTCCTCCCCATGACCAATGAACCTGAAGGAGAATTCTCCCTTAGTGCCTCCAAAGAGAAGTGGAGCTCTGCTGACACCTAGATTCAACCTGCTGCTGAGATGAAAAAGTACATGCTGCTTTATACCACTCCCACTGCAGACAAGTGATACACCTACTAACAAGTCAAGTGGAAAAGCTTTTTTATTTGGAGCAATACATATGGCAAAAAAATGTTGGGCAAAATTCAGCAACATCTTATCTGAAAACCTTTATGAAGCTTGAATTCATGGTCGCATCCATGGGAGGCAAAAATGGAGATCATCCTTACTGCCAAAGGACTGAGTGCAAAGATTTCTCTCTAAAACTTTTGCTTATTTTATTTCATTTTATTTTATGTGTATGGGTGTTGGCCTGCATATATGCCTGTGCACGATGTGTGTGCCTTTTGCCTGAGGAGGCCAGAAGAAGTAAATGCATCCCCTGAGACTGGAGTTACAGATGGTTATGAGACACCATGTAAGTGTTGGGAATCAAACCTGGTCTTTTGAAGAGCAGCCAGTGCTATTCACTGCTGAACATCTTGCTAGCACTGAATGCATTTCATGTAGGTAATGTTGATATCAGAAACACAATTCAAAATTATCAGTTGAAACCATTTGTTTTTACTTTATGATTTGAAATATTCTTTTTTTAAATGGGGGTGTTAAAAGAATGAAATGTCAAAATATCAGGTTAATAGGGAACATTTACAAATCTTAAATCTGGTCAAGATTTGTTCTTAGAATATACAAATAATTTCCAAAACTCAAATAGGAGCAAACAACCCAATGGAAAGCAGTGACCTTTGAGCTAAATTTTAAAAATGTGGACAGATGCCGGGTGGTGGTAGCGCATGCCTTTAATCCCAGAACGCGGGAGGCCGAGGCAGGCAGATCTTTGTGAGTTCAAGGCCAGCCTGGTCGCCAAAGTGAGTTCTAGGAAAGGCGCAAAGCTACACAGAGAAACCCTGTCTCGAAAAACCAAAAAGAAAAAAAAATGTAGACAGAAAAGCAGTGACCTTTGAGCTAAATTTTAAAAATGTAGACAGAAAAGCAAACTGAAAGGGAACTGTTATTCTCAGGAAGAAGTAAGGCATTAAAAAATATTATAAAAGTAAGAAAAATCAGGGTTAAATATATGATGCTAAATTCACTGTATATTGTACTTATGGTGCTTTTTAGTTTTGCCTGTAAGTTGTGGCTGCCTGTGCAGTAGATAGCTATTAATTCTTATCTTTCAAAAATACTATCGTCAAATGAGATCATTTCTGTGGGTGTAATTTTTAACTGTAAGTTATCATGAGAGGTATCATTATCCTTAAAATGTCATTGTAATTATTATTATGAGTTTCTAACACCATCATCAATACAGAATATTGTAATTATTATTGTGGAAGATGAGTTAATATGTTTTCATCAAAATAAAATGAAACAGATAAATAATACATAAACATTGTTTTGAAAATAATTTTGAGCTAGCTGTGTTGAGACATTCCTAGACCCTACTTTGGGGGTGCCTGATGTAGAACTGTACCTCTGATGAGACAACAGAAAACAGGGGCTTTATTTATTGCATTTCATAGATGTATAGCAGAGTCCTCTGCAGCAGGCTTTCTCGGACTGCCAACCCCCAAATCATGACATGGAGACATATTAGTTATGAATGCGCAGCCCTATCTTATTTATGCTTGTGCCACTAGCTCTTATAACATAATTTGACCTGGTTCTCTTCACCTAAATATTGCCTTGGGTCTTTTTTTTTTTTTTTTAATTTATTTTAATTTATTTTGCAATACAATTCAGTTCTACATATCGGTCATGGATTTCCTTGTTCTCCCCCCTCCCGTCCCCCTCACCTTCCCCCCAACGCCCCCCCCCCCCCATTCCCATCTCCTTCAGGGCAAAGCCTTCCCCACAGACTGAGGTCAACCTGGTAGACTCAGTCCAGGTAGGTCTAGTCCCCTCCTCCCAGGCCAAGCCAAACAATCCTGCATAGGCCCCAGGTTTCAAACAGCCAACTCATGCAATGAGCACAAGATCTGGTCCCACTGCCTGGATGCCTCCCAAACAGATCAAGCCAATCAACTGTCTCACCCATTCGGAGGGCCTGATCCAGTGTGGACCCCTCAGCCATTGGTTCATAGTTCATGTGTTTCCATTCATTTGGCTATTTGTCCCTGTGCTTTATCCAACCTTGGTCTCAACAATTCTCGCTCATATAAACCCTCCTCATTCTCGTTGATTGGACTCCCAGAGATCTACCCAGGGCCTAGTCATGGATCTCTGCATCCAGATCCCTCAGTAGTTGGATGAGGTTTCTAGCACAACAACAGCTCGAACTGCCTTGGGTCTTTTTACATCTCTTTCATTCTGTGTGCCCTGCTTTCCTGCTTCCTCCTTGTCTGGCTAGCTGAAGGCTGCCTGGTTGGCCGGCCCTGGGTGACTTCCTCTTTTTCTCCCTAGTTCTCCATTCTTACACTCTCTCTTGAGCCTAGATTTCTTCTCCTACTTATTCTCTCTGTCCTCTAGCCCTACCTAGCTCTCTGCTGCCTAGCTATTGGTCATTCAGCTCTTTATTAAGAACAATCAGATGCCTTAGGCTTGCAAGGTGAAATGGCAACACACATTTACATAGTTAAACAAATGCAGCATAAACAAATGTAACAAATCTTTACATAGGTAAAGTAATATTCTGCAACATAAACAAGTGAAACCCATCTTTGCACAGTTAAAGTAGTATTCTGTAACATAAACAAATGTAACACATCTTTACATAGTTAAAGTAATATTCCAAAACAGCCCTCTGCTGACATGCTCTGGAATGCTTAAAAAGAGTAAGAAATAACATGGTTGCTTTCCTAACACTTGAGAGTGTTTCACTGTTATGGTAGAATCAAATCCATTTCAACTTCCTTACTTCCTATCATAGTCTAGGAAAATCCCAGGTCATCACTTCTCTTCTAGTCACAATTTAAAAGTCAAGTAATATTCCTATCTGGTCTTTTGCATCTGAAAAAAAATGGTAAGCAAAACATAGAAAAAAAAGGTTCATTGTAATAGGGACGTTGATATAGAAACACCTAGAGTTCAATGGTGGCAAAGCCAGAATTCTACTGATGTCCAGATTTGAAAAAAATAAAATAATAAAAATCCTTGTAAAATCTTCCTTTGGTTCTTACTTTCTTGTAAATTTCATGTACAATATTTCCATAAATCCTCTCCATACAGAAATTACTCAAAATCCTATTCTTCATACCCAAGAACAACAGTTACTTCAGTAGAATCAGCAAATGAGGCTTTGTTCTGTAAGAAATTAGAATTCAAAAACTCTCCAGGAGTTCCTAAATTTCTTTGATCATCTATTGGGAAAAAATGTGAGCACATAATTCCAATATCCTTCCCTGTCAGAAACTAACTTTTGAAGACTAGACAAGTCTTGCTTGATCAGAATGCATTATTCTAAATTGGAGCCTCACTGACCAAATTAAATGCAGGCAGCCTTCTGATGCAAATTCATAATATTCTAAGTGGAAAATATGAGTTCATTGAGGAACTGACACTATTGATCTTGCTGTCATCATAAAGAGCTTTAAACATCAACCACTAACAGTGGTGAGGTTAGCTCCATTCAGACTTTTTGAAGTTGATGCTTTGCAGTGACAATGAGGAAAATTATAGGGAGACAGGAATGGATGTGCATTGTGCATACTCTAATATCGTCTAACCAACAGGTACCAATTCACGGATTGAGTTCCTAGGATCAAATAGGTGTTTAGAAGCAGATTTTGAAAAAATAATTACAGAGTTACAGTGTCACCCCAAGTCCATTTCTGCACTTAACAATGACTAGTTTAAGATTTTGTTCTGTTCTTTTTTCCATCTAGAAGTAGCATGTTTTATTGGCTACTTTTAAGTTAATATTTATTAAGATAAAGGGTGATTAAAATATACAACTGAAATATCATCATATTGTTTTCAAATTCATACTCACTGTGTTTAAAAAACTCACACTTTTGTATGTACATGTATATGAATATGCATATATATTGTTACTCTGGAGGTAGTCTTTAGTCCAATGCCTTCAGCATGGTAATTATACACTGTATCACTGACTTATATCCCTGTCCCATCTCTCTTCAAATAACATTCTAATATATTTATAGTATTCAGTTATTTTATTATCTATTACTGAAGTTCATTAGTCATATGGGTCCTACATAAACATTTTGCAAAAGCACATGTTGACTTAATTTCAAGTGAATTCCTAAAAGAATTAAAAACAAATCACAAAGTCCCTAAAATCATACTCTTCCATTATTTTGTTTCTGTAACTGTAATTTTGCTGTGTACATAAATAATTCATTAAAGGTTAGAAAATACACTATGCATATTGGAATTATCAAACTTCTTGTTTTTGTTTGTTTGTTTTTGTTTTACATGGGGTTTCAGTATGTATAACACATTGACTTCAAAGGCACAGATATCTACCTGCCTCTTCCTCCTGAGTCCTGGGATTAAAGGGGTATGCCACCAAGCCTCTCATCTGTCCCCTTGTTTGGTCACACATAGCTGGTTGACTCTCAAGACCAAAAATCCATTCTGTAAAATACTCATTAATTATAGCTTTTGGGGACTATCCATTATATAAATGGATATATCCTGTACATATTGTGTGTGTGTGTGTGTGTGTGTGTGTGTGTGTGTGTGTGTGTGTGTGTGTATAACTTGTTGCCAAATCTTGCATCAAGTTCTGCAGATTTCTCTTGTTGTTGAAACTCTAAGAATATTTTAAATTGCGTCAGCCACAATGTGCATAAACTCACCTCAGAAGCATCCTGGTACTTCTGATGCATGAAATAATTCTTTTAAGCAACAAGCAGAATGTATTTAATAGATATAAAGTGAAAAGGGAAGACACAAGAACAGAGACACCTAGAGGACTGCCAGAAATTTCATTGCACTGAGTGCTTATTTAACTGTGCAAAGATCACATTTGGCATAGGAATCACATTCTTTGCAGAAGCTGACTGCATTGTTCAGCAGATAATTGCTTTTATGGCTAATGCATCAGACTGAAGCTGGAGCTTTATGACACAATTCATTTGCTGAAACCATATTGCTGAAAATCCAAGTAGTTTAAGGGTACATTTGAAGACATGTTTTAGCATGATTTGTGATTCATCAAGCACACAGTACTGATGATAGAATATTAGTGTAAATAATTGGTGACTTGCTTTTCTTTCTAAATTATAGGTTCTGTTCCTCCCTAAACTGACTCAGATTGTCAAGAGAGGTCTTTGAATGGGATCATTTAAGAAAGTTGATTCAAGACAGATCTCTTGGCATACAAGTATGCCTTTATGTGTGGTTAAGATATCTTTGCCGCCTTAGGGAAACGTGTTTAAAGGCCAACATTGTCTACATTAATGTGCTGACCCCTGGAAGGAGGAATAAGGAACTAAGACAGACATGAGCATGGGATTGCACAGAATTCGAGCAATAGTATTAATTCAATTCACAGAAGGTTGACTGTGTGTTCAGGTGTAATTGACAGTGTCCCTTTGTATGGAATACTGAAGTGATATCCATCAACCTCACTGATGTTTGTTCTTTTTTTTCTGTTTTAAGATTCCATAGGATAAAACAAAAGGCTGATTAGATTTCTTTACTTATGATTTCCTCCCATGTTTTTCTGCACCCTAGTCTTTGAAAATAAATGCTGGACCCAGTGAGAGGCACTGTCCAAAGGTATGCTATGAGCACTTATAACAAGCATTGACATCTTTGCTTGTCATTCGTGATCATGTTTTCATAGGTTGCTTTTGCTCTTACAGCTTGAAAACATTTGGATGTTGTTCTCTTGATTAATTTAGGAAAGGCACAGACTTGCCTTGTAGGCCATTTGATTGAACGGCATTTAGCCAGACATTATGTCCTTAGGAATTGGAAGTATCAAACTTAGCTGTGAGATGAGAGTCTTGCAGACTCTGACACGGAAGCTGGTATGCTCTCAACAAGCTGCCCTTCCTTTAATACTTGCTTTCTGCAAGACCTTCCTACCTAGGAGCATTAAGCCATTATTACTCTTTCACTTAGAGACATTGCTGAGAATTCATGCCTTGTCATGTTGAACTGGGCTTACCATGCTGCCTCATGCAGTATGTGTGTTGACACTGCACTGCTCTTCACTGTGTGCCACTCAGTCTTATCCTGTCCCCTGGGCTCTGTATGCAGAAGGTCTTTTCACCACATGACTTCATGAACAGTGTTTGTGGGTATTATTTGATTATAATAATGATAACTTCTCCAACACAGTAGCATTGGGCTCAACCACACAGCATATTCTTAGGGGCTGCAGTATGAAGTATGGAAGGATGAGAACTGTCATCACTGGGAAACAGTAGGTGGTGAATTCAATCTGTGGATTAATAGCAAGCAGGCTTAAAGGGTTTTCAGAGGGGAAAAAAACAGTGTATGGGTTTATAACCATTAAAGAAAATAGTTTGGAAAATTTACTGCATAAGCTCCATTTCAAGGTAGCATTTACTATCAAAAAGCTATGCCTCTCACTCTTTTTCTAACAATGTACATATACAACTTACTTAAAGTTTCCCTTAAGAGGTGTCAAATTGAATAAAACCCCTATTTAAAGGCCTTGCTGGATTGCTCTTTCATGCCCACGGGTGTGCTCTGTAATGCTGCACTTCTCTAAGTAACCTACTAATCTTATCTTTTTAAAAAGGAATTCTTTAAAGCGCTATGTTCTCTTGTAAATAGACTTCTGCATAGGCATCCCTCTAGCCTTCAAACTGGAAGACCACGTGCAGAGAGAGCCCCAAAGCTTCCTAAAGTAGTTTGTGCTTTTACCTTTCTCATGTTTCCCAGGTCTGAATCCATTAGAAGCCAACAGAGCCCTTCTGTGTCACTGTCCCTCCTGGCTGTCAGCACACTGTGCATACAGATAATGCAGCCAGAAGGCATTTTGATAAAAAAAAAAAAAAAAAAAAACAGCTTTCAAGATCTATTCTTTGGAAGGCATTTGTATACTCATTATGCAATTCTTTTTTATATCCATGGAGAGTTCTGTAAATAAAACACTGCGGTCATGTGTTCCAGTAGTTGATGACAGTCATTTCAGACAGAGCAATTTCTTTCTGTATATGTCTTGATAGTACATAGCCAGACATGAAAAAGATAATCTCAAGTCTTTGTTCATGGTGATTGCAGCTGTCTGATTTGGCCAATAAAGTGTAATGGCTCCAAGACTCTCTGGTGGAAATATAGGTTTCTGTTTGCATATAGACCTGTTACTGGCCCAAAATGACTTATTTCCTAAGGTAAGCAACAGGGAAGTCTATTTATCTCAAGATAATGGTCATCCATGTGCTGCCATTTTAATTATACAGGTATGATTACTTTGTATCTTGCCCACATGAAACATTTGCAAATGGGTATTTTGCTAGGTGACATAATTTGGAGGTACAATCTGATCTGAGCATTTGAGGAAGAACAAAGCTGCATGGTCCAAATAAGAAGAAATATCATCCCCCCCCCAAAAAAAAAAAAAAAACATGCACAGAGATTTAGATAGGAAAGTATGCTTCTATGGTTGTCTTGTCAACTGCCTATGGTGGACAGACTTTCCAAAGGTGAAGGAACATAGAAGAATGAATCGAAACATGGCACAGGGTCTTAAAAAAAAAAAAAAGGTGATTTGGCTCTGAACTTATAGGCATTAGTGACCACTGCAAGATTATTTTCAGGAGGTGTGTGATGTAATTCAATTTACCTAGTAGGAGTATTGCAGAAAGGGTAGAAGGGTGAGCTATTGGAGTATGTTTTATTCTTTCTTGATGGATATAAACAATCACAGCATTTGGGACCAGATTCCAAATAAGATATTGACATTACTTTGCATGTATATAAATGATAACCTTGTCGTGGATGATTGATTCATAAATAAAGTGCTGATTGGCCAGTAGCCAGGCAGGAAGTATAGGCAGGACAAGGAGAGAGGAGAATTCTGGGAAGTGGAAGGCTGAGGCAGAGAGACACTGCCAGCCACCAGGATGAGAAGCAGATGTTAAGATACGGGTAAGCCACAAGCCATGTAGCAACTTATAGATAATAGAAATGGGTTAATTTAAGATATAAGAACAGTTAGCAAGAAGCCTGCCACGGCCATACAGTTATAAGTAATATAAGTCTCTGTGTGTTTACTTGATTGAGACTGAGCAGCTGCAGGACTGGCAGGTAAGAAAGATTTGTCCTGACCTTGGGCCGGGCAGGACCAGGAAAACTCTAGCAACATAACTTAGAACACATGATCCAAATTTCAAGATTTTAACCATTATTCTGTTTTCTTACAAGTATTAATGATTGAAAATATGACTCTTACAAAAAGTCTTACCCTGAATTTATGATTTTTGTTTATCTTGTTTGTTTCTTGAGGAAAGTTTTCGCAATGTAGCCCTGACTGTACTGGAACTTAGCAGGTAGAACAGGCTGGCCTGGAACTCAGAGGGACCGTTGTCTCTGCCTCCCAGATACTGCCATTAAAGACCTCTGCTGACAAACCTGAAATTTTATGATTTGGTAAAGAACTAATCATTGAAAATTTCCAAAGAAAGCAAATAAAATAAGCATTTTCAAGCGTTCTATTATATGATATTAGAATTTTCAAAACATCTTAGATAAGGATTTATGTTTTCCTTTCCCAAGTTTAACCATTAAATAATAAAAGTTAATGTTGTTAAAAGAATACAACAATGTGCTATGTATAATAAATATTTAAAAGTATCTCCAAATTATATATTATTATCCATCCTCAGATCCATATGCTACCCTTTGAAATACATTGGCACATAATGAAAAGAAAAAAAAACTGAGAATATGGACAATGACTTTCTGTTCATTAAAATTTACTGTTTCCATTTCTATTTTGAGCATAGTAATAATTATTATTTATCTCTTGCCTATACATATAATGGGCATAGATTTTTAGAACACAATAAGCCATGTTTATTATATGCAATATATTGTTACCAGCATATTATGCACTTCTTTGTGGAATGAATTAATAAATTAATGAATAGGCAAGCAATATGCTCATTAAACAAAACTTTAATATCAAGATGAGCCATTTGTTGTCTAAACATATTATGTTGTCTATGGTCCCCATTCTGGGAAATTTTTAATATTCTATTCTTTTCACACATTTATAATATAAGCCTCATAACAATTCTGTGTCTGGGTGTTATCACCAGAGAGATTAATAGTTTGTAGATATGAAATTGAGAAAGTTAACTTTATCTTCTGAAAATGTGTCTCTTTTCTAATACCCCAAGGAAGAGCTAGTGTTACCAAAAGATTAGTTCAAAATTGTCTAAGTCCTTTGCAGACTTCCCTAGAATTGGTCTTCCTCCTTTCTGTTCCTGTATGAATTCTACATACCTATTAGTAAGTAGTTTTGTCAACTATTCTACCAAACCACCACTACCAATCTCTTTCAGGATACTTCTGTATATGTATGAACACGTACGTGCATTACTACTATCTAATTGTTTATATATTCTTATGCAGATCCTGTTTTCTTTTATTTCATATGAACATCATTGGGAATGGCCTATTGTCTATCCAAAGAGCCATCCTCATGACAGTCACCTCAGACTGTTTTACTAATCAACATAGTAGAGCTAATGCTAAGGAGCAGGTTAGATCCAGGCACAATGGTGTATGCCTTTACTTTCAGCTGCTCAGCAAGCTGAAGTTGAGTGGACTACCTGATCATTTCAGGTTCAGACCAGGTCAGAAGTGGGGAGATTCTGGATTAAATGTACCACGTGATCTATCCACCAATTATTCTGAGAGTTATGTCTTTTGCGGGTCTGATCTCTCTTTTATTCCTTTCAGAGGCTTGACCATGAGGACTTGCAACATCATCAGGCAGTGTAGTAGGGCCTTAGTGCTTAAAATACTTTCAGTCATTGCCTGGAGGCAGGTTGCAGTCTATGGAGGGAGAGTTCCACAAATCAAGTAAGCGTTAAAGGGGGAAAGAGTTGCTAAGATGCTGGGCTACATGAGTGTATTTATGTAAGTTCTATCATAAACCTAATCAAAAATTGAAGATTTTGGCTACCAGAGGAGGAGAAGTTTGAGGGAATGCTCTAGGACCAGAAGACAGAGTAATAGGAGGATGTTTATATGACTCATGTCCTGTGTCTTATTGTTCATTTCAAATCTCATTCCTAAAAGCCAGGTATATATGACTATTAAGGAAAGCAGGTTTGACAGGAGACTTGAACAAAATGCAGAGCCCAATCTGAACTGAGTACCTGTTCAGAGAGATGACTGGTTCTGTCCTAAATATTTTGGATGACTAAGTATTTTATTACAACCAAAAGTGAAATTACTTTATAATTAAAATACAAAATGTCAGTTATAGATGTATGCTCTTTATTTCTGAACTGTGTGAATTTGATTTTGTGAAGATGACTACAAATCATGTATTTTATTTTTATACTTACTCTGGCTACCATGAGGAATTTAATTATATCTGAGTTGGGGATATGCAGAAAGCAGTTAGGAGGCAATCAAGGCATGTCAGAGAGAACTTTTAGCATCACAATCTCACAGCATAATTAAAGATGAAAAGAGCATGTTCATTTTAGCATCTTCAGGAGACAGAATTTGCGATATCAAATTATTGATAGGCACAAAATGAGATCATATGGTTCCCAGTTATCTGGCTTTGGAAATTTAGATATAAAATATAGAATGAGGCATCAGATATGAAAATATTTATAAGTTTAACATATTATAATATTTTCTTTTAAATTAACTCTAGACTAGTATGGATCTAAAGTCAAGAAAATACCAAAATGAGTATGTATTTCTGGAGGGCAGAAGAAAACCCTGGGCTGTCAGTCAAAATGTGGAGATATTAACATTGACATGAAAAATGAAGTCATAGAACTGAATGGGTTTACAAAGGAGAAAGGAATATAGAATAACAGTGATGGAAATCTGGGATCTGTAGAGGAAAACAGTAATATATCATGTCTTAGACATCTAGGCAATAAAGCTGTGAGGAAACAGGCAATGGGTCCATTAGGAGGAATACAGTTACTTAATCAAGTAACACAAAGACTACATAAGGATTTGATGTTCAATGTTTTGAAATGGTTAGAGGGGTGCCATATTAGCTATCAAAACCATGGTATGTGTGGACTTAGAAGAAACGGTGGCAGGGAGTGAGGAAATAAAGAGAGTAAGACTAAATAACCCTGAGATGATATCGACCTTTGAAACACACACACACACACACACACACACACACACACCACCACCACCACCACCACCACCAACAACAACAACAACAAAAACCCATGGCTATCTCAAAGAGCAAAGGAAATTAATGAGTAATTTGTTTGTACAAACAGTAAATATTTTAATTTCAATTTCAATTTTATCATTTTAGTTAGATGATTTTCATTTACATAATGATAACTAATGAAAATTAAAAGCTATTAAAAAAGCACAATAAAATAGTGAAATACATAGAGATGTGTTATAACAGAATGCAGCTGCTGAGGATTCCGGAGCATTACTGACAAGGAAAGAAAAGCTATCACATACTAAAATAATAATAAAAAAGATTTATTTTTGCTTATGTGTATATGTGCCATATGTGTGGGATTCCTGAGGAGGTCAGAAAGCCTTCACTAGAGTGGGAATATAATGACTGTGTGCTACCTGAAATGGGTAATGGGAACTGAGCTCTTATTCTCTTCAAGAGCAGGCAGTGCTCTTAACTGCAGAGCCACCTTTCCAGCTCCTGAAAGTAAATCTGAAAACAGTTCCTAAAAGAACAAAATCCATGATTTAAAAAAAAAATTAAATTAGCAGCTAACTGTTTTGTAGGTAGTTTTAGTTATTTGAGATAGGAAGCTAGGTTTACTTCCTGAAATGAACTAGTAGGTTATATGATAGAGAAAAGAGAGCCTGGCAGATACCTTCAGGAACACTAGGGATAAAAGGAAAGAGAGATGTGCAGGACCAGGTTGGAGTACAGATTCTAATGTTGCCCATTAAAGGAATCCCTGTTGAGTTTCTCCATATTCCTATGGCGAATAATTGAGCAGTGTAAAGAAGGCTGGAAAAATGGGGATCAGAAAAAATAGTGTTGAGAATTTCATATAAACATTTGGGTTGCCTTCTTGGAAGTGCTCACTTTAATTTCATATAGTTAGCAACTGACTCCCAGATTTTACCTTGAGTACTGAGTGACTACTATGCATATACAGAGAAGTATGGCCTAAAGATTGCCATACTGTTGGGGATTTTAGGACCTATACAACAAAAGCCCCCCAAAATGGTAGTTGAATTTGGGGTCTAGGAAAGATGTAACTGCAGTACAAGATCACTGGCTCCAAGAAGAGTGGTTTTCATCTATTAACAAGCCATGCACCAATGTCCAGCAATTTTGGCTAAGACTATGTAAAAAGAGGTTATTGAACATGTCCTGGTTTGTGGATTACTCTTCTGTTAGCATGATGAACTAATTGACCTAGCAGGACTCCCAGGAGAAGAGCTGTTTCTGCTTGGTTCATCTGGAGGACAATTTGTTGTTTCATTTCCTCTTCTGATCCCACTGGGGAAATTGAATTGTGAAGAGAGTACCTACTGGGAGCATTCAGAACATGTGATAGAATAAGTGACTTTTATTTCTTTCTTTATTCATTCATTTGGTACTGCTTTAATTAGCAAAAAAAAAAAAAAAAGGATAGCTTTATTAGTTAGGAATGTGCTGTGATTTTGCTTCACATGAATCAGTTAGTAAAATCATAAAGACCTGTCCAAGTGAGGATCCCTTCCAAGCACAAAACTTTCATGACATTTTAATTTGCAGTGTATGAGAAACTTTTTGTCTTCATAAGTGTTAGACATTCCATGCTTATACTGAAGACAATCAGTGGCTGCTAACTGTTAAAAACAAATTAGAAGTTTAGAAGAATTAATATTGGGGTCACATACAAATTTGAAGTTTTAATTTTGCCTCAGTAAAGATGAAGTTCTTCTTTATAATGATGTCCAAATATAGGTATGAATAGTTTATCCTCAAGTTTTAATACCCTCAGAAATTTCTAACCACATTACTTTTTTATCATTAGTGTGTGTACTTTTAGGCAGCCATGGGGATCAAGAAATATAAATATAACATTGAGTGCAGTTTGGTAACTTATTCTGTATGTTCATCCTGTGCCTTAATGAATTCTTAACTATGTGAAGCAGCCTGGTTTACATTCAATCTAAATTAAAACCTCACATGTCTTCATGAGTACAGTCTTGTCTTGAGAAGAATAGGCAGCAGAATGGAATAATATATGATTAAAAGTTCTGTCCTTGAAGAGGACAGTCAGGGTCCAAGTCTCTAATCAAACCGTCAGAAACATTGTGGCTCTGGACAATAGCTTACATCCCTGAATACCATGAGGTTAAACACGATGAGTGTTGATAGAAATGAAGCCCTGCTAGAAGAGACTGCTGTACATTTGGGACTTAACAGGGGCTACTAGTACTTATGAAATCTTTCTTGATGGTCTTGCACAACGCTTGATACAAGATGTGTGTTTAAATACATGGTTCGTAAAATAGTGGGTAAAAGAGAGAGAATGTTGCCTAGAAATTCTAGAGTCCTTATTCCATTCTTTTTCTCTTAGTCTTTGTCCTCCTTAGCAACCATTATTTTATTATCGATTTCTAGGAGATTAACTGTTTAAACATCTATTATTATTAATAGTTTGGTAGTATCCATTTGGGCTTTTAGGGCCGTGGTTAAATTATCCTAATTGAAAACACTCTATCAGGCACAAAAAATATTTCAAAACACAAAGTGAAGTCTTACATTGAAAACGTGCCAAGCTCAAAAGTATGCATGACTTCTCTTATATAAATTTTGTTCCTTTAAGTCCATGAGTCTTTAATAAGAATCAAAATTGTGTTTTACTTTAAAGAGCTAAATCACTGAAAGTGTTTTAGGAGATGTAGTTGTGGTAATGTTTTGTTTTCTTGTAGAGATTCAGGTGGGTTAATTTTGTTAATCTTCACTACAAGATAGACTTAGAAGTTTTAACAATTACAATTCAATATTATCTTTAAGCAACTTCAAAGGCTCTAATGATAACTATACCAGAAATAGCTTCAACAATAATTTTAATAAGGGAAAGGTTTATTTTTTTCAGGTTGTGGAAAATGAAACTATAGTGAAAACATTCTAGAATTTTCTCTTTTCTTTTTTTTTTTTCCTTTGGCTTAATCACATTTGCCATCTCTCTCAATGGCTTTGCCACTGCTTTTACTAGCTCTATTCAGCATCACTGCTTGGCAGGCATTGGTGGGGACTTGGCTTTGTAATCACAACAGCTTAGTTCAAAACAATCCAGCGGAACATCAGAACATGCAACTGGCAGAAACATGAAAGTATCTTTAGATGGCTAAGTGCTAGGATGTGAGATTTGTGATTGCCCATCTTTTGTGTTTGAGTAAAACTAAGGAATGGCAACTTGAGAAAAGTATGAATGTTCTGTACTCTCTGGCCTTTGACTGAGTTCTGGACTTGGAAATATTTGGGGAAAACAAGAAGTTTCTTTGCAAAGTTCAGGCCCCTAAGAATCTATAGTGGAGGAGAGCCAAAGACCGAAGATTTTATCTGCAGCACTTTGAAAAGCCCTTTCTGTGATCAAAAGAAAAGAAATGCAACAAAACACACTGATTGACAGTGCTTATGATAGCTAAGTCTTTTCAGCCAGACTCTGAGCTAGGGCTTCAGATGAAGGAAAGCAGAGGAAACAGAGCAGTGGTGATCAGCAACTCATTAACTCTACCTGTGTCAATCATAGTGTGTAATTAGTGCAAGTAAATTATGAAGTTCTGCATGACACATGGTTAGGTTTATGACTGGTGATGTGAATTTTTGCTTTGAATCATTTAAAAAACAGGATTAATAAACAATTTTTTTTCTATTTAGTAATTAGCTGGAGATACACCCTCCATAGCACATGGCATCTTGTTCTAAACTTACAACCAAATGCTAGGACAAAGGAGGATATATTACTATAAAGTGTGTGTGTGTGTGTGTGTGTGTGTGTGTGTGTGTGTGTGTGTGTGTGTGTGTTTTAAGGAGTTATATAAAACCAAGATTTTTCAGCCAGTAAAATGGAATCCTAGCTATAAGCTTATGGCAAACGCCTCCCCAGAACTGAACTTCCAGAACTGAAATGAAACCTATGAACTTTTAGTTAACAGCTAAACAAATTAATAATAGAGAGCTTAATTGAATAGTGCAAAATTATTTACCATAAATTTTATAGTTAAAACTGAACTTTCCATTCTCCAGTTGAAACTTAGAAGTTGTGCATTCTGGTTTTGATTCTGAAGAGAACTTGTGATGTTTTGGCTCTGTAACCCAAGCATCTCTTCCTTGTCCTTTATCTTTAACTGCCCCCACCTAAACCATACTTTTTTTTTTTTTTTTTTTTTTTTAGCTTGCTCACCACTAGTAAACTAACCTGTCTTCTTTTTATGTCTCTACACTGGTATTTTCATGGTCATGCCCTGCTAAACTATTATTGGGCTAAGATCATTCCTATCAAATTCAGTGTAGAATGCTGTCTTCTGCTCTCCACTAGCCATTAAGTAAATAGTGAATGAGCCTCAGTCTAGAAAGCCTGAAGACCAAAGTGAGTCAAGAGCCAAGAGAGGAAAGAAAATGCATTAAGTAATGACATTTGGTATTGCTGTATAATTATTTATGTGGTGCTGTTCTCAAGTACACTGTTTTGTGCTGAACTATATGTAAATGGAGACAGGAGAAACAGTCCAGTTTTACACGTGTATGCTCTCCTTTGGGTTCTTATTCAGCCTCCTACATGAAGTTCTTCTCATATTTTCTTGTATGTACTTCCCAAGACCAGGGAGCTGCAAAGGCACTTCCAAAGGAGTGCGCTCTGCTGTACCGGCTCTCTTGTATTTATGTTCTTAAAAATAATCTGCTCAGGTTCTGCACTGAAGTTTATTCTGGTCATTAACTGTAAGCTAACATGGTCATTGTCTTTGGTGACCAACAAAATAATGTTTTGTCCATATTGAGTAGAAAAGCTTGAGACTTCACAGTTCATATATAAAGTGATTCTGTGTTTTCATCTTACAAGAGAGAAAAAAAATCTAAGGCTCACAGATATTACCTGTTAGGCCAACATGGTTTTTGTTATATTTCATAGGTATTGCAGTTAGATGAAATTATATTTGAGAAAAATGGGTTATAATTACCTTGTGGATAAGGGTTTCAATTACTAAATATTTATTCTAAATTTCAGGTACATATCAAACAGGGAAAGCACAATATTAAATCAATCATTTGTATATTCTGTTCTGACCTCATTCTGGAGGCATGTTTTTAATAAAGCTCAGTTTTTATTTTTTTTATTTGTATTTAGTTATTTTATCTAAGTCTTTGGGGACAGCAGAAACAGAGATCCTTGTTTGAGAATGTGATGCTTGGATATGACGTTGCCATTCTTTTGCACTCATGTGTCAGCACTATTGGAACAGAATGCCAAGACTGGGTGTCTTAAAGTTACTAGACATCAGCATTGGAGCCTAAGAATTCAAGACCATGGTTCAAGCTGTCCATGTGACATGAAGCCTGGCTACTCTTGGCTTAGAGATGGCCACCTTACTACCATGTGCAAAGATGATCATTTCTCTGTAGGAGCCCTCCTCTAGTGGCTGTCTCTCATCTATTAAGAACACTATTCCTATGGGAATATGGAGCCTAGACTTGGTAGCTCAGTTAGCCGAATTGACTTTCCTTAGGGTGGTATCTTCAAGTCAATTACATTGAAAGGTAGAACTGTACTTGATTAGACACAGCATATGACATGAGACTGTTACAGAATGACTTTGAAGTCCCAGAAACATGTTTACAGATGAAATTATCCTATCAACTGCCTCTCTTTATCTTTTGAAGTTACATTTGATGTCAAAGTGTTGTTTATTTTAACAGTATTTATTAAGATGCACTTTCTAGAGCAGTGGGTCTCAACCTTCCTAATGCTGTGAACCTTTAATACAGTTCCTCATGTTGTAGTGACCCCCCCAACCATAAAATTATTTTTGTTGCTGCCTCCTAACTGTAGTTTTGCTACTGCTGTAAATATATGATATGCAGGATATCTGATATGTCACTCCAATAGTAGTCGTGACCCACAGGTTGAGCCACTTTTATAGAAGCTGTAAAGACTATTAAATGGAGTTTCAGCTTTTGAACAATTAAGAAGCTTAAAAGTGGAGAAAACTGTACTAAAAAGATAGAATTCCATACCGCCTTCATTTCATTCACCCCTCCCTCCATTCATATGTGAGTTTTTTGGAAATTTGTCTCTCCTTAGTTAAATGGCCAATGCCTGAATTTTCACTGAATCGATCATACTTCCTGGGTTCTTGCGGCCATAGCCTTCACACCAGCCTTTTAAACATCTCTAGTTTTTTTATTTAATTTTTCTTTCACCCAGCTGTGACAAACAAATGTAACTTCCTGAGTGTATAGAAAGTGCAGTACTGAGTTCAACATGAGCCTTCCTGGAGGCACTGATGAAAGCACTTTACCTTAGCACTTCATTGCTTTGCCTGTGAAATAGAGACTGTGACATGTGGTGCACATGGTGATTGTGGGAGCTAAAGAAAGCTACACTTAATTTCAGTTGTAGTGTTTGGCTCCTCCTGTTCTCTTCGCACTTACTGGCTCTTTCTATGAAACATCGCCTCTTTTCTCATCCAAAAGCCGAGTTGACATTGAGGGCAGCCATTGAAGGCACTATGCTAGCATGAATATTTAATTTTTTATTTTATTTTATTTTATTTTTTTGGTTAGGAAGTTGCCATATGATAATTTGACAGCACTGCTATTTGAAGGTGTTCTTTTCTCCCTAAGTCAGCTCTGGAAGCACCTGTTACACAAAGGTATCACACACTTCTTACAGTGTGGGTGGAGTCACAGCAGAAAAACTCCATTAGTATCAATCACAACTCCGCTATGTAATGGCCTCTCGAAATTTTTCTTTGCTTCCTGAACATACATTTTTGTCTTATATATAGTTCAAGAAATAGAGGAAAAGTAGCACATAGGTACAAACACATATGGAAAGGTGTTGAGTTAAAAGGAAGAAAATCATGTGAGAGTTGTATTGGGGAGCTGCTTGCTTTTCAACCCACTAAGGATACCCATTAACACTTTCAGCTCAGCAGTTTACCACCAATCCAATTAACAGAATATTTTAAAGAATTACAGAGCGTAAGTCATAGTTCACCAGCTTCCCAGTAGATGGCACCATTGTGACTCACAATGGTGCTGTCTTAAGATAACGTTGACAGCTTAAATTTCAAACGTTTTTACACTGAGAAATAGTAACACTTGTAAACCTGTCTTAGAAAACCATTGAAAGTCAAAGATTGTCATACAAACCCTTCAGTTAGAATGTGTGTGATGGACTTTATGACTCATAATTTTTATAATCGCACATTTGGATTATTTTGATAAAAACAGTATATAAATGCATACATGAATATATAGACATTTTCCTCTTGAAATTTCAGAAATCTTTTAAGATATGTTGAAAAGTTTTAGTACTTAAATCACAACCATGAGGTAACTAACTAAAGGAAGTCAGTAAATGTACCTTTTTTGTACAGAAACTATTCACTCTCTCTTCTCTGGTTGACATAGATTCATGCTACCTTAATGTACATAAATTAAATAGAGTAAACATGACTTTAGGACCACACCTCTTAGTAAAAGTTACCAGAGTTTGTAGCTTGCTCTCTAAATGTTAGATAGCCATAAGAATATCCATGTCAACGATGACAGCAACATACAAAGAACTCAACTTTTTTTAATCTTGAAGATTTATTGGCAAGTACAGCTGTAGAATCAGACGCATATTTATTTGAAGGAATAATATGTTATTTATTATGGCTTGTGGAGTTCACAGGGATGTTTTCAACTGAGATCTAATAATTCCTCTGTGACTCTGTGACATTAGAGCATAATGTTAAGGACCAGTGAATTTCATGACTGCCCAGTCAATTATATACTTTTAACTTTTAACCATTTGTTAATATTATTTATTTGTTTGTTCTCACTGAGTCAATTGTGGCAAGTGAGTCATCAAAGTGGACAGTGTCCACATGCATCAGGGGATATATGTGCCCTATCATACCTGCCAAAACGGTGATTAGGAAAGTGGTTTGGGTTAAGAATGCAAAGAAACCCAACTTCAGATAGTTTTCTAGTTCCTTGGTTTATCAAAGCAATTGCTATGAAAAATTGATTGAAACTGATAAAATATACTTGATATATTTAACAATAGTAATATTTTTAAAGGCCAGGATTTTAGGAAGCCATGACAAGGATGGGGGAGTTGGAAAAATGTCATTTGATTTTATTCAATGATAGGTATAAAATGACAAGAGAAACAATTTTATTGAATGCCTCAATAATAAATACTACTATCAAATAAATGTTTAGGTAAGAGAGCTAAACAGTCAAATAATAAAAGCTTTAAAAAGAAACACACACACATACACACATACATGCACACATGCACACACACAATTTGCTAATGACATTTGACATGTAGAATATTGTAACATGTCTTAATCTACAGATCTCATTTCCACCTCTAACCTCATGGCATCTGATATTTACTCTAGGATATCAAGGCCACTGAACTTGTATTCTCTACCACAGAGCTCCCTCCCAAAGATGTATTTTTCACCTGCCTTTGACTTTTTTGCCTTCCATAACTCAGACAACTACTTCTACTAACTAACCTTGCCACAGAATGCTTTCCCCATAAGACTTGCCAGGTGATGAGAAATCATAAAATAAAGGAAGTTAACACTCTTCACCAGCAAACCATAACTTTATAAAAACATGGAGGTGATTTCAGCAGGTTTACTGTTCAACCCCTTATCGGCTGATGTGCCTGTTTGCATATTTAACTTTATTTGAACACATGTGAAACCTGTGGACCATAAGTTTGCCATCTGTTGGATGAAGTAAGAGGTTACCTTCACAAAATATTTCTGAAGTTTGAATGAAATACTTCTGATAAATGTTTAGCACAGTCATTGGACCATAGCAAATGCTCAGAAACATTTCTTACTTGTTGTTCTTAACAAGAAAGTTGCTGGTGTTAACTCATGTACTGAAAGTCTCTAGCAATATTACTTTTGTGCTCTGGGCTCTTTTGTATTTCTGTGTTCTCAGAGTCTCCCATTATGAATAGCTTTTTCTCTATTTGGGTCATCTTAAATAAATTAGCAGGATGTTGTAGGTAATAATTATATCTCAGAAATACAGAAAATCACAAATTAAGAAAACCCTTTCTCGTCATTATGAACTGACTTTTAAAAACTCTATTTTCTTCTTTTCTTTCACAAAAAATAAGCTCAGCAGTTTAGGGCATATATATTGAATATGTATTAAATATCTTGAATATAAGATAAGAAAATATTACCAAATGTCTATGAAAGGTGAGAAAAGCTAAATTATATTGCTTTAAACATGTATGATCAGTATTGTTATTTAACATCCTTATAAAATAAGGATGTTAAAATTGTAATTATTATTTTGGGTTTTATAACTATCACAATTCATTATTTCTATTTTTAGTTCTTCTCTAAGAAACAGACAATCTCTAATTGTTATGTGTAGACCTGTTTAGAGATTTTAAATATTTTTCATACATTATAATCATATATTAACACTTACAGAAGCCAATTTATGCACAAAATATTTAAAAAATTTATTTCCTTTTTTATTATATTTTTAAATTTTTATATTATCCATATGCACACGTTTGTATCTGCATGTGAGTACAGGTGCCTATGGAATCCAAAAGATGTCAAGTCTCCTTGGCATTAGAGTTAAAGGGGGCTATGGGCTGCCTTATGTGGATGCTGGGAACCAAACTTGGGTCCTCTATAAGAGCAGTATGAGCTCTTAACCACTGAGCTATCTCTCCAGCACCAAAAGTGAAAATTAAAAAATACACTTGACATGGAGGTGTATAAAGTTAGAGTCCTAAGTAAACTTCAGCACAAATGTATCCTATATATATATTTGATGTATCGTAAATATATGTAAAATTATATATATATATATGTTCTAGGGATAATTGAAGATAACTACACTGAATGGAGACAAATGGAACAGAACAGCTTTGTTTAATGTTGAAGTTAAAGTCAGTTAAGGGAGTTAAACTGGTGAGAATAGTGTTATGTCAGTGTTTAAAAGATACATCATTTACTATCACAAGCAACAGTCAGATTCTAACACAAGCTTATGGGTTCCATACTGAGATCTGGAATGTGGATGCTATGTCATCTCTTCATCATAAGCACAGACAGCAGAGGGTTTGCTTGTGCCCACTTTCTCTTCATTGCATGAGGACACAGGGCTGAGAGCCCTCAATGAAAACAGATTACAATGGCTTCCACACCCTGGATTTCAAGCTTCTAGAAACTTGAGAGCAAAATGCCTATGGTTAAGCCTCCCACTTTATGTTCTTTTGCTGTGGCATCCTGAGCCTTCTGAAATTCCATTCTTACTTTCCTGCAAGTTGTACAGAGAACAAAAGCAGATGGAGTAAAAAGAAAGGTTAGTCAATAATAACAACATTTTAACCCAGATATTAAAGCAGAAATAACTGTTAGTTCTCTAAACTGGATGAAGAATCAGGAGAACTACATCACTAGGAAATATTCATCAGGTTTTCCCTTTTTCCAAGGAATCACCTACACTCGCCAATCTAAAGTATGTTAAGAAGTGACAATAATATGATCCTTACACAATGCTTCGAATTACTCCTTTTGCCAGTGGAACATTTTGTAGTAACATTTAAAACTACAAACATTTTATTTTCTGCCTACAGTGAAGAGAGCTGATTCACGATATGCTTGCTGCCCCTCCCTGTACCATATGCCTCTCCTCTGCTGTTGATTTCCTGTTGGCATTAAAAGGAGCAACACAGACGAAGGAAGGCATAGTGAGGAAGGCTGTAGATTCAGCGCTGTGCTTCCTTCAAAGTGTGTGTCAGAGTTTCTCATAAAGCCATTTAAAATAAGTTGCAATCATTTATTTTAAAGTATGTACAATTTTTATCGGGAGCGTCCATATTTCCTTCTCCCAGTCTCTCAAATAGAGAATTTACATCTATTTGGTATTACAACCATCTCTAGGTTGAGGTAGGGGTCTCCAGTGGGCAGTGATAAGTCTTGTGATTCAATACTGGAATTCACAACCAATTCCAATGTTACAATACCAAGCATTTTAAGCTTCCTGAGAAATGTTTTCCAAGTTTTGCCTTTCCTTCTTTTCCTCTTGAAACGTAATGATCTGAAGTCAGTTCAGAGTTGTGTTCATTGACACCTGACTAGGACACCATCAGAAAAAGTTCTTACTTCTCAGGCACTTTGTCAGAAGGATCTAGTTACATTTCAGAGACTTTTTCCATATACTCCTTCCCTTTTTTTTTTTTTCGTTTTTTTGTCTTATTTTGCTACATGCTACATTATTTTGATTTGCCATCTCATTGAGATGGATGAAATTAACATATATCTAACTTATACAAATTATAATTTGGAAGATTTATGCATAAATTATAGATGATATACTGTATTAAGAAATCTTCAAAACATTTCCATTGTTTGAATTTTAACAGAGTGATCAAAATAAGATCAGGAGTTAAATTTATGAATTGGGATGGCTTGCATATTTAATGGTGCAAAAAATATCACGTATGCTTAAGTGTTGAAGTAAAAGGTAATGGAATATGCTGTTATTAGTTTAAAAACTTTACTTGGTTCCAGATAAAAGTTATCAATATTTGACTATTTCAAGCAACCAAAAATTATAGCAACTTCAAATGTCTTTTTTTAAATTTCATGATCCTATTTCAAATATCACTGCGGTTTATGCTTTCATGGGGTGATTTGGATTTTGATATGCAGTACTTTCCTCAGTGTTGGGGGTTTGTCTTTCCCAAGTCCAATTATAGGAGACTTCATAATTGTAGATTCAGAGACCATATGGGAAGAATTTGGTAGGGAAGATGGCTGTTTATAGCAAGCAATGAAAGCCGTATGCAGTGCAAAAAAAAATGTTGAGCAATGCCAACATTGATGACATTTTTACATCTCAAATTAGAAATAATGAGTCCTAACCATCCATTCTTGTGTGTGGTCTGTGTTCATATGACAATCCAAGAATCTCCACTGTTCCCTGCAGATATGAAAGTGTTTATTTTGTTAGATTGCAAATTATATATATAACAGTTAATTTTTTTTCTTTTTAGTTCTCCACATCTCTTTTTTCTTCTTGTGTGCACTGCACTGTTCTATATTCAGGATCATTGATGTGGACAGATCAGATTGGATTCCTGCCTGCAATAAGCTTACCTTCTAATGGAAATGTAACAATAGAGAAATAACTTGTTTTCAGTGTTAAGCAGATATAGGGGGAAAAGGGAGCATGGTAGACTCTCAGTCCAGCAGGCCAGACTTGTATTAGGATGGTAGAGAGAGAGTGGGTATGCAGAATATTAGTATGTTTGTGAATTTCCTTTTCATTTCAGAGTTGTTAATTCCAGCCACTACTTGGAAATGTATGACTTGGCAGGGCTTATTGTATTTAACCTGCTCTCCATTATTTTGACTCCTTTCCCCTAACTTTAAGCTTTCTAACAGGTCATTCCTCTATCTGGTTTGCAACTTGTTCCTCTTGTGTTTCATCTCATATACCTGACTGGCAATATCCTACAGCTAGATTTTAGAGTACACATTGAACAAACCCACAGATACAAGGGAACATATTGACACTGTCTTAACACAGGTCCTTATTTTCTTAATGTTTTTGAAAACAAAATACTTAATTGGAATGTCATGAAGATATTTAAAGATCTGAGTAAACGGACTCTGAGCAAAGGCAATAATGAACATCTTTGTGACTATACAATTGCCATTGTCTATTCTTTAGCAACTTTCTTGACTAAATTACAACGTTAATTCACCTATATAGAAAGTCCACTATTATTGATTATTTAATTCTGATGAAGTGAGAATTTCAGAAATAAAATGTTTAACATGTATATATTTAGTGGTCATTTAGAAGTGAAATTATATTTCAAGGTGAAAAATGAAAGTGCTCTTAGGATTATAGAGGGATGGCAGAATTAACACTTGCTAGATTTGTCCTGCAGGAGAGTCCCACCACTTACAAACTGACATTGTGACTCTCTTTAATGCATTAATGACATAGTAAAGTTATAACTTAAAATATAAATATAAATGCTGCATGTTAAATTATCAATTAAGGAATGTCTTAAGTGCGGTATTTGTGTACATTACTAACGAGTAATGGATATGGGTTCATTTGTCAAGCGTTTGAGTTTTCAGTGCCTGCACTGCATGTCCTTTCTTAACAGAATGCATTGGCAAGTCATGTGGCTGACAATATACTGCTTGCAATGTCAGAAGTCTATCGGCAGTATCAATCTTTCTGTATCGGTTTACTTTTAAAAAATGGCTGTTCAGGTAGAGATAACATTTTGTATTTCTTCCTAGATTTACTAAGTTAAATGGACAAGTGAAGTCATTTGTTGATTGTCAAGTTAGTCTGAGCTGGCATTACAAGCAAGATGCATGAATCTAATATGTTTTATGAAACATTTTCCACTGACTTCTGTCACTTTTCAGGGATGTTAAATTGAATAAACTGAGTTCCAAAATACCCTGAAATACTCTTACCTGCTTCTCAATCTCATGTCTCCTTAGATTTGTGAACATGAAAGTCTTGTTTTCTGACAGATATTCCTGCTGGATTCAAATACTCACGAGTCACATTACCTGTGGAATTCTGGAATACAATCCCAGAAACGTTATAAATAAACTTGACAAAATAAAAATTAGATGTTAAAAAGATTTAAAATAGTGTAGGTCTTTTCATAGATTCAAATATACCAACCAGTTTACAGCATGCTATATAATAAAGTTTTACAACTGTGAGCTTTTCTTAATATTTAATAATCATTTTTCCCAATTCTGCCAAAGATAATAACAATATTAAACTTCATTCTTGATGTAGCAATTGGAGAAAACTAGAGATTGGCTTTATTACTAGCTTTGTGAAACTGCTTGCATTCTCTATTTGTACCCAACACTTACTTGTCCCTCTGTTTCTTACCCATTCATTTGCCTGACCATATATTTCTCAGGGACTTCTTGTTCCATCTATGTGTCTCCATTTGGACTTTGCCATTATCTTTGGTACTTCCCTCTATCCCACTAATGTGTCAATGAATATTTTTGGTGAATGCGTTCTTTACTATGACAAGAATGCCACTTCCTTCTGTATTGAGTCCACAGGGACAGAGGTGGTTCCCAATTTGGGTAACCCACTGTGGCCTGACCTGTCAGGTATTAGAGACCCAGCCTGGAATTCAGGGACAAAGGAAGGAGAAGATCCCACTTGGACTGTTAGCAGATGAACACAGCATTGATAAATACTCAGTGTGTAGAGGACAAGCTAGAATGGGAAACCTCAAGAATCTGCAGGACAGAGGTAGTAGAGAAAAGGATGTTGAATCCAGGAAATCAAATTCTTTAGGAAACAGAGAGGATAATGTAAGGAAGCAAGTGGGAGAAAACTAGTTTTGAAAATAATCATATTTCACTTGATTTGGCAGATCATTATCTAATGAGCAATGATCTGGAAAATTTTACTGTGTAATATAGTGTTAATAGGAAGAGTCTGGGATTTGACAAGAGGCATCATTTCTATGTGGGCAATAAACTAAAACTGCAAGGGACAGATAAATGCAGCTGCTTTATGTTTAGACATTTATTGAAGATGTAAAGGCAAGAGGGAAGACTTTGCATCATAACCTAAGAAACGGGAGTGGAGTCCAAAGGACAGGAAATGAAACTGAAAATCCGCGGATGCAGATTTGCAAGATGACATGTTTACTAATAATGAGGAAAATAGGATGATAAAGAGTGGATAATACTGTCCTGGTGTATATTATTATTTATAATATATGTTTTATATATATATTTATATTATAAATGTTATTAATTTAATAAGTCCTTGTTTGTATTATCTTTTAAAGTTCAGAACAGTTACCTGGGGAAAATTCCAGTTTTTCTTAAGAAAGTCAATATGTAGGTAACTTATTAAGTACCCCCCTTAATCTTGACATTTTGTAGTTGTGTCAAGAACTTTCATGGCTGGCTTCCAGTCTGTGATTTAGGCAGACACTCTGCAACATTGTGTTAGAAGCATCCTAGGCATAGAAGTCCATTTCTTTGATCTCATTGGATCTTCAGAAAATATGTGAGATCAGCAGGGACGGTGGTATTATCCTTATCTGAAATAAAAAATAAAAAACAAACAAACAAAAAAAAAAACATGCTCACAGGAAAAAGATTCACTGAGAACCTCCAGGTTATAAATAAAATGACACAGCATGCATTGTAAGTCTCAGTTCCTGATGACCTACCTGAGTCCACTGATTCATGCCATCTCCACAGAGGGTGTCCACAAGAAAAAGAGTACTCACGACAGAATTTCCACTCGAAAACATGAGTCCCTTTCCATTTGTTTGCCTGGGCGTGTGTTTCTCAGAGCCCTGCTCTCTGCCAGCCCCACCTCCTTCATTTAGTCTTAGCTTAGCTCTCACCTTTGTGGTTTTTTTTTTTTTTCACTATCCCACTAATATCTCAATGAGTCCATTGCAGCATAAAATATGTTTATCCTACCATGTTTAAAATCCGCAGGAGACTGTGCATTCTTATACAACACATCTGCACCTCCAGAGATCTAAAACATTTTGTCTGGTTTGTGTGTGGTGTGTGTGTGTGTGTGTGTGTGTGTGTGTGTGTGTGTGTGTGTGTGTGTGTTGTTTATTTGTTATATTGGAAATACATCACTATAGATTCCACAGATGAAGCATATAACTGGGATTTAAAATACTCTCTCCGTGAGGCACCTAGGATTATGTCCTTTTGTGTCTAAAAATCATGGTAACATTGCAGAGCAGTCTTCTTGTAGAAGTCTTGATTTTACAAATCTTTCCAGTATCTTTGAACAGGTAAAATGAAGCCACATGGGGACAGGTATGTGTTTGCACTCTTTTAAAAAAATTTAAAACTCATGTATTGGCTGACTGTGTGTGTGTGTGTGTGTGTGTGTGTGTGTGTGTGTGTGTGTGTGTGTGTAACAAATGTATGGGGAGTTCTGAAGACATGTTATGTGAATCAGATCCTTTCTTCTACCATGTGTGTCCCAGGGATTGAACTCAGGTCCTCAGGCTTGATGATGAGTATTTTTCCCCCGTGATCCATCTTCCTGTCCTCATTTTTAAGTGAAGCATTCTATGAGTGACAGAATTCTATTCTGTCACAATAATCCCTCCAGGTTTACATTTTAGACCATATACAAATATAGGTATAACCCCATTTCTCATCATACGTTCTTTAACACTTTTAACCGTATTTCCATTCATTTCTAATGGTTCTAACTGACATTGATCACTTGAAGGAATTAATGGTGGAAGTAGTGAGATAAAGAAAAGTCACCTCTGTCTTCTACTCTATAATCTGTGCGGTAACAACAGCCTCATCCTCTTCTCCACACAAGAGCCCTGCAAAGCCGGCGTTTTCTGTATCATCAAACTGAAACTGGGGTAATGATAACAACACATAGAGGCATGGAAAACAAAACAAAACAAAAACTGCCAACCAAAAATCAATTAAGCCCATTTGGCCCTTAAGGTTGTTCTTTTAATCGCTGTAATGAGAAACACTTGGCCTGAACTCATTTTTAATCATTATACCAACATAATCCTTTCCTTGACTTCCTCTGTGATTGACACCTGTTTCTAGCCTGTCTAAAGGAATATATTATCCAGGTTTTGTGGTCATCGTTCTATTGCTTTTCTTCTCCTTAAACTGTGTCTTGGATTTTGTTGTTGTTATTGTTACCTCAGAAGTGTTAACTGTGCTCACACGAGAAAGACGATACTCATTAGGTAATTATGTTGAAGTTTGCTTCAGTGTAGTTCTCACACTGAAAATCTCTCAAATTTTAGACTCAGACGACCATTTCTGGCCTTTGAGCGCCCCTAAGCGGCGCAAAGAGAAACTACAGTATTATGCAGCTTGGGCTTTTTCTGCTTCCAGGTCACATATATGGTGTCTGGCCTCCCTACATCCAACCACCAAATAGGGGCCTTACTACTTAGATTCAGCTCTACTTACAGAAATGCTTTTGTGAAGCATTAACCTCAAGTGGGAAATTGCTGACACGCTAAAGTGGTATCCATCCTGTACCCCACTCAGATTCCACTTTAGCCCTGTGGTTGCACTTGGCATCAGCTGTTGAATTGACAGGGCTAGGACCCAGGAGGTGCTGGTGCGTGAATGAGAGTCACTTTTCATCCAGGTTTTGTGGGCTTTGTGTCTTAAGGAAACACAGTCATTTCTGTGATTTTGTTATGAGCTGTCAGGTCCTGACTGACATGGATGGGTGTTTAACTTGACTTTTACTCTCTTCTGAAGCTCCTCCGTGAACTCGGGTTATTTTCTAGCACATACTGTTTGTAGGAAGGTTCATGGCATATGGGGATGTTTGTTTTTAGGACTGGAAAGAAAGTGATTAAATATCACTTTTAAGTCATTCTCTCAGTGGGAGTAGTTCCCTCATTTCAGCAATTCTTTCTTAGCATGTCACCATGGAATCTCAAGTATGACCTTAGTTTTACCCTGTACCTGTGATGGTCAGTATCATACACAGACTATGAAGACAAGGACAAAGCAGGAATTACTGTTACTATTACATTAATATCATTACATTTTCTCATAGTGCTTTTGTTTTGTGTGTATATTTCCTGTTTGCATTTACTTGGTTGTGGAGATTTGTATATGCAAGCCTAGCTCTTTGGAGAATCACATGGTCAATTGTGAAATTTCTATTTCAGGGAAATCTCTTGCTCCATGCCTTTGGCTTTCCAGAGAGATGATCCAAGGCACTGCTGTGACTGTCATATATATGAGGCTCTTGCCCCCTACCCTTCTCATGTTGTGGCCTCCCAGGCAGCCTTTCTTTCTGTTGCAGAGTCAGGGATAAAATGTCTGCCCCCTGCATAGGTAGTATATTTTAAGTAACAAACATAGAGTATTTTTCTTTGGTGACAGTAAAACAGAACTGTCCATAGCTCTTCTCTCAGCCTGGGTCTCTGTGGATTTCTATCAACCTTCAACAAAAGCAATTTACCATTGGATTTGTGTATTCTGTACCGTCTACTCACTTATTTAAGTACCTAGGATCCTTTCCCCCATCAAATGGTATACTATGCAAATACCATAATCTTTCTCAGTACTTACTCATGACCACCACTGCCAAGTGTGTATGTACTCATTATATCTTTATTTTTACTAAAATATATGCCACACATTGCTTGAGCCCATGAATCCCTGTATCTGGGAAGTAAGTCATTCTTTTCATTCCCCAAAGCCTTTTACATGTATACTCAAACCATAGACATCCACACACTTATGTCTACTGACTTCCTTGTGTATCAGCTGTCCAAGAGAGAGGGAGCAGTCTATGCTTTCAGTAGATTATTGGTTACTAAAGCAAAGTGTTGGCCAGAGAATAAGCACCCAGCCCTTGAATGTAGTTACACTAGAAATTTTATATCCTTCGTAAAATAAATGTACTTTATTGTTATCTGTGCCATTTTCTTCAGGTCTTAGAAATAAAGAAAATATTTTTCCTCCAAAACGTATCATATTCTTTTCAAGAAATAAACAGTGCAAAAGGAGACACTTGTCTTAGTGTAAAGAAGTTGACTTCATATGACAAGAATAGAGACAGTCTTTGTAGGTGGGAAGAGGGGATAGGGAGATACTGGGAGGTAGCATCTTGAGTCTTTGTTTAAAACAAAAAAAGTGTTTCTTCTATGCAAAGCAGATGTCCCTGGAGCAGCAGCTTGTGTAGGAGCAGGACTGGAAATCAGAGCACATAGTTTATGGAATTCAGATAAATTCCATGCTCTTTAGGTTCAGCTCTGACTGCAGACCTGTAGCCACACTCTGGCTCCTTCCCCGGTGGGAACAAAAAAAGAAAAAGTGATTAAAGTTCTCTCAGTAGTAGACTGCAGGGGGCAATGGTCTTGGCTTCTTCCACAGAGGGAGAGGGAGAGAGAGAGGGAATTCTTTCACAAGACTTGTGAGAGTTCTTTGAAGACAAGAAGTTAAGACTGGAAGGGTTGGAAGAGGTCTGTCATAACATTTGTTCATTTCCTAGTCTTCAATAGGGTTTCTTTGACTTCTTGGGATGTCGTCACCCTCCCTATTAAAATGCTCCTGATAAAAAGGGGAAAGTGAAGTGGGGCTCCTAGTGGAGGCCAGGGTTCACCAGCCTCTACTGTGCGTGGGAGTCTTTAGAACCTGGCTTTTGCTTTTACATGATGTTCTGACTGATATGAATGGGAGCTAAAAATAATGCAGAGAGAGAGAGAGAGAGAGAGAGAGAGAGAGAGAGAGAGAGAGAGAGAGAGAGAGAGAGAGCACGCGAGCGTGAATATGATGTTTGTGATTCCACTATAGAGAATGGAATGAAACAAGTGAATGGAAAAAGGAATACAAGGCTGTCTTCCGTTAGGTGGCCTAGAGATCTGGACAGCTAGATTGCCTTCCTTAGATTTCAGTTCTAGTGAACTGGCGTCAGTCTCCCCAGGACCAAACCACTGGACTTTCTTTCTCTTCAAAATGAAAAAAAAAAAAAAAAAAACCAAAGACGTTTGCAATCAGCATTCAGCCATTCTCTTAACTAATAGGATTAGGGGCGTTACAAAGGGATTTGAACAAGATAATTAGTTTACTGCCTGGTCCACAGTAGAGCAAGTAAATCCTTCTGAGAAAAGACAGACAAAATAGGTCAGAAAATGTGTGGGAATGAAGTAAGGCCTCTCCATGAGGACCCAGGTCAACTTGAATTTAATGAAAGGACTCCAGAGGCTTCATTCATTGCTGTTTGCCTTTTTGTCTTTTAACTTGGCCACCAGAGGTGTGAAGAAAATGACTTACTTAATTCTAGAGTTAATGGGTGTTGGTCCTAGACTGGAATATTCAACTCTAAGTATATAAATGCTGCCTTCAAAATTGTCTCTCACAATGTGGTATAAAGTGTGAGTTTTGGGAAATCTGTAAAGCTCTTTATTGGGCATTTTACAAGCTGGAAAAAATATGCAATTAGGAGAACTTTCTTAAGTCTAATTTTGTTGAATACATTCATTACATTAACTGTGGGGGAGGGATCTCCCGAATCAAAGTGTGAGGTGCATCTTCTGCTTAACTGAAGCAGTGATGACTTTACACTCTGACTTGACCAGTTTTCCTGGGTGCCCTATGCTTAAGAGTCACTGAATTTTAATACGTCTCCAATAACAATCTTCTCCCTCCATAGTGACATTTTGTTCTTCTACCTTCTTCCTACTTTTGTGACGGGGGGGGGGGATATTATACTTATCAACTGTAATATTAATATCTGAAATTTAACATAAATTTGATTCTAAAAGAATACTGGGTGAGAAACATTCTCAGTGTTTCTGTGCATGTGGACATCATATGGATCCCAGTGTTACCACTAGCCAGATCAAGACCAGTAGAGGCTTGTGAAAGCCTTCTGTGCTGTGTGTGTGGATGGCAACCCCTGGAGGACACAGTATATTGACTAATAAATTATCTCTAACACCAGAGAAGAGGTTCTTTTGATATCTACCTATAACTGAAAGGTAAGACAACTTACCAGATGCAGAATGTTATTAAAGTGCATAATAACATTCTGTTAAACACAACATAATAATATATTAAGAAGTTAATGTATGTGCTGTTATAGCCCCAGAATTTTCTTTGTCTATGGTCCCTTCCCCCACTTTGATTATCGGGCCACACAGATATGTAGTGTTGCGTTGGGCATATGTTTCATGTCATATTAATATATCATGCTTTAGAGCATAGTGTAAAGCGAACTTCTGAAAATGAGAAGTGTGAGGATGCAGATAAGAGTCCGAATGCAGTGCATTGCTGTGGCTGGGCAAGGATTTGGAGCACAGCACATTTCCTATTAGTGTGCAAGGGTTCTGCAAACAAGGGCACCGAGCAGCCAGTGTGCCTTTGACACCAGTTCACTTGGCTAGTAGGGGTAGCCTCACCTTCCTAATTAATTAAAAGATGTTCTGAATACGTTAGTGGATTGTTAATGATTGATATTTATGCTTAATTACTGTAAGTGATATATATATATATATATATATATATATATATATATATATATATATATAATACATAAAGAAAAGTGTTCCTCGAATAGATTCAGGCCCAAATCAATACATTAAGAGATGGTTTCCAATGAGTGTTTTCTTAAAATTCACTTACCGAAAGACCAAAGCCACAATATTTATCTAAAATTTAATGGAATTAAAAGACTCCTGGAGTGTTAACAGTTCCTCATCTTTTTTTCACTTGGAGAAATCTCAGTGTGACTCACAGTTTTGAAGTCCAGTTTCAACTTCATTTAAATAATGTACATATTGTCTTTAAAAAAGAATAATAAAAACGTGGGTGATATGCACCCAATGAATGGGAGAAAGTAGAACAGGAACATGGGGAAAGAAGGGACTGTTTTAGGAAGTGCCTTTTCAGGATAAGTAGGTTTGTCATAGAACTAGCAAGAGACCTACAGGTAGAAGTCAATGGGCAGGGTCCTAGAAAATGTTTGACAGCTGGTGATAAAAAGGGAGGTGTATTCAGGGAATGGTCAAAGTGGACCACAGATGTATGGAAACCAGAAGAGTCTAAGGGGGAGAAAAAGGAAATAAATGCTTTGACTAGAAGGAAGGGCTGAACAGCAAAGTTCTGAAGGAATAAATCAGAGCAAGAAGGTAGACATGGGTGTTGTTTAACAGCGGGAAGATACAAGAAAGCCCACATTAAGAGTTTATTAAGAGGGTGTGAAGAGAGGGAGCGTTCCTGCAGGCAGCCTCTGAAAGGGAGGTAGCAGAGAATGAGAAAGTACTGGGTGGTGTCTGCTTTTGAAGGGAGCTCAGCGGATACATACAGGGGCTTATATGCATATGTAGCCTTGCAGCTCACATGCATAGGTTACCTAGGGCCCTAAGACCTGGGCTGTCTAAGCATTTTGCCTAAATACAAACAGCGCATGCGCAGCATGTAGGCTACTGGAAGCGGCTAGAGATGCCATACATGCTAAGGATGACATAGTGAAAACTTGTTAACTTTTGACATCTGCAAGGTTGGTCCATACCTCATCACTCATTGCTGTGTAATGAGCACATTTTCACAGTATTCATTGCTTTGGAGTTATCTGTTACGGAGTATTTAATGATATCCAATACACCCTATCCTTTGTTAGCAGATATTTCGCTGGTTTTATAAAATTTTTTTAAGTCAGAAATTCTTCAAAGTGAATATCTGCTCCAGAAATACTGGCAGCACTGTTCTTAAGTGCCTTGTGCTACATAACTTAGATCATGTGCACATTACTTCACTCAGAGATTGTGAGAAAATGCTCTGCATGTAACTTGTTGCTAAAATATAAATTATGTATGCTTCCTGGAGGACGGTATGGCAATCAGTAATACATGCATGAAATAGGTTGCCATTGACCCCCTTGCTGAAGGCTATATCCTAGGTGCCCCGGTGAGAAAGTATGATCATCACCTGGCCCTGTACGTAAAGGAATCTGCAGTTTAGTTAGATGCTATGCTTCACTGACAGGAGGATCTACAGCTGAGTATTGCATTGGTTGAGCAATTCCTATCGTAAGATTTTAGGGAAGAAACAACCCATCATTAATTAGAGTAGTATAGAAGGGGCAAAAGAGAATTTATTTTGAAAAAGATGACATTTCATTTAGTACAGAACACTGGGAAGAAAATGCCATGGGATATATCATGAATAAGACTGTATTCATTAGCCTAGGAATTTTCATTTAAAGACATAAGGTATTTAATAACCAGGTAAAGTTATTCTAAATGAAGCTGGAACACAGGTGAAGTCTGTTTTTGTCATGCCTAGAAGCTCAGAGTACATGTTCATTTTATTTGGTCAGTTATATATTATTATTTTGTAGTCGTTGAAGGTTACAGAATGAAGACTTTTGTACAGAGTAACTCACCTTAATGGACATCTGCCTGATGGCTAAGACTAGAGTTAATGTAGTACACCACAGAATAACAAAGTTACACATGGGTGTCAAGAGGACCTGGACTGCAGGATGAGTTGGAGAACTGACTGTAATAAAGTTTGTATCAAGAACTTGGATGAAAGACCTGGCATTTACTGAGTGCCTGCTTCTTACCAGCCATTAGATGTTTCTCACAGAATTTAGATCACAGAGTTGGTTTTGTTCTTCTATGTTACTTTGGAATCTTGTTGAACCCAATAAGAATAAGCACAGTATTAGGAATAACCATTTCCAATTAGTGGGTAAAGAGCTCAATACATAAAATCATCCTCCTCTTCCTCAGAAGATGCATTGGCTTCTCCGAGTTGCAGGCCCTGTTTAAACATGCTCTTTGTAAAAATGTGTGACAAATCCTGCTGTAGTCATGTAGTATGCCCGATTTCCAAGTCACGTGTCCATCCATTCCAAGCTATTTTTGTTGTTGTTCTTGTTGTTGTTGTAGAAAACCTAGTGTCTTCCCAGGCAAGACTTACCATGGTCCACATTTTTTACCAGAATTTTCTGCATTGTGAAACTGGGAATCTCAAGGGAACTGCAGAGTGAATTCTGAAAACAGCGACTGTTAGTCGTGGCCACTAACACTTACACTGATGGGAAACAGCCTCCTTTGTGCAATGGGCAAAGTCTAAACTTCAGGGGGGAATGAAAAATGTGAACAATTGATTCCCCATGGAGTTAGTTAAGAGGATTAATGCGGTCATGTATATAAAGCATTTGAACAGTGGCTGGGAATGTCACAAGCACATACTGAAAATGTCAGCATTTTGCCTCATTCCCATAGTGATCTCACACGTTTTCTCAACTTTAAGATATAACACAATCCCCAAATGTACTGGTCCTTCCCAGGACACAGTTTCTAAAATTTCAGTCCCATCCCACTGCCCACCCTGCATATCCCTTGGTTTCTGTGCTATCAGAATCTGCTTATGAACATGCAAAACTCAGCATGTCCTATCCTACCTCCCAAAACACCTTTATCCCTGGATTCTTCTTCTTCATTGAATCCACTTGCCCCAGGAGAAGTCTTTCTGACTCCTCTTTATTTCACATTCCACATACATCCCTGAAGTAAACACTGTTAGATTTACCTTCAAAATACATCCAGAATCTGACCATTTCTCATCATCTGCACAGCCTGGTCTAAGCCCCTATCACACAAATTGGCTGCTGGGATGAACTAGTACATGGTCTTCATGCTTCTGCCTTTTCCTTCCTGTGACTGACTGAATGTCATTTTGTATGGTCCCATTCAAAGACTTGGTGAGACCATGACAGCCCTCTACCCCTCACCTTTCTGTTGTCTACAGGCAGCCCCTCTCCCCCATGGCTCTAAGACCACTTCCACCTACATTGGTTCCTGAAGTCTCTCTGCCTCCATCTCTGATGTCATTTTATTGTTCCTCTTCATAATTTTGCCCACCAATGCTTCCCTCCTTCCTGTCAATATAATAAGCAAGGAATAGTCCACCTTATGGGTCTTTGAATTTGCTGTTATCTTATTACAAAAATTTTTCCTCAAATACCTCTGTGGCTGGTCCCTTTTTGTTGTAATTTTTATCATCCAGTGCCATGCTGATTTGGGAAGCTCCTCCATTTTGATTTGAATGTGACTATTCCAGAAACTGCAGTAGTTTCACTTCTAGAACTAAAGGGACTTGTTTTTCTAGATTCTTCCCTCCCCCGCTCAAAGCTGATTCAGAGACAGCCAGACTACAAACATGTATTATGGGTTACTCATCCCAGTCATGAAACACGGAACCCCCTACCTCTGAAACCTATAAACAGTGCTCCCCACTCTGCCTGAACAGCCCTCAGAGCCTCCTCCACACAGCAATCTGTCTATTATTAATCTATGGGCCTCATAACTCTTCTAATAAATCTTACTACAAAGGACAATCAATCTCAGTGTCACATTAGAACCTCAAACTTGACACTTCTCTTTTAGTATTTTTTTCCTGGACGCTATTTATGCTAGAAATCGTATATAAAACACATCCTTTCAACTCCTTCATATTCTGCTTCTCTGTCTATTGTCCTTTCTTTCCCATCATCTAGCATGCTATAGTGTTTATTCATTCCTCTGCTCTGTTGCGCCGTTTAGAATCAGCTTCATGGGCTCCACTGTGAACACCTATCTCTCTAGAATCTAGAGCAGGACGCTGTGCATGTAAGGTGCTAAATAAATACGTGCTGCACACGTCACTTTTTCTCTTGCCATTTTCAACTCTACCATTTGTTGAGCATTCATGTGTTGCAGATACAAGGTTGACATATTATTTCTATCTTAAAGCCAGCCTCAGGACAGTGAAATGACTTGGTATAAGTTACTATATTATTTTTCCGTGACTGTTATAACCAAAGTATGACAAATGGGATGGCTTAAGCTACAGAAATTGATTTGCTCATGGTTCTTGAAGGTGAAATGTAGCTAGAGTTTTCCTGCCTGGCCCACAGTCAGGACAAATCTCTCTCACCTGCCAGTCCCACAGCCCCTCAGACCCAACCAAGTAAACACAGAGACTTATATTGGTTACAAACTGTATGGCCGTGGCAGGCTTCTTGCTAACTGTTCTTACAGCTTAAATTAATCCATTTCCATTAATCTATACCTTGCCACATGGCTCGTGGCTTACAGGCATCTTCACATGCTGTTTCTCATCATGGTGGCTGGCAGTGTCTCTCTGCCTCAGCCTTCCACTTCCCAGCTTTATTCTCCTCCTTGTCCCGCCTACACTTCCTGCCTAGCCAATGGCCAATCAGTGTTTTATTTATTGACTAATTAGCAACACATTTGCCATACAGAACATCCCACAGCAGTGAAAGTCTGAGGCTTAGGTGCTGGGCTCTTGCTTCCCTCTGAGAGCCTGGAACAAGTCTCTTCCCACCTCCTTCTAGCTGTGTATAGTTTCTTGATGATCTTCAACATTCCTTTTCTTGCATCAATCCTTATGATATTTGCTTCTGCCTTTGTGACAGTGTTCTCTGTGTTCAAATTCCCCTTTTTATAAGGACACCATTCATCACGAATTAAGGACTACTTTATTGGCTGCATTTTAACTTACCATTTTACTTGATGGCTGCAAATTGTAAAGATATTATCTGCAAGAAAGATCGCATTCAGAGTTACTGGAAGTCAGCATTTCAATAAATGAATTGGGATCTGTAAGGAGGCAATTTGATTCATAAGATATTTCTTTTAATAGATGACATGGCTTTGATTCATATTTAATTCCAAAGCTCACAGTATACTCATATCTGAACATACAGTTAGATTGAGCATATCAAGCTGCGGAGTTACTAGGACCTGTAGAAAAAGAGGATAGAGACCTGTCCCTGAGCTCATGACCTCTCAGGAGAGAAAAACATCATAAAAGCTAAGACCCATGAGGTAAAAGCACACAGAAAGCAAATCATTTGCCCTTTTTAATTTAGAAAAGCTTTCTCTCTATTGCAGATATTTTGCCAGATCCTTCTAATGAAAGAGTTCCACCATTTAATTTCATTTGTAGTGAGGTTGCCAGGGAAGTACAATTAATTGTTAACATTTCTAGTGCTGAAATTTTGCTTCAGAAAGCAGTCTGACATCTTTATATGCCATTAAATCTGATCATATGCCTGTCAACTTGGGAGGACATCATGACATCTTGATAACACCTGACGAAACATGGTAGAGAAAGTAAAAAAGAAGATATTGTCAGTACTACACTGTAGCTTTTCCAAACACAAATGTGTGCACAACTGGGTTAGACCTATCCATCACTGGGCTGCATCTCCCTGGATTTGAAACTACATCTGGGTTTGGCAGGGATGCATTATCACCAGTCAGAGAAGGGACCATGTGTCAGTCTCCTCAGGAAGATATATGGCCTTGTGTACTCTTAGGATTGGATATGCTTATGTTGCAGACTTTAAATCAATTTCTGAAACCTTTCCACAGATGTTGACTGCTGCAGGTCTGTAAATAGCATAGTATATTGTGAGCTTCAGCTGATGCATACAGCCTACAGAGCACTGATGGGGTAGTGGAAAAACAACATGAAGACAAAAGATGACAACACCAAAACTGAAGTGGTTTCCTTTGTTTAATGGCATGCTTAGAATAAAATTACCTAGAAATTTGAATTTGCCATTTTCCCAGACCACTGCAGACACCTAGGTAACTGTACAATTCTAAAAATGTCTTCCATAGCCATTATTATTTGACATGGATTAAATTTGAGTATAAAATATGATGTCCCAATATTGTGATTGCTTTCATTTCTTCTTAAATATCTTACTATAACATGCTAAATTCTACTATGTTTATGAGAGTGTGAGTGCACACTTCTTCGCAGATTCCTTAGTAATAACATTTATGTGACACAACAAAACAGGACCTTTTCTAACTATTTAGCTTCTGTACATCCTGAGCAGAAGATTTTCAGTGAATTTAAAATTATAGTTTTACCCTCCCTTCCCTAATAAAATGTATTTGTGTTACCTAGACATATTATTCAAACCACAGTGAAGTTAAAGGACCCAAAGATTTTCTATGAAGTAAGCATCATATTGGGGGGTAGGGGAGGAAGTACTCAACGCCAGCAAACTGCTAAGTAATAGGCCATGTGAATTTAACTTTGACCTCAGAGCCCCCTTCAACCAGAAGCGTGTGAAAAACTAGTTGGTGAAGCCAAGGGTTGCTGTCATGTCATGGTCCAGGGTAGCTGTTCCACGGCTTGGACTTTGTGTGATTTGCTGATGGGCTTTGCTTTTGTGTTATTGCTTTTGGCAGGGCTGTGTGGTTGCTAATTTTTGTTTCTTAGTCATCATTTTACATGTTGTGCACCAAAGATAATTTTCTTTATTCCATGGTCAAATATGTTTCTGTTTTCTGGGGAAATCTGGTTAAAATACGCAATCATTTTAAAACTCTTTCCCACCTCTTCATTCATCCTGGTGGAATTGGAGGTCTAGGTGTGTCATACAGTATACCCTTTTGTCCAATCAACTTCATTGTCCAACAAAGATTCATAGGAATGAGTCATTGGTTTGGTTCAAGGTCTCTAGTTTCTGGTACACTATCATCATTGGATCCTCACTGAAACTCCTTTCCAATATCCTGTGGCCAGCCAAGTCACGGAGATCCTATGGTTATCATTCCAGAAGACTAGTCCCTTCACCTCACCAGCTTCAGCAGGTCCTAGATGGGGTAGATGTTATGATGGGCCAGCCCCAGCCCTGGCTGTGAGCCTGGTGGTAGTTGAGCTGATTACTCCAGGCTTTGGGGGCTTCCCCCCCTCAGGTGAGAGTCAGGGCAAGCTCTCCTACACCCATGACATCAGAGCCAGCTCTCCTCAGTTCATGGTAAGGAGGACCATGTCTCCTGAGTGCTTGGGGAACAGCTTTCCCATAAGGGTCAAGCCAGCTCTCTTGTTACACTGTCCAGCAAGGGGCGGGACCAGCTATCTCCAGGTCAGCAAAGGGCACACACTGTCTTAATTCAGTCAACTTTTGCTATCTTGGCTTGAATGCTTCCAGTGCTGTAAAAAAACAGTTGCACTTCTAACTATTTCCTCACCAAACACTCACTCTTTTCTCCAGACCCTTCCCCTGTCCCTTCTCACTATCTCACTCTCCTATGCCCCCACCTCCAATTATCTGCCCTTATATTACTCAGAAATAAATACAAAGGCAGATACTATGTATGGTAACAGATGTCTTTAATTTACCTGATGTAATTTCTTTGTAGGTTATCAAGGTTTTTATCAACTAGGCAATATCTCAAAACTCTACATTTTAACCATTTTATTCCCATTAAATAGAAATTAAGAGGTATTTTAAACAGAAAATAAACTGTAAATGGCATATTACTGGCTTAATGTTTTCCTTACAGAGCTAAATACAATTTGAAAAATATTTTACTAAAATAAGGGTATAATTTTCCTCTATAAAAATAACTCATTTTGGAATATCCCTACGGAGAGGGAAAATACAATCTTATCACTGAAGCTGAAATTGGAAAATGGATGAAAGACAACCTGGGTTAAATGTAGTTTCAATAGACTGGTGAGTTTCCTTCATTTCAGGATATGTGAGAAAGAGGAGAACTCAGACAGGGCAGTGAGGGCCAAAGTTGCTGCTGAAGCGCTGTGCTGAGAAAATGGAGTTAGGAAGGAAAAAGACACCCCTCTGCAGACTTTGGAAGATCTGCACTGTTATGAGTAATGTGGCCATGTTTGTGCTCGCACGAGCTAGAGAAGATGTGAATAGAAGTAGCATTGTTCCTTTCAGTATGTTCTCTCTTAAGCATATCGAAGATTAGAAAGCTGCTGTGTTACTAGAGATCCTCATGGGATTTTCCTTTCAATCCAGTGATAGCTGATGTTCCATATCTATGGAGTATTTGTATAGGGAATATTTTGATATATTACAGATTAAAAGATTTTCACATGACAGAGAGGATAGAAGGCAAGAAATAGAAGTAAAAATGTGCTAATAGCATATCGAGATGGCATACAGTTGCTTACCCTCACTCTGATAGCTTGAAAGTAACTAGAGCAAGTCATATGAATTGAGTAAGAGTCTGTTGCTTACAGGTCAAACCATGCCCAGGAAAGCTTCAGATTCTTTACAGTTATATATTAAAGGGTGCAGTGATACTGTCAACCATTACTGTCCACATTGATTTGGTGTGTACACAGCTTTGCTGATTAGACAGTCTTTTCTTCAAAGGGTATGTCAGCAGTACACAAAAGATCCACCATAGCCTCCTGAAAAAAGAATATTGTGATTTCAATTTACATTGTGTACAGACATAAACAGGTTGTGTGTGATTTCTTTCCACGCAAGAGTTTGCTCCCCCTCCAAAGCTGGCTTGAAGTATTTTTTAGGACAAAAAACTAAGGATGGAAGGTTCAAAAGATGAGTGCTTTAGGGGACAAGATGTGGAAATGATACACCTCATAAACTTTAAGTGTATTTGGGCCCAAGCAGCTAACTTTTAGCCCAAGGCACTGAGACGTACCAGTCATTCACTCATTCGTCATGGGCTCATTGAACTGGAAGTGTCCGGTCACATTAACTACTGGCCAAAGTGACAATGTAACAATCATAAAATCAAAAAGAAAAAAGGAGGCAGAAATCATTTAAAGGTGTGAAAATGTGGTTTGCAGCTAGATTGTGTATGGCTTAATAGTTATGTTTAGTATGTGTTGAACACTTTGCACCAGGTGGTCATAGCTGCTGGACGTATTCACTGTAAGCAATACATTGGAATATTTGAAAAGTTTTTGAAATTCTGAAAGTAGATACCCCAAACTGGAAGTATGGGACAAAGAATGATCTCTCAGTGTGGTAAGAGGAGACAGAAGTGGAGCTTCCAAGAAACAATGGAATCAAAATGTGAGATGCTTGAATAACAGCTGGTTGTGTTGTCTGTTATTATTTCACTATTAAGGTGAAATGAGCTATCAGGCTAGAAGAGATGTGCAGGAACAATGATTGATATAAAACTATTGATACACCTGGGGATGGAAAGGAAGGTTCTTCGCGAGGACTATCATTGTAAAAGAGAATTTTTTTCCTACATTCAGCAGATGAAGTGTTGAGAGAGAGGCTTGAAGAGGAGAATTATGGAAGCCATCATGGCACATGGGGTTCAAAACAGGCTCTACCGAAAGGGCTTGTGGGAGACACAGCTAAATGGAAAACGCCGTGTGAAAATGCAATGCAGATTTATTTTTGTTATCTTGTTTCTTTAATTTTTGTTTCAGAAAATGATAAATCCACTGAATTGCTATTCAGGTGAACATTCCTATGGAATATTTGTGGTTTGATGGTTCCTCTTGAAGTGTGCAGATTCCTCACCCCTGGCTCTGGAATGAACACATCCACTGCAGGGCCCTGGCAGAAATTAAGGCCAGTAGAGAAGGGTCATTTTGACACTACTATAGCATTCACTAAAAAAGAGAAAAAAGCAAGCAGTACTGTAGCAGTGAATAGAACCACTGATTAAGCAGTATTATAAGTGTTTGCTCATTCTGCCATCATTTTATTGCCTACTTTTAATAATACATAGTTTTTATCATTATTTAATTTTAAGAGCAATGTTCATTAAACCTCTCACATTGCCTGAGCCTCCCACTGCTTTCCAGGTGTACCTACTGCACATTGCATTCTGGAATATTGCACAGTCATGAGCTGCATCATGTAAGACGAATTGCTAAATGGTCCTATTATTAATAAGAAACCTGGAACCAGATATTGAAGTGAAAACTGAGAAATCAGAGATGCAGAAAGAAGCCAGCCACATTCTTACCACTAGGAAATCCTCAGCCAAAGAGAGTGAGTTCCTGCTTCCTCAGAATGAAAGCCTCTGAATCCTCACCCCTGAGGGTCTCAGTTGAACTGATTAAAAGCCTCTCGATCCTGGTCCTCATGCATTATATACCTTTCTGCTTCCTGCCATCATTTCCTGGAATTAAAGGCGTGTGTCTTTCCTAAGAAAAGACATGAGGTCTCAAGTGCTGGGATTAAAGGTGTTTGTCACCATGCCAGGCTCTGTTCCCAGTGTGGCCTTGAACTCACAGAGATCCAAACGGATCTCTGCCTCCTGAGTGATAGGATTAAGGGTATGTGTGCCACCACTGTCTGGTCTCTATGTCTAATCTAGTGGCTGCCTCTGTCCTCTGATCCCCAGATAAGTTTTATTTGTTAGAGCACAAATAAAATGTCAGCACAACATCATGTTTCCCAGCATGTGTGCCTAAGTTACATATCTTGGCACACTAACCCATGCTTTCTTCAAAGATCCACTCCATCAGACTCTTTGGAAACAGAAGTGTCTTCTATGCATGTCCTTCGTAGACTGGAACTGCACTGTGTATGTGTGTGTGTGTGGGGGGGGGGATTCTGGGTAGCTCTGGCTACACAAGTCACTCTAGTCCTATTAATGATCATGTCAGTCTATGCCATTCCCCTTACTCCCCTTCTGGTCATTAATGCAAAGTGCCCTGTACCCAGCTCTGTTATTAAAACTACTGGCTATTAAAATGATAAATTGGTTTCTGTCTCAGTAATTCAGTGTGCTTGAAGTCTACCCTTTCTAGAACGTTGCTTTTCTATTAATGTGTTACTTTAAGTGGAAATATTTATTTTCTGAATAGCATATTTTCAAGAAATCTTCTAATTGTTATTAAAAATTTGGACTCCTTTAAAAAGATATAATTACAATTTTAAAATTAAATGTTCTTTCTATAAGGAAGAACTATAGAGATGTGCATTAGAAATTAATGTTGAAAGAATATATGGGAAATGAAAAACTAGGAAAGGATTTACATCATCACTCTTTTAGACACTATGGTCTCTTCTCCAAGGTCTTGCTCTCACACTGCAGTCAAGTTCTATCCATGCTATTATTCTTTTAGCCACAGAAGGCTTACATTTAGAGAATTTGTTAGGGTCTTGCACTTCATGCACTGGTTGTCTGATCTTGGTGTGTTTATGCATGTTTTTTCTGGAAACAAAAACAAAAATAAAAGCAAGGCTACAGATTTCCAAAGAGTTCCAGAGGTTCTAGGTAGTCAGTTGTCTTGTAAAGTCGCTACTGTAGTATAACGGGCTTTCTAGTTCTATAAAATTTAAGTCTAAGACAAGGCATGCCATTTATTAGCTTTTTAACTTTAGACAAGTGAAGACACTTTCTATTCTCAGTTTCTCAAAAGGTCTCACAGAATGCTGAATAGGCTACATAACACAATAATTGCTAAACCTGGGTCTAGTGGGCCCTTCAGAAATGTCACTGAGCCTTCTCTCCTCTTGTCCATAAGTCCTCATTCCTACAGCAGCATCAACCCATTCCCTCATTCATCTTCCATCAGAGATGGGAACCAGCTGCTCAGATCTCTGTGCAAATCTGTCCCTGTACTTAAAGTACTTAAGCACACCCTTGACTGCTTAGCCACGGGTTAATTCCTTTGACCCTTCTTCCAAGACAGTTGTCAGATGGGAATTTTCACAGTGGTTTGCTCACTTAAGGCAGCCTTTCTCCCCAGGAGAGCAGTGGAAGCGGAAGCGAAGCTTTGCTAAATACAGGATGCAGTGATGAGCCTGTGTCTTCATTTTTCTATGGTAGCCCTGGCTGGCGCTACCCCCGAATTTAGGAAAGAATCAAATGTGTGTGAGATTAGACAACACTTCTTCAATGATGCTCACCTGCCCTGAATTCATTTCCACACAGAAACAGCAATGACTTCTGAGGAATTCCATTTTATTTGTCTGTTAAGTGGCAAATAATAACAAGTACAGAATGAAGCAGCAAAACTAGGAGGAGTTTGAAAAACGTGTTTGAAATTGTCTCTAGAGCCGGGCGGTGGTGGCGCATGCCTTTAATCCCAGCACTCGGGAGGCCGGGGCAGGTGGGTCTCTGTGAGTTCGAGGCCGGCCTGGTCTACAAAGCGAGTTCCAGGGCGCAAAGCTACACAGAGAAACCCTGTCTCGAAAAACCAAAAGAAATTGTCTCTGGATTTTCCAACATGACTGAAAGCCAAACAACTATTTTTTTTGTGGGGGAGGGGTGGAGACAGGGTTTCTCTGTGTAGCTTTGCTCCTTTCCTGGAGCTCGCTGTGTAGACCAGGCTGGCCTTGAACTCACAAAGATCCGCCTGCCTCTGCCTCCCGAGTGCTGGGATTAAAGGCGTGTGCCACCACTGCCCAGTATTATTTAGAACCAAGCATCAAGTTATCTCTTTCCCTACCTTAAAAAAGAAGCCTGGAAGTTTTTTTTTTTTTTTTTTAATTTATTTTAATTTATTTTGCAATACAATTCAGTTCTACATATCAGTCACGGATTCCCTTGTTCTCCCCCCTCCCGTCCCCCTCACCTTCCCCCCAACGCCCCCCCCCATTCCCATCTCCTCCAGGGCAAAGCCTTCCCCACAGACTGGGGTCAACCTGGTAGACTCAGTCCAGGTAGGTCTAGTACCCTCCTCCCAGGCCAAGCCAAACAATCCTGCATAGGCCCCAGGTTTCAAACAGCCAACTCATGCAATTTTTAAAACCACAAAACTTTTCAATATCAAAATTGAAATCTAAGAGTAAATGAAAGGACATAAGCATCAATTGAAATAAATAACTGCATCAAAATGGTCTCTCTGCTTGTTTATTTGTTCAAATAAGTACTTAAATTTCTGGTACAGAATATTACAAACTTAAACTCAAGACAAACACTTCATATTATACACCATATGCACAGAGAACAAATTGGCATCACTACTGAAATAGATGATGTTCAAAATGTCCAATCTATTCCTAAATTCTTTTGGTTGTAGCAAATGAAATAATGTGGAAATTATAAATTGTAGTTTTAGAGAAAGATTATTGTTAATGTTTTATCCAAACAAAGAAAGCACAGAAAGTATGCTATAGAACCTAGATACATGGAGAAGGTGGAAATAGTAGGAACTTCACAGAGTGGCAGGCTTCATGAATGCTTGCCTAATGGGTGCCTTGCATAGGAGTCTAATATTATTTGGAAGGACACATTTTTGGATAATATCAGTTAAGTTTCCCTGTGAGTCACATATCACCCTGACAATTCTGACTTCCATGGGTCTATTAACACCAATAAGTCATCGGGGGAAACTTTGACATCCAATAATTTTCCTCGTCACATGGAGGTGGATACCCAGTCTATGAGGACCCAAGGCAGGCAAGAGGCATTCAAACATCTGATGACCACATGGTGGGCAGGGAGAGACTAATGCAGGTATAAGGATAAATGTAGAAATAATTTGCAAAAGAAGAAATTATGAATCTTTAGGACCTTTCGTTCATTGAGGGAGTGATGAGAAAGAAAGAATGGGAGCTAATGTCTGAGGAATCCATAGGTTTTCCTTAATGGCACAATATTATTGAATCTGAAGCAGAAAAAAGAACTGTTCAAAGGTAATGACTGTTTCCTAGGCTAGGGTATTACCATATCTATCCACATAACCATATTTAGATTGTAGGAAGTATGTGGTTAGTCTCTTTTTTTCCTTAGCTTGTTATTAATTGTCATTTCAAATGACTTAAGTCAAGTTTATTAGCATTAAATATACTATATTTTATTTAAATCATCAATTCTATAGAACTGATAACTGTTTAAGCCTCCACCAAATATGAATTTTATGAATAATTTTCATATTAAGGGACCAGTAAAATAAGATTAATTCAACTGTTTCTATAAGTACCTTCAGTATTTATTTGTATATTGAATTATACATTCAATTTGTATATTGAATTATTATATATTGTGTGTTGAATTATAAAGATTTGTTGCTCTGAAGAAAATGAGAGTAATCCTTTTTCACTCCTAAAAACAATTAAAAGCAGTTAAAGTGGCAGCCTTTTTAAATATAGTAACTTATATTTCAAGATATTAATAATATATATGCCCAGGGTCCAGCAGAGAACTAGGTGGACCTACTTTGCAATTTACTTTAGATTTATGGTTACTATTTCTATTAATGAGAAAGTTATCAATAGGAAATTATTGAATATTTTCTTTAATCAGATTATTTAAAAAATTAGAGAAAATTTATTTTCTACTATATAGAGAAAATGTTACTTTAAAATTTTTACTTTCTTTAATAGGAGAAAATATCAATGGTTCAAGATACTAAGTGAAATAAAAAATTACTGGAAAATTAAAGGTAGCTGATTTTAGAACCTGAAACAGGGAACGCACAAGATGTTTATCCTGAAGTGTTGTGAATAGAAAAACACAGAATATATTAAATGTTTCATATGTATGAATTTGGTATTTGTTACATAGTACATCATGTTAAAGTCAGAAAAAGCCTGTAGTAAGCATTAACACAAAAGGATGTGAAAATGTTCCTCCTTTTTTCCCCTTACCTACCCCAGAGAACACACATGGACCACTCCATATGCAGAAGGCTGTGTGCTTTTATAAAAACCACTTGTCTGTACCATCACATCAGTGTATTCCCAATGAAGGAAAGCTCTGATCCAGTGACGTATCTAATTTGAAATAGATAACATATACTAGTAGGGTTTATCTTTATTCTGACTTTAGCTGGCATCTCCAAATTAGAATCTTAAAGATACTTGTTCATTAGCAGTATTTGGTTAAAAAGGGGGGGATAAACCTAACATTTGCTTTGGAATTACTTTGTTTCCCCATATATAATTAAAGCAATGTTGTAGTACTTTTCAGTTATGAGCTAGTCAGTTCTCATTTTTTTAATTCATGTTTTAGGGGATGGGGGTTATCCTGAGTTATGGAACTAAATGAGGAAACCTCATATTTATACCAAAACAATGTCTTTATAGAAAGGTAACAATATCCAAGTTTATCCACAATTTAAGAATAGGGACCTTAAAACATGAGTTTGTGGGTGTGTATATGTATAAACAGTGTTCAAAACTGTCCTAAAGTGTTTCATATTTCTCCCATATTTAAGCCACCCAGAAGCCTGGGGCATAAGCTACTTCCGACCTCCTAGTTCTGCTCTGGTGCATTCTAGCATCTCTGCCAATCTCCTGGAATTTGTTCTATTGTCAACTGCTGTCATTCAGTCCCACTCACTGATGGGATGAGTATGGCTTGTCTCTGCCGGCTAGAAACAGTACGCATTTCTCCCAAACTTAAAGTGGCCATTTCTTTGAATTAACCCACTGATATTTACAAAACAGTCCAGGCAATCCCAACCTTCTTTCTTTTACAGATGGCTTCCTCGTGTTCTTCATGCTACTGAAAGAAACCATACGGGTCTGAAAAGGACATATGTAATTGTGCTAAGCTTTATATAGATTTTGGAAGTCATAGGAAATGAAAACTCTCAAATCTTGAAATTAAATGCCATAGTAATATGAACATAAATGGCATATGTGCCTTAGAAGTGCTTTATCGATAGATACATCTCACAAAGGTGTACTGACACCGGAGCTGCATTCAAATGTGAGCCTTCAATCTGCTGGGGTTAATTATCTATACAGAATGGCTAAGTATAGCTGTGCATAGATCATTTTGCACATGCTACCTTTGTAGCAAATTGATTTAAGTGCCTTTTTGGAGTAGTTGTTGGGCTGAATTGATTCAGTGGGCAGGAGAGTGGCTTACACTGCAGAATTGTGCCTGAGTTTCTTCTGACATCCAGATAGAGTTTTAACCAAATGGAAGGGTTGGTGCTATAGCAGTTGCAGTTTTCCATCAACTTAAGCTGGGAAATGCTATGACGTCCATTATTAAAAGAGCTTCAGTAAAATATGATGGGTTAGAATGCTTATTGACAACTGGCACCAGAACAAGCCATCTCAGTGGCATTCTAAATGCAAAGTAAACTTGGTCTCACTGAAATGGCTTCACATGGTCTTAGTAGAACTGGGGAGGCTTTCTAACTTTCTGTTACAATTAAAGACACCACACACAGGGAAAAGGTGTGAGCTGGGTTTTAAATGTGCCTGTTTGAGACATTTGGTCTTTCTTCTGAAAGTCTCTTCAATCATTACACACCATTACCAGATGTACCTTGTATCTCTTGAGGTTTCAATGAATGTGGAAAGGCTTTGGGGACTTGGTGCTTTTCCTGTTTCCTCTACAAGCATTCCTTATAGAAACCCATTTAGGCATCTCTGTGTTAGAAATACCTTGCCTGCTTCTGATGGTTGTACCTATTATATATTTAATGTTTTCTAAAGCTGGAGCAATGCCTCAGAGGGGAAACAGCCCCTTCTGATTACAAAAAAAGCAATAAAGGGCGTAGTTTTGTAACATCAGCTCTGATCCTTCTTTCTCAAGTACACGTTATATATTTTACATCTATCATTCTTTATTTTGAGCTTCTTTTCCCTTTCATTGTATCTCTCTCTTTGCCATCTTTTCTCTTTCCCTCTGAACTCCTTCCTATACAATCGCTGCCACATCTTTGTTTTCCCATGAGGAATTTCATGGGGTTTGCGTCCTTCCTCAGAAGTGTGGTGATTCTGTACTGTGAAACTCCCTCCATCTCCTACATCCAAACCTTCATCAGGACAGAACAGGAAATGGAGTTGCCATCTGACCACCTCCATGTAAGAAGCCACCATGGCAGTTAACCAAATTTAGAGCTTAGAAGTTATCATTCAGATTTAACTAAGGTAGATGTGGACAACTATCTCTTCTATGTAATTCCGAAACCACAGTATCATGAAAATATAACTTTGGTTCCCTGGAAATATATGCCGGCTTTGTACTACTGACAACATTCATTTATGATTGCCTTTCAAAAATTATAAAATGGCTTTTTACATTCAAAATATTCTAACACACCAAATATGGCTTCTGAACTCTTTTTTTTAAACTTCTGAAAAGTTTTTATTTTTTTAATTAAGAAATTTTGGATTCCTGGAAACTTCCCTAGCACCTAGTTTCTCCCTATGGAAAGCGGAAATAGAAGAGATCTCCATGAGTAAACTGGGAGTGAGGGGTGGCAATGGAGGGTAGGAGATGGGGGGTGAGAACATAAGGGAATGGTATGGTTGAACTGGAACAGGGACAGAGTGGGAGAGCAAGGAAAGAGATACCATGATAGAGGGAGACATCATGGGGTTTCTGAACTCTTAATGCTTTGTAGTTCAGAAACTGTACACAATGAATTTAAATTTCCTGAACGTAAAATGTACCAATATATCTCAGAGCATTCTGAAATTGTTTTTAAGTATTTATTGATAATGGCAGTGATATCACAATAGCTATATGAACTATGTTATAAATATTAGTTTCAATTTGTAGTTTGAAGAAGTGAAGACTTTGTAAGTTTAAAAAGTAAAAATAATTGGCTGAAGGTCATAGTGGTATCAGCCCATCTGATAAAACTCTGCAGCAGATATGAAGACAAAATCCAGACCATCATTTTATCCCATTGTGAACAAACAGAAACATGCAAAGTTACCCACAGCTCCAAAAACAAGCCTAGCCTGAACCTGACAGTTGGTTGGATACTGAGCACCCTGCCCCTATTGCACACATCTATTTAGATCCTGACTTTAGAAACTCGATGCTTTGTTCTTTGTTCATGACCACTTCATAGATGAGAGAGTAGAAGTTTTATGTTATTGTTGTTGTTTTTGCTTATTTGTTTGTTTGTTTCATTTTTATCTAAAGGTTTTTTCATAAAATATATTTTACTAATATTCTTTCCCCTTCCAAATCCTCCCTCACCTCCCTCACCATCTGTCTTACTTACATCCATTTTTCTCAAATATTAAAAAAGGAAAACAATAACAACTATAAAAAAAAAGAAAACAAATCTCTAAACAAACTAAAATAAGACAAAAATAATACCAAAACAAAACAAAAAGTGCACACACACACACACACACACACACACACACACACACACACACACACAATAACAAAAGGGGGAAAAAGGGAAAGAAGAAAGATAAATGAAACATGGAGTCTATTTTGTTTTGGCAAACTACTCCTATGCATTGGTTCTGCCTTGCGTGATATCCCATTGGAGAAAACTGACTTTCCCTTTTCCAGGAGATATCACTTACAAATAGCTTTTTGTTCCAAGGTAGGGATTTGTGTCCACTTCTCCTCCTCAGTGCTAGGATATTAAATGTTTTGAACATGTGGAGACTTGTGCATGATGTCAACAATCCTGTTCTGTCTGAAAGGCAGATGAAATGATGCACTGATCTATGTATATAGCAATATGTTATTAGGAGTCATTTTATTTCTGTATTTTATCCTTTAGTAGATAATAATAGTATTCTTTTCCGCTGGGCCAGAGACATATACAATGTCAATAACTTTAGCTGTTTCATATATGGGTTCCATCTCATGGAGTGGGCCTTCTCTTCAAATGTGGTTGGTTACTTGTGGGAGGCCAGTTTCCACTTTTTCACAGGGTACTCTTGAGGAGAGAAGGATAAGAAATATTTAGATAGAAAGATAATGTGGAGAAGACAGACAGAACCACAGGACAGCTTCAGAAGGACCTGGATCAATATTTACAGCCCCTTCTGTCTTTTCAAAAGGGCTTTTTATAGGAATGCCAAGAGGTGGGGCAAAAGACCTCCCTCAAGCACAGCCAAGTGCAGACCCTTCCAAACACTTAGTAACCATGCACTTTGTCAAGCCACCCCCTAATGCAGCCCTGCTGGGTAAAGCAAGATCAGATCTCCACTAGGAAATGTCTGTGGGCCCCTGCAGTTACTCTCATATCATTTGTGCCATTATTACACCAGTTTATCTTTCAAGCAAGTCTCTGTTGTAGCTGGGTGAACTGATGATAAAGTTTCTTCTCTGGTAGCTTTCAAAGTACCTTACAACAGCATGAGCAGTAGTCACTAGGAGTGAAGTCTCTAGTTGCACACCAGTTCACTTTCAACATGTTCAATGCTACATAAGTGGTGTCTTTTGCAACAGGGCCTTGCCATCAGCTTATGGAGAATAACCTAGAGCCTTGCCAATAGCCTCTATGATGTTTGGAGGTGTCTATATGAGCCCTTTGGCCAACAACTCAACATGATTTAACTTATATAACTGAGGTTTTACTTTTTGGTATAAAATGTCTGATGAATCATTGTCTCCACCATTATAAGTTTGCTCCATTTAGATTCCTTTCATATATGTATGTACATTTGGAAACTTCTACAGTAGAACATTTCCACATGACTTTTTAAAAGGTCTTTAGTGTTAGTTGTCCATCTCTATATTCCCATCTACATCATACTGTCCCATTTCCTGTCCCTGCCCTCCTATCTTCCTCCAAACTTGGATGGAAATCGAAGTTTAAAGAGGCTGTATTGTTTGCCAAAGTGAATAGGAGAGAGAGAAGAATTTATATGAGAAAAATCTATATGTGGATTTCAATCTATGGTTTGTGTGGCATGACTCATGGTATATGATGCATTCTCTCCTGTATTTTAAGGAAGAAATGAGTCCTACATACCTGCTGTATGCAACTAAACAACATAAAAATGCAATATATTTTACCTTTCATACATGAGATTTCCTTCTACTCCCTTTATAAACTGTTCCTCTGTAGAAAATTCTAAACCAAAAAAGAAAACTTTGATTGAGGGTACTCATTTTGAAATTCCAAACTACTCTTGTAAAAATCCGTTTCCCTGTGACCTTTGGGATAATCTATATATGACCATTTATTCTGTGCATGAGACTGATATCTGTTGGATTAATGCAAATATTGCATATTATCTGAAGCTTGTACTTCTTTTTCAGATACTGAGTGACTTGAACTCCATATATATGAAAAGAGTTCCTTTCCATGACAGATATGATTTTATTAGATATGTTAACAAAAGAATCTTCCTTAAATAAACAATACGTTTAGAAATTTGGAATTTGCACCATGATGATACTTACAGGTTGGCATATTTATTTCCCACCAAGAGTTATATTTTTTGCCTTCCCAAAGCTAAAATCTTGGTAAATATTCATCTATCATTACTCAGTTGTTTCCAGAGTAGTTCGAGCAATTACAGATTTATGATAGTCCTAGTCAGTCTCTGAGAGAGGTTAAACTGTGGAGGAAAATAAAATTACCAGTAATTAAATTTACAGGCAGCTTTGCCATCTAAAACAAATTTATTACTTCATAGTGAAATATAGTTAGAACACTTTCACATAAAGTGAATCCATTTTTACATGATATAGGTATTATACATTGCCTTTTCAATTTATATAATTAAAATGATATCATTGGACTCTGAGGTTAATGGGATACTCTACTGAGAACCATACGTTGTGGGCAATAAAATGCAGCACTGCAGTGTTGGCTGTTTCCTGAAGAGCTGATGCAGGAAGTCAGCACCTCTGGACCACGCTGTCCCTTTGAAAATCCTCAGACAGACTGAGCGCAAGGAGGGAATAGTGCCAACAGTTACCTCTATTTTTTATAAAATAAATAAATAAATAAAAAACCCTGAAATGATCTCTAAAGAATGCTTAGAATAAGTACATTGGAAAATTCTTTTCATCTTACCCTCCAGAGTATGCTACATTCAAGTGAAGCTTCTAAAAGTATCATGGCTGCAATCCTAGCCCATGGGTAATTGGGGAAATTCATTTATGAATTAAAGCTAGCCTTTGGACTTTGGAGTGCTATCCTGTCCCCGCAAAACAAAATGGAGGCTAACAAGATGACTCAATCGAGGAGGGTGATTGCTGTGCAAGCTGGTTGATCTGGGGAAGACTCTTGAGACCCAGATGGCGGAAATCATGAACCCACTCCCATAAATTGTCCTCTGGCTTACACATGCATGCAGTGGCACATGTCAAACGCACATGTACATATACTCAACAGTAAATCAGTTTAAAAACAAATAAAAAGGAATGTAATTAAGGATATAAATGGTCAGCCAAATTCTACATTTTTTTTTCAGAATAAAGGATGAAAATGTAGGGGTTAGAGTAAAGACTCAGTTGTTAAGAGCATTTGATACTCCTCTTGTCATAGGACCAGAGACATGCACACACATGTGCACACACAAACACAAATAATGAAAATAATCTACAATAAATGAATGGAATTTTCTTATGATTTCACACTCTATAAGCACACACACACACACACACACACACACACACACACACTAACATGTATTTCCACTCATTTATACTATATATATATATATATATATATATATATATAGAAAAAAATACTATATATATTTTTGTGTGTAATTTTTGATGTGTAAATAATATCTAAATAACATTGCTGAATTCTACTTAAGTTTTTTTTTTGGTTGAGGACCACTTTTTATGCCATGTTTTCCTGTTTTATTTATGAAGCCTTAATTCAATGTGTATTTGAGTGAATACAAATCCTCTGTTGAAGAACTTTTAAAGCTATCTAAGAGAGGGAGAAATAGTCTTCTGGAGGAAAGGGCATATCAATATCAATTGGTTATCCAATACCAAATGGTCAGCTCTGAAAACATACATACAAGTAACATTATATAGAGTGATCAGGTTGCATTGAGGAATATGCATGTGCACACAAGTGCATGCACACCCCCCCCCACACACACACATATTTCTTTACATATGTATATCATCATGAAAATCCCTTCATTCTTCGTGTGTGTGTGTGTGTGTGTGTGTGTGTGTGTGTGTGTGTGTGTAAAGTGCACTCCCTGACCCTAGTTCTGAGAGAATTAAAGCATTTTAATGTTCATTGTCTGTGAGTGAAACTTCTATAGCTTAGGCTGAGTAAAAGCAGTGAAGGCCATTTTTCATTTATAATCCAAAGTACTTGTACTGACGCAATCATTTTAATATCATCTTGTTGCTGATCTCATTAAAGATGTTTGAATCATGATAAGAGTATCTTCCCCATATGTTAAGGGACAAAAGAGTAAGTACATTTTAATTTTATTTTGGAAGAGTAGAAAATGACATATTTTTTCTGTTTCCTCTACAGAAGATATCAAGTAGCTTTTAAATAAGTAATCTACTTGAGAACGTAAATGCCAGTGAGTGTGATACTAGTTTTTGCTCACTTTTTATAGAAAGTGTTAAGTGAGCCCGCAACTGTAACATGACAGATTTTAGTTATATATTATTATAAAAGGAACCCGATTGCAAATAAAGAGGCCTATGCCAACATTAGGCCAGTTCAAAGAAAAAGTTTGTAAGAGAATAAGAATAACCAATGAAGCACAACATGTAAGCCTTCTAGCAGAGGGAAATCCTCACAGAGCACTAGAAGAGAAAATGAATGAAAACTGGTTTCTTGTATATCCCAGGGATATAGATATAAACTTAAAATCCACAGCAAATGTTTTTGACTAAAATATACCATCCTAAATCTGCCAAAATAGCATGAAAGTGTGTTTTCATTATTATTTTGAGACATTTTAGGCATTTTTATTCATCAGTACTCTGATTGATAAAGGATCACTGTGGTGGTATTGTGTTCCCCAAAATATTGTGCACCCTAATAAACTTATCTGGGGTCAGAGACAGAACAGCCACTAGAAAAGCTAGAAAATGGTGGCACTCACACCTTTAATCCTAGCATTTTAGAGGTAGAAATCCCTCTGGATCTCTGTGAGTTCAAGGCCACATTGGAAACAGCCAGGCAGGGTGACACACGCCTTTAATCCCAGGGAGTGATGGTAGAAAGGAAAGATATATAAGGCGTGAAGACCAGAAACAAGAAGCATTTGGCTGGTTAAGCTTTTAGCTGGTTAAGCTTCAGGCTTTCGAGCAGCAGTTCAGCTGAGAGCCATTGGGATGAGGACACAGAAGCATCCAGTCTGAGGAAACAAGACCAGCTGAGAAGTTGGCCTGGTGAGGTTAGCTGTGGCTTGTTCTGTCTCTCTGATCTTCCAGTGTTCACCCCAATACCTGGCCCAGTTTTAAATTGTTTTATTAATAAGAACTTTTTAAGATTCATGCTACAGATCACTCCCCCTCTATGATCAAAGATAATCTGAGCTTTCTGAGAGCAGTCATGGTTGGAATCTAAGAGCCCACATGCTAGAGGACTAACATTTTAGGTGACCAGCAGAGAGGCCAATCTTTTTTTTTTTTTTTTTTTTTTTTTTTTTTTTTTTTTTTTTTTTTTTGTGTATCAATTCCTTGTTTTTATTGATACCTGTTATCATATATAAATATCACCATCAAAAGACATTTTGCATATCACATAATATGATAGGTTATTACGCACTATATGAAAATATTTTTCTCCCCAAGAAGCTCAAAATTTTACAAACTTTTCCAAATATTTGGTTATTACCTTCTTTTCTCTAGTACAGTAGGAAAAGTATTTGAAATTCAGTTTGCAGGTTGTATGTCTATCTAAAATTAAGACCTATTCTAGGTAGGGAAGCTTAATTAATTCTACAGACAGAACCAAACCTGTTCTATCCAGTTAAGAGTGGCGAGTTGCTGGGCCTAACTTCCACCCTCCCTCTGCATGCTTTTCTTCTTCAATAAACTGCTGATTACTGATACTTGAAGCCATTGTTCTAAGACACTGCTTTCTTTTCCATTCTTTTTTTTTTTTCCCCCTTTTCTATTTTAATAAAAAGGAAAAAAAAGAAAAAGGTTATAACTAACAAAAGAAAAACTATATACAAAAGTACAATGACTATATACAATATATACAAGTAATAAATGTCTAAACAATGTCTAGTCCATTTGTATTTGACAAATTCAGAGAAAATAATTTCATTATCTATCCTATTTTGTTAAGTCCAAAATGTATCTAATTCACTTTCTATCCTAATTAATCTTCAACTATAACTAACTAACCTTCAACTATAACTAACTAATCTTCAACTCCCTCAGAGACCCAAGAAGGAAATAATATTAGCTAACAAAAATAAAAACAGAAAGTGCATGCAAGCAACTTCCAAAAAATTTGTGAGTTGACAGAAACAGCCAGCTGCCTGGACAGTCACCTGAGGTTTCTCCACAGTGTTGGGGCATCATCTTCAGCCTATAGGCTTAGCATATCTGACAGACTCATTTGTGAAGTAGGATGTACACAAGGTCGACAGTTCAACCTCACATTGGGTGAGAGCAGTCCATGTACCAGAAACACCTGAATTCCACTAGTGTCATGTCATGATTCAGGATTTTAAATTCTGGAAATTGTTGTTGATTTTTTAATTCAGCTGTCCATTCTTGGCTGTGTATATATGGCTTCATCTTAACATCCCGTTCTTCTCCACATCCCTCTGTCAAATGCCAGTTTACTATTGCGAGGCGTGAGCTTAGTTACTCTTCAAGAATAACTGTTTCAGCTGCTGTTCCATTGCACATCAGAAGCCATCGGCCCACTGCCTATTCAGCTGCCTTCAAAGAAAAGGGCACTGTACCTTTTCCAAATTGCGAAGGCCACTTCAGGGATGGTGCCATATTGTCCTGGCCTCAGAAGATGCCTTTTGATAAAGCCATAACCACACTCGTTTTGGCAAGAATCAGTAGTCCTTTGTTTCATGTCCTGTCTGTCCATTTTGTCAGCAGTTGATTCAAGGATACTTTGTTGTCCAGTGGCTAACTTTTGCCACAATGAAAGTTAACTCCATATGCAGTTTCTTCAATGCCCATATTTTCTCTGAAGTAGATTGGTACTGCCAGGAGCCGACATGTCTCATAATCATAACAAAAAAGAAAAATTTTCTAAGTTATTAAAACATTTTAAATGCCATATTCTGTAGATCTCCGAAGGGTTTGAAGATGACCTGTCTAAAATATATCTGCTCAATTTTTAAAACATATCTAATATGACTACAACTTCTATTGTAATGTCTAACTACTAACTTTCATTTCTTTTTTTTTTTTTTTTTATTAATTTATTTTGCAATACAATTCAGTTCTACATATCAGCCACGGATTCCCTTGTTCTCCCCCCTCCCGTCCCCCTCACCTTCCCCTCAACACCCCCCCCCCATTCCCATCTCCTCCAGGGCAAAGCCTTCCCCACAGACTGAGGTCAACCTGGTAGACTCAGTCCAGGTAGGTCTAGTCCCCTCCTCCCAGGCCGAGCCAAACAATCCTGCATAGGCCCCAGGTTTCAAACAGCCAACTCATGCAATGAGCACAAGATCTGGTCCCACTGCCTGGGTGCCTCCCAAACAGATCAAGCCAATCAACTGTCTCATCCATTCAGAGGGCCTGATCCAGTGGGGACCCCTCAGCCATTGGTTCATAGTTCATGTGTTTCCATTCATTTGGCTATTTGTCCCTGTGCTTTATCCAACCTTGGTCTCAACAATTCTCGCTCATATAAACCCTCCTCATTCTCGCTAATTGGACTCCCAGAGATCCACCCGGGGCCTAGTCATGGATCTCTGCATCCAGATCCCTCAGTAGTTGGATGGGGTTTCTAGCACAACAATTAGGGTGTTTGGCCATCCCATCACCAGAGTAGGTCAGTTCAGGCTGTCTCTCGACCTCTGCCAGCAGTCTGTTGTGTGGGTATCTTTGTGGATTTCTGTGGGCCTCTCTAGCACTTTGCTTCTTCCTATTCTCATGTGGTCTTTATTTACCATGGTCTCCTATTCCTTGTTCTCCCTCTCTGTTGTTGATCCAGCTGGGATCTCCCGCTCCCCCAAGCTCTCTTTCCCTCAACCCTCGCCTTTCATTACCCCCACTCATGTCCAGGCTGTTCATGTAGATCTCATTCCATTTCTCTGTCATTGGGTGATCCCTGTGTCTTTCTTGGGGTCCTGTTTTCCAGGTAGCCTCCCTGGTGATGTGAGTAGCAGACAAGTCATCCTTGTTTCATGTCTAGTATCCTGCTATGAGTGAGTACATACCATGTTTGTCTTTCTGAGTCTGGGTTACCTCACTCAGGATGATTTTTTCTAGATCCATCCATTTGTCTGCAAACCTCATGATGCCATTGTTTTTCTCTGCTGAGTAGTATTCCATTGTGTATATGTACCACATTTTGTTTATCCATTCTTCAGTTGAAGGACATCTGGGTTGTTTCCATGTTCTGGCTATTACAAACAATGCTGATATGAACATAACTGAACAAGTGCTCTTATGGTGTGGTTGAGCATTTCTTGGGTATATGCCCAAGAGTGGTATAGCTGGATCTTGGGGGAGATTGATTCCCAATTTTCTAAGAAAGCGCCATATTGATTTCCAAAGTGGTTGTACAAGCTTGCATTCCCACCAGCAGTGGAGGAGAGTTCCCCTAGCTCCACATCCTCTCCAGCATAAGGTGTCTTCAGTGTTTTTGATCTTAGCCATTCTGACAGGCGTAAGGTGGTATCTCAGAGTTGTTTTGATTTGCATTTCCCTGATGATTAGGGATGTTGAGCAGTTCCTTAAATGTCTTTCGGCCATTTGAGTTTCCTCTGTTGAGAATTCTCTGTTTAGTTCTATAGCCCATTTCTTAATTGGACTGTTGGGCATTTTGATGTCTAATTTCTTGAGTTCCCTATATATTCTGGATATCAGTCCTCTGTCAGATGTGGGGTTGGTGAAGATCTTTTCCCATTCTGTAGGCTGTCGCTTTGCCTTGTTGACCGTATCCTTTGCTCTACAAAAGCTTCTCAGTTTCAAGAGGTCCCATTGATTGATTGTTTGTCTCAGAGTCTGTGCTACTGGTGTTCTATTTAGGAAGTAGTCTCCTATGCCAATGCGTTCAAGACTACTTCCTACTTTCTCTTCTAGCAGGTTCAGAGTAGCTGGATTTATGTTGAGGTCCTTGATCCACTTGGACTTAAGTTTTGTGCACGGTGATAGATATGGATCTATTTGCAGCCTTCTACATGTTGATATCCAGTTTTGCCAGCACCATTTGTTGAAGATGCTTTCTTTTTTCCATTGTGCGCTTTTGGCTTCTTTGTCAAAAATTATATGTTCATAGGTGTGCGGATTAATGTCAGGGTCTTCAATTCGATTCCATTGGTCCACATGTCGGTTTTTATGCCAGTACCAAGCTGTTTTTATTACTGTAGCTCTATAGTAGAGCTTGAAGTCAGGGATCGTGATGCCTCCAGAAGTTGTGTTATTGTACAGGATTCCTTTGGCTATCCTGGGTTTTTTGTTTTTCCATATGAAGTTGAGTATTATTTTTTCCAGGTCTGTGAAGAATTGTGTTGGTATTTTGATGGGGATTGCATTGAATCTGTAGATTGCTTTTGGTAAGATTGCCATTTTTACTATGTTAGTCCTGCCTATCCATGAGCATGGGAGATCTTTCCATTTTCTGACATCTTCTTCAATTTCTTTTTTCAGGGACTTAAAGTTCTTGTCATATAGGTCCTTCACTTGCTTGGTTAGTGTTACCCCAAGGTATTTTATGTCGTTTGTGGCTATAGTAAAGGGTGATGTATCTCTGATTTCCTTCTCCGCTTCTTTGTCCATTGTATATAGGAGGGCTACTGATTTTTTTGAGTTGATCTTGTATCCTGCTATGTTGCTGAAGGTGTTTATAAGCTGTATCAGTTCCTTGGTGGAATCTTTGGGGTCGCTCAAGTATACTATCATGTCATCTGCAAATAGGGAAAGCTTGACTTCTTCCTTTCCAATTTGTATCCCCTTAATCTCCTTATGTTGTCTTATTGCTCTGGCTAGAACTTCAAGTACTATATTGAATAAGTATGGGGAGAGTGGAAAGCCTTGCCTCGTTCCTGATTTTAGTGGAATTGCTTTGAGTTTCTCTCCATTTAATTTGATGTTGGCTGTTGGCTTGCTGTAGATTGCCTTTATTATGTTTAGGTATGTTCCCTGTATTCCTGATCGCTCCAATACCTTTATCATGAAGGGGTGTTGGATTTTGTCAAATGCCTTTTCTGCATCCAGTGAGATGATCATATGGTTTTTTTCTTTGAGTTTGTTTATATGGTGTATTACATTGACGGACTTTCGTATGTTGAACCACCCTTGCATCCCTGGAATGAATCCTACTTGATCATGGTGGATAATTGCTTTGATGTGTTCTTGGAGTCTGTTTGCCAGTATTTTATTGAGTATTTTTGCATCAATGTTCATGAGGGAGATCGGTCTGTAGTTCTCTTTCTTTGTTGTATCCTTGTTTGGTTTAGGAATTAGGGTAATTGTAGCCTCGTAGAAGGAGTTTGGTAATGTTCCTTCTGTTTCTATTGTGTGGAACAATTTAGAGAGTATTGGTATTAACTCTTCTTTGAAGATCTGGTAGAATTCTGCGCTGAAACCATCTGGTCCTGGGCTTTTTTTGGTTGGGAGACTTTTAATGACTGTTTCTATTTCGTTAGGGGTTATTGGACTATTTAAATAGTTTATCTGGTCTTGATTTAACTTAGGTATGTGGTACCTATCCAGAAAGTTATCCATTTCTTTTAGGTTTTCCAGTTTTGTCGAATAGAGGTTTTTGAAGTATGACCTGATGATTCTCTGGATTTCCTCAATGTCTGTTGTTATGTCCCCCTTTTCATTTCTGATTTTGTTGATTTGGATGCTCTCTCTCTGTCTTTTGGTTAGTTTGGATAAGGGCTTGTCTATCTTGTTGATTTTCTCAAAGAACCAACTCTTTGTTTCATTAATTTTTTGTATTGTTCTCTTTGTTTCTATTTTATTGATTTCAGCTCTCACTTTGATAATTTCCTGGCGTCTATTTTTCCTGGGAGACTGTGCTTCTTCTTGTTCTAGAGCTTTCAGGTATGCTGTTAAGTCTCTAGTGTGAGATTTCTCCAACTTATTTATGTGGGCATTTAGTGCTATGAATTTCCCTCTTAGTACTGCTTTCATAGTGTCCCATAAATTTGGATATGTGGTGTCTTCATTTTCATTGATCTCTAGGAAGTCTTTAATTTCTTTCTTTATTTCTTCCTTAACCCATTGGTGATTCAGTTGGGTATTATTCAGTTTCCATGAGATTGCAGGTTTTCTGTAGTTTTTGTTGTTGTTGAAATCCAACTTTAGACCATGGTGGTCTGATAGAACACAGGAGGTTATTCCAATTGTTTTGTATCTGTTTAGATTTGTTTTGTGGCCAAGTATGTGGTCAATTTTAGAGAAGGTTCCATGGGGTGCTGAGAAGAAGGTATATTCTTTTTTGTTAGGATGGAATGTTCTGTATATATCGATTAAGTCCATTTGAGTCATGACATCAGTTAAGTCCTTTATTTCTCTGTTAAGTTTCAATTTGGGAGATCTGTCCAGTGGTGAAAGTGGGGTGTTGAGGTCTCCCACTATTAACGTGTGGGGTTTTATATGTGATTTAAGCTTTAGTAATGTTTCTTTTACATATGTGGGTGCCCTTGTGTTTGGGGCATAAATATTCAGAATTGAGACTTCATCTTGGTGGATCTTTCCTGTGATGAGTATGTAATGCCCTTCTTGATCTCTTTTGATTGATTTTAGTTTGAAGTCTATTTTGCTGGATATCAGGATGGCTACACCCGCTTGTTTCTTAAGACCGTTTGATTGGAAAGTCTTTTCCCAGCCTTTTATTTTTAGGTAGTGTCTATCTTCGAATTTGAGATGTGTTTCTTGTATGCAGCAGAAAGATGGGTCCTGCTTTCGTATCCATTCTGTAAGCCTATGTCTTTTTATAGGTGAATTAAGTCCATTGATATTGAGGGAAATTAATGACCAGTGATTGTTCATTCCTGTTATTTTTTGGTGGTGATGTGTGGGTACTTCTATACGTTGGGGTTTACTGCTGTGGCTTTATCTGTTGCCTGTGTTTTCGAGGGTGTATCTGACTTCCTTAGGTTGGAATTTTCCTTCTAGTGCTTTCTGTAGGGCTGGGTTTGTGGATAAGTATTGTTTAAATCTGGCTTTGTCATGGAATGTCTTGTTTACTCCATCTATGGTGATTGAAAGTTTTGCTGGGTATATTAGTCTAGGTTGACATCCATGGTCTCTTAGTGTCTGCATTACATCTGTCCAGGTTCTTCTGGCTTTCAAAGTCTCCATTGAGAAATCGGGTGTTATTCTGATGGGTTTGCCTTTATATGTCACTTGGCCTTTTTCCTTTGCTGCTCTTAATATTCTTTCTTTATTCTGTACGTTTAGTTGTTTAACTATTATGTGGCGAGGGGACTTTTTTTGGGGGTCTAGTCTGTTTGGTGTTCTATAAGCTTCTTGTATCTTCATAGGCATTTCCTTCTTTAAGTTGGGAAAGTTTTCTTCTATGATCTTGTTGAATATATTTTCTGTGCCCTTGAGTTGGTATTCTTCTCCTTCTTCGACCCCTATTATTCTTAGGTTTGGTCTTTTCATGGTGTCCCAAATTTCTTGGACATTTTGGTTCATGACTTTGTTGGTTTTAGTGTTTTCTTTGACTGATGAATGTATTTCTTCTACTGTATCTTCAACGCTAGAGATCCTCTCTTCCATCTCTTGCATTCTGTTGATTATACTTGCATCTGAAGTTCCCAATCGTTTTCTCAGATTTTCTATTTCCAGCATTCCCTCTGTTTGTGTCTTCTTCATTTTTTCTATTTCCCTTTTCAGGTCTTGGACTGTTTCCTTCATTTGTTTCATTGATTTTTCTTGATTTTCTCTCAGTATTTTATTGTTTTCTTCCAGGACTTTATTGATTTCTTCTAATTTGTTTGCCCTTTCCTCTAGTTGTTTACAGCGTTCTTCACATTTTTTTGTCTTTTCCTCTACGCAAGCCTCTAGCTTCTTCATGATGTCATTCATAAGGCTGTTTTCTTCTGCTTCTTCCAATTTCTGATGTTCAGGTCTAGGTGTTGGAGGAGGGCTAGGGCCTGGTGATGCTGTATTGCTATTCATTTTGTTGTATATGTTTCTGCCTTGAGGTCTGCCCATCTCCTTGTGCTTCGTTACTGGCCTTATCCGCACACTTGGTTCAGCCAGACCAGTATTCCAAAAGGGAAGTCCGGAGCAAGATGGGAGCTGGGGGCCGGCCTCTAAGTCTCAGGAAGAGGCTTGGGGCTCAGGCGGATGGGCGTGGGGGCAGGGCGTGGAGACTGCAGGGCCTGCCAGGGGTCTTGGAGAAGGGGATCCTTCCCGGTGGGGCTAGCAGGGAACCTGCCCGGTGGCCAGAACCTGGGGCCAAGTTGGGCAGGTCTTCCCTGGAGTGGCTGGTGCCCAGGGATGGGGTCCGGGGCAAGGAAGGGCACTCACCAGTTTTCCAAAAGGGAAGTCCGGAGCAAGATGGGAGCTGGGGGCCGGCCTCTAAGTCTCAGGAAGAGGCTTGGGGCTCAGGGGGATGGGAGTGGGGGCAGGGCGTGGAGACTGCAGGGCCTGCCAGGGGTCTTGGAGAAGGGGATCCTTCCCGGTGGGGCTAGCAGGGAACCTGCCCGGTGGCCAGAACCTGGGGCCAAGTTGGGCAGGTCTTCCCTGGAGTGGCTGGTGCCCAGGGATGGGGTCTGGTGCAAGGAAGGGTACTCACCAGTTTTCCAAAAGGGAAGTCCGGAGCAAGATGGGAGCTGGGGGCCGGTTGTGGTGGCGCACGCCGGTAGGATTTGCTGAGAGAGGCCAATCTTAAGACTTACAGTGTCTTCATATGTGGAGACTGAGTGGGGAACTTCACATGTTTACATGTAATATTTAGAATTAATCCTTTTTCATGGGAATCATGGTACAGCAGGGTTCAGTGGATTTCTTTGTGGATGTAATTCAGGAATCGAAGCACTTTAATACCTTGATCAAGATCATGTAGTCATGTAGTTTCTAAACAGTAGAGCCTTGATTTCTGTGAGAAACCTGCCCGAGGACACCACATTTTATAACTCGCCCTAAAACTCAGATATTTTCAGACCACTGGGGATCTCCAAGTGCTCAGATGTGACAAGAAAACAGGGTTATTCTATAAGCATGGGTCACCAAATCAGTTACTCTTCTCTAAAAAGCACACAAGGTGCATTTTGTCTTTGTCTTAGGCACTAATTTTAGTCTCCCATACTTGACGACTCTGTCCAATTGAACGTTGCCTTTTGAGATAGTCTTAGAGAGATTCGTGTCCATGGGAAACATTGTTTTGGAGATAATTTTGTAGAGAAAGGGTAGAAAGTTTTTATACTTTGAATGTTTCATTATTTAAAGTTGATATCATGGCTGTAAGAATTTCATGGTAGTAAAAATGTTTTTAAAGTGGTCAGTTGGAGCTGAGGAGATGACTCTGTGTTTAAGAGTGGATAGAGCCCTTCTAGAGAACTGAAGATCAGTTCTCAGGACTCATGACAAGCAGCTCACGTCTGCTTGTAACTTCAGTTCACTCTAGCCTCTGAAGGAACTGGTACTTAAATGTACATACCCAAACACACACACACACACACACACACACACACACACACACACACACACACACACATATATATAATTAAAACAAACAAAAATAAATCTTAAAAAAGAGTGACCTCTTAAAAAGTTTTTCATGTGGATGGTAGTAATTTTGCACAGTCATGATAGTATATTAAATCCCAGTTAACTATACTCCTAAATATTATAAATTTCAATGTATATAAATTTTAGGTATATATTAATAACCACTAAGTGGCCTTTCATACCTCATGTTCCTTTGTCCAGAATATTGTATACATATTTGGCTTGACTTAATGGTTTCACTCACTTTTGCTTTCATGTTGATATTTATGCCTCTGACTATATGCATATACACAAATACCATACATGTAATCCCAAATTAACGAGACCCATAGAGACACTATTTGCTAGAGATATTTCAGTAGGATGCTAACATGGGTTCCAATGGCCTTGGTCATAATAGTTAGCTGGCACATTTATGAAGACAGATGTTTGGATCTCTGTGCTACAGATTCTACCTAACATAATTAGCTTGAAGCTCAGAGTGGTTTTTTTTTTTTTTTTTTTTTTTTTTTTTTTGGCGGGAGGAGCAGGGGTTCTAGACAAGATTTCTCTGTGTAGCTTTGTGCCTTTCCTGGAACTCACTCTGTAGTCCAGGTTGGCCTCGAACTCACAGAGATCCGCCTGCCTCTGCCTCCCAAGTGCTGGGATTAAAGGCGCATGCCACTACTGCCCAGCAGGGTCTGGGTTTTTATTGTTATTGCTGCTTGTTTGTTTTGTTTTTAAGAGAAGCACCATAGTGAATTCTTTTGAGTAGTCCTTGGTCCACACCTTGAAACTACTGTTCAAGGCACTGAAGAATAACGCCAGATAACTATCTGACTACTGGGGACACCTCTTTGGGGTTGGGGAGCAACTGAGTCAAGTACAAATCGGGTCTCTACTAAATTCTAGCAAAATGACTACAGGTTAGTTGTGTAGACTTTGTAAACCTCAGTTTACCCGAGATTACATCCTGATGAGTTTATAGACAGAATTAAGTAAACCCCAAAAGTGTTGACTAGCTGTGAATAGTGTTGATGTTAGTATTTACAATTACTCATTTAATACATCCAAAGGAATATACTTTTTCACACTTAGGTATCAGGAGACTCTCACAAATGTCACCGGGAGAGTATAAAATCCTACGATACTTGATTAATAGTAAGAATCACTAGCACCAATACGTGTCAGAAATTAGAAGAAAAAAGACCTCTAAGACTCATGTGCTCACTGGAGTCTTGTTTGCTGCATATTCCAAGTTGCTGGAGAGTCAATGCCCAAGTAAAGGCTAAAGGGTGAGTTAAAGGCACAAGCTTTGTGTGTCAAGGATTGAGACACACAAAGAGGCACAGCAGGGATCCTCTGAACTAAATCATCACCTGAAGTTGCCAAGAAACCCCGAAGAGGCCAATCTATCTGGAAAGGAGTAGGGGAGAGTGAAAATAGATGTCAAAAGAACGTGGCAAATAATCTCTTTGGTGAGACTTATATATCTTTGTGATGCTTTGAGCTTTTCTTTGTACTGGATCGAGATACTCTGGAGTTTGTATCTAAGAAGGAGAAATCCTAGGAAGGCAGAAGTAGCAGCCATGATTTATTTAGCTACAGGCTATTAAGACAATCTGTACCAGAGGAGGTCAAGATAATAGATTCTGGAAAAACTTTGAGCTCAGTGAAGGTTTGGTAATAGTTTGGTATGGCAATTATAACATACCCAAAGGTCTGAGCCTCTGTGAGGATAGTGCCCCCCCCTCAATTAAGATCAGAAGAACTTCAGGAGGGTGTAGTTTAATATAATTTCAGTTTTTGATATAACAATTATTTAGGGTTAGGAGTGTTTTAAAATTGGTCATGAATCAAAACAAGGAGAGGAGTTTGACTCATTTAAGAAATGGGGATAGCTGGCCATCCACTGATGTCCTGAAGGTGGTCAGGAGAGTCGGGGAGGAGGAGGGGAGGACTTGAATGCAGGCACTGCAGGTGTGTTTGGGGAAGGACTGAACATTGTGGAAGGATAGGGTTGAAATGAGAAATCCAGGGCTTTGTGACTGGCCATGTGACTCCCTTCTCAGGTGTACCTTCTTGGAAGTCTTTTCAATAATGCACATGCAAAGCATGTAAGGTTCTTCCTGCTGGAATCACATTACCTTCGCCTCATGGAGACTGGATTCTGCAGGGAATAGTCTTGGCAGCTCTTTACACCTCCCTGTCACTTTCAGGAAAATGAATCAACTTGTCTTTCAGAAATGTCAGTATTTTCAGAGCTAAAGAGATGACTCCGAAATTAGGAATACTGGCTGCTCTTACAGAGGACCCAGGTTTGGTTCCCAGCACCCACACAGCAGCTCACAACCATCCGTAACTCCTGTTTTTATGGACCCATCCTCCTCTTCTGGCCTATCTGGTGCACATGCATAGGTGAAGGCAAGTTCTTAATACACATACAATTGAAAATAAGTCAATTTCAGTACTTTTAAAATTTTCCAAGAAATTTCACGTTAGGAATGAGGACTTTAGTAATCTCCAAACTGATTGATCACCTTGTCTCACCTCCCCAGGGCCTGGCAAGCACACTTGTCTTTCTTGGTTTACAGTTTTGTCACCATGCTGCCCAGAAAATTCACGAGATTCGAAATTCTGCTGAGATGATAGTCACCTTAGTTGACATCAAATAATTTCCAGTTGGAACCACCTTCAGATTCTATAGCCTAATGTTCTCCTCTAAATAATACCTCATGCACTGGACACTAGCTGACTCTTGGAGACACTGCCTAGCACGTCTCTTCCCGTTATCCCTGCCTGCTTTGAAATTCAATTTCCAGATTAATCTTCCTAAAAATCAAGTCCAATCAAGTCATTTATCTCCACTCAAACAGATTTTTACACTCTATTGCCTGGTGATATAATTACAGATTTCCTCCCATGGTAGCTCCATCCTACTCACTCAGTAGTTCTGACTCACCGTGCGTGTTCTACACACCTCATAGAGCAATAGACTGCAATTAGGGATGCCTCCCTGTGCCTTCATTGATCTTCAAGGAATAGGCAAATGCAATAAGGACAAATAGCTGGTTTCTAAGGAGAATAATGGCACTATGTGTGCAACCAACACTTCTATGGCACTTTCGTATTTCGCTATTTACCTCATCTTCTTTACTTGATTTTTAAGTTGTCTGGAAACAGGACAGTAACTTCACTCAATTCGTTAACCTCTAATACACTACCTGAAACTCCACATTTAGTGGATAGCAAGTGAATAAACTTGACTGAAAAACCATACTTAGTTAAATGTAAGAAATATGAACTATCGCTAATATGTAGTCTAATTCACCACTGTACAAATGACATAAGGCAAAGCCTTGGATGAGTTAAGGAAGCCTTCCCTAAGTTCATAAATGCAGGAAGAGCATATCAAAGCAGATTTAGTAATCACTGTTAGAAGTTTACAAGTCTGGGCTCAGTGTTTATCTGCATTTCTTATGTGTTTAACAATCAGTCTTATCATGTAGCACTGATAATATTTTCAAAGCATCCCTCCTACAAAATTCTCCTCTAATACCTGCTTTATAAGATGGTTATGGTGATTAGAGCATGGGATGATGCATTCGTTTCGAAGCATCAACTATTGCGTATGTCAGGTTCTTTCTTTCCAGGTGAACAAGGCCCATTCTTCACCAGGAACCTGGGATCTATAATTAAAGCTGCCTGACAGAGTGGACAGGGCACTCATGCTTAGATTCCATTCCGTGCTCAAGAACTATCTATCCAGGGAAACAGCTACACTCAGCCATCAACCTTAGGGAAATATCGAGCTTTGAGCCACTTAGTCATTCATAGGCTTAGGGAAAGGAAAGATTGGTGACTATTAGCTAAAGGAAGCTATTCTATGATCTAGGAATCTGTCATGGGTAATCAATAAAAGTGAGGAATGATATCCCTCCTAAACTGCAGCGTGCCACAGCTATGTTTATTTGAGCCACCTAAGGCTTTACCATTCCCATCCCTCTGAAGGTAGTTGAGTCTTACTGCAGGGCCTGGAACTACAGCAGAACCAAGATTAACAGAGAAGGAATGGGCCCTGTTATAGGGATTAGAAGGCTACAGAGACTAGAGAAAACTCAAGAACTGGAGTAAATATTTTTGCCATCATTGCTTAAATGCTCTCAGAAGTATTCCTTGGTTGAGAAGTGGAAAGGAGAATGATTAGAAAGAGTGAATCAGGCAGGGACAGCAGGATGAAAACAATCATTTTCAGCAAGCATGATAGGTTTCATATTTGCTTGAATTCCATCTGTTTTTCCTCCTCATCACTTGCTACTTTGTGGTTTTTCTTCCTCAGAAATATCTCTGTTCTGTGCCCTCCTCTGAACAAGTCTTCTGCCATCAAGACTTTAAGAATATATATTGCTAAATACTCTAAACTTGATGTCATTTTGAAAGGACGGAAAGAAGCCAGTCCTAATCAATGGCAAGGGGGAGAAATCAGCTTTTTAAGGAAACGGGATTTTATTGCTCTTAAGGATGTACTGAAATGATTGAAAGCAACAATAAACTGCATTGCTTCAGGATGTGTTTCCTGCCTAAGCACAGATGAGTAAATTTACTCTTTGAAGTCAAATATGAGATTTTTCTTGTTTTCCTTTTCTTCTTCATCTTTGTAATTTTTGCTGAAGACGTTCTGTCATGAAGTAACTAACATTTCTCTCTTTACATATTGCTTAGCAAACATTTTTCATTTGAACATTAAGCATATTGAGATATAAACTCAAATCTCATTTGTCTAAAACTCGGCATTAATGAGGTCAGGACCACATACTAAATCTCTGTATCAGCCGGTTGTGTCCTCTTCTCTCTGGTGTGGCTATAAGCATGTAAATTATGAGCTCTGCTCACAAGCAGCTTTGAGAGAGGGAGTCTGGACCAACCTGCTCACTGTGCATCCACCCGGTGGAAAACGGCTGAGGTCGTCATCTGCTGTGTATCAGTGGTCAGTAGCTTCACCTTTCTTTGAGAGAATGGGTTATCTTAGAATTTGAAGAGCGTCATTGGTATTTTAATAGTTTGCCTGATATTTCAACTTCTTACTGTATATTCATGTGAATAAAACCTAGAAGACAATTTTCTGTTTCCAGGGGCATATCATTTTATGTATGTATTTGTACTTTGTGTGATAAGGCTAATAATACCATCTAAGCTCTGAGAATTGTCTTAGAATTGACTCTGAACTCTTGGAAGGGAAAATAATGATCTATTTTACAATGAGTGGTTTTTTTTTCCTCCCAAACTCTTCATCTCAACTGAGAGTGCTTTTTCGCCCTTGATTAAAATGTATTTCTTAATTAAATTAAGATGTAAATATAGACTCTCTATGTTTGTGATTATAATAGATTCAGGGGAGCCTTCAAATCAGCCTACTATTAATATTCCATGAAGAAACTTTATTTTATTGTTGGATGAGTGCTTTCATGTTCCTTTTTTAATAATACTGAAGTTGCTGTGGAAGCTTAACTATGTGGTCTGAGTATCGTCATCCTTCTCTAGGAAGCTGAGTTACAACAGTGATTTTTGAGCCAATGTTAAGTTCTAAAGCTTCAAAGTCTCCTGAAATTCATTTATGAAAAATCTACTACTTGTCTCAATGAAATATTTTATACTTTATTTTGCAAAATTATGTCAACTTTAAATAAAAATGCCATATTTTATGATAGAATATAGATTAAAGATACATATTCCAAACTTTAACGTACATGAGAATTACAAATTAATTAGTTGTATAGTTACTTGTTTGTATTAAACTGTTTTGTCCTTTTTTGTGAGGGAGGGTGTTTTTGTGGAGTAATTTTTTTCTATTACTTATCACTTCGATTAAACTAAGCAAAAATATGTTTTTATAGCATTATCTTCCTTTCTTTTATTGTTTTTAGTGATCTCAGTGAAAATCAAATTCAAGCAATTCCAAGGAAAGCTTTCCGTGGGGCAGTTGACATTAAAAATCTGTGAGTATATAGTACACCTTAATTTATAGTTTTTTATAATCATCTGAGGTTTTTTTGGTCAGATTTACATTTCTTAAATTAACAGAAAAAGTAAATACTGATATAACTTTCTTCTTATTTTTAAGATTTTCCAATAGCAACATAAAATTTTGCTGTTTGTAAAGATGTTTGACAACTCAAGTCATTATAATATTAATTCAAAAATACTTTGATTAGTGCTTTATAATTTTCAGGAAAATGAAATGATATGATCGTGTGTTTTTCTCACTTTCTCCCGAGTTCGCTCTTGCTCTCTTTGCAGTTTCTGTCAGGGTATACAGAAAGTGCAGCATATAAACAGTTTTACTTTCCTTTGGAAATAGATATTTTCCAGCTAAAGATAAAGATGACTCAGAGCTGCAGCTTTGTCTGGAGTTTTTAGATGTTAGAAGGGTAAAAATGATAAATTCACCTTTTCCTTTATGTGTATTTTTCTCAAATCTTTTCTCTCATATCTTTGGAGGACTATATGAATAACCACCCTTAATAAGAAGAAAAAAGAAAAGGAAAAACATATTTCTTTATTTTCCTTAATAAATATTTAATCTAGTTTCTTACACAGTGTATAAGTGCCCATAGCTCTCAGATATAACTTCTCAATGGTAAACCTATTTTGTCAATATATATCTTTATCAATTTCAAAATACCATGTTAGTCCTTTAAAATGACTTTTCAATTTACTTCACGTGTTGGGGTTAAAATGTTTTCCTTAGCTATTGCAATCCCTTGGAATGTAGGAGTGAAGAGCCCTGTGTGCCAAGATTAACTCTTACAACCCAATATTTCTTAGCTAGTCATAAACAGGGCAGGCCATTTTTCAAGAATTAACTTATATTCAGAATTCTTCATGGGAGAATTCAGTACCGTTTTTCTCTAGTAGTGAAAGTGAGACAGATGTTGTCCCTTGTCAAAGAAGACAAGTGTTGATAAAGCCACGGATTTGGCCTTTACCTCTCCGCAGTAGAAATGTGTTTTTCTTTATCCTGAATCTATGCTTTCTGAGTTCTCGAGTAATGGCAGAAAAGTACAGCTTTGTGGTTATAAATATACAAAGCCATTAACATCGTGACTGTGGTGATTTTTTACGTGCACTTAGACAAAAAGGATTTCTTCTGCTTTCTTTCTATCTTTACTAGCTGGGACTTTAAGAACACTTAAGTCGGCCTGCTAACATAGGGGATCCAATCTGTCTCAGTGTATTATTTGTGAATATGCTATTACTTAAGAATTTCTGGGTTGTACCCACTCAAGTTGCAATGGCTACAACTGGCCACCCTGCAGAATATCACTTGTAACCTCACAATGGTACTATCATTAAGCACTTAATGCAAGTGCATTTAACTATTCTTCAGATAGTCAAAGAATTTCAGTCAACTGACTGTCTTTTCCTATGTGTAAGTCTATATTTAGGAATACTGATCCATCACAAGGGATTTTGTTAAACATGTTTTCTTCATTTAACTAGAAGACAAATTCAGAGATTAAGTGGAAAGTGAGAGAGCAGGGCAGCTGCCATGTGAAATGGGCATTCTAAACCTCCCCCTCATACACTCATGAGTTTCCTCAAATTCAAAGACTGTTACATTTGCTGTACAGTGAGGTTAGGATTACAGCCTGAGACAGTTTTCCTATATTTTATATTTGTACACATAAGCAATCATCCAACCCCTCTTGACCCTTCGTACTTAATTTCATAAAATGAATAATAGCTTTTTGGGTTTGTTGTGGTTATTAGGCAAATGAGATATGAGAGATCATTTAAACCAGTAAATTGCTCTGAAACTATAGCATTATGTTTCATTATAAATTATTCAGTGAATAACTTATAAAAGTTTTCCATGAACAAATGGCTTACAAAGGAGACAGGCTAGTAGAATATGAGAAAATTTTCAATATTAGAATTTAGTTAATAGATTATTTTAATATGTATATGAATATTCTATTATGAGTCAATTAGACATGGAATTTCAAATTGAAAAGAAGAAAATACACATGAAACATTAAATGAACATACAACAAAACAATGATTTATAAATAAGAGATTGCATATTATAGGAATTGAAGGAGGAACAACTTAAAAAATAAGTTGTCAGAGAGCTCTGGAAGAAAATTCATGAAAGAATGTAGGGAGAAATTTAAGTGATTGTCTTATATTATATGTTTGTGAATAGTAGATAGGAGTAAATTGAGAAAGAACTTGGTATCAAGACCAAAATGTAATGCATTTTCGGTTTGTTTATTTGGTGTGTGCAAGAAATGTAATGTGATTTTCTTTTCTTTTTTGGTTTTTCGAGACAGGGTTTCTCAGTGTAGCTTTGCGCCTTTCCTGGAACTCACTCTGTAGCCCAGGCTGGCCTCGAACTCACAGAGATCCGCCGGCCTCTGCCTCCCGAGTGCTGGGATTAAAGGCGTGCGCCACCACCGCCCGGCTGTGATTTTCTTTTTTTAATGAAGTAAAGCAATGATGAGACACAAGGTATCCACATGTGGGAGGTGCTGTCTGATAGCATCCACATAGAGTAAGCTGTGGAAACATGTTTCCATGGAAGAAAGGAAGCGTAAGAGACAGTATAGACCTCAATGGTAACACTAAAATAATAATAAAAAGAAAACAAACAAACAAACAAAAACCCCACAAAACCTCCCATTCTTGTCATCTTCCATGAACTAATAGAAAAGGAAAGAGGGCAAGATTGAACTTTGTAATGTGTAAGACGGTTTAATCGGCTTAAATAGCTAAAAGAGACTTCAGAGTTCAAACCGTATTTTCAAAAATCATTCTCATTTCATGGGTCAGGTAAGCAATATATCTTCTATTTTTTAAGTATAAAATTTAATTTACATTATTATTAAACTACTAGTCACAGCCATCATGAATCAGCAGCATACCACTGATGGCTACATTAGTACTCACTGGGACAGAAGAGAACCGTATTTTGTCATCTTTACTGTGCCTGTGTGTTCACTCCTAAGTTGGTTGTCTTTCATGGTGTCCTAATCACAGCTGCACAATTATTCACAGGTTACAAGAGAAAAAGGAGCTAGAGCAGCAGGATTAATTCAGAGCAGAATCAAGACCCCGTATCCGGGAGAGCTCTCTGCAGTAGCAACCTGCTCTAGTCTAGCAAAATTTTCAGATCTGCCACTTCCGAGCCTGATGAAAAGCAGTCCCCATTGCTACAAGATTTCTGGTGACAGCACTTGGTTTACTCTTGAGGTCTGGCTAAACATGCTCTAGGCAGCATCCTGACAATATAAAATTCCTGCTGTGGAAATGTTGCAAATTACTACATTTTATTTCCCTTCCTCCAGGCAAGCCCTACTTAAACTATCTGAGACAGATGAGCGTTCATCTTGGTCTTAAGCATCTCAGGGGAGAACTAACAGTAACTTTTTGCTATCTTTAGTTCATAGCTGGATTAAAATACTGTTTGTATTTTGTTCTATAACTTCTTTCTGCCCAGGACCCCCCACCCCTGCCCGCCACAACTTGAATCAATTTAACATTTTCAACAGCCAGATACTAGGAAAACAAAATTGTGTTACAATATCAACAAAATAATTGCATTTCTAACAGCCTCCAGCAGCAGTATTTGTGAGATTTTCATATGTGGTATTAAAGTCACAAACTATGAACTATTGATACCCTGTTATTACCAAAGGATGATTCTTCATAAAGGGAACAAATGCTTACAGAAGTTTTTCTTAGAGTCTTCTTATATATAATTAACAGATTAATGCTGAATTGGTGAAGCTTTGCTGCCTCTTAATCAAATCTTAAAAGAAAACCTTGCAGCATATATTTTTTCAAGCTCCTGATTAGGTATTTCCATTTAAGCTCATCCTCTTAGAGAATATTCATATTTAGTCTGGCCTTAATTTTGAGACCTGTCAGTTTTCTTTTGCAGCACGTGCTTTGTGAGTACAGATGTGTCTTGAGCATCCTCTATTTTATTAGGGAAAAAAAATCCCTGATTCTCTTTGCCCTGGAACTTAAGTAGAAAGAAGTATCAAAACAAAAACTTAGGAATGAAACAGGTTGTAATCATTCCTATCACAAAACTCATATTAGTTGCTTTACTCTCTTTATGGATATGGGGATAAATATTGAAAATAATTGAATGCCTGTAAGAACTAGTTTAGGTACTGTGTAAAGGAGACTGCACATCTGCTTCTTTCTTCCTCTCTTCTGTTATTTATCTTTATGATGTACTCTGTGATTGTCATCCTACATTCTCCCGTCTATATCCTCTTCCTGTTTGTGTGTGCCTTTCCAATCCCAATTACCCCACAGCTATGAATGTTATGAATTTTATTCTCTTTTTCTAAGAAAAAATAATCATTGTTGGCAAATAACAGCTTTCCTTGGGGGAAAATGAGCTATTTTTATAGGCACTGAAGAAAACATTAATAAAATTTCATGTGCATTAATCTATAGACAAATGTATAATTTACAGAATGATTCAGCATGGTTCTCTTAAAGGAATTCATGGTATCATTCAGATAATAAATATTCATGACCATGACATTTTGGGGAAAAAATCCAATCTGTGATGCATTGTTTATTAACAATAAGGGAATTTGACAAACAAGAAAGAGAATTAGTTGTTGCAAATCTGCATACGATATTTAGAAATTGTATTATTTACTGGATTGCTGTCACATTTCTTTTTATGTCCCGTTTTGTGTTATTTAATTTTATTCTTTCCAATCAATCCATTTCAACCCATGAAATGGAACTGTATTCAACTTTATGTGAGGTACATAGAGAGCCTAACACATTTCATGGATTGTACCTTTATCTGGTTTGAATTTCTTTCCTGATGTCTCTTCGTCGTTACTAACATAATCCATGCTGATACATGATCAAGAGTTTGCCATATAGTATAGAACAAATACATAACCCTAAAAGGGAAGAATGTGTGAGTTCTCCTTAAGTGCAAGAGATTCTATTACCTCTGTCATAAGTCCTAATTACAAAATGTCCTCTTTAGTCAGTTAGCAAGTTGACTTTGTTTATAATTTTTCTTAAAATAAAAGCCTTTCACTATCAAATGAAACCTAGTGCTCAGATGCAGCTATCCCCTAGCGGCTTTTTGTAGGCCTGAAGCTAGAAATACTTTGAAACCATTTTTCCATTCATGGGAATGGTCTTTCTTATTCTTATATAAAAATCCAAGGGAATTCAATAGATCATAGAACCTTCGAAGCTACCTGAAGTTATAGCTGTTAAAGCAAATGATAGCAAGCAATGAGTTTCATGAGAGTCATACCTCAGATGCACGATGCCTATAGTCCAGAATGACACACACAGAATTTGAAATCTGTTGGTGAAAAGGAGAGGGGTGGAGCCAGGGGACAGGATGGGCAGGTGCCACTCTTAGAACTTGGGACTGTCCCATGGTCCTGTAGTCTTAGTCTTTTTTTTGTCTTCTCACTCCCAAAGCATCAGAATACTGACTGTTCCAACAACTGTGGTTAGGTAACCAACCATCAAAACTCTTTCCATTTTTGCATATTTTGGTCCCCACTGTGCTTGAAGCAACTTTCTTCAATAATGGATTTTCTCCCATGACTGTATAATACATGCAATGTATCTTCAAAAATGCCTCCAAAACAGAACAAAATAAAGCAAACAAAATACAAGAAAAGATGATTGATTTTGAACACAAATTTACCAACCCATAAAACAAAAGCTAATATGGATAGCATGGTTGTTTTATTGTTCAATGAAATAGAACATTCCTTCAGATTTCTTATGTCTTCACTGTGGGTGAACATACTTTGTTACCTATGAACTATACAACAGCCTCCTAATGGATTTTGACCTCCAGGCTATAGTCTTATTAGATAATTTTAACAAAGATACTAGATTACTAGATATTTTTCCATGATTTACTGATTTCACCTCCTGATGACCAGGTTCAAAATTCTCTTATTTAATCTCATGTCGTATTTGTTAAAGATACTAAAGCAAAACTATATGAACATAGCTCTAATTCTGTAGTCTACAAGAATATGGAGTTTTCAGAGTGTTATAATATCTGGTCATTGTAGACATTATGACTAGTTATTATATTCTGCCTGTGACAAAGACTTCCTGCCTTTAACTGTGCTTCAGCACAGCAGCTCTATGCTCAAACCCAAATATTCCTAGTCCTAAAAACAATCTCTTAACATTGTAGTGACTCTACACACACTTTTGTTTTCATGGAGCTGTTGTCTCATCTCTAGGTAAAATTTTCATTTCTAACTAGAGTCTACTCTTCTCTTTCTATCTTATCTATCTACCTATCTGTCTATCTAGCTAGCTAGCTAGCTAGCTCTATCTCTTTCTGTGTGTGTAAGGTGTGACCACTTTGGTATGATATAGGGCTGGAAATTGAATCCAGGGCTTAATGCTCACTAGGCAAGCATTCTACTGCTAAGCCACATCCTAGATATTTAAAGAGATATATATTTTTTCTACACTAATTGAATTCCCTCCACCTACAGTTGTCACAATGTTTTCTGAGTTTTACACTACTTTGAATCACGCCCATACATTTATCTAAAAATTTACCTGAAGCAGAGAAGCATTGTGAATTTGCTCTTGGATACTGTGCAGGGACTTTGGGAATATATCGGTCTCAATTGCAATCAAAGATAAACACAGTATTTGCTACTTACTGTATATAAGTTCTCAGACTTTTGAGTCTTATTATTTGATCTGTGCAATTGAGATGCTGGCATTATTTACCTTCTCAATTGACTATGAAGGATAATGAGATTTCATAAAACCAATATATAACATGCAGTGTGGTCAGTAAATGTAAGTATTTATTATAATCGGTTTTAGTTTCATACAACTTTGGTTAGTTTTCCTAGAAATGACGGGAACCAAATATCGTTATAGTTGTGTTTCCTCTATTTTCTGTTATGAAATATTTTTTTGAATCTGCAGGCTATCCCTTTCTTTTCCTCCACTCAAATAGCAAATGCATATACGTTTGTAGTAAAGAGTATTCTAGCAAATGCATGTATGTATGTAATACAGATAACTCTAGTGAAATCTGAAAATACTTGTTATTGAGATACAGAAAGCATTGCTTGAAAGACTGTGAAAGAATGAAATCTAAGGTAGTGCAAATTCTTGAAATTCTTAGAATAGATTCTCACGTAAGCATGAAGTGCCCCAAAGCAGGCTTCTGCTGGTGAGCTCATTCTGAGAGATGTATGGTAGTTTAAGTTAATATTTTGGATGTTTATTGATATAGTCCAAATTGCACTATTTTTATATTTTTATATGTTATTATTTCAATTACAAAATGTTGTTTAAATAACAGTTGGCATGGGATTTGCATATGTACAATTTTATATGACTTGAATTTTACCCTGACAAAAGATACTATACCCATATTAAAAGACTTTCCTCTCTTTTTTTCCTATAATTCGCCTTTTAAAAAATTCAGTTTCTTTACATTGTAAAATACTCTTTTATTGATTCTGACCATTTTGATTCATTTTAAAATTGTATAAGAGTTTAGAGTCTTTTATTTTATAGCAGCAATATAAATAATACACCATTTCTAACACCTGAAATTAAAAATATAACAAAAATGTGGCATTGTCATATAAACTTCTTTGAGAAATTGGTACATCTTGCCTGGATCACACATAATTGTGGATTTTAATGTTCTGTGATATTTCACAGTTAACTGTATTTTAAATATTCTAATTCCTATGAAAGAGAGCCAATTAATAATTGAATATTATTTCTTGGATGCTAAAGAAAAATCATGTTTGCTGTGGATAGAGATGCAATCATCTAAATTTAACACTATGCAGTGAGTTTTCTATGTGAGATTAAAATAGTGTATTGTAGCTAAATTTTGGAGGAAAGAAATAGGAAATATTTTAAGAAAACCTAAACAGAACAAAATACAGTATCTCCAGCTGTATTGTGTTAAACTTCGTCCTTATTATACCTATTTTAGGCTTAAAGTTAGAAACATTATATATTGTTTCCATTAATCACCCTCAGAGACTCTTTACTGTGAAATAAAACCAGATGAGCTTTATATATTCTGTATGTGAATCACAGAGTATCCTTTTCAGTGTACAAGTCTGTTGGCAAATGATGCAGCCTGAGACTATTGTCACCCAAGCTAGAAACCACCAATATGGGAAACCTGGGGCTTTCTGGGTATCAGTGCATCGCTGGCCACCGCTGAAAAGAGACTCATAGGACTTAATGCTTAATGCGATGAGGATGAGGATGAAGGTGATGATTCCGTTCAGCCTCTTTATTTTCTTGAAACCATGCAGGACTTGAAAAAGCAAATCCACTGGTAAGAGCAGTGGTGTAGAGGCTAGTGGGATTTTCCCACTGGAGAAGGAGCAAAGTGAAGGTTAAAAGTGGAAATTATAAAGAGAAGATACAGACACCCATGGTAATCCAGACTGAATGAAGAGCTAAGAAAATGTAACTACAGTAGGATTCTTTCTTCCAATAAATAATAAGAAAAATCTCCTCATAGGCGAAATGCAGCTCATGTACAACGAAAGTATCAGATAAATTTACCTACTCCCTCTAATGTTCTTCTCATTTGAGCCCTTTAACAAATAAAATTTTGGCTGAATAATTAATTGGGATTTTAGAGAATTAAAAAAAGTGTCTGGATTCCTTAATTCATAACAATTCCATGTTTTAATCGGAAATCACATCTAAGGAAAGATAGCCTTTTCTATATGCAAGACCAGACCCTTTTCTTTTTACGGTAGGCACAAGCACCCAGGTCTTGAGGGCCCTTGAGAGGGATATATGCAGAGCAAGAGAACTAAGGTGCAAGAAAAGAGTCCAGAAACCCCCAAATCAATTGTGCTTGGCAGTATTTTGACACTGCTTGTTTTGAACCCTGTAGACAAATGGAGTTCTGCACAGAGAGATTGCCTAATGGGCAATCATGGAAGCACAATATTTTCTGTAGCCACTCACTTAAATATTACAAAATGCACAGTTGGTGAAGAAATTGTTCACCAGTGGGTTTTTGCTTTCTTTTCTTATTCACAACTCCATGAATTATTTTCACTCCTAGGAAATATGTGATCTGAGATTTGGCAACATTCATAAAACTTTTAAGAAAACTCATGTCCTATGAAACTCAAACATTCCTAATATCTTTACCATAGGGTTTATATATATTTTTTAAACTGTCAAGAACAACATGCAACCATTCACAATACCAAAGAGGAGTTCAATTGTTTAAGTTTCCAGCAACAGTACAAATTCTGGCATAAGGAAAGTGATGGGTCTTTTAGTCTTGTAGAACAAGATTCGCCTGAGTGCTTTCTGGCATGCTCCAGATTCCCCTTTGTGCATTGTATGCATGATTTAGAAGAAGCTGTGTCAGCACTGATTTATACATTGACAGCTAAGGATAATAAGATATGGGCAAACATACAGCTCACCCTTTTACAGATTAACCTGGAGACTGCATTAGGCAAATTTGATAGCATTAAAAGATTTTGCCAATTTGTCTGGAAACAATTTCTCTTTTGTAGCATGTCAAGGGTAACACTTCATGCCACTGTACTAATTTAAATGGCTTTGATAAATTGTTCAAGAGGTTATAGAATGGTAGTGTAGATATATATTTAGCACTTTGAAATAAAAAGGCTATTAGCTTAATTGTTAAATGAATTTAATCTTTAAAAATCAAAAGTGCTCAAGAATCTAAGTGTTTTCTTGGAACCACAGCAGCCATATTATATCATGAGGCTTTAAATGTCTTCCTGGAAAATGAAATTATACTTCTGCATTACTTCCTAATAAGTGGGAAAAGCTTTCAACTCTTACAGTTTCAGGAGTCTGGGGTAGTATTTGGGGAAAGCTTAGGTTTATAAACGGAATGGAACTCTATCTTTCCCAGGATGGATCTGCTTTTATATTGGCCTATATTGTACTATTTATATGACATTGGATCGGGTACTATTGTTTATGCTTGTGTCCCCTGGAGACTGGTTTAAAAATGAGATGTCTCATTCATAAGATATCCCCTGTGTACATACTTTGCAAGTGATCTAAAGAGTCCTCTCTGGAAGTCACCAGAGGAAGTCACTGCTCCTCTATTCTGTAGCCTCGTGAGAGGACTAGTTGTTTTATGCAATGTTCAAACAGTTCTTTCATAGTGATCCTCAAATGTGAATCAGGCCTCTTGGTGAATTCCAGACTTGAAGCAAGGGTAAAATACATTTGTACGATGGTTGTAATCTCACTCTTGTATATCCACATTCCCAGAGCAATCATGGAGAGCTAACATTTCATTTCTCTATCAAGTGAAGCATTAACATATCTTTTCTCTACTGGAACAGTAATGTCTCCAAGCATCAAGATACCAGGGTTAGCACTGCTTGCTGGAAACAAAGTGGAGTGTAGATAGTACTTGGTTCTCTCTTTCAAGGAAGACAATTTCCTGTGTATTATTGAAAATAGTTTCTTCTCTCGTACAACTCATCCTACCACAGTTTCCCTTCCCTCTCCTTCCCCCACCTCCCTTCTCCCCCAGATTGAAAGTAAATTCATTCACATGAGCAGTAAGACTTTTCATCTCAAACACCAGAAAAAGAAAAAAAAAGAGTTTAAGCAACTTTGAGGCATGGATTTTATTCCTTCTAAAACTGAATATTTACGTTCAGTACTTAAAGCACTGATGAAGAGTCATTTGTTTAAATTATATATTATTGAGTGGACAGAAATAACAGGTAAAACTATTTTCATACTCTATACGCTATTGTAATGAAATACTTACAGTCGATGTTTATTTATTGTTTGGGGTTAAAATTAGCATCTTAAAGAAAAATACCCAAAGTTTCATTTAAGTTTTAATGAATTCATTTCGTAATAGTGAACAAATAGTTTTCTTCATGAATCATATTCTGAAAGTTTCTTAACTTAAAAAATTCTAGACTGACATTGAAGAGAATTTGTATGTGATAAGAAATGCAGATTTGGAGAGTAGTGAAGCCTGGTTTATGATGACTGCAAGCTTTCTAATGTGTGTTCTTGGTTGGGGAGAGGAGATGCACAGCGTCATTTCTTGTTTTCAGTTTGGAGTCTGGAAAGGAAACTGCCATTAAAAGATGGAAACCCGAAAGTAGTCTTACTCCTTCTTGCCAAGGATAGTGAAATTAACATGCAGCTGGGCTTCTCTGATAAATGGATTCTGTTAGGTCACTGAGGGGGTGCATGTGACATTAAGTGATTTACAGCCCTTTACCTTAATGAAATTGTTTCAGCGAGATGACGCTGAAAGCTTTTAATGGATAGCTTTTCTTGATGTAATGAAATTGCATTCCTATGGCATTTAATATAAGGTGCAGTTATTATTTACCAGAGCTTTCCAAGGGCTGCTATTTGCACAGACAGTTCGGAACAAAAAGAGATTTCAGTAGCTGCACAGAGAGGGCAGAATGGCTTGTGACATTCTTGAGCAGATGAGTGTGTGTGAGGAAGCACTTCGGGGAGTGTCATCAGAGCTTCAGTGCCCCTTCAGAAGTCTTCAGGTCTCCTATTCCCTGCTTCTGCTCCTTTCCCTTACACAGAGTCTTTTAATTCATTTAACAGGCAACTGGATTACAACCAGATCAGCTGCATTGAAGATGGAGCATTTAGAGCTCTAAGAGATCTAGAAGTACTGTGAGTATTGCTTATTTCTCTGAGGCTTTTCATAGGAGCATTGTTTCTAGAGAGTGATAATGTGATGACTTAGCTACTGTCTGATAGCACTGTGTCAAAATGTTCTCCTAACGACAACAACAACAACAACACTCCTTAAAAAAACTTGTGAGTACACAGAAAGAATCAAGATGTGTGTGGGCAGAAGCATGCAAATGTTTCTATGTAGACACGCTGTGTTTAAGAAGAGTACTTGAAAGATCTGGTTTTTTAATAAAATATTCTCATGGCATGGATAGATCTTTCAGAAGTTCCCAAATTCCTAAATATGAAGATGATAAGCCAAACTAAACCTCTATTTACTGATAAATTTTGTGGTTAGTGTGTAATGGAAAGGTGTTTTTATTTAATCGTGCAGTTTTTCATGATGTCATAAGTCAACTTCATTTTTGTATGTTTTTATATGTTTATTTTGAATTTGAATTCCTAATTTGAATGAGCCATGGATGAGATCCATTTCAGAGACACAGTCAGAAATCTAATGTGCTGAATGTGAAATGGTTTTGAATTTCTCATCAATTTGTTAAAAGTTGTATAGGAATTATCGAATTCACCCTCCACAAAATGGGGGACAGGGTTAATTAAGGATTTTTGGGGCCACTGAAATAAAACAAATTCTGAAGATGAATAATCTTTCAACCAAGATAACTTATTTTAGTAAGATTGCTTTGTGATTTTTATTTTTATTACATATTAGAGAAGATTTTCTAGCTGTCCTCCGATCTGAGTTAATATCTTAAAGAGTTGATATAAATCACAAATGATACTCTTGCAAATTGTTCTGTATAAGAAGGCACTTTTATGGTTGTTGAAAAAAATCTTTTTTCTGTTAGAAAGTCGGTGGAAAGTGCTTAGATCCGCTTTAGATTAAAGCCACTTTCTAACCTGTGTGTTCTGCTTGTGTGTGGGGGTGGGGGCAGGAGACCTGAGAGAGTGCATCAGAGGGAGAGAAAGTGTCAGCGCCACAAACTGAAACATTTTACATATATATAGAATAACTATGTATTTACTTAAATCAGAAAAGTTTTGGAAATACAGTCACCATGCATATGGTTATTTTCATCTTAGTAACAGTTCTAATGATTGACCTTTGTGGGAAACATTAATATGCAAATAAAATAAAAATTTAAAGATAGAATATTGTTATTTTTGTCTTAGTAAAACATCTAAAGTTTGAACTCTGAGGGAACCACTATTATGCAACATGCTAAAGAATAATAATTCATGAAATTAAATAAAAATCTAAAACATTGGAATGATGCTCCTAATTTTATATCATAAGATACATGATGATTAGAGCCTGATTATGGATGAAAATAATTAAAATCATACATTACAAGAAAATGTTGGTGTGTTTTTAAAATATTTACATGTTTTATGGTAAAATTTTGTGATGTCATGAACATACTGTATATACATTTTTAAAGGTAATACATTTAATGCATTTCAAACAATCTTTCCATAATTTGATTGATAAAAGAAAATGGGATAAAACTTTAAGAAGATGGAATTACTAAGTAGACTTATACTAAGCAGTGTTCCGGAAAGATGGTTGACAGAATTCTGACTCTGTGGGATCTTATCTTCTGACCTCATGCACAAAAATGGAAGAATAGCAACTTAAGCTTCATATGTGATTTAAGATTCCCAGGGTTTTAATTTGCATTTTATTTTCATTCCATGAGCATATTTGACTGTCTGATAGTATTGAAGCCAACAAGAGAAGACAGTGTAATTGTGTTGATCATTGATAAAATGTCTTTATAAGAAGTTTTTTACACAGACAGTTAATAAAATCTGAGATTCCAAGAGAAAAGTCAGGGTAGATAAGAGAAGAGTCAGTTTATTGCTCATGGTAAGCTGGGTTCCTGTGGATTTCTTGGTTGATAGAATATAAAATTAACTACGTATTTTTACTATGAAGAAACAGTCTCAACATTGAAAACTGAATTTATCTGTGTGATTTTCTTCTTATTAGGACATTGAACCCAGAAATGAAATGAAAATGCTGGTTTTACATACTTTTTGCCTACAGAATAGGCATAAGTTAATTAAATGGAAAGTAGTGAGTCATGTCCATTAAATAGCAGACTTTCTGCCAAGTCTTTCTCTTGCTTGGCACTAAGAAACAAGAGCAACTAAATCATCATCAATTTCTAACGTGTACTTCATTATTTCAAGGGTAATGTTTTGTATTTTTGCACCAAGATACCTTTTCTATAAAACATAATCTGGTAAAAGAGAGTCAACTTAAAATTTGAATTAGTTTATATGTAGGAGAAAGTGTTCATAAAAGATGTCTCAAAATCAGATCTCAGTATGCCTTGTGCTTTCAAAGGTTGTAGTTATGTTGAATAAGCCTAAATTTGGAGAGTGGGAAAAGTTGTCAGCAGTAGTCAAGTCCCTTTGAAAACAGACCCACCTGCAGAGATGAATTAGAGAAACAAAAGATACTTAGAATTGGAAAGAGTAAGAGTGAATTTGGGTTGTTTCTTCATTTTGTGAAATAGCCTGGGGATGATGTGAAAGTGAGGTGACTAATTTATTGAAGGAGAGTATGAATGATCTGTGAAAAACAGAAAATGATTCTTTTAGTGGGAAATTGACAAAGCCCTGAGGGTTCTGCCCAACAAAAGTGATACACTGATGATCCAGGTGGGTGACTTTTGAGCCTCGTGAAGAGTTTGCACTGGGATTTTTAAACTCAGCACTCTTTAGCATAAATGAAATGAGGATACAAAGAAATGGAATGGGCAAGCAAAACAGAGAAAGAGACAAGACTCGCCCTTGTGGAGTCTGTAGGCACACTTGAGGATGTCTTTCTTTTTTTCAGAGCACCCATTCTTTCCTCTAATCACCATGGTAAAATCAGGTATCAAAATATCTTCAATAAAACCTCCAACTCTTGACAGAAAAAGACAAAAAAACAAACAAGCGAGCAAACAAAAAGCAAAAATGACTGACAGTGGAGGACAGTGTGCTCTTCAGTAAACCAGACATGATATTCGCTGTTGTCATACCTAATGTTCAGTTGTTTGATCCTCTGGTGCTATGGAAGATGGCCAAACAATATGACTCTTCCAGGAACCTTGAAATGGAAATTTTTAGTTAATCTCCTACCTGTTCTTAAAAATACTAGTAGTTAATTCATTTATTTCATTTTGCCAATCAACTGTGTTAGAACCAGAAAGAGGACATTTGCAAACCCTCCTTAGGCAAACCATCAATTGTTGGGTTTGACAGCTGAACAGAGTATTTTCTGGGGATCAGGAACTGACTTATCAGGAAAGTTGATTGCATCAGCTGTGGACTCAAAACACTGAATGCGCACGCCTTTAATCCCAGCACTCGGGAGGCAGAGCCAGGCGGATCTCTGTGAGTTCGAGGCCAGCCTGGGCTACCAAGTGAGTTCCAGGAAAGGCGCAAAGCTACACAGAGAAACCCTGTCTCGAAAAACCAAAAAAAAAAAAAAAAAAAAAACACTGAATGACTCTTTGCTACCTAATTTTAAAATGTATTCACAGATAGAATAACTAACCTAGTGACTTAAAGTCACATAGAGAGAATACATAATTTACGAGCATCTATAAAACATTGAATCCATCACCTCATGTTGTCTCAAATCTAACATTTACTTATGCTCAGGCAACATGAACTACTTGTCAAGTGCTATTACAATATATCTGTTTGAAGTAAAAAGTTTACTTCTCAAAAGAATTCTCTTTCAATTGACTCTTTCCCCCATCTTCAAAGTAATAATAGCTAATTAAATTGACAATTATGTATATTAAAGGAGAGAAGAAGCAATCTGAATCAAGCAAGGATTATACCTTTCACCAAAACTCCTTTGACCACCTCTCTTTCTGGCGCTACCTCACGATATGATGACTGAGATTGTGACCCAACAGAATTACACAAAGGACAGTATGCCATGCTATAACTAAAACAGGCTACATCAAAGCTTTAATATGCTGCCAGAGCAAGACATTTCATCTCCAAAAGATGAAAATGCCAAGTATAGATGGATTATTTTACACCCAAACGTTAGCAGTAGCATCTACGGCAAAGAGTAATTAAGTAGTCCTCCACAGTAATGATTATGTGTTGGTGGTATGAAATTTCACCTGAGGAGTCCAAGAATTTGTACATATCCATGAACACTAATCAGACACTAATTAAATAAAGAAATGTAAAATGCAATTTCCTAACTGACTCTCCTATGGTAAGCAGGCTTGCATGGAATAGTATCATATAATAAAATTTTCTGACCTAAGCAATACATGTATAATAATTGTTAAATAAAATAGAATGCATAGTAATATATTGAAATATGAAAATTAGTCATCATCATTTCTCTAAAATATTGAATTCTCTGTCTTCTCTATGAGGATGTTGGTTATTTACTTACATAGAGTCATGAGAAATATTTGATGTTAATATAAAATGATCAATGGTTTTCTATATCTAACTAAAATTTTTAACTTTTTTTATTCTACAGCACACTCAACAATAACAATATTACTAGACTTTCAGTGGCAAGTTTCAACCATATGCCTAAACTTAGGACATTGTAAGTAGCTAAAATGTAAAGAAAGATGGATTTAATTAATTAAGGCTGTTTCTTCACTGCAAGTTTTAATAAGCAGGGTATAGGACCATCAGTTCATTATAGCACAGGCGAACAAAGTGCAACTTGGGAAGAATTCTAGAAATATTATTTTAGAAAATGAAGTATTACTCTGAAAATGTGAAGGTTCCTTATAATGATATGCATTGCAGAAAGTTTGAAGTAAAATAAAACATTTACTTTGAGCTATTGTAGAGGTCACATTTCATTAAGAAGTGGAAGACTCCTTGATTGGCTGTCAGAAATGATAAATGGGAAATCTTTATGATTTTATTGCTCTATTAGAAGCAGACCTAATACAGATAAACTGTGCTCCTGCGTTCTCTGTAATGTAAAGTCAGGGCATCACCCCACTGGTCCTTGCATAATTAAAGCTGTGTCAGCACTTATATTTAAAAATATCTTTCCAGGGTTACACACAGTCATTAAGATTTTTTTTGTGAAATAAAGTATGAGCAACAGCTTATTTTTCTCTCTCCAAGAAAAATTAATCATTAAACCCCACTGTGTAGATACTTAATTTCGGTATTTTAAGACATGAATCTCTTGTAAACTGGCTTTCAAAATCACCTAGACCTAAAAAGTGAATTACTGGAAACATGGAAACAAAATGTGTTTTTTTAATCAGTTAAGTCTATTTTGATTAATTTTTCAAAAATATTTCTCATTTTAAAATAGCATATAACTAAGCCAGGCATGGGAATGCACAGTTGGCATCCAATCATTTGAGAGGAAACAGGAAGTTCAAGCAGTCCAGACTGGCCTTTGCTACATGGGGAGGTCAAAGCAGGGTGGGTTACATGAGAATCTTCCTTAAAATAATAAACAAAATAAATGAATAAATAAGAAATCAAATATCTGGTACTTTAAAGCATTCATTTTATTTCTTAAATAAATACACATTGAGTTGTGTGTGGTGGCAGGGCCTTTAACCCAATACTCAGGCAGCAGAGGCAGGTGGAGGTAATGTGTACAAGACCAGTCTTGTCTACATAGAAAGTTCCATCCTAGCTAGGGATGCATGCTGAGACCATTTCTAAAAAAATAAAATAAAAAAGTACATTAAATCATAAGTCTTTTGATACCTTGACAATACAAATTTATTAACTAAAATTTACTTATGAGAATGAGATTAATTAATAGTCTCACTTACTCAAACTATATTTGACAAAACCAGTTTAATGTTAACTTTAAGTAATGTATGTGAAAAGAAAGGACCATGATTTTCATTCCTGTAAAGGGAAATCTACAGAAACTGTAAAACAATATACCATTGCATTTTAGTGCCTTTACTAGCTTATCTTCCAAAGAAGCTTTAACATTTTTTGTATCTTTTGCCCACTCCTTATTTAATGTGGACATGGTAGCAGGCTGTGTTTAAATGGATATATTTGGTACAGAGTGATGGAAAAGGCACCAGTGGCTACCAAAGGCAGTGTTTAAAATTCTCAGCAAACTAAAGAACTGGTCACTGACCTTCCCCAGAATCTAATATTTGACCTCTGGATATGCCTTCTGGTTGTGCTAAGAACCCTAGTTCTTATACACACACTCAAGGAGAATAAAGTCATCATTTAACTTTAAATTCCCTCCCTTTTGGTTGGCTCATTTTTCAATAGCATCATTGGTACTTAAAAATTCCATTTTTATATTCTGATTATCTTTCTAGGCTGAGTCCTATGTTTTACTATCCATTATCATTATTGAGTTAGAATTGAACACATCAGCTAAAAGGGGCTAAAATTGTTTCACTGTGTCATAGACAATTCTAGGAATGATATTTTGATTTATAGCATTAGGTGCCCCTTTCTTTAGCTTGAGCAAACGTAAAAGCCAGTTTGAAGTCATTTACCTAATTTAGTGGATACATTTGCCTGATATTTTATTAATGGAGAAGTACTATTTGCAATTTGGAAGGAATCCATGATCTTGTGCACATCCTGGCAACATAAAGGGGTCTTATTTAATTTCTTCCCTTCCAGCCACTTTTGCCTTTTAATTTTACTCTTTGCTCTTTGAAGCTAGATCCTGAGAGCCAAATTCAGCTAATCCCTTTTCTGAGAGACTGGATGGGGTGGAGTGGGGGGAAGAAGGGAGGGAGGGAGGGGAGAAATTAGAAGAGGTATGTTAAAAACGGACTGTCTTATTTTGAATTATTAATCTTACTCAGCAAAATACAACTATCCAACTATCCTACAATGCGTTTGTAAACCATTGCTATAGAAACTAATAACAGTAGGGCCTTACTGATATTTGGTCTGTAAGCCACACCTTTAGTTCTAAACACTTGCCCTCCATCCCTCTTCATGCCCATAGCCTTGGACCACCTCCATTGCTTTTGTTATGTTGGGATGCAGAATAATTTGCCCTGAGCTGATACTTTTTTCTCATTACTCTTTTGAATGAATATAGGCAAAATAATTTCATGGTCCTACTTCTTCTGTGTTTTTGCCTAGCTCAATAAAGGAAGAGAATTGACTCATTTTTGTCAACTGGCTTAATTATCTGAGAAATAATTGTATAGTAACTCCCTAAGACATGTCTGCTGGTGTTGAATTTTTTTAAAGTACACAGTTTTTACTAACGATATTTGAATTAACTGTGTCCTATTTTCTTGCTTTGAACTCCTCCCTCTTGTTTAGTCGACTCCATTCAAACAACTTGTACTGCGACTGCCACCTGGCCTGGCTCTCGGACTGGCTTCGCCAAAGGCCTCGGGTGGGCTTGTACACTCAGTGTATGGGCCCATCCCACCTGAGGGGACATAATGTAGCAGAGGTTCAAAAACGAGAATTTGTCTGCAGTGGTAAGATCAGTGAGGGTACAGTATTTATATTTATTTTTACTTTTCTGCTATAGTTTAACAGGTGTAAGGAACTCAAATTTCAAAGTTTCAGATTTGCTTTCCAGGGGGCCATCATGCACTCATCACCATGGAGACTCTATTTTGCAGTGAGAAGAATTCTAGATTCTAGGATAGTTGTACCTAGGGCAATTATTGATACAATCTTTCCATTTGCATCCCACAGGAATATAGGAAATTCCTAGACTGTAACAATACTTGCAAGATGGTATTTTCTCTTTTAGTAATGGTTATTATCTACTTTTATATTTAGTAGTGAAAAATGACCAGTAATCCTGAATACTTACTCTAAAATTCAGTATTACTCAAATGTAATTATAAAAGGATGGGGTATCTCTTTATAAATATATACATCTAATGATTCACATTTACTTAAAATAAATATGTAACTGCCTTAAGTCCTGAAAAGTCTGCAAACAAATTTACCAGTAGCTACAATTTGCTGTGTTTTGTATGTCTAAATAGTAATATAAATATTTCACACATAGCTGCCTCATTTTACCCCTCTTGACAATTATATGAACAATGTAAATTAATCTCAATAATAGAGACTAAAATATAGTGTAAAATATTAAGCTTCTCCAATTTTATCTGTTCAAATTCAAAGATCTCAACATATATAGTCTGTATGTACATGCATATATGTGTATGTATATATTTGTATATATTATATACATGTATATGACTAATATTTTATAAATATATGGCTAGGTGTGCTTCAGGACAATTTATTAAAAAATAATGAAACACATAAATTTTTGATTGTCCTGGGGATCAGAACCCAGGCAGGCCCTCATATGTCTCAGCAAGAACTCTTCCACTGTGCTACATCTCCACGCATAACAAAGTTTGAAATTTCACTATCTAATTGGCTTTTCATATTTATGAATTACACAGATATGGATTCAATGAGCCAAGGATCAAAACGTTTCTAAAACAAATGAAACTTTAACATCATTTTCTTGTCTTTAGTCTGTAAGCAATGCAATATTATAACAAATATTGGCATATCATTTGCATTCTGTTCATTGTAAGTCATCCAAAAATGATCGATATTATAGGGTTGATTTGCCTAGGCTATATTAAAATACAATCCCATTTTATATAACAGATTAGTAAAGCCACTTGTTCTGGTTTCTGTGGAAGTCCTAGTCTCTTCACCCATGCTTACCAAGAGAGGACAACCATGCATTGAAAACAGTTCACATTTTTAAATGATTGGACAGGAATTACTAGCTCCTCCGTGGACATTTAAAGATGTCTTTCGGGCATTTAAATTTTTTTTTCCCCACACTTTGTGATCTAACCCCAGTTCTCCTATAATGCCATGGAATAGTCTCAGTATGTTTGATTGCTTTTTAAAAAATCCAAGCAAATGACTAACCGTTCTCTACTAACCATCGTTTTTCTCTTTTTTTGCTTTTTCCTTGCTGCCTCCTAGATGAGGAAGAAGGCAAGTTTACAATTTTGTGTGTTTGTTTTCTCCCTCCCCGCACTTTTTAGACTTAGAACATGGTTGTACTTTGAGAGCTTGTGTGAAGGGATGGGTTTAGCAGCTAGCTGGCACTCTCTTCCCTGGCACTTCTCCCCCAGTGGGAGGATCCCTTTCCAGAAGATCCCAGAGCCTTGTCCTGATTTTCGCCAGAACCCATGGCTAGGCAGGTGCCTGTTTGATGCAGCCTGGCTGATGATGTTCTGGTTTTCATTACCCAGACTGGGAAATCTGATTTCAGAGTACGTTTGTTTTCAAACACTGAGTATCGAAATTACACATCTGCAGGTGACTGCTCATAGCAACAATTTCTATCAGATGAATCCCTGAAAAGAATCATTTGGATGAACAATTACAGAATGATCTCCCACAAATTACTCTAATATCTTCAAAGAAAGCAGCAATTTTGAATCTACCCAGACATCAAACTGCTATTATCCAGTTTTCTTCTCCATTTGTTGGCTCAGGATAACTTAATTTGACCAACAGTTATGTTAAACAAGATGGAAGTCCTCTGTTATTTTTTTCTTTTTTCCCCCAGAAACAAAATAAATTATACTACATCAGTTTGATTAAAACCAAGCTCCTCTTAAGCTTATTAGAAATGATATAGATCATTCTGAAATATCTGAAATATACTATTACTTTTGTAAAGAATTCTGGTATTGAATCTGAATTTAGTTTTACTAATCTTTTCCAAATTTTAAAAACATTACTTTTATGACTTCCTTTTTTAATCTCAAGATATAACTGCATGCTTTCCAGAATATATTCTAGAAATATTGAGGATGCTTATTAATGAATGAGTGTGAGAGGACTTGATCTTTGTCTCCTACTTACTTAGATGAGCACAGTCTGCACGTCTCTCCATTGTGAGATTCAAAAGAAAAATCTAACTGCTGTTGATTTGTTTTTCTTTTAGGTCACCAGTCATTCATGGCTCCCTCTTGCAGTGTTCTGCACTGCCCTGCTGCCTGTACCTGTAGCAACAATATTGTAGACTGCCGAGGGAAAGGTCTCACCGAGATCCCCACAAATCTTCCCGAGACCATCACGGAAATGTATGTGCGCTGAGTTTTCTCATTCTCCTTCTACCTCCCTATTAATTCAACCCATGATTTGCTTTCATGAAATTTGGGGTTATCCGGCACCTCTGATTAGTCACCTTAGGCAAATTACCTTTTTAGAAGTGTATTGACCCTTCCTCTCTTCAATTAAGTACATTGTTGAAATGGTTATGATTTTGATTTTATTGCAAGTACAATTAAAAGAAATACATTACCGGAGAATTGTCTTCAAATAAGCATTTGGGCTCTTTTAGAGAGAATGCGTGCATCTCTTCCTAACTTTAGGGTCTGGGGGTTTTGTGATGTCCGATGCTGGTTAAAGCAATGGAAAACAAGGGGGTGGCCAACAGTAGTAAATAAACCAGAGCTAGAAGGTTGCTAGCTTTTCAAAAACTCAGGTTTAGATTGAAGTCTCATGATCCTATTTAAATGAGTAGAGCATATAAAGTATAGAATGTGCTAGAATGCAGCCATTTTCGAGTCCGTTATTTAGCTAGAAAGCATTTTAAGCTATGTGGCATATTCACTATGTCCGTCAAAATCTCAATTCTCTTAAGTGTTATAGACCTTCTTTTCATGGCACTGAGGGTTGAGTGTTAATGTCCTTTTGAAATCTAAGCCATGGGTATAAAGGAAATGCATATAAGATGCAATTCAGAATGTCAGCATCATAGGAAGTATCGAGGAAAATTCTTTTCCCAGTTTCCATTAATGAAGAAGGTATTTCTAATTGCCTACATCATCCAGCATGTTACTGTTTTAAAAGGCTAACTCTAAACTGTAACACCATAATCATCTTTTGATTGTTTGTTTAAATTAATAGAAGAGGAACAATTTCTCATAAAAATAACAAAAAAACTGTTATTTTTAAAAAGTGTCTTTTTTTCAACCTATTTGTTTAATTTCTGCTATGTTAGCTACTTCAATTTCCTATATATGAGAATAATCTTAGTTCCAAAAGTCTGTCTTCATTATTTTCAGGTATAATATGTACTTAATCATGTGTTTAGATGGTTAGAGTAAGAGACATGATCTTCTACAGAGCCCCTCCAAATCCATTGAGATTTTATACAGCACCAAAACAATGCATGCACGTAATAGTATCTTCATCCAAGGTTTAGAGGCTGGAATAATATCTTACCATTTCCATGTTTTTGTGTTTTAGCTGGGTATTGCAAGAATAATAAGCTATTGTTTGGGAAGTACCAGGTCAGAGTCTGTAAGAAAGACACACTAGGAACAAATGACAGAGGTGGAAGTGACGGTAGGCTACAGAGATTATAGAGTTGGACGTGAAGATAACATTTCATTTTGAGGCATTATATAAAAAAAAAACAAACAAGTGTTCTAGTGAAACTATCTATCATTGGAGCCATGTATTATTGAAGTTCTTTGAGCTTAGTTGGAATATAGAAGACAGTCTGAAGTAGATTAGAAAAAAGGAAGCCACAGTAATCATTTAATCTCCACTGGATTTGTTATTACTGACACATGAAGAATATATGATAGAGATAATGCAGAGGAAGTAGCATGCAGTCAATAATCCTTCTTCTTTAAAAGATTGCATCAGTGTACTATAATTTTATTGATAATATGCTCATATATAGCACTGGATTTCATAAAAGCAATTCCTTTCAAATATATAGAGTACTGTAGTCATATTCATCCCAGTTCAGTTTCTTCCTCTCCTCAACTTGTATTTCTCCTATGATAGCATCTCCTTCCTTACCCAAGTCTGTCATTTGCTTTCATGCTTCATATGTATATACACACATATACAAGTGTGTGTGTGTGTGTGTGTGTGTGTGTGTGTGTATGTGTGTGTGTGTGTGTGTGTGTGGTATATATATATACATATATGGTTTTGTGTTTCCATAAGGAATTTTTAGGACCCAAAAATGGGAGAAAACATAAAACGGGCAATATTTTTTTTCTTTTTTCTATTTCTGCCTTATTGATTTGATATGTTGATTTCCAGTGGCATTCACTTTCCAGAAAACTACATATGTCTTTCTTCTTTATAGACAAATAAAATTAAATTGTGTTTACATGCAGGCCACATTTTCTTTATCCATTTATCTACTGAGAGTTACCTAGGCTGATTCTATAACTTAGCTATTGAAAATTGTGTTGCCATAATAGATCTGCACGTACAAGTATTTCAGTGATGTATTTACTTCAGTTCATGGTTTTTTTAATCAGGAAAACAGCATATTGCACTATCAGATACAGATATATATTAAGTATACAATGACATCATCAATTTTCCCAGAGATTTTTCTTTTAATTAATGACTAGTGATTTAGTAATAGTGCTTAATATCTATGAAATGAGGAATCAAGTATCCATTGTTATACAGTTGAACACATACAGAGGCTGAAGGCTAGAGGAATTACAGAGGGTAGAAAGGGAGGCCAAGATATAGTGGGTAAGAAGAGCTGGTATATTTTTTTAGAGTTTCAGGTTTATCTGTCATTTACTGACTTTGAGCTCTTTATCAAGTTACTTCTTTTCTATGGTTTCATCATTTTTAGAAACTGAGAAGTGTTGACGGTGGGAAATAAATATGTGTAGAACTATGTATACTTAGCATAATCTAATCATTCCATAAATGATACATCAAACTTGAAACCCAAAGTACAAAAGTAGCACCTGCGCTAGACCCCATAGGGAGGTGGTAATGGATAGGAACATTAATAAAAACATTAGGAGTCTTCACAACAAAGATGAACAGATCATATAGGGATGCTGCTTGGATGACATGTCATAACGTAGAGAACCAAGGAAAAGAACAATGAAAAAATGGGTCAGTGCAACTACACAGAGGGTCTCAATACTATAAAAATCTTGGACTTTATTTGGAGTGCATCTGGAAACAGGTTTTTTTAATTGAATATTCCAAAAGAATTAGTCTTAGGGCTGCATCTCAATGGGATTACAAAGCGGAAAATACCTAGGAATCTATTACATTGGCCTTTGGGGATGTTTGAAGAGGAGGAAATTGTTGGGCAATAATGAGAAGGGAACATGGAAACAAATGACAGTTAATACAAAGGCTTGGTTAGTAGGGATTAATACTGGTGAGGCTTTATAGGAAAATGCAGCAAAAATGATGCCAACTTCAAGCATGAGAAGTGGAGAAACTGATTCTATCATTGCAAATAAGAAGTAACAATAGCAAAACAAGGCAGACAATAATATAATACAGATTATAATAACTAATAATTTCGTGCAAGGAAATAACTTACCTGAGTCAAAGATTTTGAAGTAACTGACCCAACAAAATCTACGTTGAAAGGTAAATTCATCAAGCAACCAAGGGAAGGAGAGAAGAGGCAAGAAAACCCGAGCAGAAGGCTAGAATAGTGAAAGCAAGAAGGACCCTCTAGGAAAAGAGGTCTGCTGAGGCAAATGATGCTGCCTGTAAGCCAGCTGCAGTCCAAAAGCAGTTCAGGCTTTTAACCATTCATATGAAAGGATCCAATTTTGTCCATGGTGATTACAAAAGCCACTTTTCAATGTTAAGAGTGGGAAAACTGAGTAAAAAAGAGCAGTTCAAAAGGTTTATCAGAGTGTTCGTGTATATATGATCTGTTATTCAAAAACAATTGATTTTAAAATCCAGAAACTTGTGATCATTAATAAATTAGAATGAAAGAATATCTTTGAGAAAAAACCTAAAGTTAAATAAAACATGTGTGGAAAACCAAGAGTTAAAGAAGGTATATGTGCACACAGGAAGAAAGCCGTCAGATCTTCTCAGAGCATAGAGCGACTAACAGATGTTCTAGAAGATGAAGCGAGAGGCAAAATATATCAAAAGCAATACAGTGATGTGGGACATTTTAAATGGCTTGTTCTACTGATCATTTTTATTTCCCATTTTAGCACTTTGCTTCTATCTTGAATGTGTTTATAGTGTTCACATAATGCTGGAGTTTAGTAGTGTGGAAGTTATACATCCGTTATAATGCATCCCATTGGTTTTACCTATATTAAAGAGGTGATATGTCATATTGTGGTACAATAACTGAAATTTATAAGTAGATATAAAAACATATGTCAGGCCATAGGTGAATTTTATTTCTGTGATTATTGCATTATTATTTAGTGGGAATAAAACACCTTCAGAAGTGTAACATACTAGCTTAGTGATTCATATTTTTATCTACTGAAAATAAATAATATCAGTAGTATTGATAAAATGTGGATATAGCACTCAATAAAACATTGTTTTTAATTTTTAGAGATAACTTTTTTCAAATATTATTATTCAAAATATTATCATTTTATTATTCAAATACTCATTCATATTGTTCAAATATTTCAAAACTTAGGTTTGTTATGAGTTGTCTGTGCAATATCTTTATTTCAGATGGAGATATTTTAATAACATTGACATGTTTTCTTGGCTGTGGTACATCTTTACTGTAACAGATTCATAATTGTAATAAAGAGAAAGCCTGTAATCCAGGTTACTAAAGAATATGCAAATATTCTCTTTGTTTTGCTTTGTTTTATTGCAAAAACAAAGTCATATGTTGGTGTTTTATAAAACATTTATTTGTGAGGATATAAGAAAGATAATCTTTTAAAATCTAAATAACAAATCACTTAAGGAAGTAAAAAGTATAGACTAGCATCTATTTAAACTCTTCAGTACTGAATGCTTGTACACACGACATATAATTTGAATTTTCATTGACTCCTGTGATTAATTTCATTTTTTAAAAAAGTAGAAAAATATTTCAGAGGCATGTTCAAAAAATCCTGGGGGAACTCTCCTAAGGAAGCCTGACTACACAATGATTTTATCATAGCCAATGGTTTGCATTTTCATTTGTGGGCTGGGAATAAGTTGTAAGTGGGCTGGGAATAAGTTGTGAGTATATCTACTGATCACATTTTAAGTTAAACATTTATTTTATTTTTATTAATTCTTTGGGAGTTTGGAATTTCCTATAACATGTTTTGATCATACCCACCCCCCTCCTCCAACTCTTCCCAGATCTGCTCCCCATTTTTCACACACCCAACTTTGTGACTTTTATTTTTAAACCCTTCAAGATCCAATATGTAGTAGACAAATATTCTTGGATATACAATCTTCTCCTGAACCATGGTCAACTTCTCAGGAAGTTCACTCTTAGAGAAAACACTTTACCTCTTCCAGCAGCTGTTTCCATCCATCTGGTGTTATAACTAATGCTTATCTATTGTGACTGCACTAAAATGGTACAGTAAAAGACACCATCCCTTGAGTAAAGAGAAAGACTACAGGATGGGAAAATTCTTAAGCAGATTTGTGTATTTGTGTTTTTAAACATCTTTCTCTACTAAAGTTTGAGTTCTAAGAAGCAGGAACAAGTTCTATTCAAACCACCAAAGAGTAGCCTGTAACAAATCTAATACTATGGCACACTAAAGCACTTGATAAGCAGTTATAAATAGTTACAGGAAGTGAGTGTATACACAATTAAGAATCAATCAAGTGCCTCGTGCTGTCTTATCTATGAGAGAGCTATTTTATCAAGATTAATAAATGTAACTACAAGGTAGAGTCAGCCTTTCCGTGTTGACATAATGATTGCTTATAACCATGAAATCCAAAAATGTTGAATAAATAAATTTAATTTAATAAAATGGTTAGTAGCATAGGCTAAAGTGGACCAGACAGCTCAAAGAATTCATCAGTGAAATTTCCTTTTTCCATATACTGCCTTGAAGTCCACTGTAAGTGTTACATCTTTTGATGACCATCCCAACATGTTGTAATTACTCTCCTTCTTTAGAGATGGATGAATACATCACCTTAAAGATAATGCATGGACACCTTTCTTTGAAGTCATATTTCTCTTCTAATGCCAAGGCATAGATATTTAATCCTTCAAAGACTGACAATTTCATTTTGTGCCATATGATAGGAAAGAAAAAAAACTGAGAAAAATTAAAGAATCTTACTAGAAAAATTCAACCATGAAACATCTCACATAGCTTTAATTTTATTCTTACTTAAATGTAAACCTCACTGTTACACCTCATAAAGCTCTGAGAGAGAGGTAGACAGAGATTCAGCTTATTAGGATATTGTAGAAAAGAAAGCTGGACACTCAGGAAGAGAACCTGACAGATGTTGAGAAAGAGGAACAGCAGAGTTGCTAGATACTTCCTTATAAAGAGGTTAGACAGAGCAGAGTGGAGAGGGGTTCTTACACGTGGGAATGCATAGAAATGAGTCCTCTTTCATGTTAGCTTGTATCCGTAACCTCTGATAATGTCGAGTCTGTTCAATTTGGCTTTATACTATATTTTATTTTAGACTCAGCTCACTATCTTGTTCAAGATGTCCTCAAACTTTTAATCTGCTTGCATCAACATTCTGAGTAGCTAGGATTATAGCCACACACCATTGTCTCTGGTGTAGTCTCCTCTCTTATATATTCTTATATCTCCCAAACTTCATGTGGACTAGCCCTAAACAGTTTAGTTTATATTGTCTAGTATCATACTATTAGACTGAAAACCCGATGATGGCAGAATCATGTTTTTTTGTCCCATCATTTCTGTCTCAACATTTAGCCAGTGAGGGTAAGAAGAGGGACTGTGTTGGAGAAGGTGTGGAGCACATAATGTGGAAAGCATTCTAGACTTCATTTTTATAGCAAAAGTAATGATAGTATATATCAGTGAAGAGAGGCTGATAGTGGAAACAAAGCTGAATATGAGAAGTGAGAAGGAATCTGGAGTAGAGGAAAGCCTGTTGCCAGTGTGGAGTCTTCCCAGCACTTGACTGTTTTGAATTCGGCTGTTATAGACCTTGTTTGCAAAGAATGTCACAGTGTCCAGCAAGTTGTTACAGGATCCTGTCCCTGGGAAAAGAATCATTAATACCAAATTGATACTTTGTGTATCACATCTTAAGAAGTAATTTCTTAGACAGCATATTGAGGTATTACACTTTTCAATGTGGTATGAAAGGTTACTGTAGAATAAAAGTTCATTCTTCTCTGTTCTTTTACAAATTCTGGTATCACATCTAGTGTTTTCAAGCCATGATACAGATACTCCATCCATTTTAGAAGATCCACAGTGAGAAAGTTGGCTGTAATGAATTAAAATTTTCAGGGCTTCAGAATATGGCTTCAGGGTTTCTGGTGATGGACTGTAGGTTCTCTAAGATTAAAATACATTTTTTGACACATGCGCATGAGACAGGTGAAATATATAAGAATTGCACTTTGTAGTCAGTATGCTGCTTTTCCTGGTCCAGCAAAACATAAGGCTCTCGGGAATAGATGTATAAGTAATGGAGAGGGACACACTAACTTGAACATTACTTCAATTCTTTTCCCTTCTTCTGGGTCATTTGTCATAAAGGTAAATAAATCACACATAATTTCACTTTTTATTAATCTTAAAAAAACTACTTTTTTTTTATGTGTGTGTGTGTATGTCAGTGTGATTGTATACCACATGTGCGTAGACAACCATGGAAACCAGAAGATGTCATATGGAGATATATGTGGTTGTGAACTGCTTGAAGTGGTTGTCAGAAACCAAATTCTTGTCCTCAGCAAGATCATGAGCTGCACTTAACTGTTAAGTCATTTCTCCAGATACACTTTCCCTTAATTTTAAATAAGTTAAAAATTTCACAGAGAAATTATTTTTACTATGTAAAGTTAGTTTCTTGTGCTTGAAGAAAATATTATGGAATTGAAGAGTGAGGTGATTTTATTTTAGTTCACAATGTTAAGAAACTATTTCTTAGTAACTAACAACTAGGTTGGATTTTAAAGATGTTTTATTATTTTATATCTACACACAAGATCAACTAGCCTATAGCATAAGTTGGTTCTACATTCTATATTACTATAATGTTGTATTCATTGAGCAAGCTAATATAAAGGCAGTATTTATACCTATTATATGTATATATAACATAACACTCTCAAAATTATCTTGTAAAATTGGATAACACAAGGATAAAGATAATTACAAAAGATTCTGGGTCATGACACTTTAAACATAAAGGGTTTTGGTCACATTTCTTTATAAATGAAAAATATTTTACTAAAATCATAAGAAAATCAGAGGAAACATTAGAGATATGAGAACAGAGATGGGTGTAATAACAAAATAAACAAACAAACAAAAATAAAACCCAGGAACTCCAGGAGATTCCCTTAAAAATCCCCAAAAGTCTGTGAGTAGACCTATAAAAAAGATGTGTATGAACAAGTGTCTTTTCTTATACTTGATCAGTATGAATGCTCACCACTCTGCGTCAGATGTTAAGTCTGAAAGAACACACTGACTACCTTCAGGCAGCTTACAATGCAGAATGTTGAACCTTTATGCAGAGTCATTGAAAGCCTCATGAGAATCATAAACTCCCTTCTCTGAACAAGGGGAGCAGAGCACCTGATCCACCTGGGAGAATCACATCCTTTTCAGGTACATGGATGTGCTTTTCTGTAGGGAAAACTGGAAGTTTTCTTCTACAAAGGAAACATCATGTAACAACCCTGGGAATGTGAGAGAGCTCTGTGTTTTTACTGAAACTGAAAGTTTGTGATTGCCAATAGGCACAGCCAAAGCTAAAGCTTGAGGGTTAGCGGGACTGTAATTGTACTGCATGGGAGAATGGTTTAGGCAAGGGAGTGGCAGGAATAGAGTAGCTTGTTGTAAAAATCACCCTAATGTTCGGGAAGAAAGGAGCTGAAACACGTCTTTGCAACACACCCTACAAAAGAGGATAAAGACGATCCTGGAAGTAGGTACTGATGAGAAGTTATCCCAATGTGTCACTCTAGCACTAATATGATTGATTCCCTTAACCAGTTAACATCATAAAAACAAAATGCAGGACTCAAAATTGTAAAATCTGACATAAAAATGAGAATACATGGGACCCAAAGTATTTATTCATTCTCAGAAGGATCAAAGCTGCTACTTTAAAAATCAATTACCTCATGGATTTGTGGTTAATCCGTTTCAGAGATGCATTTTAAGAAGTTAGACAGTTATTTACAAATGAAAATTAGCCAATTTGAGACAAAACACAAGGCTTTATTCATGGTAAGTATCCAAATGGCTTGTTATTATTTTAAAACAAAACAACAGACTCTTTCTTTATTTCCTTTTATTGATAAAGATATAGATGATAGATGATCCATAGGTAGATAGATAGATAGGTAGATAGATGGATAGATAGATAGATTGATAGATAGATACACAGACAGACAAACAGATGATAGAGATATACATATAGATGAAAACTTAATTTTATGGACTTTTTGAATCTCACTCTTTCTCCATAAATACATTATTTTGCTAAGTGTGTCTGAGTCCATTTTCCTCTTAATTCATTTGACTATACACTAAGTGAATTTTTGCCTTCGGATGTAGTCAGAAGATTTCCTGTGTCCCTCATGGTCCACAGCTACTCAGATCCAAGGAAACAAACAGAGGCTTATATTAATTAAAACTGCTTAGCCTTTAGCTCAGGCTTTCACTGACTAACTTTTACATTTAATTTAACCCATAATTCTTATCTATATTTAGCCTTTGGCTTGGTAACTTTTCTCAGTTCTGCCTTGACATCTTGCTTCCTTTGTGTCTGGCTGGAAACTCCTGACTCTGTTCTTCCTCTTCCCAGCATTCCTTTAGTCTGCTTATCCCACCTATACTTCCTCCCTGGCTACTGGTTAACCAGTGTTTTATTAAACCAATGTACAAAAGTATCCCACAGCATTTCCCCTTTTCTGTCTAATCAAAAAGGAAGGTTTTAGCTTTGGCATAGGAAAATTACATGTAATAGTACAGTTATCAAGCAAGAATTGCAGTTATAATATCTAGTCTATTTGTATTTGGCAAAATTAAAGAAAATATTCTATCTATCCTATATTTGTGAGTCTAAGGTTTCATATCTAACTTGTCTTTTATCATAGCCAAGGAAAATTATAACTATCTAGTCTTCAACTACATCAAAGACCCCAGAAGGATATAATATTACCTAAGTAAACAGGAAGTTCATTGTAAGCAACTTCCAAAAATCTAGAATGACAGAGACAGCTGGCTACCTGAACAGTCATCCAAAGTTCCTCTGCAACATTGGGGCATCCTTCTTCAGCCTATAGGCCTAGAGTCTCTCAGTTGCTTCTCTATGTGTCCTTTAGAATATCTGGCAGTTTCTTCTGTGAAACAGGAACCTGAAGGACCATCTCACCTTGTTTTGTCAAATTCAGTGGTCATTTTCCTATGGGTCCTGTATGTCCAGTTTATGCAACACATTATCAGCAGTCCAGGCAAGAGCAGTTTCTTGCCCAAATGGTTATTTTAGTCAAGAAGAAGATAAACTCCATAAAGAGTGTCTTTGATGCCCATCTTTCTCTTTGAAGCAAATCAGTGCTGCCAGGAACAGACATGTCTCACTGTTCAGAAAAGTCTAAGTTTTTAAAACATTTTAAATGCCATATTCTGTAGGTCTTTGAGGTGTTTTAAGACTACCTACCTAACTGAATTATATCTATGTATTCCTAGAAAACTTAACTAGCATAACTATAAGTTTGACTATTATAGAAGACTAATTATTAATCTGTATTTCCTAATTATCCATTACAATTTCAAATGAGTTATACAAACAAAATACTTTAAACAAGAGTAGAAATATACATACAAGTATAACAAAATTAACTTTAAATTTGTATCAATAAACTAAAACCCATAGCAATGTAAAACATTTTGAACAAGTTGTTACTCTTTATCGTATCATATCTATATCCTATATATCTATATCATATCCCCATTTCTTCTTAAATGCAAACAGTTCAACATTCATTCAGGAGATGTGTGCATATAGACACATATACACATGTTCATGTTCACACATATTTTTGTATTACTTTAGAGTAAGAAACCAAATGGAGAGCTTGTTTCCCTAATATGGAAACAGGAGTTGAGTGTGTGTCTTGGGGATGTTTACTAAAATGGCATCAAATGAGGTTAAAGAAATGGATAATTCTCAAGAACAACTCATCTCAAGACAGAAATGGCTGATAATCAAAGAGAATGGATACAGCACTCAGACAAATGTGTTAGCTATGTGCAAAATTCAAGCACCTAGAGGTCAATAATAACTCAGCTACGGAGACATTTATTAAACAGAGGAAGTTCCAATGACAGTGTTTATGAGAAAAAAATAATATTTTAGTTTAAAGCATGCTTCATTGATTTTAGTAGGTACATATGAAGGAAACCAATAGCATAAACCCATTGTTAAAAGTTGAAAGTTACTTTCTGTAAGTATAAAGTACTGAATTTAAAATTACCATGTAATGGGTGACAGACTCCCCAGTCTAAAGAAACCTTGTTTCTGCCCTCAGATACTGGTGTTTACTGTGCCCAGACTACCTTGGCTGCACTACTTGATTGAACTTTCCAAAGATAGAGTCATTGCGCATTCCCTCCCCTCGCCCATTAAACCCGTGTTCCATTCTCTGGCAGCTGTTTTTGTCATTTATGTTAAAAGCAGATGGAGAAAATGCAAAACCATGTCAGTTTTATGGCCATGTATAATCAGCATCTGGGCTATATGTTACAGGCACTGTCAATTGAAATAAATATCTTACTTAGTATCATAAAAATCTTTTGTAGTTTCTAAGAGAGTAAAGAAAAAGCTAAACATTACTAGATCTGATTATAGATCTTATCACCAGCTTTTTTTGGTTTTGATGTGAATTGTATACGTGTGTTCATTATAGTTATGAAATTATCAGAAAAAGCACTGTATTACTAATTGATTTTTAAACATTATTTACCGCCATATATTAATTTCACACTAGAGATCCTTTCAGGTGACAGATTTATTGTTTTAAATAATGTGTGTTGATGACCAGGATTTGTAGACATTTTATTGTATCATATATATGTGTATATATCATATCTTTATTCATTTACCTTTGTAAAAGGAAATGCTATATATTTTATTTATACTGCACTTCTTACCAAGTAACTGTTATTCATCATTTTGCAAAACTGAAGTTAAATCTCACAGAACAATGATGGCTTCTGTAAAGCCCATAAAGCTAATGATAGTAGATTCAGATATAATCCAACTCTGTGTCAGTGCAAAGTTCATGCTTTTGTCAACAAAGAATGCATATTTTAAAAGTCTTGAATCTATGCATATCAAACCATATAATGACCAATTATAAAGGCCTTTTTAATATTGAGCCTGTGGATGACATTCGCATTGTTTTAAAGAATAATTCGACTTGGATAAGAATTGAGAGAGATGGATAAGAAGTGAATGTTAAACTAATTTGTCTGATATCTCATGAATAGTTTGGCAGTTTCTTAAATATTCTATCATGGTGGTTTTTTGTAAAATGTATGTATCTAACATTCATCTCATCATAATCACCACAGAGTATTTAATGTCACAGAGCAGCAACTCAGCAAGTGACACAGTGGTACTTCTCTGTGTTCACAGCTAAACCTATACACAGTTCCCATGCTCTATGCTCTCCAGTTTCCAGGTCTTCCTGGTTTTTAATCGTTGAAATAAAGCCTGAAGTTCCTCTGATCAGTTGCTATTAGGAAGCATGAAAGTGCTGAGATTCATGGCATAAATAGAAACAAAAACACAGGGCTAGGTCAGATGAGGGAAGAAAGGTTGTTATTGGTTAAATCTCCTTGTGAGCATTTGGGACTAGTCCCCACGCAATACAATTAAATATTTCATCTCACTGATCAGATAACTAAAATATCCTTTTAATTTTAAGGAAGTGATAATAGCCATCTCTTTCATTACACATATTATGTAGAATGATGTAGTGTAGTGTCTAAATATATAAAATAAAAAGTTACACGTGGCTGTAAGTCTATCTGTATATAATATAATTATAAAATGGTGTGGTTTCAGTCACATAGACCCTGGGGGTTAAATTGGTTCTGGCAAGTTTTCATGAAATGAATTGTCCTTGCAGTAGGCAGTGTGTAGAATTTCTACCTGATTCACTTTGTTAAATCTGTTTTTGTTTTCTAAAAATGACATAGCATATTCTCTGAAGGACTGACATTTGGAAAGCTCTTAATTATGGTATGTTTTAACCTAATCTTGCAACTATGTCTTTACACTATCTGTTTCCATAATCTTGAAATGTTTTTAATTAGATTCTTCATAGACCAATGGACTCAAATGTGCACTCTTTGAAATTCAGCAGATTCTATGCTAATAAGCAGAGATCAGAAACCAACAGAGTTAAGAAATGTAAATATAGTCTGCCTTTTTCTTAACCTGAAAATGCTGACATTTTTCTTTGTCATTTATATCATCTGGTCAAAGGCTTTTTTCTCTTTTTTCTTATGGGGACACCATTAGAGGTGAATGTTGTTTAGTTTATCAAATTTATTCTAAAGTTCTTTTAAAGTAAAAAGGAGCATTTTACTCAACAAAGCTAATAGTTTAAGGGAAGTACATTGTTAGTCCATTAAGTATGACTGAAATGAAAATGAAGTGTTTTGAAGTTTACCTTGTGTCTGTCACTGGTAGCATGTCTTCTCATGTGAGATTCATTCTTTTAGATGGAGGAATAAAATCATGTTGATCCTTAATGGACTTTTGAGACAGTGTGATAAAAAGCAACAACAACAACAACAAACCAAATAGATGCTAAGTGTAAATAGTAGTACAAGCTTTTTAAAATACCCTTTTTAGATAGCTACGGTGAAAGCAAACAAATATGAAAAGCCATCAGGTCCCTCGAGCGTGCCATTGTTCAGTGTTTTCTGTGATGTAAGTTTGAAGTGAAGCAGTTTTCAATGTGGAATTTGTATCGTGGTACATCACAATAAAAAAAAAAAAACACAGATAACATCACTATTTACATTTGAGGCATTGCATTTCCATGTAAAACCTAATATAGTTTTGTCCTGTATTCACTTTGTTTTATAACTTTTATAACATTGATAGTCCATTTATAAAAAATTATATTATCATTCATAATTGTGTTGTGATTGATTTAAACAGGAGTATTTTCAGTGAAATGAAATATAGATAAAATATAACTTGCCTTAACAACAGGTATTTCTGGGCAAGAGAGATGACCCAGCAGTTAAGAGTACTTGCTGGACAATCACGAATACCTGAGATCAAATCGGAGAACACATGTAGCAAGCAAGGTGTCCTGCAAATGCCCATAACTCCATCTCCGAGGGATCCAGCACTCTCTTATGGCCCCATGTGCACAAGCATGAACATCTACATAGACCCATGTGCATATATTTATGCAGACTTTTAAGGGAAATAATAATTTTGAAAACAAGTGTTAAAACACACTTAATTGTCACTGAAATAATTAGCAATTGTTTAGGTATTATAGGTACTAAAACTTTAAAGCCACAGATGAATATTAAGCTTTCCATGACATACCTTAAGTTCTATTAAAAAATAGAATTAGTTTGGATAAATTTATTGGTTCAGAATACTTTTCATCACTATACAACCCCAAATAGCACAATTTGTATATAAAGAATGAGTCACTGAATGATGTTTATTGATTCCTTTATATTACTTTATATTATTTTGAATAGTCTCACATGGTATTATGAGAAGTTACATGAACAAATTTTTCATTCTAAAATCTCAAAAACATTCTTACTTTTCATCATTATATTATTATGATCCAGTGATTAACTGATATGTAAAGTTTCCTTGGCATAGACTGATAATTTGAAATTTCTTATAATTTAACTGTAAGAATGGATCAAAGTTGAAATGAATGTGATCTTTAAAGCATCATTGCCAAAGGCACTGAACACTACTGCAGTAAAAATAACTTAGTTTTGGCTGTATTTAGAGCCTGTGAAAAAATATGTTTTCTTAAGACCCAGACAAATAATTCAAATGCTAAACATTGTGTGTGTGTGTGTGTGTGTGTGTGTGTGTGTGTGTGTGTGTGTGTGTGTAAGCTAGCAAGCACTTCACATCATATGCCATTGTCAGTCACTCACCACTTATTTAATATTTACTCTATTTTTATTTATGTGTATATGTAGCAGGTATGTGCAGGTGTTAATGCATGTGCCCACAGAATCCACAAGGAGGCATCAGATCCCTGGAGATTGAGTGATAAACATTTGTGAGCCCTCTGACATGGGTACTGGGAAGCCAACACAGGTCCTCTTCAAAAGCAGTATACAAACTGTATCACTGAGGAATCTTCCCAGCCCCTGGCCCACTCCTTATTTTCTGAGACATAATTAATCAATCTGGAATTCAAGGTTCAACTAAAATACCTGGTCAATAAGAACTTGGGGTGTCCCAGCGATCTCTCCTGCTCCAGCCTTGGGGTGGAATACATATGCCACCACTGTTTACATAGCTGCTAGAGATAAAACTCAGATTCTCATGTTTGCACAGTGGAGAACTTTCTCCCCTGCTCTCACATTCATATTTATTAATATAGATGGTTTCCTGTCTTCTGAGATAAATCTGCCATGAAGCCAACAGCCTAATAAAGAGAAAATATGCAAACATAAAAATGTATATGCATTTATATGTATTGTCCATATACCTATATACATATGTGTATATATGAAAACATGCATGCACATGTATATATGCATATGAACACATGTACATATATATTTTATGAGTACACATGTGTATATATTTTTAAATATAGACAGCAAAATATTATTTATTCCAAGTAGTTTAATATAAGAATTTAATATAGAAGAATTTCCTGAGACTTGTAGGGAGGTAATACAGAGAGGAAATTTTCTGCTTACCTCCAAGTCTACAAAAGCCAAAGAAGTTAAAAATGATAAAAAGGAGGTACATCTTGAAGTTGAAATTATGATGTCAGTGGGGTGGCTTCTAGGGCTATTCCCCAAATAGAGGACAACTACGCTCTGGATTTTCCCTTCTGGAAGCCTCAATCTTTCACCAGCAACTCTCAATATCTAAACCCTACCCTAGTGGTTCACGGAAGTGAGATCTCAAGGATCCAGAGCAGAACTGAAAATAAAGGCTGTGAAATGACTCCTGGGTCCTGATATGGGAAAGAACAAGGTTGAGAGAATGTTATTGTTGTGAACAAAAATATTTACTAAGTGACTTGTTGAAACCTCCCTCTTTGTGTGTTTAGTGGCTGGCTGTATATCTCTTAGTTTTCTCCAATAGCAGGATCTTAGAGTAGATCATGTCTGAGAGTTGACTTTACCCTGATTTTTATCATATCATAAAAATATTCCTGTGGTTGACTACACTTTTCTGATATGATTTTTACTATAGTGGTCACATATCAAGTTAGTAGATAGACACTGTTTACTGAAGATTTCTCCATAACTTATAGATTTAGAATTTAAGACTATGCCTCATAAATGGCTTCAAAACTTTGTGAATTGTACCAGTTTCTTCAACTGATAGTGTGTTTTCTTTAGAAGTTAAAGGATCTATAAAATTCAATATAGAATGATAATTTCATTTTTGAACCTACAATTATCATTAAAATATATTGTACATCTAAATCCAGGTCTTCTGTATATTTAATTTACTTATAGTTTATTAAAATATACACCGAATTTGTTTCTACAAATGCTTCCTACTCTGTGTATGGTTCCAGCAGAATCCATGACCATGCAGTGACGGGTTAGTACTTTCGTTTCATAACTGTGCTACTTTATTCCAATCTTGCTTCACATTTAAAGGGCAGCACATTTAATTTTAGTACTGATTTTTAGAGGAAAAGAATAAAAGTTCCCTCATGGAAAAAACCTAACTACCCTACTTGATGTGAAACTTATGTCTGAATTAAATGTGTCTAGATTTTTACTTTTCCTTCTAAACATTAATTTTTATTATTTTCATTGCAGACGTTTGGAACAGAACTCCATCAGGGTCATCCCTCCTGGAGCTTTCTCACCATATAAAAAGCTCAGAAGAATGTGAGTTAACAGTATTGTGCAAGATATGTCATTTTTAAAATTATGTAGGTCAAGACTATGCAGGAAAAACCAAGCATGAATATTGAAGAGATTGACAGCTTAATGACAGTCTGATTGCCCATTGTATAATAGCACTTTAATCTGAGTTAGTGAAACCTCATCATTTTTCATGCTCTCTGTAATTCAGTGTATTGATTCCCACAAAAATGGTCATGACATCTTTGGTATGCTATTGTCTAATTAAGACATGCTGTCCTTACTAATAAGTTAAGCAAATGGATAGTAGTTGTTTTTACAGTGTGTGATTCATCTTTAAATATTAGGATTATCTGATGTTTTGTGTTGAAAGTTGTACATGTTTTCCTTGTCTCCTGTACCCAACATCCCTAGCATCCTATTTTGTTTAACCTAAACCTTGTTTCTGATTGTAGTGACCTCAGCAATAATCAGATCTCTGAGCTTGCCCCAGATGCCTTCCAAGGACTGCGTTCTCTGAATTCACTGTGAGTAGACACATTTTTTTTTTCTGAAGGAAATCAACATTTTCTCCACAACCAAGAGTTTTTAAATTTTCAGATTAAGGGGGAAAAACACCTCCTGTCTTTCTATGATGGGATATGAATCCTTAACTACAGTTATTATTAGTAAATCTCATCATCTTCCAGAGGCCTGATGTCTATCACTAGCAACAGCCAGTTTTTAGGGTAGATTGTGTGTGTGTGTGTGTGTGTGTGTGTGTGTGTGTGTGTGTGTGTGTGTTTTAATTTTGTTATCAAAAGAAAGAGAGCTGCCCCATGGGAGATTGGTTTTTTTTTCCAGATGTAATAAGGGGACGAGTTATTTTGAAGTGCTCTAACAACTCTAGGTTTGTCGTCTCTTAGTCTATAGTATGATGTGTCTGAGCACAGTGTTGGTCCTTTTAGGATGATGAAAGTCAAGCATAGAGAATAAGTGAGCATAGATGTACAGCCATCATTTCATCCTTCCTTCATCACAGGAGGATTTTCCCCAGGAAGAGCCTCATACTAAGCATTAGTTATGAAGGTCAAGGGGACTTTCGAGAAGATAGCTAATGCAAGTTTGAGTCAGTCTAAAATAAGTTACTAAAGGATACCATTCTTTTTACTTATGAAAACATTTCAAATTATATCAAGTGAAATCAGCTTTAATTATTTTATAATTTGAGTGTAGGGTCTGGCTAACTTACTTAATAATGGTTTCCATGGGTGTAAATTATGGCCAGCTTCTTGAGTTTCTGGAATCAATCCCTCCTTCCTCCTATGCTACAGTATCTTTCCATAAGTTGAACAAAATCTGTTTACACAAGTTTCTTTTATATACCTCACTTTTTAAGATCTTTCTGGAAACATCAAGTATATGTTTTTATTAATTTGATTAATACATCTACTGAAGGTGTGAAATATTTTAAACAATATGATGTCAAATACCTCTACAGAATTTCCATTAAAGAACTAAAACATTTTAAAATTGGTATTTAATTACCAAAATATTATCATGTTTTTGAGAAGACTGGGCATGATTTGTATAAAAATTTGAGGGCCATTCTTAGTATTTACAAAATCTTTAAATATTATTAACATTAACACTTATTGTGTATTAGTATAACATTGTGTATTATACTCCTGCATATTAATACAATATAAAATGTATTGATAGAACTATAGCTTTTAAAAATCGTACACTAATTGAATGATATTTTATCCTTGGGGAAAAAATACTGAAATTTTATATTTATGTTTATATAGAGAAACAGCTTTAGGTGTATTTCCACTTCCAATTTGTTTAGGACAAGATCAACTTTTCTTTGCCAGTGGACACTTCAGGCTAGCTGGCCTGTGAGCTTCTGCACATTCCTGTCTCCTGGCTCTCATGTCACAGAAGCACTGGGTTATGCATAGAGCACGGCAGGGGCTTTTACCCATAGTTATCTTTCTGCCTATCTGCAATTTCATTGCTTTCTTTTATCTTTATCACTTTATTGTTTTGTTCTGACTCAGAAACACCCCTTCATATTTATAAAGTAAGTGCTAAGCAGAGAAACACAGGACCAAGCTTTAATATTAGATATTAAATCTTTAATCTTGTGATGTTTTGTGTTCAGTCTTAGCTCCACCCCTTCCTAGCAAATGGCTGAGCAAGTTACTGATTTACATGTGCCTCAGTTATCCTGTCTCTGAAACGGGGAGCAGAGTCTCCCCTTGCTGGCTTTACAGAAGCCAAGACCAAAGTGCTAGAGGGAATAGGTATGGCCATGGCAAATTCTTCACCTACCGAATATCAGTTTGGATGTTTCTGGATTTTAAGTATTCCAGAGAATGTCCATGCCCTAAATCCTTAGCATATGAGCACCTTAATTTCATCATTTTAAATTCATACATTGAAAGCTATCAAAATTCACTGACAGGGCTGGAGGATGGCTAGGTGTTCAACAGCTTGTACTATTCTTGTAGAAGACCCAAGTTTTATCTCCCAGTACACATGCCAAGTGTAGACACCAGCACTCACATGCACATACTCCCATAATTTCATGTATATAATAAAATAAAATATATTTTTTATTTCACTTACTGTAGTTTTGTGTCTTTATCACCTCGTTCCCAAGTTCTGTAGAGGCTACAGTACAATGCTCAACTGCTGATTTTGAGTTTCCTGTAGTCTTTTCTTGGACTACAGTTGACTCTACTGCCTGGTATTGGATATTTCACTACCAGGCTTTCCATGCAATGAAAACCTATCCTTTTCATTTAATCCCTTGTTTTCTCATTGCTCTGATTTCTTAAAATTGTTCACTGTTATATTTCTTAAAGTGTACATCATTGTTTTTAATTTGTAGGTTTAGCTCTTTGAGCATGTCCTTTAATGATGCAGTTGGTCCATAGTAAATCTTTCGCAATAGACTGTATATTTTCCTGCATTCTACATGTTTTGCTACTGTAAGAACTTTATTTTTCGCCAGCTTTCAGCAAGGCAGATTTCACACTGACCAACAGCTGTTGCTGTTGTTCATTGTCCCTCAGTCCAAACCCATAGGTTTAAAGTAGATTTGCGTTCTTAGCTTTGCTGGTAGTGGTACAAACAGGAATCTCCTTATGGTGCCTGTGTTGTTACAAAGAACCAAAAAAGTCCCCCATCTAAATAATTGTGCCTCTGTGAAGCACACTGTATATAAGAAGAAGAAAACTAGAGACACTACTCATAGTATTACTAGTCATATTTGGATTTGATCCAATTTCCTTTTCAGAGGAGACATTTATGTCTTCCAGTTTTTTTATTTTAATTATTTTTAATTACTTCTCTTAATTATTTAAAAAGTATAGCTGCTAGGAGAACAAGAGTCCATTTGCTTTAAGTGTGCAGCCCCTGGTGGTTTTACCTGGCTCCAGTGGAGGTCACACACCCAAAACTACACAGACAACATCAACTAAACTAGATGAGTTTAAAGTTTTTAAAACAAAAAAGAGGACACACAGGAGAAAAGGGAGAGTGGGTCTGGGAAGAGCTGTCGGGGTTGGGGGCGGGCAACGAATTTGACCAAACTGCATTGCACAAAATTCTCAAGTAACTAATGAAACATTGGAAAAAAAAAAAAAAGCTCAAATTCTCATTGACCTCCTCACACTTTATATTCTTTATGACTTGTCTTTCCTCATTTTTATATATTTTATCTTATTTTCTTGACACTGATTTGGCTTTGGATAAGGTTGACTCCTTTCTCTGCCCCTACCATTTTCATACCATTGTCATGTGAGGAAGGTGATTTTCTCTGTAATTCAGGCTCTGTATAGGTAGACACAGCAGGATCCCTGGTGCTGACCTAAGAGCCCTTTTACTCTATGGGTGAGGGCATGGTTCAGTGAGCCCCTAGGACTCAAAATCTAAGGGGTGGAAGTGATTGAGGACACTTGATCTTGGCCTCTGGGCCGAAACTCACATACCCGCATGTACACACACACACACACACACACACACACACACACACACACACACACACACACACCACAACACACTCCACCCTGCCCTCATATGGCTGCACATTGGTAAAGAAATCTCACTCATAGGGTATTTAGTATTTGTTGATTGGTATTGTTTGCAGTTGATAGACCATATACGAAGAACATCTCTCCAGTGTATTTCCTGTGTCCCTGCATGATTTCTTCCTTGCACTGCTATTTTCCCATTCTGTCTGATACTAACAATATTGATTTAGTAATTTTGTAACATGATCCTTTGACAACCCAAATGATATTTTGAAAAGAAAATGGTTCCATGATAAATTTATGACATTTCTCCTACTCAAACCACTGTAGACGCTTCTCCCAAGTGAACAGCTTGTTAAATGATTCACCCTTTGATTTTTTTTAAAGTGGAACTCTCATGATTTATGAATATCTTTGTTAATGTTTAAATATCAGTGGATTAAAAGATACGAAATTTTGTTTTCAAAATTATACTTTGAAATATTCCTTGGACATAAGAGCCATCCGTCTAGGCCACATCCGTTGTATGTTGGCAAGTGACGGACATTTACAACTTACTTGTTGAATTTAATTGAAGTGGGTACCATGCTTACAGCCTAGCACACTTGCTGACACATGCAAGGGTACAGTGGCTGTTGTTGGATGTTTAGTTAAATGTTGTGAGCTGATGTCATAGTAATCTGCCCAGTTGTATCTCCTCCTGCTTTCTTTTATTCTTGACCTCAAAGCATACATGTGCCTTTCATCGTTCCTTGATCCTCACTTCACCCTCTCTCTCTGACAATACAGCATTTTTCCTTCTGTTCTTTGATTTTTTAAAAAATTAAATCACTTCTTCTCTCATTGATTGGTTTGATTCTCTAAAGAAAAGCTCTATCTGTTTTCTATGTAAGTGACTTTTTATGTGCTCTTTAAAGCTGTAACACTGGCATCTGAACAAATGGACTGTCTCCCTATACTATGTAGCACCCCGTTTTATTTATTCCTTGGAGTGTTTTCTTCCTACTTTGGAATACATCCCAACTCTCTCTGACATCTTAAAAGGTAAACAGTATTTCCCTCACTCTAGTAATTTCTTTCCCACTGTGTGTTCATCCTTCATACACCAGAATCATTCACTCGTGTGAAGCAAATTGCTTATTACAAATCATTTTGCAGCTTTTCCTTTGTATGCCATGACACTCATCTATCATTTTCCCAACAAATATATTTTCAAACCTAAAGTTATGTTTATTATAGGCAATGTGCAAATATGACAAAAGTAGCTGGATTCAAATAACCTCTAGGAGACAAAGCACTCTCTACTGCCAGGCATTGGTGGCGCACACCTTTAATCCCAGCACTCCGGAGGCAGAGGCAGGCAGATCTCTGTGAGTTTGAGGCCAACCTGGGCTACAGAGTGAGTTCCAGGACAGGCGCAAAGCTACACAGAGAAACCCTGCCGCAAAAAACAAACGAACAAAAAAGCACTCTCTACTTTGATTGTGAATTTGTATGCCTATATTTCTAAAGAAAATTTACATGATATTATTAATAAAATATCCTGCATTTAAAATATCTAGCCGGGCGGTGGTGGCGCACGCCTTTAATCCCAGCACTCGGGAGGCAGAGCCAGGCGGATCTCTGTGAGTTCGAGGCCAGCCTAGTCTCCAAAGCGAGTTCCAGGAAAGGCGCAAAGCTACACAGAGAAACCCTGTCTCAAAAAACCAAAAAAAAAAAAAAAATAAAATAAAATAAAATATCTAACATTGTATTATAAATACTCCCATGTTACTAAATATCTTTTAAACTTTAACTTTTAGTCATATAAAGTGTATATTCACAAATTATTATTGTGATATTTCGGGCAGTTATTTGAGTTTAATCTTCTTTTTTAATGTTTTTATTATTTTATAATTTAATTTAATTTTATATATCATCCACGGATTCCCCTGTCCTCCTCCCTCCCCCCCACCTTCCCCCTAGCCCATCCCCCATTCCTATCTCCTCCAGGGCAGGCCTGATCCAGGGGGCCTGATCCAGTTAGGGGCTCCTCAGCTATTGGTTCATAGATCATGTGTTTCCATTAATTTGACTATTTGTCCCTGTGCTTTTACCAATCTTGGTCTCAACAATTCTCGCTCATACAATCCCTCCTCTTTCTTGCCAATTGGACTCCTGGAGCTCTGCCTGGAGCCTGGCCGTGGATCTTTGCATCTGCTTCCCTCAGTCATTGGATGATATTTCTAGCACGACAGTTAGGGTGTTTGGCCATCCTATCACCAGAGTAGGTCAGTTCGGGCACTCTCTCAACCATTGCCGATAGTCTATTGTGGAGATATCTTTGTAGATTTCTGGGGACCTCTCTAGCACTTTGCTTCTTCCTATTCCCATGTGGTCTTCATTTTTCATGGTCTCTTATTCCTTGTTCTCCCTCTCTGTTCTTGATCCAGCTGGGATCTCCCACTCCCCTAAGCTCTCTTTCCCTCGAACCTTGCCCGTCATTACCCCCACTCACGTCCAGGTTGTTCATGTAGATCTCTTCCATTTCTCTGTCATTGGGCGATCCCTGTGTCTTTCTTAGGGTCCTGTTTTCTAGGTAGCCTCCCTGGAGTTGTGATGGCTCAGCCATTAAAAGCTAGGCTCACAACCAAAATAATAAGAGTTTAATTTTCTTGTGCTTTCAAATTATGCATGGTTAAAATTTTATATATAAATATGTTATCTGGGGTTATTTTCTTAACTAGACATCCTAAGAGTGTCTTATGCAATTTCCTTAAAACTTTCATAAATATGTCTATGATTTTTGTATATGCAGTCAAATGCCTCCTAAGAATATAATTTTTAACTTCTACACATATTTCTTTCACTCTAGTTGCTATAATAGAAATTATTGGGAACCCATTTTTAATACTTACATGATCTCTCAATCATTTCCATTCAACTCATTTGCTTTTTATACTGTTGTTTGACCCTGCTTAGAAATATATTCCTTCATTATTCTCAACTAATTTATCATCATTTCACTTGTCAATCCAGTACCAGAACCTTACTCTGTTGTAACACCTCTGATAGGTGGCAGATACTGATTTGATTAAGTAAAGCCCTTTCCTTTAATACCTTCACTTGGTGTGCAGTCTGAAGTCAGTATCCTGATGGTTCATTCATCTTCACACTTGATGGATGGGAAATACACACTTGAAATGCTTTTAATTCATATCCGTAATCATTATTTTCTCAGATGTTATGTTCCTCAACATACAAATTATACCTTTTATATTTTAAGCTCCTGCCCTTTATGGGTTGCTTCTTATATACCAGTACTTTAAGCATGAAATCACTCTTAGTGGGCAGTAGATTCTATACTGATATTATTTGCTACATATACTGTGCTTTGATTGCCTACAAAATATGTGCATGCACATGTGTGGGGATGTTCTATGCAGAAAACACTACAGTTTGACAAGGACTGTTTTCACAAAAGATCAAATAAACTGTGAATTGTTTTGTTTTTGATGCAGTCCAAATTATGTACTGTAAGCTTGTATATTATCCATAATCAGACAATTATTTCACTTGGATGCTATATTAAATGCCTACTAATCTCCCTAAGTGCATGCGTGTGTTTGTGTGTGTGTGTGTGTGTGTGTGTGTGTGTGTGTTTGTGTGTGTGTGTGTGTGTGTGTGTGTGTGTGTGTGTGTGTGTGTATGTGTGTGGGTAAACTAGATAGACTTGTTTGGTTCTAATTTTTTCTATAATTTTTTCAGTGTCTTGTATGGAAACAAAATCACAGAACTCCCAAAAAGTTTATTTGAAGGACTATTTTCCTTACAACTACTGTAAGTATTCCATGGCTATGGATCTGTGGAACTTAATATAAACGTTTTTTTAATACATCATCTCTTTATTATCTGGAGGCTTCAGCCCAAAATGGTCCAACTTAATGAGATAAATATGATTAATGAAGCAGTGATAAAATTGATAATAGCTATTTATGTGAACACAAAACTCTTTAGAACTGTCCAAGAATGTTCCTTTCCACAATAAAATGAATGATTGTGTTCTGGCTGCCCCTTTGCGGAGAGGTGTGCATCCCATAAAACCTCTCATTTCTGATGTTACCAGCAGCTAGGATGGAACCATAAAGATGGGATGTAGTTACAATCCACTCAGCACAGAAGATCTAACAGTAAAATCCAGACTACCTTCTGCAACCACAGGCATAAGTACAGTGAGACACATGGCCAAGGCAACAGTCTCCGATTGATCTTTACTGAGGTGACTCTGCCTCCCTCCATTGCATTGAAGACTACACTGCATAGACTAGAGCTGCTCCTCGTTTACATTTAAAGAAAAATTCACTCTTTGTATAGGTACCAGATTTTGATGCCATGTATCTTAGTGCCTGATCATTTGTAAATTAAGTTTGTTAAAAACAGAAAGTGTAGGAAGGCAGTGTAAGGGTTAAATTTAGTCTGTGACATCCACTACTTAGCAACCTCATTATGGCAGACCCTACTCTGGAATCTTTCAATATGAAGATTATCATGATTTGATGCTTTTCCTCACCTTGCTCACACCCAGTCTCTCTCAGAATTCTTAATTTTGGAATACTGTTCTCTCTTTCAATAGTATTCATTCATTGGCACCTGGGTGATTGATTCAAAACTTACTAGTAACCCCAGAACCTTCCTTAATGCAGCTGTTATTCCTTACTTGAGAAACTTGTTGTCACTATTATACACAAGTATACTTATGTTAAACTCTTTTCGCCATTCTTTATGACTGTAGTTTGAATCGCATCCAAATACAAATATGCAAAAAGCTAAATTGTTAAAAGAAAAATTACTGTGTGTATCATTCATTTCTTCTTGGCACTATATAATCTGCTCAATTTATGATACATACATTAGTAAGTAATGGTACATAATGCTCTTGTGAGCTAAATGATCATTTAAAGGTTCTAACTCTTTGAAATTAATTTTTCAATATTTTATTTAATAAAATGATTATATATATTATATACCACAAATGTTTTGCATATTATAGATATAATATAATATAATACTATAGCCAAATATTGCTACCACATTGATTACATCCTCATTTTCCAAGAGCACACTCCATGCCCAGTATCCTCATTTGTTTTTATCATCATTGCGCTGTTTATCCTTAACACTCAAAACTCAGGTACTTATGGTTACTGTAACACGTGTGTGAGTAAAGCACAGAGATCTGCATGTAAGAAAACCTTAGTTATAAAACGACTGTTTTTAATATCCCATCTCCCAGCTCCCAAGGATGGCCCATTCTTCAGCCTTCCAGGATTTAAAAAATAGGTTATCCCAATCTTTTTGCAAATATACAAGAGCATTATGAAGTGGAAGGTTCTTAGCTTTGCTTCCTACCAACAGGTGGGTGATAGGAAGAAGCAGCAAGTTAAGGAAATAACAGCTGGTTTGTCTTTAGTCTTCACATCGTGCTGTTTTAGAATGAGCACTGACCTCTTACAGAAACAACTGCTTTCAACATCCTCATCCTTAAATATTTATTCTCCAACTCCTTTATTCAGTCAGCATATAATTAAGTAACATTACCAGCATTGCTTGTATTGCTGTCAAGATTGGGACAGTATGTATTTCTTGAACCCATCAACCCCGAATTAAAAAAAAAAAGTCCAGGGCTTTCAGGAAAATTTTAGATGCACCATAAAGAAACCTAAAACTTCAGCTCCTGATGGGTGAACACAAAGTACAGAAAACAGGAATATCAGGAGAAGAGCACAGTCTCACATATTTATAAAGAATGTAAAAAAGTGAAAGCCAAACATTCGTTAGCTGTAAACATTCATTGTCAATAAGAAAACATATTCATTATGTTACACAATGAGAATTACTCAAACCACATAGCAGGTAATTTTGAGCTATTATAATGGTTTAAGTCTCTAAATAAAATAAAAAAGGTAGAGACAGAACATTAAACAAGTACCACAAAGATGGCTAAGCTGTATTTAGAGGAATGTGCCACTCAGCTTGAAACAGGTAATGAGACCATGTAGCATTACCTACTGTGCTTAGGAAGTCGTAGAGAGGGCAGCCTATGCCGAAGTAGAAATTATATGGAAAAAAATTTATAGCACCAGTGGTAAGACACAGTCACATATAACCATCGTATTTAACCTACATGAATGATGCCCACCAGTGGATGATCTCTAAAGCACACTTTCACAGTATGTTAATGTAACCTAGGGAAGAGTGAGAATGTAGGATATTGTGTTAGAGCCTTAAATGTAATTGTGTAACTTTCCTATCCAGGAGAGTTATCAGGTAGTCATGTGACAGCCGATATATTTGAGCATGTAGTATATACTAGAGGTGTGTAAGCTATGAGAGAACAAACTAAAAAATACCCACAACATTCTGGGCACAAATGACAGTCATTAACAACAAAAAGACATTACTTTATATATATATAATATATATATATATATAATATATATAATCATAAATGTAAATGTGTGATATGTATGTATATATGACATATATGATACAAAGATACATATATATGTATATGTACATATATAGATAGATAGATAAAAGTTAGAAAAATAGAAAAAAATAGACTGAATATAATGAATGGAAAGAATTAGGGATTGGAAAGAGGCAGAAACCCAGAAAATATGTGAGGCAGTGTAGGGTTGAAGAGGATCATGTTGATGTTTAGCAGAATCCAGAAAAGCAATGTGACCAGCAAGCCACACATCTGGGAGACATTTCTGAATAGAGGACAACGAATCTGATCATAATGGAAAAGAGCAAAGTGTCAGCTCGAGTAGCCACAGTGGGACGGGGGGTCCTGAGTGAGGTCGTGGCGTCCCAAGAGTGAGCTAAAGACCCTTTTGGACATTAATTCTGAAGGATGTTCACTGTCTAGACTTTTACTCAGACCAGAGTTATTGCATGGTCCTGGGGGGTATGTTGTGAAGGACCACTCTGGTTGCTGTTTGAGAAGGAGACTGACCTTCTAAAGTGACTGGAGACACTAATAATCATTTAAATTATTTTTAGTTTGCTCTTGACAACAGCAGCTAGGCCTCACCTACCTTTGTCTATGGTTTTACCTCTAAGTTATCCTTTACAGTCTTTTGATCATTTTTATTGAACCACTCGATTTCAGTTCATTTCACCATTTGACTCTTGTTTTTTAATGTAATCCTCCAATCTCCCATTCATAGTTCCTACATTATTATTAAATTTACAACATTAGTTTTAAAATTAAATGCATTTCTCTTGATTGGGTTTCCTACAGAAGGGCTATATTACAGGTGAGTTAATGAGATGCTACACTTTAATTTTATGACTGTTTGATCAAACAGATTATTGAATGCCAACAAGATAAATTGCCTTCGGGTAGATGCTTTTCAGGATCTGCACAACTTGAACCTACTCTCCTTATATGACAACAAGCTTCAGACTGTTGCCAAGGGCACCTTCTCAGCTCTCAGAGCCATCCAAACTATGTATGTATTCACAACTTTTACCGAGTATAATGATGATTACTTTCAATGTGAGTGTGAGAGGCAAGTCGTAAGCAAATCATGTATAAAACTCCTCTGCTGTGTTTCTGAAAGGCATTTGGCCCAGAACCCTTTCATTTGTGACTGCCATCTCAAGTGGCTAGCGGATTATCTCCACACCAACCCAATTGAGACCAGCGGTGCCCGTTGCACCAGCCCCCGCCGCCTGGCTAACAAAAGAATTGGACAGATCAAAAGCAAGAAATTCCGTTGTTCAGGTAATTTCTCAGTTCATGAGACATTTCCCTTAGGACCAAAAGCTATGGCTACTTGAGAATTAGCAACAGCAACTGTCTTCAGCTGATTACCAAGCATTGTACAATCTCATTTTTTTCCCTTCTATCTGGGGAGGAGGAAAGTGGGAGAAATGTAGCCACAACCCAAATAATATAACCAGAAAAATGAATACTAATCAATGAAATGATGCCTGGATCCCTCATAGTGTGTATGCCCTTAGGGTTCAGATGTAAACAGGACCTTTCAGATAACTGGAAATGCTGCTTAAAAGTGGTGTTACTCCTCCTGGTTGTTGTACCAGTCTCTAGTGACCAGCATCAAATTGTCAGACATGCTTTCATTTATTCAGAATCCAAAATAAGACTTGATTACGTGGTTTTATTTTTTTTTTTTTCAGAAGTAGAGGGTAGGAGTTTCCTGATGCCTCCTTTCTTTCTTGGATACACTGGGAAGCCAAATTTTTTTTTTTGAGACTATCTTTTCACAGTTGGGAAATACTGCATTTACCCAACACAAATCATTGCGTAACTGTTAAGTGGGAATCATTGTTCACGTTGGTCTACTGTTATATGTGTTCTGATGGTAGGAAACATTCACTATCATCTGGGGAGTGTGCTACCTAACTCTTCTGGGCACATTAACCATTGTGTAGTTAATTCATGCTAAACATCTAATGTAAAAACTCGATTTGTTATTGTCCATCTTTATAAGTTTATCACTCACTGTGTATTGTTTTAGTTCTGTGAATATGCTTTGTCACTTAGTTATCTGTAGTAACTTTAGCCCATTCTTAATCTAATATAACTCATATCTCTGCTTGCTGACATTCAGGTACATCTTCTATTTTTTTCTCTCTTTTTTTTATTTAGCTAAAGAACAGTATTTCATTCCAGGTAGGTTTTGCTTGGTGGTAGGACTAACTGCAGACACCCTTTCCTTGACTTATATAGCTTCTAAACATTGATGTGCATGCTTTGGGAAGTACAGTGAACACTCCATAGATAGAGGGCCTTATGCATAGATCACTTGTAGCTGTACCCTGAAAGCCCCACCTCTGCATGCAGCTTCTGATTTTGAACTCTTATTTAAAAAAACAATCCACCTTCTTCCTTTTCTCCTTTGCACATTATCTGCAGTTTTTCACAGTAGCCAAAATGTTTGAACCTATGACTTACTACTTAAATCATGTTTTTTTCTCTCTCTCTCTAATCTTTCAGCCTGTTTTTAAAATGTAGCTTACTAGGCTAGTTTTAAAGACAGCAGTCTCTCTATTGTCAAAGAGCTAGTTCTATATAAAATCAGGTATAAATATGCAGAACTGCATTTTCAGGAAAAAAAACTTACTTTTTAAAAGCTTCTGGGTTTGAAAAAACTATTTCTGCTTACATTCATTCTTTTTTAAATATAAAACAGCTGTTTTATGCTGACTTAGCTGCACTTGTTTTTTTAATTATTAATTTATTTGTAATTGTACGTTCTTGCCTGTCTGGAGTCGGATTATTTCTTTACCAAAGGGATATTCACATCCATCTTGAAGTCATTAACAGCTAATGGGCACAAAATGCCTTGAATAATCTAAGCAGAAGGAGACCATGTTTCTAAAGATGCAATTGTAATGTTTCATCCCTTTGCTTCCAGGGAACCCCTCACACTGATGAGTGTAGAGCTAGCTCTTTAAAGGGTGCCCTTTACTTACTTTGGTCTTGCCTGCCAACTCTGCAAATGCCTCTTGATTGTTTGCTTCAAACACTATATATTAAAATATAGATAAAGTACTGATTGGCCTTGATTTTAAGGATGCATTTATTACTGACTCCTATCATTTAATCAATTGTATATATTTAATAGGTATAATTATATTGATTAATTTGAATTTCAATGCTCAATAGTCTACATATTGTGTCTTCATGTATAACCAGTAATGTGCTGAAAAGATCAGTTGATTAGTCTTCATCATCAATGTATGAATTTTGTTATTTTTAGCCAACTAAGTGCAAAGTTACCTAACAATTGAGACTTAACTGGAAAAAAAAAAGGAATACTCTGAAAACCAAACTGTGCATAGCATACCAGTATGATTTGAATCCCAATTACTAGGTGGCAATTCACCTAATAATTACCAAATTATTCCATTCAGCTTCTTAATAATTTAGATACAAAAATACCAGTATAAGTCAATGTAATACAAAAAAATCATGTTGCTGTGATAGTTAACGTTTTCTGCTTTTGCTAGAAGATAGGAGCCCAGATCTGTTTTAGAATATAACTTCTATATGAAAGATTATGTCTTAATCCTCAAGGTTTGATAATTCAGTTTATATTTTAAAATAACTTATAGAAGCTGTGGCACATAGATTACTTGTTTCTCATTATGCTCTTTTTCCATCTCAAACACTATTTAAGATTTGTGTCTACCTAATAAATGGTTTTAAAATAAGAATTGTTGATTACCATGGTATTGACTCTAAATTTTAGAAATGCAGTCAGTGAACCTATTATCGATACTGTTATCAGAATACTGTTAGCTTTCATATGGAGTAATCTCCGAAGACAGGAAAAAAGCCAGATTCGTCAATAAATAGAATGGCACTTATTTCTATAATGGAATGTGACACATACATTGTTATATTTGGCATTTCAAATTTTTTGTTGGGATTCTGATTATGTTCCCACCAAGTAATAAGCCTTAAAACTTGGAGGTCATTCAGAAGCATGTGACCTACCCCTTAACTATTAATTCATAGATTCTATCTATAGTCCTTGTAACTTTCCATCATTGGCTTTTCATTCATTTTATATGTGCATTCCTCGATTGCTCTTCTGTATGGCATTCTAAACATTCCGGTAATAATACAATAGAAAATCCGTCTTGCAGCCAATTCAGCTGTTAAAGGAACCCACGAGCATTTAATTTTTACTGCACATCTTTTAAGCCATTGCATTTTCTGTAAACCGTGATACTTCAAAGGTGCTATGAACTTTGCAAAGCACGGCAAACGACACAGTGCCACCCCATGACTGTCATAGTAAAGAAACAAGGAAGAGAACATAGATTGATATACATGTGTCTATAACCTTAAATAGGATGATTCTGTCTTTCTTTCCTTGTTGGTGATCTCTTCTTTTGCAGGAATTCACCATTTGGCCTGTAAGTAAAAGTGTCTCATCTGAAATGTAACATACCCTCTTTTCAGTCCCTGATGTACCTTCTTCTAGTCTTGATGTTTTCCGCCTGTTTTCCATGAAGAAACCACAGATCTCTTGAGCGTCTCTGTTGTCCTTGTAGCTTACCTTCAACTTCTTCCTGGATGTTCTTCCCGAAAGCTGTGATTTCCACTCTGCAGTTCTGAGGAACTCGGGAGGCACCTTTCCATATAGCCCCTTCTTTGTGTTTCCAGGCACCCTTCGGTAGTTATGCGCTCACAATGATCATACACATTCTACGGGAAGAATGCATGTCATGTGAACAGTATGATGCTTCCAGACCGTCCGTAGCTTTTCTCCTCCCTTCGTCTTTCCTCTCGGTCTTCCCTCTGGCCTAGTGGTTGGTGTAGTGATAATGTAGCGAGATTTTCTGTTGTGCTTGATCTAACCATGTGGTTGCGAGGTATGAGTAAAACATGGTTCCGTCAAGCACCATGGAACGTCACGCAGCTTTCTACAGCATGGCAAGCTGCTGAGGCTCAAGGCAGTTCTTACTTGTCTTTTTTATAGAGTCAAAATGAAAAAAAAAAGAGGGCTTTTGGGGGTGTTTCTGAAGATTATGTGAGAGGGAGAGAATAACAAAGTCCATAGAAAAATTTAAAACCTAAGTATATGATTTTCCTTAAAAGCCCTACTTTACAATAATATACAGGAGTATGTTTATTACAAGAGATGTTTTCAATTTTTGACTCAGAAAAAAAAATAAATAAAAATTTAACAATTTATAGCCATTGTGTGATTAGCTGTGACATAGACTAGCATGGCTCAGAACCGGATCAGCAGAAAGTACAGCTGTGAAAAGCTCAACTTTATTAATGTTTTCCTGTCGTGTGAATCTGGTCACTCTTTTTTCCAGAAAATTCCAAGCCTTTCTATTAATCCTCTCCTGACACCCATTGACCAAAATGCCCTCAGTTATCTCCCTGCTGCATAATCTATAGTTATCCTATATTTTTCTTCCTATATATTCATGGCTATTCTAGCATTCAGACTCAGAATCTTATTTTTGGCTTGAATCCTCAATAGGCACAGAAGATTATCGATCAAAATTAAGTGGAGACTGCTTTGCAGACTTGGCTTGTCCTGAAAAGTGTCGCTGTGAAGGGACCACTGTAGATTGCTCCAATCAAAAACTCAACAAAATCCCAGACCATATTCCCCAGTACACAGCAGAGCTGTAAGTTCATCCGACTACAAAATCCTGGCTGGGAGGGAGCAAGGGACCAAAAGAGACTGTATGAAAACATTGGGATTTTTGTCATGACATTTTAATTCTCAATAATCGAATTCACTTAATTAATACATGCTGAATTGAGAGGCCCTCTTCTTTGTTCAAGAATATGTTCAAAACTATCTTAGTTCAATTTTAAGGCAGAGCTATAACTGAAAAATCAAATTATCTCTCAAAATTCAGTCATCATTTACTAATGTTTACAATAACAGGAATATCTGGTTATTATTAGATATTCACTATGGCAGAACATTTACAAGCACTTCATAAATTTGCAAGACATTTAATTCTTAAAACAGCCAAACAAAATAATTTGACACTTACTCACAAAAATCTATTGTGGGATTCATTGACTACTTCTCTGTTATAAGTGAAAGGACTCAGTGATTGCCAGTTGAAGGGTACATAATAGTTGTTTGCTGTTTATTTGTTTATAAACAGTGAATAGCAGATTAGGGAAAGCTGAAAACTAAAACATGATCAAATTTATATTTACTAATTTACCATAGGATCCAGAGTATGAAAAAAATGTAATTTCAGAACTATTGGCAGATACTATGCTCATGTGCAGTTTACCTTTCCTGGTTATAAAAGGAAAGTGTACAGTGTTAGTTTTCCAAGACCCATGAAGACACTAGTGAAATCTAATCATTTTCTGAACATCTTAGCTGTGTTTATTTATTGCACCATCTGGTATTTGTCATTTATTGCTTTCCAAAGTTGATTGTCTCGGTGTGTATGCATAATCCTTCTGTCTTCAACTAGATTGCAGCCTCTTGACTTCGGGGATTGTGCGTTAGCATTTCTGTCCCACTGTATCTATACCCATGCCTGTTATGTAATGAATTCAAAGCAGTTTGGATAATTAGAAATAATGTCTTTCACAGGGTTGATAGAAACTAGTTTCTTTGTGGTGGTGGTGATTTCTTTTATACACCCACTGTTTAATGGTATATTCACTAACTCAATTTTCAGAAATTCAGAGAATATGTAGCAAGATCCCTGAATTCCATTCTGTGTGGCTCTGTGCGGACTTTAGTTTGTTTCTGATAATGCTGCATACACGTGATATTATATTGAGCATGACAATTAGTTAAATGAGTTTATTCTCCAATCAATAATTCTACTACAACCTAGTTTGTAATGTAAGATTCAGAAAAAATTCTGTATGTTTTAAAAGTTTGATATTTTTAAAATAATGCATATAAAATGAATACTTAAGAGAAACGTGTTTGCAAAGCATGCACTCAGTAAAGGATTTAGATTCAGAATTTTTACTAGTCATATACTGACAGTGAATTTATATGCAGAATATATTAAAATCTCTTAAAATTCAACAATATAAAGGTTATGTTGCCTAAGGAGATGGTCAAGTTATCCATGATAACATTTTTCCAATGAAGATATATACTGGCCAATAAACATATGCAAAAGTTAGTCCTTAGAAAATGCAAAACTATTATTTTTCTGCTGCTGTGATAACATATCAAGAACAAAAGCAACGTTTAGTATAAAAAGTTATTTATGTGGTTACAGGAGAGTCCATAGAGCAATAAAGGAGTGGAACTGTCTGAGCATTTTTCATAAGCACAGAGGAAGCAGAGACTGAGGACACAGTGAAAAACTTTAAAACTCTCAAAACTCATGACATACTTCCTCTAGCCATGACTCCTAAAAAAATCTATAACCTTACCAAGCAGTGCCATCAACTGAGGACCAAGTGTTCTAATACATGAATGAACCTATAGAGAATATTTTCATTCAAACTGCCAAATTGCTCACTCTGGTCCCCATAGCCTCATTGCTATCTCATGAGTCAAACTCATTGCCATCTCGTGATTCAAAATACATTCAATCCAACTTCAAAAATACCCCTGGTCTTTAATAGTCTCAACACTGTTCAAAAGTATTAAGTCTCTTTTGAGACTCAAAGTAATTGTAGTCTCCATTAAATCTTTAAAAAAAATGCATCCCACATACAATGGCACATATTATATACATTACCATTCAAAAAGGAGGAATCGGGGTATACTGGAGAAAGACTGGGCCAAAGTAAAACTAAAACCCAACAAGGCAAACATCAAAGGCTGAAGTTCCATGTCTAGTATCTGGGGGCTTCAGTTTCAAAGGATTTGGATGGCACCTCTCCTTGCAGCTTTGCTGCCTATGGTCATACACTACTCTCTTGGGCTGGTTCCACTTCCTGTGTGCAGCTCTTCTTGGCAAATGTGTCATTGGAAAACTTAAGTGCAACATCGGCTTTCTTCAGTGTCTACTTGGGGCCTCTTTACAGGGTCTCCGACTCTGTCATGATTGCCAGACCTCGTCACCTGTTTGATACCACAGACTTAATCACTTCTTTGATTCCACACAGGAAGAGTTCACAATTTCCTCAGTCTTATATCATTTGTGTCTTCCAAATTGCTACCAGGTTGATGATAATGCCAAATTCAGCTGACAGTTTGGCATAGATGTTCACGCCCTTGCTATTAGCTGCTTTTATATGTTGTTGCTTTCTAGGAGCAAGGAATTCCTTAAGCTCTTTCACTTCACAAAATGAAGCTTTAGCTGAGTGTGGTCTTTCCCTGAAAACAACTCTCCTACTCCACTGGAGAGTAAGGGGTTTTTCTTTTATGCCATTAAGCTCCTTAACAATTACAGATTTCTTTGCAGCCCATGGTTTGGGGACAACCTTAAAACTTCTGGTGTTGTTTTCCTCTCTACGTTGCACATTTTATATTCCTTTGTGCACCCTTTGTTCTTTATGATGGTAGATATGCATAAAAGTAATCAGTAATAGCCATTCCAGAGACTCAATGTTAGTTTGCCTTGAAATCATGCTATCAAAGAACTTAATCCATCACTTTTTAATGTACCTAAGTTCTTAGGACATGTACAGAATGAAGCCAGAGGCTTTGTCAAACTATCATACAAATGAGTGTTCTCTAGCCCAGTTAGTGATAGACTTTTTGTTTCCATCTTAACTAATGATCTGGATCTACAATATCTGCATTACTCTCCAGGATTATACTCTTCCAGATTATTCCTAGAGTGATTAATAAAGTTCTGCCTATAACAGTCAACTACTTTTCTAGTTCAGACTTCTCCAAATTCATCCAAATCTCTCCAAAACATCAACACTACCATGTTCTTCATAGCAACAATCTAACGTCTCAGAACTAACTTTTGTATTAGTTACTTTTCTGTAGCTGTGATGTTTTCATCTCCATGGTTCACATTGTATATTCTTTGTGCAGTACTTGCACAATGTGTAAACACCATGATCAAAAGCAACTTATAGAAGAGTTTATTTTGACGAAGGGCTCCTGAATGAAAGTTCATCATGAAATGGAAATCATGGCACCAGGTAACAGAAACAGGAAAGTGGTTGATGGGTCACATATCATAGACACTCAGAAAATGAGGTGAGGCTATAAACATTTAAAACCTGTCCCTAGCAATATATACACTTCCTCCAGCATGACTGGGCCTCCTCAAACAGCACTTGAGACAAGTGTTTGAATACATGATCTATGGGAGAAATTTCTCATTACCACCACTGAGAAAATCAGGGATGGCTGGAGACAATGAAATGTGGAAGAAAAATATACATAGGTTATTTAAGTGTAAAATAGTAAAAGTATATAACCTTAGGAAAATGGTTTGTTCTTCAATGTGGTATGCATAGGTCTATCATGTGGTCCAACAAAATCTACTTCTATGTATATAGTCAAAAAAATTAAAAGGTACATTCACACAAAAGCTTGCATACCATGGTCAGCATAGCATTTTAATAGCAGACAAAATAGAGAGCAGAACAAGTGCCACTAACTGATAAATGGCCAAATAAGTGTGGGATGCCCATCCTATTGTTCAGTTATCAAAAACAATGAAATACTGATAACACCATAAAATGAATCACAATTAAAGATCTTAAAGAGGTTGGAGAGGCAGCTCAGCTTTTAAGAGCACATATCATATGGCTTCTACAAGAGAACCCAAATTTAATTTAAAGCACCCATGCAAGCTGGCTCATAATCACCTGCCACTCAGCTTCAGGGGATCCAGTGCCCTGCTCTGGCCTCTGTGGTCACCTAGACTTCTGTATCTACCCGTAAGTAGATACACATGCCTACACATAATTACATAATTGAAAATAAAATAATTCTTCAGAACGTTCTATGAGATGAAGCAAAAGGCATATTCTGTAGGATTCCAATTAAATGAAACATCCAGAATAAGTGAATAAGTGTAGTGTGGCACCAATGAGGGATGGTGATAGGAAGTTGGCTGTGATATTAGTAAGAGTCTATTGCTGATGATTGATATTGATTTTGGAGTGCTTTTGGGGTGATAAAAGTATATTGAATTAATAAAGATTGTTGTGCCAGGTCTTGTTTGGTTTTAGTTGAGACAGTTGTTTCTGTTTTTGTTTGAGATAGAGTTTCTTATATTGCCCTGATTCCCTGGAGTCCACCAGGTAGACCACACTGGCCTTGGACTTGCTCTGGTCCTCCACTTTTGCCTCCTGAGTACTGAGACTACATGTATGAATCATTTCACCTGGCTTACAGTTTTACGAATATACTGAAATTCTATACTTTCAGTTCTTTATAGTATTTGAATTGTGTATAAATTGATGTGTGAATGATAAAGGTCTGAGCCGGTACTTAGGGGGGAAATGCATGCGAGGTAGACAATAGTAAAAAAGAAAGGCTTGCAAACTTCCATTTAGAGGTTACTGTATATGAGATGGTTTTGATTATTCTTTGACTTTTTTTAATATTTCAGTATATTTAATAATTTTTTATTTTTTAAGATTTTGATGAAATGATAAAAACATAAGTAAATTTTATGAATTCTCTGTTATATATGTGCTGTATTTCAAAGTTAACATTAAATAATGTTATACCTTAGTGTAACAAACACAGCCAGCGCAACACTTGTTACCTATGAGAAAACTTTGATCTTCTTTCTTTTTTCCTTTCCCCAGGCGTCTCAATAATAATGAATTCACAGTGTTAGAAGCCACAGGAATATTTAAGAAACTTCCTCAGTTACGTAAAATGTAAGTCATTTGTTACCTATATATTGACTGTATGCAGTGTGTTTTCCTTGTGAATTTTATATATCTTTCCATTTTATCTAAGTTTCTTTTAAAGTGCGAATATAGATAGATAGATAGATAGATAGATAGATAGATAGATAGATAGATAGATACACATATATACATATATTTTCCAGGGAAATGTCCATGTGATGACTACATGGGGTATGAATTTAGGGTACTATTTAAGAGGTACTTTTCCATGTGTTCACACAATGCCAAGCCAACCCTTAGCATCTTCCTCTAAAGCAGACAGCTGGTCTATAATGCGTTCACAGCAGGAATCTAGCAATCTAAGCACATTAAAATGGATTCCGTGATGTTTTGCAACTTCCTTTACTATTCCCCAAACCGCGGTGCTATTTCTCTTTCAGCACATTCATGTCAACTGTTTGACTTTTGCTTCATTAAGCTTTCATTATGAGATAGTCAAAATTAATGATTAGTAAACTGGCTAGACCGCTCATCTGTGTTACTTCATGTCCACAGCTCGTATTTCAGAGGAAATTTGTAAGCTCAGCATTTTCATCAACATTCCACCAGTATCCCATGTCCTTGAGTAAAAGGGGAAGCAGGACTAAAGTCAAGTGTGCAAGGTTGGAGGAACACCCTGTCAAAATGAGGAGGAAGAAGGGACGTTTGCCCATGCCACTTGTCACCCTCAGTCTCACATATATAGCTGCTCCAGTCACTGACATTGTTTTTAGCAGAGGAGACCAAAACTATGGTTGTGTCCTTCTCCTCTGCATTAGGTTATACCTTGAGAATCTCCTAATTCCTTAATTATTGTCCTTTATGCCTCCAACTATACTGTCTTTTTGGTCATAAGGGATTCAATGCCACAGACATTTACTGAGCGGTTTACTGCGAGCAGTGCTTTATGAGAATGAAAAGTCAATCAGGAAACAAAATAATCAAATTGCTTCCTTGGTATAGTGTCTGTCTTATAAGCACGAATAATGGATTTGGTCCTCAGGTAAGGAAATCCAAATATAGTGGCCTGTTATCCCAGTGCTGGGGAGATAGTGACAACCACTGGACCACATAGGAGCTTTATGTAACCAAATATTGGGCCTTAATGACTTTAGACTCCTCAGGATCATCACAGTTCATTTTGAGCAGAAGTGGGCTAGTATATATCTTTAATGGCTATTCTCTCCTAGTATTACTGTCCGCTTGACTTCATGGATTAGAGAAACACTTTCTACAAGTTTCTGCAATCCTTGCAGTGGAATTCTTGGAAATTGTGGAAGACTTCTATGTTTATTTAGTAGATTAAAAATGACCAGATATGCCGGGCGGTGGTGGCACACGCCTTTAATCCCAGCACTCGGGAGGCAGAGCCAGGCGGATCTCTGTGAGTTCGAGGCCAGCCTGGGCTACCAAGTGAGTTCCAGGAGAGGCGCAAAGCTACACAGAGAAACCCTGTCTCGAAAAACCAAAAAAAAAAATGACCAGATATATTTTTGGAGCGTCTTGTAGTAGTGAGAAGTCATTTAAATCTGTATCTCAACACTGTTTATCTAGCAACTTTAGCAACAATAAGATCACCGATATCGAGGAGGGAGCATTTGAAGGTGCATCTGGTGTGAATGAACTTCTTCTCACCAGTAATCGTTTGGAAAATGTTCAGCATAAGATGTTCAAAGGATTGGAGAGCCTCAAAACATTGTAAGTATTCCTGAGTCACATGAAAGTGGGTTAGACTTCACTGCTCATTATCACCTGCAGAAACAGGTGAGTTCCACTTTCCTCCTAACCGTGACTCAGATTTCCAGACACATGCATTTAAATGGAATAACTGTGTTCATCCAGAGGCTACATTTATCTGTCTCTGTGATGCTTCAGTAGAAAAGAAACAATGCTTGTGATAAATCCTTCACAATCTATTGCTAAGGAAACATGCTAAAGAGTTTGTCTACTTGGTTAACGATAGGGAGTTTGGGAGGAATAAATTCTTTGTGTCTTCTAAAGGTTGCTTAGGTAGAGACGATGAGACTTAGACCAAGTGGTAAATGCAACATTTTGTCTTATTTGAATTATCTCAGTGCATCTTTGCAATAATGCTTGACAAAAGTAGTGGCTCATAAATGAGAAGAGAAAAAGAAATTCTACAGCCATTGTGGGAGCACATAAAAGAATCTCTTTGCAACCAAGGATCAGCCCTTGGCAGTACAGTTACAGAGGCTCAAGCAATGGCATCTCACCTGACCCTGAAATCTATGTATAATGTATAATGGGCAAATGGAAAGTCCCCTGTTTTTTATGAGAAGCTGAGGGAGAAAGTTATTTCTCTAGTCATCAGGATATGTTAATATAACCCCAATGTGTGTGTGTGTGTGTGTGTGTGTGTGTGTGTCCCCTGCACATGAGAATAGAAACATGCTATATATCCCCTGCACGTGATAATAGATATATGCTATATATCCCTGGCACATGAAACTAGATAAATATATGCTGTATATAACCAGCACATGAGAATAGATATATGCTATTATACCTTTCATATGAGAATAGATATATGCTATAACTTTGCACAGCTAGCCTGCAATCCAGCAATCAAGCATGGCCAGCATGTCAGTCACAGACCTCCCTGAGGGACTAGTTTTGAATTGCTCTTAAATGGTATGCAAACAGTTGCTGAGCCTGTTTATGGGAGATATACTGAGAGTGTATTGAAGGCTAACCAAGAAAATATGACATAGGGCCTGCATGTACACTTCTCTAGGCTGTCTCAGGTTACTAAGCAAATGGCAATGCCTCCCTTCTTACACAGTACTTGAGGGCCTATTTATTGTTAGTGTTAGCCCTCTTTCACACAGCATTACTATGGAAAAGGTAGGAGGCATAGATTAGAACTTCACCCATATCAGCCCATCTATGCTGCCACAGTGGGACACTAGAGACTGAATACTACACATATGCATATTTCTCATGCTTCTGGATGTAGATGTTCGCCATAAAATTAAATTTGTGTTTCAGCTCTCCTTCTAGGCCCCAGACTTCCTTCTTGGCCACTTTCTTGCTGTAAACACACATGACCTTCCGTCTATATTCTCATGTAGAGAAAAGAAGAGTGGGTGAGATGTATGACATCTCCTGTGTTTTATCTTCACATATAAGTTTATGAAACTCTAAAGACCCTCTCCAAAGGCAGTCGCCTAGCTGATAAAAGCTTCAAGGTGTGAACTAGGGGAGTCACAGTTCAGTCAATAGTATTACCCTGGAGAACATATCAAAGTATTTGTTTCGACTTGATACAATCAAATTACATTGCCTGTGAGTTCTCTGAAATCAGCTTTCTCCATTTTATTTCTACTGATAAGTTCCTACTGTTTATTCTGTACCACCTGAATAAAGCAGCTGCAAACTGTCTCCATATACTTGTTCCAGGGAGAACGGAGCAGTTGAGAGTCAAAACTGGAGTGGTCAACTACTAGAGTAGATGAGTCGAGATTTGTCTATCTATCCTTCCACACAGTCTCTGAAGTTTGGTGTTCTAAGTATTTGAAACTATGTCCCACCCTAAATCTCTTAACTCCTTAGCACTAGTCAGATAGTTAGGAGTACATGTGTGTATTTCCGAAATTTGTAAAATGCCCTAAGACATCAGACAGAGCTTACTGTATGCATGTGCTGATGTTTGTTTGTTTGTTTGTTGTCCTTTGCTTTTGTTTTTTACTTTTATCAAGAGAGGAATTTTCTTCAGCTCCTTCCAGGGTCCCTTAATTCCAGTAAGATTAAGACCACAGATCTCCATTATTCATGACAAAGGAAAGTGCTGATAAGAATACTGTGCTGTGGTTCATTTGTTTCTGACTATTCAGTGATGCCTGGATAAGAAGACGCCATCTTTCTTCTTATCTACATTTTAGTGGAAAGAAAATATTTTTATTTCTTTTTTATTAGCAAGCATAGAATTTTAAAGCAACAATTTTTTCAATATCTGTCTTAGTTAGGGTTTGTAGTGCTCTGATAAAAAGCTATGACCAAAGTAACCCAGGGAAGAAAAGTTTTATTTCATCTTATGTTTCCACCACATCATCAAAGGCAAATGTGGGCAGAAACTCAGGGCAGGTGTCTGGAGGCAGGAACTGATGCAGAAGCCATGGATGAGTTCTCATTGCTTGGCTTGCTCTTCATGACTTGTTCAGACTCCTTTCTTCTAGCACCTAGGATGTCTAGGCCAGGGGGGAGCACTGTCCACATCAGTGGGCTCTCCCACATCAATCACAATCAAGGAAATGCACTTTCTCGTTTTGTATTTGCCATTCTATTGGGAGAGTGATTAGTCTGGGTGTAGAAAGATCACTAAATCAAATTTTCATGAGTTCTGAATAATACGTAATGCAACTACAAATTTGTAGATGAAATTTTCTTCCCTTTTGAAAACCTCCCAATAAACAGCTCAGGAAGGAAGGAATTGGGAGCTAAGCCAGTGCATTAGCAGTGGTGAGGAAATAACAGCAGTGTTAATCCTGTTAATGACAGTGTCAAAAAATCGAGTTTATTCAAGGCAAACCTATTTAACCTTTGTTGTATATTACATTTATTCCTTCTGGGAGTTCTGAACTTGAAACTATGAACAGATTTTTTTCATAAATAAAACAATCCGATGCAGGCTTTGTGAATGCTCAGTCACGCTTGACTCCCTCTGCTCCTGTCAGACAGTGAGTCACTAAGTCCCCAAGATGCCCTCAGCTCTCCATCTGCAGTGTCTATTGATTCTCTCCTCCCTCCTTTTCTTCTCTCTCAAATGTCACACTACTCTGAATACATAAATCACTGGGCTCCAAGGACTCAAGTAGGTGACTTAGGACATTATGTGATCAGGCAAACATAATTATATCATCAAAAGAAAACATGTTACCCTCATCATGGGAGTGTAAATCCACACAGGCTCATCATGCCTTCTGTAGCTTAATTTAGGCACTGATTATTCTATGCATCCCATTCTTGCAGAATGATATCCCGTCCAGAATATATACCCGTTCCTAGAGAAACAGACATTCGAAATAGTGATGAATACTACATATTTGCTAAAGGGAATGATTTTGATTCTCAAAGAGGCAAAATTGAATGGCAAAATTGAATATTTTATCTCCATAACAATGTTCTTTTCCTTCCCCCAGGATGCTGAGAAGTAATCGAATAAGCTGTGTTGGGAACGACAGTTTCATAGGACTCGGCTCTGTGCGTCTGCTTTCCTTATATGACAATCAAATTACTACAATTGCACCAGGGGCATTTGATACTCTCCATTCCTTATCTACACTGTAAGTAGAAAAGCATTACCTTTTTTCCAGTGGTTCTTAACCTTCCTAATGCTATGACTCTTTAATATAGTTCCTCATGTTGTGGTGACCCCCAACCATAAAATTATTTCCGTTGCTACTTCATAACTATAATTTTGCTGCTGTTATGAATCGCAATATAAATATCTATGTTTTCTTAAGGGGCTAGGCAACTCCTGTGAATGGGTCATTCAACCACCAAAGGGATTGTAACTCACAGGATGATAACCCCTAACTTTATTGATGACTTGTGGTGGTGTATTACAATTCTTATCTTTTATACTGTTCTTTTAATTAATTACTGAATATTCTATGAAAACATGACCAAGTATTTGGGTATTTTAAAAAGGGAAAACTTATATTAATTAAACTTACTTTAGTTTTTCTAAAATTATTACACCTTTATTAGATAAAATTTGATATATCTATTATTCTGTAGCTATTTATTTTTATAACAATGAGATCAGTAATTTAGAATTATAGGCTTAAATTTAGGATTATAAATTATCCTAAATTGATAACACTATAAATAAATGTCAATGATTTCCTCTCCTATTCTAAACTATGAATATTTTTTATCATAAGCATCATAAAAACAGAATTGACAGAGTTATTACCAACCAACAACACTCTACAAGGATCATTCATGGTGACAAGAGATATATAAAGATGAACAGTCCAACAGTTAAAGCTGTTCAACACAGGTCATTTGATATGACTTTGCAAAAATATGGAAGGAATGAGTTGAGCCTGTCTGAGATAATATTTTATGTAAACAACTTGAGAATACTTCTAGGTCGACAAACAGAATTCTCAAAACATTTAAAAATAAACTTTGAACAATGTATTTCAAAGGACTCTTTTGTACGTCTCTTTCCGAACATGATGTTTGCTATCACAGCTCTAATAATTGATGATATCCTGGTCAGAGTTTCTAAATATCCTAAAGTAACTCAACAGAATTGGAAATGAAAATAGAACAGTTCCAAAAGCATGTTTACCTCTGCTCAAGACACTGGGGAAAAAAGTGAAGTAAGCATCCATCCATCCAGTAAAGTACTTAATTCCTTTTCCACATGAAGTGTGACATTTTACATGGAGTGACTAATTTGTGCATATTAAAGATGACATGTTTATAAAGAATAGGATTGTCGATAGGTTTGTGCTTAAGTATGAGATGCCAAAAGTATTGAGATTTGTAGAAGTAAATTCATTTTTATAACTGGCATTTAATCAACTCAGCTGTCAGTTTAGATAGGAAAGCTATTCTCTAGAGCAAACAAGAGATGGAAATCTTGAGATGACAAATTAAGGGAATAGCTGTTGTCAGGTTAAACTCAATAATATAAGGTAATCAGCCTTCATCTTTATATTAAATTACTGCTTTATCAGCGCAGGAGAGTTTGACAGTAAGTTAGATCTCTGACATTTTAAATTATTTCTAAGTAAGGTATCTATCAGGATTCATTGCATAAACCCTAAATTTCTCCCTTCACTATTTTTTGCATGAAATTATTTCAAAAATTCTCTTACAAAAATGCATCATCTTTTGGTTCCTGAATATACATTTAGGAAAAAAATATGCATAACATATTTTGTATATGATTGTGTGCATATAGGGGAATGGGCATACAAAGGCAAAGTGAATATATCACTGTAACCAAAATAGTGTGGAGAAATGGTCACCTAGGATTTAGAAAAATAAGAAAATGAACTCTAATCTGGACTGTGCATTGTTTGCACATGGTGCTTAGAAACCTCTTGGCTAATCCTTTCAACTGTAAGAAAATGAACTCTAAACTGAACTGTGCATTGTTTGCATATGATGCTTAGAAACCTCTTGGCCAATCCTTTCAACTGTAACTGTCACCTGGCATGGCTGGGAGAATGGCTCAGAAAGAAAAGAATTGTAACAGGAAATCCTCGATGCCAAAAGCCCTACTTCCTCAAGGAAATCCCCATCCAGGATGTAGCCATTCAGGACTTCACCTGTGATGATGGTAAGAAATGCATGACAAATCATGGGTCATTAGACCTTTGTTCAAAAGACCAATGGGATGCTCTGTTGTCTGGGGGAGTATGCTTCCTTTAGTATAGTAGGACAAGGGAGCAAGTAAGCAGGACTTATGGTCTGGAAAGAATATTTTCAAAAACAGCTCTTATGTCACATTCCAGTTCCCACTTAAGGACTATGCTGTGTTCTGCTTTGCTCGCTTCTTTGTTCTCAGCAGCAAAGCACTTGTTCTCAGGTTGCCCTTTCACATTCAAGTCTACTTCCTGCCTGTTTAGAGATGTTCTAGAAGACTTCCAAGCTCCCAACATGTGAATGATACTCGTAGAGCTTAATTTTAACATTTTTCCTCAGCATGTCTTTTAGAAGCTACCATGTCCAAATGAGAAAAAAAACAAAACAAAACAAAAACATTGTAACAGAAGTCCTTCTAAAATCAACAAAAGTCACAGTCTCCCTTTTCTAATCCTCTCAGCCATTGCTTTCCATTCTCATTATATTCCTATGAGATAGGTAGAGCAAATTTTATTATTATTGGCAGTGAGCAAGGAGCTTATTAGAATTCTACACTTTTAACAGGAGGTGTTCATGCAATTCTCCCAAACATTTTAAGGAAATCTGCCCCTTTATGTCCATCTCTTTACAATTTCTCCTTAATCCAGTTTGTATTGGGACATCCTTATTTAAAACTGCATAAATAACTGAACGAGTAAGTAACTGTTAAAATTATGGTAGTTGTACAAAATTGTGAGGTATTTTCTGAAATTTTACCTTAGGGAGCCAGAAAGTAGTGCATATATAGTGGCAATCGGTAAGCACTTAGTGACTTATTCCTAAGTGGTTATATAGCTCAAGACCCTTGTGTTTGGTTAGATTTATCTAAGTGCCTGAACTCCACTCTAGCCCCTTCACAACTGTCCATTTGTGTTTTTCTGGACTTCATGTGCCGATGCAGGGAATGATGACAACAGTTGCTCTCCACTCTCTCGTTGTCCTTCGGAGTGTACTTGCCTGGATACAGTTGTCCGATGTAGCAACAAGGGCTTGAAGTTCTTACCGAAAGGTATTCCAAGAGATGTCACAGAGCTGTAAGTTCAGTTTGTTGTCATTCTTCTCTCTCTGTTCCCGGGATCAAATGCTATGACAAAACTGATGTCACAAGAGAAAAGATTTATTTTCCTTACAGTTCCAGGTCCATCACTACAGGAAAATTAAGACAGGAACTAGAAGCAGCTAGTCATGTCAACAGTTAAGAACAGAGAGAATGATAACTAAAAGATAAGTTAGATATAAAACCTTAGACTCACCAATATAAGATAGATAGGATATCTTCTTTAATATTGTAACTGTAATTCTTGCTTGGTAATTGTTTTGTTATATGTAATTTTACTTTGTTAAAGTTAAAACCTTCCTTTTTTGAAAAAAAAGGAAAAGGGGAAGTGCTGTGGATGATTGATTGAAAAATAAAACACTGATTGGCCAGTAGCTAGGAAGGAAGTATAGGCGGGACTAACAGAGAGGAGAACTGAGAGAACAGGAAGGCAGAGGGGACACTGCGAGCCACCACCAGGACAAGGAAGATGTAAGGTACCGGTAAGCCACAAGCCACGTGGCAAAGTACAGATTAATAGAAATGGGTTAATTTAAGATAGAAGAAGTAGATAACAAGAAGCCTGCCATGGCCATACAGTTTGTAAGAAAAAAAAAAAGAATAGAGAGAATGAATGTATGCATGTTCATTTGTGCCCAGGCCCCTCTCTGTACTTCATTATGTCTGGGAACAAAATCTAGGGGATGATACCACCCATAGTGGGCTTGACTTTTCCACAACAATTAATATAATTAAGACAAACCTGGTCTAGAAAATCTCATGTTAAAATTTGATTCTGAATTGTGTCAAGCAGTCTTTAAAACTAACTGTCTCACTAATTTTTCCCTTTCCACACAACTAATATTTTATACGTCAAGGGGATAAAGATACAACAAAAAAATTTAGGATCCTGTTTACAGGTCACATTCTATGCCTGGTTAATGAATATAAAGTAAAATTACAAAGCAATAATTCAAAGGCCACTTCAGAGAACTTGGGAATTACTAGCTGGATGCACTGTCCTTTTACCACAATGAGATTGCCCGTGCCTTTGTTGTGCTTTTTCGTACCAGTTATGCTCCAATAAGGATAGTTAAACATACATAAATCCGACACTTACAGCTTCTCTAGCCCCTTATTGTTTCATGGATCGTTTTACAAGATTGGTGTTCCATCAAATACCGTTTGGGAAGGGTTGCATAGTTAATTTATTTGCAATGTCAACTATACTCTATACTTGACTCCTAGGACAATACTTGACTATATAAGATATTAATTATCTGGGAATTAGAATAAACTGGCATAACCTTTGTCTTTTAAAGGGAACATTGTCTCTTTGGACTCATTGGTGTCCTTTAGACTCAAAAGGACATATGGCCAATTATTTTTGATGCTTGCATGACTGATATTTAAATATAAATTGCATAGCCAATATCCATATAAAAAGACCTTCACAAGTCAGTCCCTCAGCTCAGAGTCCCTCAGCTCAGAGTCCTATGGCTGCATCCATGCCATGTATTCAGAATGGAATACAACAGAAAATCAGATGCAAGAATAAAGATTCAGTTTAATCCCCTTCATTCCATTTATTTATATCTAAACTGGAATTTGATGGCAAAATTGTCTTAATCAAAGTGAGTAGTTTAGTATTTATTTAATTTTTGCTTATATGGAATTATCGATCAGTAATATTTTAAATCCACATGTGACTTCTGCAGATTATATGCCTGTAATTCATGGAAATGCATGCAAGGACTCCACATGACCAGCTCTCATCAAGATTTGGGCAGTGTGCCACATAGGTAGTGAAGTTCAAGAACATGTGACTTATTCCTTTTTAGGCTAAGGGCTAAGATCAAGTGAAAAACATGTCTCTTCAGTTTTCAAGGATCTCATTTTTCAAATCATGTTCAGCTCATGGATTCTATTTTTCTCCTAAATAGAACACCCAGAGAAGAAGACACCATCTTAGCATAGGAGGAAATGTCTTTCTTGGATTTGAAATGCTGTTAAATGTTGAGTTTCTTTCTCTTGCTAACAAACACTAGTTAATTGACTATAAGCTATGTGTTTTTGTGTGTTTAATTAAAAAACTGTTGTTTTAATATTTTTCAGAAGATGATATATATACTTATCATATATATAACCCTTCTCCACTCCCTATTGCTATAAGCCTGTATTCCATACGCAAAGTGAAATTTTATAAATAGCCCAGTGAGGAACATGGCATTCACATCCTCTTTGATTCTAAATACTTTTCTTTTATTTTAACATTTAACTTCAATTTAACTTCAATTTGTCTTCATCTCATTTAAAAAATTAAGTGTTCTCCATTCCTTTATTCACCCTATCTGCCACATACGCATTTCTTTGCTTGAGTTTAGTCCTCAGTTCACAACATTTTAAAATAATTTAAATTTCTTTTCTATTAATAAAAGTTTGTATAGATCAGGAGAATACTAACTCATCTCTTGAAATTCAAGTTTTACCTCCTAGAGTGATTATTTTTAGAATCTTACCAAGTCAGCAAGATCCTTCTCGCCAGACATATATATCCATATATTAGAAAATGTGCATGTGTGTATTATACTAAATTATTAAGAATGTGACAAAATTACTATGTATTGGTGGACAAGTTTGAACAAATGGTTTCCATTAGTTTTGTACTGTTGTGCATGTAGACACCCAGAATATTCTCCTGGGTCTTTCTGTCCCTCTGTGACATTTCTGGGATAAAAGGAGAGTGTTGAAGTTCCTGGAACACTGCTTCCCTCTAGTGGTAGTAAAACAAAAACAAACAAAACCTAGCTAGAAAAAATAGAGACAGGAGGCCAAGAAATGTATAAATACATATCAGAATTTTGAATACTCAATCATAATGTGACTTGTAATCTTGTATTGATCACATATATTTATAGCCTGTGCATTTTATAGATCTGCTTACATTCTGAAACATTATAGATTATTAGCTCAGGCAACTTCTTGACTTTTCCTATAAACGTTACAATTCTAACTTCAACCTGAGATTTCAAGATTGGCCACTGCACCAGAACAGGAAAAGTCACATCTCCAAGGTTCCAGAGTTGTTATCAGCTCCACCTCTGGCCAGATGACCCAAAGTGTTGGAGACTCTTGTAGCCGAGTCTATTGTCTATGGAAAAAAAAAATGCTCTGAGAAGAGATTTTTGTTTTCTTTTTGTGACATCATGGATATACCTCCCAGCATCCATTTATTTTGTGTCCTATCAGTTAGCTGATTTCTTTGTGACTTACCTATGTTCTGACCATAATGAGAAAGACAAAAGTGTACTTTTATTTGAAAAATCCTTTTTCATTCACATGCTACTTTTTTGTACTTGAAAAGTTTTATAGTATTCCATGAAATCTCTTGAGACCATCATCACCAAGCAGATATGTGCCACCAAATCTCCTTTAAAATTATGTCTTATGATTCTCAACTGTCTCTTTAAAACTGTCCATTGTTATTTAGCAAATGTGTCAGGCAGTGAGGGAAGTACTCAGATTCAGTAACTAGGATTAGATAATAATTCTTCAGTTTCATGGTGCTCTCTCTACATAAATACAATTATGTAGGCCACATAAATTATAAGTCACTGGATGGACCTTCGTACTGAGAGAAAAATGGCTAGATGCTTGGCTTGCTTTCCTAGCTAAACCACAAAGAACTGAACTCACCATTCCTCCCTCAGTTTTATTCATTAGCCTGAGTGAGCCACAAAGAGTTCTACTAGATTGAATCACTGTGTCATTTGCCCTTTGCTTGTCTTAAAATATGACCTCTCAAGAAAAAAACTGCCAAGTTGTGTCTCATTGCTGTTCAAAGTAAATATTATTCATTTGCTTTGTGATTTGCCACTGTTACTTTGTAAGACGACCTTGTTATGTCCTTGTTTTTAGGTATCTGGATGGGAACCAGTTTACACTGGTCCCCAAGGAACTCTCCAACTACAAACATTTAACACTTATGTGAGTAGAACATTTTTCTACCATTAACTCATTTTATTTCATCAGAAAGGGAATGGCAAGTGGCAGAAGATTTAGAGAGCCTTTCACATAATATAAATCACTGGCAGTGACCACCCCCTCTACTAGATCACTGTAGTTCAGGATCACTAGCTACATCTCTGTGGAATATCAACCAGGTGATGCAGTATCTTACAAAAAGTATCTCTATTCAAAGCAGCAAAGATACAATAATGTCTAAGCAGTAAAAAAAAGTCTTCAAACAGTAAAATTGGGTGCTTGATTGATAAGAATAGAGGCTACTTGTTAGAAGTCATAAAGAGAGTGGGGAATATTTTATTTTATATGGTAATCAAAATATGGTCAAAACTTTCCTGAAAATGTTTTCCTTAACTTCCTTATATGAGACATATTAAAGAAATTTAGGGGCTATAAATATTAAAGTTCATTTTATACAAGCATGTGGATTTATACTTTATCTAATGAAGTGGCATTACCAATGATCCTGACATTCTGAGTATGAATTTCAAAATACTAATTCTGTACTCAGAATAGATTTCTATCTTTGTAAAATAACTTCTGTGAATGAAACGATTTTATGGTGACAATTGAATGTAAGATATAAAAGCAAGGAGGCATTTAAATCCATAAACAAATTGATCTGCTTAAACACATCATGTTTCAAAAGAGACATAATCCTGTTACATATAACTTCACACTTTCCAGTAGCCTTGCTGGTGCCTAATAAAGCTTCATAGCCCACAGGGAAATTAGCAAAATATAAGAGATTTGGATGGATATACATTATCATTAGTTTTATTTTGTTTATTTTCTAGTTTGGGGAGCAGGTTGTAAGTTTCCTAGAACAAGTTTCATTCCTAATTAGTGAGTTCCAGAAAGCTCAAGAAAAGGATTTATTACATGATCCAATATAAACTTACCCCAGTGCATTGAGACACATGGAGATGTCGTTGGTCTCCATTTTCCATAATATATGGAAAATTCAAAGAGAAATATTATAGGGCCGTGTAAATGACAAATGGCTTAAATAAGAATATATATATACACACACACACACTTTGACCATACCTTGTTCTACTTTGAGTTATCCTATTAATAGCAAGAACTGATCTATGTAAATGAACTGCAAACTAGCTGTGACTTTCAGAACGGAATTTTAACAGCTTTGAGTCATTTATGAAAGAATGATTACTTAGAACAAATTAAAAATGAGATCTGTGAATCCAGAAATGTTTATTACTACTGACCCATTATATAAATAACTTTTTATAAATACATGTAACTATTTTTTTAATTTGGTATAGAATTTCAACATCCAACATATGGATTATAAATCTCCTGTAATGTACCTATCATTTTCATAATTATGTGTGTCTTTTTAACTTGTATTTTGGAGTTTTAATACAAGAATAGATTACCTTTATCTCTCACTGATCTTCCATATATGCATGTGTTAGATTTTGCTCCAGGAGAAATAATGGCTACTTGTAATGATTTATATATATATATATATATATATATATATATATATATATATATATATGAAATCTATGTTAACAAATATGTATATGAATGTATAATATGATCAAACATATAATGAGAACATGATAGTATCTATGCCATATATCTTATAGTTCAAAATACACAATGTGTTCTGAAAAATCCAATTAGCAACATTCAATATCTTTACATATTCTCCAAATAAATATTTATTGAGGACTTTCTGCATGTCAGTGACTCAGCCAAGGGCCAAAGCACTGGTGTTTTTAAGATGACAGTTTGAATGTAATTAACTCGGGGACTGTTGCATTTAGCAAATTCGATTATGTATATATGTCAATGAAGGTACAGAATGACGAGCTAACGGGACTGTAAAGACTGGTAGTTTATTACTAACCTTAAAAATGAATGTTTTGTTATTCTAGTTAATGGCAAGCTCCATATCTTCCCTTTTCTCTTTTAGAGACTTAAGTAACAACCGAATAAGCACCCTTTCCAATCAAAGCTTCAGCAACATGACCCAGCTTCTCACCTTGTGAGTATAAAAGTGTGGTACTGAATATTCACTTACTCATGGGGCATGGAGGGTTTCCTACATGGTTCGTGATGAACAAAAGAAAGTCTGATCTTATGGAGTGTAAAAACCATCTAGAGAAACAGACAGAGCTTCTATAAACAACAAAGAAAAAAGTTGCTCAAACTGTTGGTTTAGTATAAAACACAGAAACATATTTTTTTAAGTTCATGACATAGTGATTAGAAATCCTTAAATTAAGTTTTCAGGGCATCTTGGTCATTGTCCTATTGCTGTGAAGGGACACTATGACCATGACAACTCTTATAAAGATAAGCATTTAATTGAGGCTTGCTTAGAGTTTCAGAGGTTTAGTCCATTGCCATCAAGACAGGGAGCATGATGGCAAGCAGGCAGCCATGGTGCTGGGGAAGCAGAAGAGAGTTCCACATCTGGATCTGCAGGCAGCAGGAAGAGAGAGGATTTAGGCTTGGAATGGGCTTTTTGAAACCTCAAAGCCAGTGACACATTTCTTCCAACAAGGCCACCTCCCAATCTTTTCGAATAGTGCCACTCCCAGATGACAAAGTACTCAATTCAGTAGGCCTGTGGGGGCCATTATCATTCAAATCACCACCTATGGCCTGATATCTCAGCCAGAGAATAAGTGGGGCATGTGTACACAGTGGGCAAAGTTTTTAAGTTGTGTTTAGGAAATGTATCATTTTAGGATTAGAACACCTAGATGAGCAATATAAATGATGTATAAATATATTCAATTTATAAATTGCTCAGATAGCCAGTTTCTGACCCGCTTTGCTTTAAAATAGCATTTGTATATTATTAGATTTCCAAATGAAATAAAGTGGCATGTGTTCGATTTCAGAATTCTCAGTTACAACCGTCTGAGATGTATCCCGCCACGGACCTTTGATGGATTGAAGTCTCTTCGGTTACTGTAAGCATCCTGTGTTCAACAATTACCTTTCTGTGGAATCTGAGCTATGAGCTATCTCTTGAGTAACTTTGTTATTCTTGGTTATGTCATCATGTATGTATTACAGTTTACTGTAAATTTGGAATCAGGACAATTGTCTCATATGGTGTCATTGTACAATCACTTTGATTAAGACAGCATAATCTCCACTTGTGTAGTACTTGCTGCTATGATAGTCATTTATTGATGATCTATAATACTAAGGCATACATTTTGCATAGCTCCAATTAACTATGATAAAAATAAGAAAACTTAATTTCTTTAGAAACCACATTACACTTGATTGCTTTTTCCATGAAATGTGTTTGATGTATTCTTCCAGACTTTGTTCTTTGTATATGTTCTTGTATCCTCATGTAAGTATCCCCACAGCTGTGTAACTCTTAACAGCCATGAGTAGGATCCTTTTTGTTCTCTCATTAGCTACTTTTAGTTAACACTTTAGTATGCTTCTCTTCTCCCTTGTGTGGCTGTCTCTCAAATGTTTTCCAGGTACAGAGTATTCCTTAGATTGGAGAAAATAACTTTATTAACCATCTGTATCCTCATTATCCTTCAGATTAATGGCAAATTATCCTTATTTCTCATAACACTCAAATGAACCATCTATATTTTTATTTTGGTACTAATGCTTCAACATGAAAGCAATGGTTTAGAAGGGCAGTTTTGTCCATGTATTAGGATGGTTCCAGAACTAACTGTAAACTTGTCTCCCAAACAATATTTTGTCAATTAATTAACAAATTCTATTTTCCATCAACAGTTTAATAGAGTACTCTTTTCAAAGCACATTTGTAAACTTCTAATATTGGAGTACTATGAATCTTTTTACTTTTCTATGGCAGACTGAAAATTATTTTTCTTTGCTGTTTCCGTTAGCATTTATAATGACTGTAGTATCTGAGTATTTGTATGTCTATTGAACTGCATGTTTACTGACTTGTATGTTTATTGTGGTGCATGCTCTAAGGAAGCATGATAGCTTCATTAACCATGACCTATTAGATACTCTTCACTATGAACACAGACCTCTGTACTGTTGCTATTGGTTTTACATCTTGTAATTAAGGAATTAGATGTTTTCTCTTTCAAGGTTATGATATTTACCATCCAATTTCTTGCACACAGCCCCTTAACAGATTTTATTTTATAAAATAGTACTCTTCTTTATGGCTTCCAAGATTTACATTGTGCCTTTGAAAGTTTTCTCCATCCTATGATTATACAAACAGTATATTTTCTTTTAAGGAATTGCTAATTTTAAGTTTACATTTAACTCTTTAATCTGGAATTTGTTCTGTGCAGAGGATGTGAGGTATGGGCTGACTTCTGTTTTTCTTAATAGGTATCTGTTGTTCAAACATAGCTTATGGAATAGATCACCTTCTTCCACTGACTTAAGTGTTTCATAAAAATGAAGTCCTTGTACATACAGGAATATTCTTCTGAACTTTCTTTCTCACTTTTAGGTCTCTACATGGAAATGACGTTTCTGTTGTGCCAGAAGGTGCCTTCAATGACCTTTCAGCCTTATCTCACTTGTGAGTACCTGGCTCATGGATGCATTGCTGGGGTCAGGTGGTCTCTGCTGAGCAAGTTCGGGATGGTCCTCTACCTCCCCTTTGCTGTAACTATAAGCCATGCTTGATTTCATCTTTAAAGAAAAATGTATAGAGTTACAAATTGGATACATTGCCACATACAAGGAAATTTCCATTTACTCTTTGGGCTGGCTGTCTCCATCAGTTGAGTAGTCTCTGCCGAGCTAAAAGTGTCTTTTCTATGAACATAGATTCCCCAGGCTCACTGTCCTTTTTTTTTCCTCATTGCCCTCTGATTCTTATCCAACTGTATTTCCCAAGGCTGTATCCCACATACCACTTCCTCCATGAATCATACACGGATGCGTGCAAACTAGATTCATTTACACCACAAATTTTAGCATTGACCATGGTGCTGTGCAGTACTGACATTGACACCACTAAATATTTTATTGTCTGATAGTGCTTCGTTAACATGTTTCTTTGTATATGCTCTTTCTGTAATCCATTTCTATCTCCATATTAATACTTGCAATAAATATTATACTTGAAATAAATATAGAGATAGAAATGGATTATATATATATATAATCATATATATCACATATATATTTTACATATATCATATGTGTAAAGAAAAACATATGTAAAATTCAGGCCCAGAAAGTTAGCACTGTTGAATTCTGTCCTTACCTTGTTACTATCATGTGTTAAGATATCTCAAACCTAGAAGGAAGGGAAGAGGTCTGTGCAAGGCTGCAAAGCCTTCTAATGTAATGCTAAGTTTTGGCCATCCATTAGCAAGTATATGGTTCTTCCAGTAAAATTCAAAAATTCCAAAATGATTAGACATTTAGGAAATTCAGAGAGACAGTGAAAGAATAATACCCTGTAGTTAATCATATTTCACCTGAACTTGCTTAATGGAAGCTCTGTTATCAATAGGGTTTGTATATATCCATTTATCAGATGGATGCCTTCCATTCATATTCATTCCATTAGACCAAAGGCTACAGGAGGCAAGATCTTTACCATTTCATCTTTGAGCCTCAGGATCTACCTCATTAAATGTCCACACCAAGGTTTCTTTTTGCAATCTCCTCAGATGTCTTGTTCGTGAGATACAGTATGAATAAACAGTTAATTTTGGGGTTGCAGCTGCTGTTGTCTTAGAGAATGCTACATAAAGGAGATAGTAGATTTAGGGTCATGGATCAGAAAAGGCCACACAGCATGAGAGAAGGCTATACTGCTTGACCTGAGCAAAATGTTCATTATGTGACTCTCCCCACAACAGTGAACTAGTTCAAAGTTTCTTTGCCCTGTCCCTGATCAGCCTTGCTTCTCAGTTATGCCTTCTTCTTTCACTCTGAAGGCCATTAATGTTTCTTCTCATTCACTTCTTCCATCTATCCTCTGATTCAGGAAGGCATTTTGAAATGTCAATAGATGTGAGAACAATTAATCAAAAACACCATTATGTTCATGTTTTGATTTGAACTGTTTCAGGCTGACATATATACAAAAGAAACATTTACTGCATTATGATGCTTGATTCAATTTGGACATTTATTTTTGCAATATAAGGTGTTATGATTTTGCAAGTATATGTTAGAAAGTTTCCTAAAAATGAATGAGATAGATTATGATTAAACTGCAAACTTCTGTTACTAATAAGAAGGTAATTGTGTTTTGAAAAAACTGACCTACATACCATAACTCCTGTGTCCAAGCATGGTGAGTTTCTGAACCCACTAATTAATGATAATAACTTGTTATTAATATTGGCCTCACATATTATTCTTTTAAATAAAATCAGGTAATTTATATAAATGGGTTATCCCTGCTCTTGCAGACTGTAATGATGTCAGAAATGCTAGCTGCTATCCTCATGACTGCTCCATTACTGTTATTGCTTGAATAACTAAATCCAGGATTCTAAAATGAAAAAACAGAAAATGACAGAGCAGTGAGGGTGTAAATCAGCTCTGGAAAATAGGCTTCATTTGTCTTTATGATGGTCCTTTACCTGAAGCAACATCCTTTTCTATCTAATTAATTACCTCAAATAGGGTAGACTTCTCATACCTACCATCACCTCCCAGAGAAGTCATCCTGCTCATTACAGACATCTTGTAAATTCTTCTGCTATGTAACTACTACAGAGGATTACTTGTGTTTGTCCATACTTCAGTCTTCTTAGAAATGGAAGTTCTAGCCGGGCGGTGGTGGCGCACGCCTTTAATCCCAGCACTCGGGAGGCAGAGCCAGGCGGATCTCTGTGAGTTCGAGGCCAGCCTGGTCTCCAAAGCGAGTTCCAGGAAAGGCGCAAAGCTACACAGAGAAACCCTGTCTCAAAAAAAACCAAAAAAAAAAAAAAAAAAAAGAAAAAAAAAAAAAAGAAATGGAAGTTCTTTGGGGGTCAAGAATGATTCCCTGTTCATACTGGAGTCCTCAGAATCTTGCATGGTAACTGCGTTCTCAATAAATAATTGGAGAATGCAAGAAGTGCTAACTTGCACTTAGAATGTACTAACATCCAAGATAACATGTGTCTCTCCAAGTATGAAGATACTTTGGAAAGCCCAAGAAACTGTTATCATTATTTATCCCAGCTTTACAAAAATAAGGAAAGTGGTAATCCGCAGTTTCTCCATTTTCTCCTAAATTGTTGGCATCAACAAAACCATAGGGATTTTCTACTGAGCATCACTGTGAACCTGTTCTGTTAGGAAATAACAATACTTCCATACTTGTGTGTGTGTGTATGTGTGCTTTTGTGGTGTTCTTTTTCCAGAGCGATTGGAGCCAACCCTCTTTACTGTGATTGTAACATGCAGTGGTTATCCGACTGGGTGAAGTCGGAATATAAGGAACCTGGAATTGCTCGCTGTGCTGGGCCTGGAGAAATGGCAGATAAATTGTTACTCACAACTCCCTCCAAAAAATTCACATGTCAAGGTATGGCTTTTAATTAATTGTAATTCTTTTGAAAAATTCTCTACATTAATCACCACAAAAATGGCAGAGTCTTGTGAGGGGACTTCAAAGATCTATTTGGAAAGAGTTTATGTTCTCTGTCTATCCACTTGAACAAGAGAGGCCATTTCCTGTGATTCCCAATTAAAGAACTGGGCTCTAAAATCCACTTAGAGCCACTGTAATGGATAGATTTTCTTGAAAATGTAGGTAGAAGTGCACAAATTAGAAATGACTTTCTTTGTCTCTAACCAATAAAATGTTTTGCTTTTGCTTTATCTGAATGTGCCCCCCTGCCCTGCTCTCAGGGCTGCCAGGGCCCTGTGGCTTCCTAATCCCAGGTAAGCAGAACTGAACCAAGCTTCCCAGTGTTCCAGCCAGGCGTTCCCACTCACCCCCTGTCCTGAGACTTCCTATGTAGTGCTCCCTCTTGCTGCTGCTCCTGCCTCTTCCCTTACATGCTCCTTTTTGGATGCACTTGTAGATTCTAAATAGTATCTTCATAATAAATGTTATTTTCTTTTCTCATCCAACGAACAGGAAACGCAAACATTCATAGTGTAAATAGAAAAATCTAAATGGGGAAATGCAAACAATAATAAACATTTTTTTTGCAAGAAGAAATAAAATTAACTATTGGTCACAGTAGATAGACATAATCACTCTTAGACATTTCGTGCATCATTCCATTCAGGGAAACCAAATATGTGGATTTACTTAACAATTTTTGTCATTCTTCTTAATTTGTAGCTATTTTTAAAAACCTACTCAGAATTACTAGAGAAGAAAATATATTGCAAGTTCCATATATAAAATAAGAAAATATAAACCATCGATGTTATGGAATACAGAGCAGTTTGTGGTGTGATCACTCTCTCCTACATTTGCATACACTGCCAAAAAATAAGCTTCTAAAACTTGACCATTTATGCATGAAAAAAAATTTATTTAAGTAATCAAGGCTGTGTAGTGGCTCACCTCATGCATTTTGAACCCTAGTCTCCCTGGTTAAATCCATAGCTTAATTTCCCAGTACTTAGCAAAACCTATTTTCATGGCATAACCAGTCTGTGCCTCAGTTTTCTCATGTATAAACAGATAAGCTAGTACTGGCATGAAAGAATTTTAAGATTAGAAGAGTTGGCAAGGCTGAAGAGGTGGTGTAGTTAGTCAAGTATTTGCCTTCCAAGAATAAAGACTGGCTTAATTTCTAGAACACATGACAAACAAACAAAAAACAAAACAGGCAGAGTAGCACTTGAGTATAATCCCTAGAATTGCTGAGATTGAGCCCTGAAGCTCAGTGGTCATCTAATCTAGTATATTTGACAAATTCAGGCTAGTGAGAGACCCTTTCTGAGAAAATAGGTGGAAGACTGAGGTAATAGCCCAGTCACTAAATTCTCTAGCATCTACATGGTAGATGCTTCCTGCATAAACATGAGAATCAGAGTTTGGATTCTTAGTATTTGAGTAAAAGCTAAACATGGTGACACACGTGTATAACACCAGCTATGTGTGAATGGAGATAGGCAGATCCTTGGAACTCACCAGCCAGCTAGTCTAGCTGAATCAGTGAACTTCAGGTTCAGTGAGTGTATTAACTGGTTTTGTGTCAACTTGACACAAGCTGGAGTCATCAGAGAGGAAGGACCTCAGTTGTGGAAATGCCTCCATAAGATCCAGCCGTAGGTATTTTCTCAATTAGTGATCAAAGTGGGGAGGCCCAACCCATGTTGGGTGGTGCGATCCCTGGGTTGGTGGTCCTGGGTTTTATAAGAAAGCAAGCCAGGGGAAGCAAGGCAGTAAGTAGCACCCTTCCATGGCCTCTGCATCAGTTCCTGTCTTTAGGATCCTGTCCTGTTTGAGATCCTGTCCTGACTTCCTTCAGTGATGAACTGCAATGTGGAAGTATAAGCCAAATAAACCCTTTCCTTCCCAACTTGCTTTTCAGTCATGGTAATTTGTTGCCCCAATAGAAACCCTAACTAAGAAAGTGAGAGCTCCTATCATAAAAAATAAATAAATAAACACAGAGTGATTAAGAACAACCAACATCAGTCAATGGCCTCCACAGGCACAATCACACACATACACCATGAGCACAGTCATATGTGCACACACAAGAGAAAGTGTACAGTGCTTGAGGAACAACAACTATGGTTGTATTCTGTCCTTTACACACTTGCATATTCACACAATATTTGTCTCCACTTTCTACTTATGTGCACACACACACACACACACACACACACACACACACACACACACACTTTACAAAAATGAAATGATTGGGGATGTACAAGTCACACTGCCTTACACAAAGAAAGCACCCAGTATAGCTGTGCAGTTAATTGCATCACTCTTAACATTCCAAGACACCAACAAAATACCATCAGACAACACCCCCTGGTTGGGGTAATATTAAAATAAAAATCTAGAGAGATGAGCTAATTTTAACAGAAACAAAAGCAAGATTCCACTTAGTGTAGTGCGTTGTTTTTTAATAGTAACAATAACAATGACTTTTCACTAGATTGGGGTATTTGGCTCTATCCTGAGCACTTTATCTTCTCACAATTCCTATGGAACAACTGTGCACTGCCCACTTGAGAATGATTGATTCTGAGTAAAGAGCTACAGTGTGAACCATGTATCTCTGACATCAGAACTCACTACTGTTTCTCCTAGAAGTTTCAATAGAAAGGTTTTTACATTAACCACTGATATTAATAAGCTTACAGCGTAGCTGGAGTTTTCCTGCCTGGCCCACGGTCAGGACAAATCTCTCTCACCCACCAGTCCCACAGCTGCTCAGACCCAACCAAGTAAACACAGAGACTTATATTGCTTACAAACTGTATGGCCGTGGCAGGCTTCTTGCTAACTGTTCTTATATCTTAAATCAATCCATTTCCATAGATCTATACCTTGCCACGTGGCTCGTGGCTTACCAGCATCTTCACATGCTGCTTGTCATGGCGGTGGCTGGCAGTGACTCCTTCCGCCTTCCTGTTCTTTCTTTTCTCCTCTCTGTTAGTCCCACCTATACTTCCCGCCTAGCCACTGGCCAATCAGTGTTTTATTTATTGACCAATTAGAGCAATTTGACATACAGACCATCCCACAGCATTACAGCCTTACTACAGTGGTATACCATGAAAACCAAAGTTGAGGACCCTCCTCCAGTGATGATTTGTTTGGCTGCAGACAACTCATTCTAATCTATTATTGGAACAATCCACTCAGGGATATCTCATGAGTCCTGTCCTGCTAAGAGTTCATGCTTTATGATCTTGAAAGCAGTAAAACAAGGTGGCCTTAAGTATTTTATAATTTGGTATTTTCATATTTTAACTTAATTCCCCCATTATTTATGCCCTTGTAAATTGTTTTTATTTTATTCATGAGAGTCAGCTAAGTACTACCTCTTGTTTTAAGACTTATCAATATGTAATCAAACTACAACAGGAAAACAAATTTAAAGACAGAATTGCATTGTCATGTGTAAATGTAATTTTTCTATAAGCAAATATCTGTACTATTATTTCATGTAATTGATTTTAATTAAAGTATGCATTCTCCATTTCCATTACATTTCCTACATGGGAGATCACATTTTTATGCTATTAAAAAAAAAAGGAATGGGATAAAGTACATGGCCATAACATATTTGTTAGTAACCAAGTCAGAACATTCTTGAGTGGGAAAAAGGTGTTAAGGATTATGAGCTGTCTTTGTAACCACATGTTTGTCCTCTTCTCAGTAACACTGGTGTGATCAAGTAATCTTCTAACATAACAAGAGCTATTTGCCTATTCTAGGTCTAGTTTTTCACTGAGAAAGCCAGTGTGATTTGTTGTTGTTGTTGTTGTTGTTATTGTTGTTGTTGACTTCAAATACACTTTGTAAAGCTCCTGCTTTATCTAGATTTAGCTATGCACACAGCTAAGTTATTCATTTCTTTTGTTTTTTGTTTTGTTTTGTTTTGTTTTGAGACAGGGTCTCTCTGTGTAGCTTTGCGCCTTTCCTGGAACTCACTTTGGAGACCAGGCTGGCCTCAAACTCATGGAGATCCGCCTGCCTCTGCCTCCCAAATCCTGGGATTAAAGGCGTGTGATACCACCACCTGGCTATTCATTACTTTCATCTGATATACTTTTATTAGCAGCTCAAATATACTGAGCAGTAAGCATTCTATTAGAAATATATGATATTTTATCCACTTAAATATTGTTGGAGTTCGGACAAATTATAAAGCAATGTTCCAACATGTTAAGGATCCAGTAAATGATAAACTCCCATTTGCATGAGGCTTATGTTTTTACACAGTAAAATATAGACTCTATGTGACAGAAATAGATATTAGATGGAAATATATAAATAATATCTAGCTAGATCAAACAAGGGTGGAATTTAAATGGCACCAGAAGGCTATCAGGGGGTTTATAGAGTTGGCCAGGTGATCTGAGAGTAAGACATAGTGGAGAGGACAAGGCTGAGATAGATAGATGTCTCACAACTAGAAGCTCAAATCAGACTACAAAAGACAATTATTTCATCAGGATCTAGTGTACATCTTTATAATCCTATTTACTCAGGGTGCTGAGGCAAGGAGATCTCAACCCAGCCTGAGGTATGGAGCACTTAGACAAACAGTGATTCCCTTTCTCAACAAAAAGAAATGTAAAAACTGAGGATGTTATTGTTAAGTTGATTGCCTAGAATTCTTGGAGTCCTGGTTTCAGTCCCCAGTAAACAGAAGTAGGAGGAAGAGGAGACAGAGAGGAAAAGGAGAAGGGGAAGGAAGAGGGAGACAAGGAGGAAGAGAAGAAGGAGGATCATCTTCATTATTTCTTTACTTCACTACTTTATATATAAAAGCTCAAGCATCCAGTAATTCTAGGAACTTCTTAAATCCTAAAGCATTGACATTATACCACAATCTGGTTTACTGCTTTTCTTTACCTAATTTTATATATTAATAATCCTGCCCATTTTAGAATTGTAAGGGAAGATATACGTCTCTCCATAATGACATTGAAATAGTAGTGGTTTTCTTAAGAAGATTCATATTTTCCTTTGGGGGAGAAATTTTGAGCAGCTTGAGTAAAGCCTCTGGCTTATACTTCAAAATTGTTACTTAATATTAACATTAATCATGAACCAAGGTAAGGATGGTTAAATAATTTAGTCTAAACTAGAAGTGATGAAAAATTTACTGGTGAGATCAGCTTTGAAGCATTATTCAAATTCAATCCAAACATTTTACGTTTTCAGAACTCATATCACTAACTTACAGCTATAACTTTGAAATAACTTTAATTTGGAGAATTTTTAATTTGTTCATCATCTGAAGGAAAATGTGTATATATAAATAGTTATCTGCAAATATAATCACTCATAAAAATAAAAGGGAGTAAATATATTTTTCATTACACTTTTTAACATTTGAAGCTGAGAAAGTTTTAATATGCATTTATTTAAATAGATACACAGAACTAACACCTAATAATCCACCCTTGAATACTTTATAACCATATTCTCAATGGTAATACTAATTATAAGAAAAATTACTATTTATTCTAAACCATCATAGCTCAAGAATTTCTTTACTGGCCACAGGCACATATAACCAGCCAAAGAGGAAGTCCAGTGGTCTCAGAGGACTTTTTAATCACCCATCATCAGCTGCCATTTTCCTTCCTATGTTGGAAGTGTATGATAAGGGCAATGACTTCTGTCCTGCTGAATCCAGTGATGTCATTTTAATTATCCTCATTAGCTCTTCTCATTTACATTAGATATAGCCACTGTTCCTTTTTTTTTTTTTTACATTTTCTTTGCCTCTTTCTTCATATATTTTTCTGGTACTGCATTCTTTCTTAGCTGTTTATGGAGTTCAGTTCTTAGTCTTATTAAACTCTGAATAGATTTCCATCAGTGGGCACAAATATTTGGCCATGAATTTTCCCATGGAATCTAGGATCCTATTTCAATTTCTTTCATAAATCTCCCTTAACAGCTTGCACAAACTTAAAATGCACATTTCATCACATGTGCTGTCATTACCCTTACTATTTTTTCTCTAATTGACACATGCATATCTCTACTGCTGAACTGTAAGATTTTCAAGAAACTCAGGCATTTCATTCGGATTTGATCATCTGGAGCCTAGCATCTTACACAAAGTAGATGCCCATAAATATTTGATGAATGATAAATATGCCTTTGATAATATTGCTTAAGAAATTCTGTAATAGCAAGTATAACCTAAAGTCTTGCTTTTAAAAAAGACCTCCTTTCAGTCCAGTAGCCTGGTATCAAAATCCCCCATGTGCTACTGAAGTTGTCTTTCATGTACTCTGGACAGGAGTTTGTTATTGGACTAGTGTTTCCAAAAGATCAGAAAATAAAAAAAAATTCTGGGATATAGTCGGAATTTGTCTGAAGCTTTTGGTAGTAAATCAAAGTGAGATAGAATTCTCGGGGGTTGGCAACGTTGGGGTAAGATGCGTAGCTAGCTAGTGGTTGGAGTCATGTAAGCAGGTCTGCCTTCAGACTTCAGTGGATTTGAAATTCAGCAGTCCCTCTATTAAAGCAGGTAACAGAGATGGAGTGCTAACCAAGCTTCTCATTTTCACTTTGAATTATTAAGCTAAACACACCTCTGCTCTGTAGTGCTTTCTTAAGTTAAAATTAATCTTAAATCAAACCAGTTTGCATACACTCTCCTCCTTCTTTTCACTGACACTAGCAAATATCTGTCTCCATAAGGTGAGATGTCTTTCTTGGTGGTACACATCTCATGGGGGCTAATTTGTTGGCAGGAAACCTCCATTGGGAACAGTTAGCTTCAAACATGAGAAACTGAAGGATATAGTTGCTTTTCAAGGAGAGAGAAAGAAACAGCTCACTGCTTCTTACCATTGCTCTATTATTCCTATTTTTCATGGTCCACAACAGATTCACAAATTAGACTTCTGTTTCTAAAAAGATTAAATCATTAGCTGACTATTATTAATCTAGTTAATAATTACCCTTTTATCTCCACCTCTATTATTAATGATCACTATAATAGTCTCTATAGGAACCTTAAGACAGGATCAAGGTATTATTCCCCTTAATTTAAAGGACATAAGGATAAAATAATGAGAGAGATCACTGCACAGAAAATGAATTACAAATTGGAGTCAAATAAAAGATACATGGTATGACTTAAAATACTGAAATATAAGTAGAAAAACAAACAGAAATCATCACGGTGCCAGGGTAATGATTCTAAAGGGTTGGAATATAGAGAGAAGCAAAGTTGGTAAAATCAGAGAGATATGAAAAGGACTATGAAAGCTACCAGTGGAGAAAAGCAATCAATAATCCTCTCTAACTGAGATGCCAAGGAACCAAACAATGTCCAGCAAGGAAAGATATTTCAAAGGGCACAATAGTGATGCCGATATTCTGGAGCTGACTACTAACTACCTAATGGAACTTAAGGCCACTCAAAACAGGGGAGTCCTTGCCTCGCACTATAAATTTAGCCAACTGCCTCTGGTTTTGGCAGAGTCAAAGTCAAGTCATGGGACCTATAGAACTTACTATTTCCACTTTTCCAAACCAGTATAATTTCTAACTGCATTCTAAGTACTTATTCTTATATCCATATATGAGGGTAGCTCTCACCACTCATCACAGAAGCTTCTCTTCACAGCAGAAGGAGAGCATTACAGAAAGTCACAAGTAGTCAAAATACAGAGATAACTGTCTACTCCCTATTAATACATATCAACACAACACCTACATTTAAGTCTCAGGGAACATGGGGGCAAAGGGTCAGAAAGATTATGAGAGCCAGAGCACCAAAATATTTGCTGTGAAAGACTCTTCTAGAAAGGAGGGCATGAAATAGGGAAAGATGGGAGATAGGTGGAGTGGAGTTAACCAGAGGAGGTTACCAAGTTGATAGATTAATAATGGTTTGGGGTGCTATCCAAATGTCTCAAAAGCAAATATCCTAGTGATTGTGCTAGGAATTGTGTGCAATGAAATGTGGAATTTAATTGGCCACTGCTTTTTCCAATGAGTATAAGGACCCATGCAGAGATCACTGCTGGTGAAAGTATGATGGATGTTCATATTTCAAAGTACTTGTACTTTCTATATAAAGATGTTAATTTGCCATTGTCCCAGTCCAGAGCAGTTGCAGAAAGTTAACTAAGGGGTTCTCACAAACCATACAGAAGTTAGTGTCAATGGAACATGACTTTACAGAGAACAGTTTAATTTTCACATTTTGGGCCACAGGTCATAAAAGTGTGAAGAGTAGAAATTTTCTGAAGCTGGTCTGTGTTAATCAGACTTTTCACAGATCACAAGGTTTCTATAAACTGTGTTAAAATGTGAGACTGATAGGCTCATTTCAGTGGTATCTTATTGCTAGAGAAGACAAACTGGGAATATCACCTGCCACATCTTATACTAATGAACCAAATGACTCAAGAATACAAAGAATATAAAAGATACTACATTTTCTAGATGTTGTCATATACATAAAATAGCACTGGAGTTTCCATTAAGCGGGCTGAAGTTGAAATATAGGCCATTGCCATGGATAGTGTCCAGAAATACTATTCAGTGCTTAAAGGGATTCATATCCTGACAGTGGCGTCATTAATTCTAGCTTCTAACTACCTTAGCTATGAAAGCAGAGTCCCATTGTTACTCAGAAGTCTGATATTCCCCACAGTTAGAAGGTCTCTTTTGGAATTCATGGGCATCATGTGATGATACTGATTTCTTGTACTATCATAGAAGAAAATCATGTAAAGCTGAATGACAAATAACTTTACACAAATTTTACTGTTCTATTAAGGAGTATAAATGAATTTAGGTAATGACAAAAGAGAATACATCCCTTTCTCATATTTGTCTATTAATTTGTAGGTCCCGTGGATGTTACTATTCAAGCCAAATGTAACCCCTGTTTATCAAATCCATGTAAAAATGATGGCACCTGTAATAATGACCCAGTTGATTTTTATCGATGCACTTGTCCATATGGTTTCAAGGTAAGTAGAAATCACACTTGGGAGAAATTAGTTCCCATTGTCTATCTTTTTTTGACTGTTCTTTCTCTGTGTTCTAAGACCTAGCTTGTTTTATTTGTATTTACCTTAAACGCATGCATTTCTTCTCCAGGGGCAGGACTGTGATGTTCCCATCCATGCCTGTATTAGTAACCCATGTAAACATGGAGGAACTTGCCATTTAAAAGAAGGAGAGAGTGATGGATTCTGGTAAGTAGTCTGACTGTGATCTCCTTTGTCTGAAGTACTGCAACAAAAGTAACGAAACAAATGTGCACGATCATTTTCAAATAAGAAGCCATTGTTTCAAGAAGAACGTTAAAGTACACATAACATGTATTACTATGAAAATGTTCATATTTTATAGTTGCAAAAAAGAAATCTAACATTATTTATTGTTACAAGCCATCAAGGACATTACACATAGAATTACAGATGATACACTTTTAAAAATTAGGTTCAAACTTTTAATATTAATCACGTGAGTGTGTGTGTGTGTGTGTGTGTGTGTGTGTGTGTGTGTGTGTGTGTGTGTGCATCTGAGTGCAATTGCCTCACAGAGGCAGAAGTGTCTGATTTTCTCATAGTTGGAGTTATAGGTGATTGCCTATAACTTCGTGATGTGGTTGCTGGGAACAAAACTTGGGTCATTTGAAAGAGCAATAGCACTATTGGCAGTTAATGACTTCTAGTAGAGGGAGAGTCAGGTTCCTTCGAGGTTGTAGCTCCTGAAAGGCTACTCATGCTTTAGTAGGTGTGTCTGCACTCCTGCATATAGAGGTAGCACTAAGTGGCATCACTGGGTTAAAACGTAAGAGAAAGCACGTGAAGTTGGGCAGGAAATGGGCTGAGGGGGTCAGGGAGGGATCTAGTGGGAGGCAAAGGGTGTGGATTCAGTTAAAGGATGTTATATCCATGTAGGAGGTTCTCAAATAATAAAAAAAGTAGCTAAAATATCAGAACCACTTCTTCTTTATTTGTAAACAAAGAGTGTGAATTATTCCCAACTTGAGAATCAGCATATCTAGGACAGTGGGGGAAATTTTGCTTGTCCTTTGGACTTGAAAATGTATTGGAACTTAATGACTTTTAAGAAGATGGATCCATTTGCTATCTTTCAGCCACCATACATTTTCCTTTTTAAATGTTTTCTGGATTGTTAGCTGGTCCCTTATAGTATATAATTTCATAGAATGTTAAAAATCAATTTTGTGTTGTTAAAAGCTTTGTAATTGGTGTGCATATTTATGCTTTTTAAAAATATTTTGACCACAAAGTTTGAAAAGGCACCCAAAAATGTTTCTTGCCTTTTTCCCTGATGCTTAGGTGCAGTTGTGCTGATGGGTTTGAAGGAGAAAACTGTGAAGTTAATATTGATGATTGTGAAGATAATGACTGTGAAAATAATTCTACATGTGTTGACGGAATTAACAACTACACATGCCTTTGCCCACCAGAATACACAGGTATGAAGAATAGAAAATGTTATGTCATCCATCAGTGTACAAATTTGAAAGGATCATCGCACTATTATATTTATTTACCAAGCCATTCTTATTCAATAACTTGGAAATTTAATTGCAATAACAAACATACATAGGGATCATTTCATCTGCCAAATAAAAGATGCAGCAAGCTCAGTTCAACCCATGCACCCTTCTTATAAGGTCATGATCTCTAGAAGAATAAACGAGGATGGGGTCATGCTTAAACTTTTGGAACCATAATTCAATGACGTTTCCATTCAAACTACTTTCTCTGTACAGAATGTTTTGTCAATATATATTTTTGTGCATTTCTTTACATAGCCAAAACACAATTCAGCATTTGAAATAAATAATGTCCATACTATATCTTCAGTAGTGAATGTTAACCTCCGGCAAGCTCTGTCCTTCAACTGGTGCTCTGCCAGGAAGATGAGCTTTCTGGAAATCTTAGGAGAGTATCACATTTTTAATGATATTTTCTCTCTGGTTGACAAACCTAATCAGACTATTCAAATTGCTAAACTTTCTTCTCAGTTTAGACCAGTTTTCTATAAAGTCAGAACCAAATTTCTGCCTTGTCTTTTTCGAAAGAATAGCTTTTCTGATGTGTTTGTGTGGCTGTGCATAAGAAATGCCATAGTCAGCTTTTCCTTTAACAAAGCATCCAAAAGGGATAGAGAAAGATAATGGTACATATGTTATCTCTAAAGATAAACACAGAAGTAGATTCTGTCACTGTTTTAGGAGCTACCATTTTCATTTTACTTGGTGTTTTCATTTGTTGCATTTATTTTCATAAAGTAGTACATAGTTAATAATTTCAAATAATGAAATAATTATCTAGGTAGCTAAGATTAATATTTCCAAGCAAAAATTTGCATTATACTAAATGTCTTTCATGATGGGAATGTATATTTTATTATGGGAAAATGCAACATAGAGTAACGAGATTCAGTTTTAACCACCTAGATGTATTTAGATGCTTCTAAAGTTGCCCTTTCCATGGAGTCACAATACTAATGAACTAGATATAGACAGATGGATAGTTAGATAGATGATAGATAGGTGGATGATGGATGGAAAGATGATAGGTGGATGATTGATATAGATAGATAGATAGATAGGTAGATGATAAAGAAATACATAGGTACATAGATAGATACATAAATAGGCAATAGATAGATCAAGATAAAAATTAGATATGTAGATACATACATACATAGCTATCATGCAAGGAGTCAGAATTTGATCATTCTTTACTCTTTTGCATTAACATAATATAACAAGTGCATATCAGATAGACTTTTGTTGTCACACAGTTTGCCCACCCATCTCTATCACTGTATCACGTGTCAGATATCTTCCTTTAGCTTATGACTAAAGATTTAAATCTGTTATACATAGCCTGAGTGTCTGAGATCTATTGAATTGGCTATTTATATGTGTTTAAGAAGTTTACTGTTAAATAAGAATCTGTTTCTTAGTCATACCTTGGATAGAGCCGCTTTATAGCTCCATCACTGTCCAGCTCATGGAAAAAGCTTATGAACCCACTCTATTTTAGAACATCTATAAACCCACTCTATTTGATTCTACCAAAGAAATTGGGCTCCCAAGCTTTGTAAGATTATAAAAAGCTGTGTATGTAGTTCTGAGAAGCCAGGAATTTATATATACTTTCTTCCTGGTGTAACTGAGACTTGAGATCACATATGTTCTAAGGTTCTTGTATGTCTTCCTATGATAATTTCCATAAGGTGTAAGTACATCTCGGTTGTTTAGAGCAGATCCAGCTGCACTGATGCTCAATTTCCTAATTCTTATTCTGATTATTCACAGCAATTTTTGAGTGTTCCTCTTACCTGCTCTGCTTTAGTTCCCAAGCACTGTGTGCCCTCCTAAAGAATTCATTTCTGTGTGCCCTCTTCTGAGAAGTGTAATACAATAGCCCTTCTCCAACTATGCCAGATGTCATTCTTAGTGCTATATCACAATAATTCAAAGCTTAGCTAAACCATTTCTTTGCCAAAATGTGACATTCATAAAAGTTGTCATGAAGGACCCCCACCATGTCTATCTGTCAAAAACATTTGGCTCTGAAATAGAACCTAGACAGCATTGCTCAATTTACTTGTAGCTATTACAAATATCTCTTTGCCTTAATTTAGGCAAAGGATCAAGACAAATATTGAACTGGAGATGTGCACGACACAGAGCAGAGATCCTACCTTTATTACATTGGACTGAGTCCCCTGAGTCATGATGGACTTGACAGCTTGGCAATAGAGAAGATATCTAAATGGGATGAACTCATAACTCATCTCTTAAATGTAGAGTTTTGTGCACATCTGAAATGAGTGCATTTACAAAATGTCAAACAGCCATTTTCAGATTCTGAGGTTGGTGGCATATAGGTGACCTTCACCTACAGTGAAGCTTAAGTCAGAATCTAGAATTCTGTGTCCTGTTTAACCCATGTCTGCAGTTACAGAGGGATTTCCTTATAATATGGCTTTATCGTTTTACATTTAAGATGGAATTTGATTAATGCATGTGAGTTCTGAGAACAAAAAGCCCTTCTATCCTCACAGAATATAATAACATTGCCATTGTTTTAATAATGATCTAAGCTGTCAGTTGCTTTTTCCTTTGAATTTTTTTTTTACTCTGTATCTGAAAGGCATACAATGAAAATGTGAATTCTATTTGATAGCCACAAATAAGGCTTCACCAGGAAAGCTTGTAAATCATCGTGGTGACAATGCTTTCATTTAACATCGATGTCAAGATGAACACTTGTCAAAGGAGAAAATTCAGAGATCTGAAAAGAATCTGACAAGGAAATCAGGAAATGACAAGTAGCCTGTAAATCTGAGCTAGAAATACTTGAAATAAGATGGACCAACTTTCAGCAATGTATAGAGGCATAGTTAAACTCAAAGTAACCAAATATCAATGCATGTAGCTGATGAATTATTTCCTGCCCTCCTCTGCTAAAAAGATTGATAACATAAACTGTATGGGTCAATAGTGTTTTTCTGTTATCTACATTTTACAGGACCCTCTCCACTTTAATAATCAGATGTATTATTTTCTACATACTAGGCCCACTTTCTGCTCTCCTAGCTGGAAGACACCTCATTGCTAGCATTATTCATGGAAGGCTAATTTTTAAAAATTTAGTCCCCTGTGACTCTATATTAAAATTGATATGTGAAATATGGGAAAAATAAAAATAAGGATTTGGCAATATTAAATTATTGAAAAATAATTCTGTATTTTTGATTTAGCTTCAGAGATTTGGGGATTTGATTTGTTTTTCTTAATTATTAGTGTATGCTTTTCATAAAACAAAACATTTCCTATAGAAAAGTTCTCGAGGAATTCCTGAAGTTAGATTAACTCATAATGTATAAACTGAAATTTAGGAATATGGTATGGCTACAATATTGAATCCTTGGAAAACTTTACTTAGACAGTATTAGATTTGGAGCTGATCTGGGAAAAAATAGTTTTGCAGAAGTAAATATTAGGCTGGGAGATGTTTTCCAATTGTCCTAATTCTGGATCTGTTTTGTCAAGAATATGTGTCTTCAATAATCCTACTCTCACAGGGCCATATAGAAGTATGTACAAGTTGGTCACATTTCAAGATTTTCTATTAAATAGAATTACTCAGCACAATGGCACAGTCCATATTAACTGGGCACATTTATTGTCATAGTCAATCTTGTGGAAATTATGAAGAACTCTTTAACTTTCCCATTTTGTCTCTGGCGCCCTACAAAAATGTTCACTTCACATCTACTACATTAAAGCTGAGGTGTCAATCACCCAATTTAGTTGCCAGTCTCTAGCTTGCTATAGTGGCTTTTACTCTGGCCCTATTCTTCTCCATGTTTGTGTGTTCGGCAAGCTGTAGGTAAGAAGTCTAAGCCTGGCTTCTGTTTGCTCTCTCAGCCTGCCTTCTCTGTTGTTAATGCTGCGCATTAGCTTTGTGTGTGCTACTGTTGTATTGCAATGTAAAATGTCTTTTGTCTCTTCTGTCTTTGTCGCTGCCAGCTGCTAATCTGAATGAGGTGGAAAAAGGTTAGTTGCTCTTTTTAAGTCTATTATGGTTTTCACTTTAGTTCTTCTCTGTCTTCTTAAGCTACTAGATCTTACTGGGTGTGCTGGGTGAAGATGTTGACAAGAGATGAAGTCAGAAAGCCCTATGTCAAATCATTCATAGAGATCCTTGGTACATACATAGCTGCGTGAAACAGTATAAAATGATTCACTGAAATGCACTTAATTTCTGCTTTTCCCACTCACCCTGAGTGGGAAAAAACTGTCTAAAAATTAGATCTTATTTTCTACTTGTCTATATGTTTGACACTTTAAAGTATATCATAAGAATATATTATTTATATGATGAAAAACATAGGTCCTTTAATACAGTATATATACTAAGTAAAAGCATTTAAATTAGTGAAGACTTTTTCATAAGTTTAAGTTCATAACTTTACTATTATGTACTGTGAAAAATATCTGAAAATGTGTATAATAATTGAAACATTTTATATAATATGAATGGGGTTGTGTCTCGATGATAAGGGGCTTGCCTAGTATGTAAAAGACCCTGGTTTCAATCCCAGAAAAGTAAATGTAAAAATAAAAATAAATTTTATATATATATATATATATATATATATATGTTTCTAATATACATGTAAATAATTGGTGATAATATGTTTTCTGTACATGTGTATGCATAAATAATGTATTATATATGAAACATCTTACAAAATAAATATTACAAAGTCCAAGAGGTTGATTTATATGGTGAAACTGTCAAATTGATGTTACTAAATCCAGTGAGTTCTAAGCAGTTTTCTTAAGGCATTAGACAGATTGGTGTGTAATCACTAACATCAGTGTAGTAACTGGGCTCCCAAAAACACCTAGAACCAGGAAGGGGGCATACAGTTGGCAGCTCCGTAGCCATGCTGAAAGCATGTCTTGGACTCTTCATGACCATGTGTCTTAAAGACTAAGAGTTCTCACCAGTGGCATTGCTTCTTAGTCATTCATGTTTCTAAAAGACTCCAAGTTCCAAGAGGAAGAAACAACAGTGTACTCTAGTCTTGATGGGTCCTGGTGTATAGGAAACACTTACAGGATTATAAGGATGATGTGGGGATATAGAGTATCTCTTCCATTTCTGTTACTGTGTTCAAATGATTACTGTGTTTGCTCATGTAGTCATATTGTATGCAGAGTGAAGTTGGAAAATATATAAAAATTGGTTTAATCTGTTAGACTAAAAATATGGCTTGCTCTGCATCTGCTAATATATCCAGTACTTCCTTGATTTAGTATCATCTTTCCATTTTAGAAGTACAAAAAGCATTGATGATCCGCCTAAGGCCAACTCTATCTCTAAATCAAAGCATAAATTATGTACTCAATTAGTAATGTGTACACATTCTCAAAAACAAGCTTGCCAGTGCAGCATTGCTTTAAATCACCATGAGTTGACTATATTTTGCACTTATATTTATAAAAGATCTGCTATTGCAAAGAATTTTCTGTTGATATAATTTTCTTTTAAAAGCAAACCTTTGTGGTTGGTTGACATGGCAGTAATTTATAAGTCTATAGATACAAACAGTAAAATGCTGAAGAATAGCATTATAAATAAATGACACTGTATGATACCATGTGTACCTTACTCAAGAACATACACAAAGTAAATATAGTGTCTCCCTGAACCTACAGCATCCACTATAACCTAGGTACCTTTTACTAGAACCTGCCCACTTGAAGCTACTACCAGTCTTGGCTACTTTTCAGATTACACAGTATTGCTAATTGTTTATGCAAAACAAGCTTTCCTTGTTTTTTCGTCTGATTGCTAGACACAATCATCCTTCTGGACCTTTGAAACAATTAATTGTGGTCCCAAAACTCAAATGCATGAAGGCAATTTATTTTACTAGATGCAAATTAGAGAAAGGACCTAATCAGTGCCTAAACAGTATTTCTGAGAATGAGGTTACACTTCACCCCAGGATAGTTGATAGTTGGTATAGTGGATTGGAAATGCTTAGTCTTTAGACTTCATATCATGGAACCAACATCTATAAAACCTAGGGTCTCTCTGGTTCAGTTATTTTCTTCTATGACACAGGAATAATGACGCCTGTCCTCCTCCATGTAGATGTTTGAGAATAACAACCAAGTAAAGAATCTATAGGAAAGCATTGAGAAGAAAAAATTTTCATGCTTATGGAATGTTGGGGACCAGACTGCTTTGACAGGTTATGCATTATGCCATCCCTTCAGGCAGAAGAATGGGAATTTGGTAGATAGCTCTACCTGAGAAATGTACACATGAAATAGGTCTTTCCATATTTTTTCACTACATTTATTTTTCAGTTTTTACTTTTTATGCTTACTGTAAATACATACACTATATTTAGGCCTAGGTGGTCGTTTATCTTAGCTGTTGAATATTGACACCTATACAAGGTCATACCGAATGTGTTGGACAAGGGCATATTGAAAGCTGAAGAGCTCTTGGCAGTATTTTTAGGCTCTGTGTGTGCATCATTTTCAATATTTGTGATTTTTTTCATAAGAGGGCACTACCATTGTTTCTTCTGCACTGAAATATTCAAGGTCTGCATTTCAAGGTCAATATTGCTTATGGACGTAGCCGAGGCCTTCCAATAAGGAAAGCTAATGCCGTAGTCTCCTTTAACCACTTTAACTGGAGAAAGTACTTTGGCAGTCTTGCAAGGTCGTGTGGTTTCTATTCATCTTCCAACCTTTCAGAGCTCTCTTAAATGCATTTGAATTTCATAAAACATTTTAGAGGAACTGTTTGCTCTCATTAGTTCACAGGCAGTGCCCACTGATTCCAGAACAACAGTTTAACTTAACCAGTCTTATTCCATCTAATTTAGATTTATTTACTTTGAAAAGGGAGTTTAATGTTTTTTGGACTTGCAGTAGCTATTGAAATTGGCTAAATTCTTCAGCTATAGACGTCTATGCAGGAAGTATTAAAAAACACCCTTTTTTAGATTTGTTTATTTGGAGAGGTAAGGTTTTCCATCTAAAAGTGCACAAGATGTTTGCTGAGAAAATAACTAAAGCAGGACACTTTGCTTAGTAATGAAAATGATACAAAACCACCAAGCATTTCGAGGTTCACCCAGCCAATACTAGCTGTAGTTCTCAGCTGCAGGTTCAAATCAGGTCATAGACATGGCTGCTGCAAAGCCATTGCTTCTCATATGTCAAGGACACTCACAACTAAACATGTTACTAGAGACAGACTTTGTCACCAATCACACTGTGTGGGAATCTAGTTGATTAAACAGCTATAGATACTTTCATTTAGAAAACAAAAATTCACACACACACACACACACACACACACACACACACACACACACACACCCCTCTCATCCTATGAAGCATCTAGGAGCCAGCCTGTGTAGCACATTCTCTTGAGCTTTTCTGTGCTGAATTGTGATTCACTTTATCTCATGCAGTTTACCTGTAGCACGCCCCCCATCACATGTAAACCACATTTGGTGCACATTTCAGAGGGAGAGAACAGCTGTCAGTAGATCATGTATCTTCAAGATGCCACAGACCTCTACTACCCTGTACTCCTATACTAATGACTGAACTTCATTAACTTTAGAAAATGAGGGCCATCTGGATAGTTCATAGTCATCTCTTGAAGGTCAATTAGTTATTTCTAATTGAGAAAACAAGTTTCAGAATGGTGGGCTGCAAAAAAGAAGCGGATTGTTGAAGAGAATCCTCAGTAACCTACAGTTCATAAATCACCCCTCACTTACTGACAGAAATTAGGTCAGTCATTACCCTCATCACTAGCAAGCATGCTAAATATTTACACAGGAGACTTGACACTTATTTTACTTTGCTAATATGCTCTGGTGCCTAAAACTGAAATTTTATTAATACAGTATGTAACATAGACCTGACTTAAATTAATGAATAAGAACAAACCGTAAACCTAGTCTATCCTTCATGTCTACAGGTTGCTCATCTGTACATTCAACCAACCATGAATCAGGAATATATCAGGAAAATGACCTCTGAACTAAATACATATATGCTCTTTTCTTATTTATGTACTCTATTGCATAACAACCATTTGCTTTTATGTTGTCTTAGGCAGATTGCATAATCCAGAGCTGGGTTAAAGTGTGTGAGTCAAGAATGTGGAGACATGACCCAGTGATTAAAAGCACTGGCTGTGTTTGAAGAAGATCTGGGTTCAGTCCCCATCACTCACATTATATGTCTCACAACCAGCTGAACTCCAGCTCCAAGAAATCCAATGCTCTCTCCTGTCCTGTTTCTTTTTTCTTTTCCCTTTTTTAGCTGAGGACCAAATCCAAGGCTTTATGTTTGGTAGGCAAGTGCTCTACCACTGAGCTAAATCCCCAACCCCACCCCCCCTCAATGCCCTCTTCTGGACTCCTGGGCACTGCCGTCACATCCACAAACCACACAGATGAGCTCAAGTACGTGCACTCACATACACACACACACACACACACACACACACACACACACACACACACACACACATAAACAATTGAAGAACAATATAATAAATCTTTATAGATATGCCTAGGTTTAAGCAAATCCTAGTCCATTTACATAAGAGGTTGAGCATAAGCAGTAATTGCTGGAGCAATCCCCCAGGGATCTCAAGGCCGACTGTGCTTTCCTCAATCGAGAACAAATGGGACCTCTACAGCTTACATGAGATTCTGCTTTCAGTCTTAAAATGCGGCAAAGAGGAACACGAAGGTCTGTTCATTTTAACCATTCTCAGACATGCCATTTGTGGGCTAATAAGCACAGGCCCTCCCTCTGTTCCTGGGTTCATCTCCTTGATTTTCTACAGTCATAATCGTTTTTTTCTGCAAAGGAAATTATAAAATTGTCTAAGAGGCAGCAGATGGCCGACCTAGGGTAACGGTCAAGGCATGTGTGCCGCAGAACACAGTCTCCAGCTGTTTTACACTCCTGCTCCTTTAGGTCACCTGTGCCTTCTATGCCTTCATTAACATTTAAAAAGTATTTTCCCACAAGAAGCAAGGAAGCCTTTACTAACCTTTCACATTGCTTTTTTTTTTTTTTTTCTGCTGAGTACATGATTGATGGGAATGGAGATTTCCAAAACTGTACATAAAGGAGCCCCTTGCCCTCACATGGTATATTTTAAAGACTAAAATACCATGGCCTTTATCAGGTGGGTTGCTTATTTCAACATCTTCCCTTGCAGATCTAATGCAGATACGATAAAATTAGTGTCATCTATCCAGGCTTTTCTTACACAGAAGTGAAAGCACAAACGTTTGAAGAATGATGTGTTTTACTTTGTGGAAGTATGTATCCTGGGAATTCTGCTAGGAATTCAACCAGACTTCCTCCCTTGTTACAACTGTGTTTAAAAATGTCATAACCAACTACATTTAACACTAGAATTCTGATTCAGTTATTCAGATCGCTGCCCTGTGTTCCCTCTCCGTCATATCAATATTAATGATACTCCATACAGTCAAAAAGATCTACTTTGATCAGATTTAAGACCAGCCTGCACTGTCAACCTCTCATGTCCTCCAATGCATTCATGCATCCACAATTCTCAGAATGGCCTCCCAGATCATATATCTTTAAGCAAACGGAGAAATGAATCTAGTTGAATTAGCAGAAGTTAACAACAGTAGAAACTACCAGTTGAGTGTCTATCAACACCATGTAATGGTATTTTCATTCCCTTTTATTGTAGACATTTCTAACTGGAATTCAAAGTTTGGAGTATTGGAAAATTTGGATAGATTCTCACTCATTTACTGATTAAGTACCCTTCCTTATCACTCCATCTTATGTTAAAATAAATCAATAGTTGAAACACTGAATTTGAGTTAGAAAATTCCAGAAATACTGATCCTGGTACAAAAAGGACCTAATTATTTATGGATAGAAAGTAGTCCATTGTCTTCCACATAGCGTTTAAAATGTTTCTTTCCTTATTTTTTTAACTTCTGCTAAGGTAACTAAACTATAAACCACTGTGCTGACTCTATGGCATCCCCTGGAACCTTGCTATTCCTGGCTCACTCCTGACCTCTCATAGCTTCACTCGCTACCTTTCTACAAGGAGCTCCCACATCCTCCCTATCCTTCACTTGACATCTCTTAAGTCTCTCTCTTTCTGAAAACCCGCCGGGCGGTGGTTGCACACGCCTTTAATCACAGCACTCGGGAGGCAGAGCCAGGCAGATCTCTGTGAGTTCGAGGCCAGCCTGGGCTACCAAGTGAGTTCCAGGAAAGGCGCAAAGCTACACAGAGAAACCCTGTCTCGAAAAACCAAAAAAAAAAAAAAAAAAAAAAAAAGAAAAAGAAAAAGAAAAAGAAAATCCAGTCTGTTCTTCCCCACAGCATCTTCCTTTGAGAGCACCAGGAACCTTTCTTGCTTAGCATTCAAGTCAGAGGCATTGTTAAACATGGTTGGATAAAATGGGTTAATGTTTCTCTTTCCTCTCTCCCTCATGAACAAATTCCACAAAAATGGGAGAAACTTTTCATTGCCAGCCATTATACCCCAAACATGTTCACAGGGTCTGATACATAGTTGGCTTTAAAAAATATGGGGTGACTGAGATAAGTGTAGTCCTCACCCCTCATCAAGCAAACTTCTCTTTTGAACAGGGGGAGACCATTACAGAAAACCACAACCAATCTTAATGCCTGGTTGTGGGACCCAGCCCCAGTGGCTACATCTACAAAACACACCTATGCCTAAGGCTCAGGAAACCTTGTAGGAGAGAGGGTAGAAAGAGCATAAGAGCCAAAGGATCAGGGAGTTGGAGGGGAGACTGTGTCTCCTATTAATGACAGAAGCTAAACTCATTAAGTCTCACAACATGACAAGCATGGGAAGAACAAAGGCAATAGCAATATACAAGGGAATGAAGAAAAACCCAGGAGGGAGGCCTCAATCTCTAAGTACTGCAGGAAACCTAAGAATGCTGAGAGTGGGAGAAATGGTCTTCCCCAAGGAACAGCATGCCATTTGGTTATCCAGTACCAATGTTCAGCCTTGAAAACAAATGGGCAAATAACAATTACATAGACTGAGCGTGTAGTTAGAAATATATACGTATAAGAGTATCCATATATACTTGTAACAATAATTAATGAGAAAAGAGGCCACGTATTCCAAAGAAAGCAAACAGGGGTATATTGGGAATTTTGGATGGAGAAAAGAGAAGGAGGAATTGATGTAATTATATTGTAATCTCAAATATAAAACTTTTTTGAAGTCGAGGAAGAAAGCTGGTCAGGTTATGTGTCTTGGCAGTGACATTTTGAGACTAAAGTATCTTTGGAGAAATCTAGCAGGCAACAGTCTACCTTTCTGTGCAAAGGGCAAGTCTGGTAGGAAATCCTTGCTGGTCTTATAGTAATGCTATAAATTCTATAAAAAGTAAATGCATTAAGTTAAGTGCTAATTTAATTAAGTAAAATCCTATTTAATAAAAATGTGATGTTATTAAAATTCACATATTTGATAAGATTTATTACAAAGAAAACTGGTTAAAAAAAATAACAAATATTAAAGACTACTCCAGTAAGTTGTAGTAAGAAATCTGAATAATAAAAGAATATATGATATGAAGAGGGAATTAAGAGGGACGATAAACAGAAGAGCCTATTGTGTTTAACAAAAAGAATAGCAATATCAGTTAAGCACAATAAAGCAGGCGTTAAGGCCCACTTCAGGTATGGTTTCCCAGAAGATCCTTCAGTATGTATTGGGGTTTCATCTCTTCTATGCTTTATTCATACTGCAGGGGCTCTGGGCTCATGTTGACATTTCTTTCTCCGACTGAATGAAATAATGTTGTATTGTCTAGCTGACTGTAGTGCTCTTTGTTACTTTCCTATCTGCATTATCCATCTTTTTAGATATTTTTTTTCTTTCATAAAAGGGCTATTTTAGAGACACAGTTAAATTTTACATCTTCAATTCTAAAACTTCCTTTATCAATGAAGAGCAGAGGCCCAGAATAATGAAACTATTTCATTTCAAGCAGACAATTCTTTTGTGTTACATATAGTTGCAGAAGACTATGCCAAGAAGTAACACACATACACACACAAAAAAAAAAAAAAACCATGTTATTTTTGACAATGAGGATACATTCTTCCCAAGATCTCCTTCTGAAGGGTCTTTCTTCAGTCCAAATCAGGCATTGTAAGTTCTGATGATCCAGTTTTTAACTGTTCCACCTAGGCAGTGACCATCACATTTTTCATCCAAGCCAGGGCAACTATGCAAGTGTAGTGAAACAGTGCTCAGTAAGTATCCTGAAACAGCAGATGTAAAATAGGACTGACCTGAGCAAGCCAGGATGAATGGTCACATTACCACTGAGGCAAAATAGGAAAATATTTTCATGGCTTAGTAACCAGTGATTTATAGCCATTTCTCAAGGGTGGGACTTGGTGGAATCATACTCTCTTAGGTACATGGGTGCCATTCTTCCCATGCTCCTTCAAAGCTCATGCAGTACGATGTAGAATTTGTTCATTTCTAACCCAAATGTTTACTAATCAGATGCACCCAGAGAAGGTGATCAAAAAACTAGGCATGACTTTGTCACACAAAAAAGAATAATACCTCTATTTAGGACATGTAGAACGCGGTGTGTTGTCTTTGGGATGGACAGACATTGTTTGCAAAATATCTTACGACTACATACAATGTATCATTCATCAGTCCCTGTTTTAAATGACAGTCACAGCACCAACCATCATGGTTCACTCTGTCCTCTCCAATATGCAAAAGCAACACAAACATATAGCAACAATTTGTTAACCCCTATGAAAACTGGTACATGGGTAACATTAATTTGCTCATCTAATCAAAAGGGAAATCACAAATACCAAGAAACCACAGTGTCCCATACTATTGCTTTACCATTGGGACTTTTAAGAATTCAAAGGAGAAAGCAAATAAGATTTCCTGAGATGCACAAAGTTACAAAATTTGTCTGGGTTCTTGTCTCTTGGAGGATGTATAGGTACAACCACTGAACCATCACTGAAGCACATTTGACTAAACCAAACAAATAGACGGACACATTTTCTCATGTTAAGCTAAATGCATAAGGACCTGCTGATTAACCAGTAAATCACAATCCAAACTATATAGAATAGAATCAGAATATGCTCACCTTCTTGTCATCTTGAAACTGATGTTCTCAAGAAGAGGGGCACCCATTGATATTACCTTGGGTGTGAGTTTTCTTTTTACCTTTCTCATTTTCTGTTATTTATCTACTGAGGAACTAATTCTGGATACATCTACTTAAAAAATTAAGTGAGACACTCTTCTTATTATATGAGGGCTGGGTGGCTTTTCAATAATAAGCCAGGAGTCTCTGGTTTCACTACAGCTAGAGGACATGTTCCTATTCTTCCTGAAAAAAATAGTGCCATTATTCTTGTACAGTTTCCCCTTGATGATCGGATGTGCATGCAAAGCTCAGCACCTATCAAGGAAATTTATATTATTTCCCAACTCAAACTCAACACCCAAGACTATGGCTGAAAGTTTTCCTGTGACAGCCCAGTCCTGCAGCTGCTCAGACCCAAGTAAACACAGAGAGGCTTATATCAATTATGAACTGGATGACCTATGGCTCAAGCTTCTTGCTAGCTAACTCTTATATCTTAAATTAACCCATTTCTATTAATCTATAAGTTCCCACATGTTTTACCAGTATTTTCACATCTTATTTATCCTGCCAGCAGTGTCTCCTTCCTCTCCTTTCTCCTCCCACTATCTCTCTTGGAATTTCCTACCTGACTCTATCCTGCCCTGCCATAGGCCAATGCAGCTTTATTTATCAACCAAGCAGAGCAACACATATTCACAGCATGCACAAAGACATCCCACAGCACTTCCCAACTTCACAAGACTCACACTTCAAGACACTATTTATACTTTAAAAAGTCCTCTAATTGCAAATGTAGCAGAATTAAAAACAATTAGAATTAAATAAATAGCACAATGAATGCACTTACTTTAATATTCAGTCTGGAAAAATTTAATATCCAAACTTAAGAGCCTAGCTACATTATTAGTGATGATTGAAGTATACAAAATTAAGAAAACATGTAAAGATTAAGAAACTAATCTAACTTAACTATAAATAGACAAGTTGGAACTCCCACCTTGACTATTGCTTATTCAGTAGATGGTATTTGAGTGTAGCACCTAGTACATCACAACCGAGGAGGATGAAAAAGCAAAGCACCAGGATTGATGCTCTACATGATGATGCAGTCAAAGACTGAGTGAAATCCAATAATATAAAATACATATACAACAACATAAGCCTACAGCCTTACCAGAAAGTCTTGCTACAGGTACAAGCATAAATGAGGAAATTCAGGACTTAAATGAAAGAGGAGCTTATTATTAAAGCAAAAGAGAAAAGAAACATTAGCTCAAGCATGGGAAATTAATTTATAGAATGATAATAGACCACAGTGATAAAAGTCTAGGTAGATGGACCTTGAAAAGTGAGTTAAATGGAAATCACATGTACCAGGTGCTTTTGTGAAGCTTCTCAGTGATTACAAGAGCCAATCATATCAGAGTCAGGTGGATAGCCATGTATTGGCCATACACATACACACACACACACACACACACACACACACACACACACACACACACACACACACTGAAAGAGAGAGAGAGAGAGAGAGAGAATTATTATGTATAATTTCAGTAATGACTACCACTACTTTTATGTTATTCATGTAATGATAAGAAAAATGTACATGACATTAAGGTTTCTTTTCCTGTTTAAGTTGGAATGCTCACTCTAAAACCATCCACAAAGGATGTAGCAACATGTTCAGCCAGCATTTCCTGAGACATTTCTCTTGCCTCACTCCTTAACATATGGAATCTAGGGAGAAATTCCTCAGTAAGAAGGGAAGGTCAATTCTTTGTTTTTTGTGTTTTCACTTGGAGATGAGAGCCAGACTAAGTGTTCTTTTCCTAGCTCAGCATTCTTCTCTGCTTGTGCATTGGGAACTACCTGAAGGCAAAGCCACTCACTTTATCTCAGTAGCCCCAGCATCTATCACAGGTCCACAGTCTTGATGAACTATGGTTGACCCTGTATCAGTAGCTGTGCCAGGGTTAAAGCGAATAAAGAAGCAACCCCTTGCCCTTCCTTAGTTATTTGTAGTGCAACACCGTATTTGGGTATAAACTAAAAAGTACATAGAATTAGTAATTTCATTTATCTCAAATATTCACTCTCTATTATATTTTACAGACTCTTTGATATAGACTATTATAAACACCCTGTACCCCCAGATGATTTTCACATCCCTCCCTGGCTGTTGAATATAGTGAATCAATTCTGTCAAAGTCTCTTAGAGTGGCAGTACTTGAAATTACAAACATTAAATAAATGGTTTTAAAAGTACCTTACTATGTATGTATGTATGTGGTTAAACTTTTCTGTTACAGGTTTAGAGACCCAGAAATTCTCATGGAAAAAAAATGAATGAGACTTTCAGTACAATAAGAATATTGTACTAAAATATTATTTTTTAGAACATGGAAAGATAGACTGAGATAATAATAAATGAGTGCATTTGTATACTTGCACCATAAAAAAAAGTTCTTTGAAGTCTAAATAAATGGCCTTCATTTAGTGGCACACATTTGTGTTCGCAAGTAGTATTCTGTGTCAAAGGAGAGGCTTGCAACAGAAGGCCGCCCTGCAGCTCCCAAGCTCACACACTAACCAAGTAACATTCTTGGAGGAAGTGAACAAGTGCATATGTGGGTGATTTGTTCCTTTATTGAACTAATACAGTGGAAAAGCTAAATTATAAATAAAATAGAGGGCTATAAGAAGAACTTTAAAAGTATTGCCTTTCTAGTCTTACACCATGATTAGAGAATCTTTTTGGTGAAAATTAGACCTGGCCGAACATATTTGAAATATTAACAGCATAAATCATAGGAAGAAGTTTCCTCATAGACTATCAAAAGTGCAGTCCTATGTAGAGTACCTGCTGTCTACATGGTTATGATCATAGTTTATTCATTGATAAAAATTACACTTCTTAACCTATTTGATAGTTCTGGAGAAAGTATACTCTCTCTCTCTCTCTCTCTCTCTCTGTCTCTCTCTCTCTCTCTCTCTCTCTCTCTCTCTCTCTCTCTGCCTCTCTCATATTTACTTTTACTTTCTTTTTCTTTATATAACAGTGGAGTGATTAGTATGTATTTCATTGATCTCTTTTAGTGACATGTAAGAGAGAAGCAAAATGTTTTTCTTCTAAATTTAGAAGATCTGAGATAATATGAAGATCATGTTTTCAAAGATAAAACTATAGAATTAACCAAACTAAAAGAAGCATACACCAAATTATTCCATTTAAGATTACCCTGTTTGTGTTAAGGTCAAAATATGTACAACTATCCCATTGTCTTGTGAAGATAGTAGTCACCATTGGGTGTACTTCTGGGACTAACCGGAAGAATGGTGAGGGAGGCTAGAGGGACAGGAGTAAATATGTTTCTGGTTATAGAACCTGGTCACTTTGAATGGGTTACTTGTGAATAGATTTTTTTTTTTTTTTGGTGTTCATTTGTTTTGTGTGTATATTTTATACTTTAATTTAAAGATAATGCATGATTAAATGTAAAAATTAAGGAAGAATGAAAAACACTCAAATGTCATTTTCCTAATCTAGTAATAGCTAAAGGGTCCCATACAAACCACACACCACTTTGTCTGCATTGCCTGGAGCCTGGAGCCCATTCAGCCCCAGAGCCAGTACTGAGCTTAGACGTGTGATCCTCTGTCCCCAAATCTTGTGGGGATCCACTATTTTGCTTTGTTTTCAACTATAAGCTGTGACTTGAAGCCTGCCACCTTCCTTGGAGATCTAACACTACTCCTGTCTTGCAGGTGAGCTGTGTGAGGAAAAGCTAGACTTCTGTGCCCAGGACCTGAATCCCTGCCAGCATGACTCCAAGTGCATCCTGACACCAAAGGGATTCGAGTAAGTCTCAGGCCACGTCCTCAGGCTCTCAGTGAGGTGGAGGGTTGGATGGGAGTTTTCCTTGAGGAACCTGTCTCCTCTACCATCCTTAGCTTTACACTTTTGCCGAAGATTAAAAATGGGTCACATATACCCTAGTGCTTGTGACGGGTTTGCAAATATTCCTGTGCACTATGGAGCTTTATTAGCACACTAGAAAACAACAACAGGGAAACTTTTTGTCCACCACAATGTCTAGGAGGCCCTTTATGGAATGGAACAATCTTTGAAGAGGCTTCCTTACATTTATTTAAAGGCCAATGCAATTAAGTTTCTAACATCCACCAGGTAAACTTATTTTAAAATTGAGAAATTGATTTTGATGTAACTGAAAAGTCTATGATCTAAAACAATCAATTGACTGTCTGGGCTGGGGAAAACACCATGGCACTGTGGCCAGGTTACGCCAGACATTTCTGGCTTGTGTCTGTTGTCTTTCTGTAATTATTGATAAGGACTATTATTAACCTTGTTCTTGAGATCTAAGGCATCCCATGCACACCGCACAGAGAGCTCCCTCAAGTGAGCTAAAAAATTTATCAAAATCATTTCCCCTGTAGCAATATTTCTGAAATATGCGTGGTACCAAATTAGATGATAACTTTGCTACGACCTTGAAATATATTGTCTACCAGAAATTTTAGAGCTGGTAGTAACTTAAACATCATCTAGACTAAATTCTTCATTTTTTGAAGTATTCTTTTATTTTTAATTAATTGATTTTTTTTACCCCAGTCCGATTACATCCCCCCACTTTCCTCTCCTCTCTGTCCTGCCCAACAACATCCCCTCCTCCACATCCACTCCTCCTTCTTTCTCTTCAGAAAAGGGCAGGCCTCCCATGTATGTCAGCCAGTCATGGCATACCAAGTTGTGGTAAGACGGGAGAGATGGCTCAGCTTTTAAAGGCCTGGCTCACGACCAAAAATATGAATTCATAGTTTTAAACACAAGGAAATATTAGCCCAGAGAAGTCAGAGAGCTGTGCAAAGGTCACGTTACTGGTAGAGCTGAAACTGGACTTGATATTTTGCGGTTATGTGATTCACGGAAGCCATATTCCTAGTAACAGGTTGTCTGGTTTATTAGTACCACAGTTGACTTGGAATCGAGGCTAGACTAGATTTGGGGGGATGACACAGCTATAGTCATTCTTTAAGCCATGCTTACGTAACGCAAGTGGCAAAGACCTCTTCTGCTTCATCAGCTGGTGTTTATGCAGTATCTACTGTCAAAGGATAAACTGAATTGAATAATTATAAAATTTTCTTTGGACAATATTATCACTCAATTTTACTTAAAATCTAAATTTTTAGAACACATACATATAGTTGTAACACATACTCATTACATTCATTACTGAGGAAGAAAGGTTGTAGACCTGAGTCCATCTTTCATTATATTTTAATTTGCAATTCTAGCCAAAAACTAAAAGTCTTGTTAATATTTTTTATTTTATATACAATGCTACATTGCATTTTATTCCACAGAACTCTGTAGGTAAATTGCTTTAACTCTCAATGGCTTTGATCTGCTCACAGTTGAAGTTGGCAAGACAAAACTACATCACTTATGTGGAGCAAGCACCACCACTTTGCAGAGAATTAACAAGGATGGTTTCCTGGGACACCATATCTGATAAACAGATTTCACAGGACTTTGTGTAATTCTAAGACAAGTTATTAGTAAGACTTAATGGAAACCATTCTAAACGAGGAGAGCTTGTCTTAAACAAAGGACAAATTCTTAATTAAGCATGCTCTATTACTAGCAATTAGGTTGCACATTCTCAAGAGTTTTCCTTGCTGGAGTCTGGGAGGACTGATTTGAAAGCCCACTGCTTTCAGCAGTCAGTAATTCACGAGCTCATTTTATAGCTGTATGGAGTTGAGCTGCAAACAGGTTAAGTCAGAGTGTGAGCTATTACTCCCGTCTTATAAATAATTGCACAGTGCGGGAAGTATAGCTGTGGAAAGAAAATGGTCTTGAAAACCGAACAAGGGGAAGCCGGGAGAGAAAATCTTTACTGAGAAATGTTGTTTGGACAAGTTGTAAATGTTACTTCAATTTCATTTTCTTATTACTAAGCTAACAGAGCTGGTTTTACTTTTCATGCTTTATTATACATTTCATAAATCTCCTGAATTGCTTTGAGATATTTTTAGAGCGTGATATGCCATAAGCAGTATTTTGAAGAATACATCATTCTTAGTTAGCATTTAGAGTCCTAAACAGTGTATTTTATATTCTATATCGCCTCCCGAACCCCTCATCAGATAGTAGAATTGAAGAGATGTGATGGGCATTGTTGGTAACGAAGATTTAGGGAATTCTTATTTAAATGTTCCTTCCTGCTTTAAAACAAGAGAAAGACAGAATAATCGGTCATGATAGAGCTGCTAGTTCTGAAGGGCTTAAAAAATAGTGTTTGGAAAAAAAAGAGGGCAAAAAATATCTCCTAGACAGCTACTGTGGTAAATGTATGGTTCTCTTATCTTTTCCTTTGATTTCTTTTCTCAGATAAATAATTCAGAGCATTTCAAAGTGTGTCTTCTCTTTTTAATGCTCAGCACTTCGGTGGCACTGCCCACATTAACATTGATGGAAGTTCCCTTCCAGGGCCCCCGTCCATCTATTTGAGAATTGTATGACCACTTAGGGTCCATTTAGTTTCAGACTTGCTGTTTACTTCACTTTATGGTGATTTAGTATTAAAACCAGCCAGCTTCAGTGCAAACATGCTTGCACAGTGAGTTCATTTTGTTTCTAAACCATACATGCAACCTGAATGGCTCTCTTAGAAGAACTGTACTCCCATTTGTTTGAATACATCAGCTCTCCAGTAAATAACCTGATTTTGCATCTTTAGATAATACCCTTGGCACTCAGTAATGCCACATTCAATCAGGTATTTTTTAAAACTATCTTTATTCATTTAAACACTAAAATTTTTATAGAATACTGCATTATTAGTAGAGAATACATATAAAGACTTTTCTAGAATGATCAAGACTCATAGTTCAGAAAATGTGAATCACTTATTGATCTTGAAGATACCTGAACAATATGCTAATGACTTTATACACAGCATTTTATTGAATATTTAACATGCTTGTAGAGTAGAAATTATTATGCCATGCTATCGGCGAGAGAGGGATACAGACGCGTGTGCCTGAGTTAAAATGATGTTTTACAGCGTGTGAAATAAGCTTAATAAAGAAAGACAGGTGATTCAAGATATTATTTCCATTTGGAATTTTAGAAGTTGACTCATAGAATCGGAGTATAGGGATAATGCCACAATTTAGGTGTAATGAAAATGGACTCATGTTAGTCGCCAATGTTAAGATTCTATAGGGAGGAGATGAGTGAGTTCTGAGACCTAATGTGGAAACAGTCATATGTAATATGATCATAGTTACACTTGCCATTACAGTAAAAAACAAGGAAGTGAAAGTTAAGGTAATTATGGGAGGCGCATCAGTTTCTCCTCCCGTTGATGTGACAAAACAGCCTGGCAAAAACAACTCAGAGGCGAAGGAGTTTACCCTGGCTCACAGTTCAATGTACAGTTCATCACAGCCAGGTGGTTAGGGTGGCAGGAGCTGGAAACAGCTGGATAAATCACATCGACAGGGCCGGGTGGTGGTGACGCATTCCTTTAATCCCAGCACTCGGCAGGCAGAGGCAGGCAGAGCTCTGTGAGTTCAAGGCCAGCCTGGGCTACAAGAGTGAGTTCCAGGATAGGCTCCAAAACTACACAGAGAAACCCTGTCTCGAAAAAACAAAAAAATAAAAAAATAAAAATCACATCGACAATCAGAAAGCAGAGACAAAAGGTGAATACAGACATCTGGTCAATTCCCTCTCTTCATGTACAGTCAGGCAGGAGACAGCACTACCCACCAGGAGTGGGCCTTCTTATTTCATCCATGTACTCCAGATCCTCCCCATAAGCACGCCCAGAGGCCTATCTCCCACGTGACCCCTGTCAAGCAGACAATACTAACCATCACAGTGAAGTGATGGATATTTAACTACTTTGATTGTGAGCATCATTGTCCAATGTGTACATATATTAAAACATCATGTGGTAAATGTTGAAATACTTCATTAAACAAGAAAATATGAATGTTGATTTGTTAGAGGAAAAGAAAATACACATTTAACAATGAAGCCAGAAAGGAATACAAGTTCTCTGTGACTGCAAAGCCCAAATTCTGTGGATAAAAACATGGTTTCCTGTCATGTATATGTGTGTGTGGGGGGGTGGTAATGTGGGTGTATGTATATGTATACACACATAACAAAGAAATGAACCCTCCTTTAAACTCAAAGGAAACACACTAATGGAAGCCCCGTTATCTAAACTGAATAAATCACAGCAGGAACATGTCGTGAGGAAAGAGTGGAGGGTGGAGAGGGCTATCACAAGAATTATCCCCATCTGTGGCCATACCTGTACAAGTTCCAGTGTCCCTATATCTCCACAACACATATGAGAGATGACCCTTATCTATGAAATGCCTGAAAACCTAGACACTACTAATCCCTACATAGAATCTATTTCTTGTAGTTTTTAAAGATAAAATACAGCTGGCAACATAGGTACAAGAAGAGATGAACAGTAATTAATAACAAAACTTTTAACAAGATACCATAATAAAAGTTATGTAGAGGTATTCTCTTGCTCTCAAGTATTATACTAGATACTACTCATCTTTCTTATGATATGTGAGATGATGCAGTTGCCTATAAGATAGGAGCAATAGACATAATGGCATTGAGTGCTGCTACTACCTAAGGGTTTCCTGAACGTATATACTTCAACACTGTGAAAGTAGATGTGATTTCATTCCTACGGGGAAGGTAGATATTCAGGGATATTCAGAATGCATAAGTGGATGATAAATATTCAGGACTGGACAGAGTTGACAGTACAGGATCTGATGCTACTTGGAAGGATGTACAACATAACAAACACATACTGTTGTATTCTTGCTTGTACCTGGAATCTCAATGAAGAATTTACACCATGGGTAGCTGTAACCATGATTAAGTGAGGACTACAGTAGTCTGTAAACTACTATGTGCCATGTATGTGATTTCCTAGAGGGTCATGAATTCCTGACCCCTTACTGCCAGAGCTGATCATCAAGGAGTTAAGTGCCGTTCTTCTGACAGTTAGTGAGCAAGCCATTCTTCACAGTGTAGCCTGTGCTGTTATGTAGCCATCTATTAATTATGTTTTCATGTTAAGAGGGTGTACATATATGCTGTTCTCTGTGATCTTTTGACTCAGTCCACAGTTTGAAATTTTATCTCCTTGTTGAAATAGGTGTGACTGCACTCCAGGATACATTGGTGAGCACTGTGACATTGACTTTGATGATTGCCAAGATAACAAGTGCAAAAATGGCGCTCACTGCACTGACGCAGTGAATGGTTACACGTGCATCTGTCCTGAAGGCTACAGGTGAGGTCCTGATGACACACTAGTATTTAGGGAAATAGCTCTAGGTCCCTAGTACATCTAATCTAATCTAATTTTTCTTCATATTTCGTAGTGGCTTGTTCTGTGAGTTTTCTCCACCCATGGTCCTCCCTCGAACCAGCCCCTGTGATAATTTTGATTGTCAGAACGGAGCCCAGTGCATCATCAGGACCAATGAACCGATATGCCAGTGTTTGCCTGGCTACCTGGGAGAGAAGTGTGAAAAGTTGGTCAGTGTGAATTTTGTAAACAAACAGTCCTACCTGCAGATTCCTTCAGCCAAGGTTCGGCCTCAGACAAACATTTCACTTCAGGTGAGAGGTCCCCTCCAAGGAGCTGACCTGGTTGGGGCTCACATTTAGCTGCCTGACATAGTAAAGGAAATCTTCCCTGTGTGAAAAGCTTCAGATTTTTTCCTTTCAATAGCCAGAATGTTAATTCAATACAGGGTGTGGCGGGGAGGGGGGGTCGTCCAAGTGGCCACTTGATTTTACATTTTAAGTGAAGGTATTTTGCCCGTTAATTTGTACGGCTCTGCCCTTACTTCTCTGCACATAGGAAAGACGTTTCCTAGGAAACTTGCAGCTGAGAAGCACACAGCTGAGATGCAGCACCTTGACTTGGCTACCCCCTTCGTCCAGAGCCTTCAGGAAAGGGCATGGAATTAACAGACATTTTTATGTCTTGCTACTAAGACAATTACCATTAAGCAAAACTTTCACACCCCTAAGGTGTACCTGGTACTAGGTTAGGGATAATAAATGTAGAGTATTTGGACATACTTGCTTAATCAGTAAGCAAAATCATTTAGTATGTTTTCAATTTAAATGTCTTTGATCCACTTCCTAGAGTCTTCCCCCTCCTTTTATTTTTATAATCTGACACCAACAATAGGGGCGGGGCTTCTGAACCTGGCAAGAACCCTGGGAGGGAGGCAATCTTTCTTTAAATATCTTTCTTCACACCATCCACCTTCTAGTGCTTGCCACATTGAATAATAATGTGAAGTTCACCGCTATTGGGACTTTTAAATTCTAACTTACACTTAAATCCTTTGAAAGCCCACAGAAGAAAAAAAAGCAATATAAAAGCAAATATATTCTGTTTCTCCCTACACATGACATGAGTGTAAATAATTTTGTATAGGTTTTGAGAATTCATTTTGCTTAATATAGTCACATGTAGTATATGCCAGTAATAAGCTTGGAGTAGGAGCAAACACAAACCAAAACTACAGATACATGAAAATTTCCAGCCAAGACAATTCTGACATGACATCTAAAAGGTTTCCTTGAATATTTGTGACTGTTTTTCTTAATTTTTCTTGGATTTATTTACAACAGAACAATTCACAGACAAGTTGCCTTTAAGCAGTAATTTTAACAAGCATTATTTTCTCATGGCCACGAGACAAACCATAGTGAAAAGCCCTCATTCACTTAGGCTGCCTGTTTCTTTGGATGAATACGTTTGGTTGACTGTGCATCCTAACATCAGGGCTACCTCCTACTAGATTGCCACAGATGAAGACAGCGGCATCCTCCTGTATAAGGGTGACAAAGACCACATTGCTGTGGAACTCTATCGAGGGCGAGTTCGAGCCAGCTATGACACCGGCTCTCACCCGGCTTCGGCCATTTACAGGTGAAGATCTCTCAATTACTGGTAAAGGTGAAAAAACTTGTTCAATGAAGAACTGATTCTCTTCTAAAAAAACAAAAATTCTGTAATAGGAAGGGCTGGGAATATTTTGTTGATAACAGGTGGCTTAGTGAACTTTATGAACTGCTATAGCAGGATACTTGTGATTGAGTAACATAAAAATCAGAGATTTATTTTTTATAATTTGCAAACTAGGAGATCCAAGATAAGGACACTAATCTTGCAAAGAAGTACCTTTTAGCAGTATCATCTTATAGTAGAAGGTAAAAGTGTGGGGGGAACATGTGCCAGAGATAGGGGGAGGGAAGGGGGCTGGCCCATCTCTACGTCAGGGACCCACTCACGCTAACTAACCCACTCCCTGAAGCTTCAGTCTTTACCCAGGTGAAGGCAGAGCCCTCATGACCTAAATTACCTTGTAGCTTCTCTATCCTTCAACACTGTTGCGTTGGAGGTTAGATATTTTATGCATGAATTTAATGACGCACTCAAGCTATTGCAATAGGCTTTGTAATTCCCTTAGTATCAATAATGCTTGATCATCCACTCGATTACTTCAAGTGTAAAAATAATGGTACAATCACCTTTAGATCAGGGATCATACTCTTATACATAGTTTCTCTAGGCAGATAATTTAAATGAATTAAAAAAGTCAAGTTTAGGGAAAGGCTATGCTCTCACTCTTACATTCCTTAAAGGTCTGGCTTTGTAAGTATATATTCCTCTATGACAAATAACGTTGAGGTAGGCAATGTAATAGAAGTGGTTGTGATGAGAGGAAAATACAATCAAATCTCTTTCTACTTGGATGCTGTCATGTAAAAATGTTGGTCCAAGTCTATATATATCATTCATCTATTTCCTCAATATGAATTTTTCTCTCCTTTAAATATTGATTCACATTGCTGTTGTTGTTTCAAGACAAGATTTCTCAATTTAGTCCTGTCTGTTGTGGAGCTCTCTCTGTGAATCAGGCTGGACTGGAACTCAGTGATCCACCTGCCTCTGATCCATGAGTGCTAGGATTAAAGGGCTGTGTCACCTTGCCCAGAATGACACACATTTAGAGCACCATATTTATGAACAAAATACATCTATAGACCAAATACCCTTGGCTACAAGTGATTGAGTGTTGATTTTGACATAAAATATAGTAAGTGATCTCAATCTTATTCGTGTTATCTGTACATATATAAATGTGCTTCAAAAGCCTTCACAGCTTATTGGCTCCTTCATAAACAGTTCTGGGAAAGTAGATGCCAATTTACAGCCAAGAGTAGAATTTGATCAGTCTTGCTGGTGGTTAGCTAGCCCACTTGGGACTATTTAGAGCATAGACACAGACACATAATTATTGGTTTTCAAGTGGAATACAAGGGTTATTTCACCTCCAAATGTTGATAAATTACTGCCAACATTTTATGTATCATTAACCTTCAAATTATATAGTGTTTCAGCCCATAAAAAGATTTCCAAAGTTTGTGGTTCATTTTCTTTTATTTTATTTTATGCTTTTTCATGACAATGATGCAGTGTAAAACGTTTCCAAACCATAGTAAAGATTCTTGTGTTGGCATATTAAAGATAGAATTCATATAAAAATATAACGAAATATTTCTAGATAAGTTGGAGGAACCCAAGTGATATTACCCAAATGAAAACTTACTAGAAAGGGCATTTTTTGTTTGTTTGATTCTACATTCATTGCCATTTATTTTGCCTCAATTAAAAACAGTATGTGTCCTGTGACAGTTATAAAAAGAATACTATGTTGCATACTCTCCACACTCTATTTAAAACTAAAAGCTCATGTTTTTGTTAGAAAATTATATAATAGAGTCATGTGTTATTAGGTCTTGGCAAACAGGTTCTATTTAATTCTTGTTTCTCAAATTAAAACATACAATTTGAGAAAGCTATTACATTATTTTATAGTTTAAAAAGACAGGCAACAATTACCTGAAATTCAGGTATTATATTGTATTAACTTAAAATTCTTGAATGTTAAGAAAATTAATAATATGCTAAGGACCAAAAGGTAAAAGGGCAGGGGGTAAGGAAAAAATGGGCAAATCTTGGCCAAAAATTGAGAGAATATCAAGGTGCAATACTCAATTTAAAATAAAAAGTAGAGACAGGGTGTGGTGGCATATGCCTTTAATCCCAGCACTTGGAAAGCAGAAGCAGGTAGATCTCTGGGAGTGCAAGTCCAGCCTGGTCTACATTGGGAGTTCCAGGATGGCCAGAGCTGCATAATAGAGAGACCCTGTCTCAAGAAAAAAATTAAAGATAAAAATTATGAATGGTGTCAGAGGAGAATATAGGATTACAGATATTTGTATTCCAGGTATTAACATCAATTAAAGATGGATATAAAAATGGAGGGTTAGAAGTATGATTTCTGCATGGATGCCACTATACATTATTTTGAGTTTTCAACCATTTGAATGCCATCAGCACTTGCACAAAATCTTGAAAAACTAGAAAAAGACAATGCCCTGGAAACTATGTGTTAGACATATCATCACCATCTGGTCTTCACCTAAGTATGCAGATAATAAATGATAGTACTGTCCTTGTAAGATTATGCTGGGAAGCAAAAGTAAGCAAAATATCTAGATAATTAATATAAATTAATGAATAATAATAACTACTGACATCATAGATTCAGAATTCCCCAAAATACATTTTTTTAAAAAATTCTCTTCAGTGCGAAGCCAAGTGTCCATCACAGTCTTTATTCATGGGCTGGCTTCAAGTGTCCATCACAGTCTTTATTCATGGGCTGGCTTTGTGGCATCTAGGGTGGGGTGAGTTTGTTTCTCATCCTCTGTTTCATTCTGTGTCCACTGTGCAGTTAAATACTGCTCTGATTTTCAGGCTTATCTCCAACCATCAGAAAACGGTACAGTCTTTCTGCTTCTTCCCCCTTTTCTAGAAATCGTGAGAGACATGCTCTACTTTGGCCTTGCTTTAGTAAAAACCCATCAATTGCACCAGTACAATCAGCTCTTGTGAGCTACTTAATATTCAGTTAAATTAAATGTTCAAATCCTTTTTCTTATCAACTCTCTATAACATTATTAAAAGTACGTACTGTTGCTTTAAAAAATATAATTAAATATTCTTATTTTGGGTAACTGTTTTTGTTTGTGTTTGGTTTCCTTGCATATGATTTCTGTTATATAAACTTCACTTTGCTGAGCAACATTTTCTACATTATGTATTGCTTAGTACTCATGAGGAAATTGCATATGGAAATTAATTTTCTCCATCAAGTACACTTTATCATTTGATTGATTCCTTCTCAACTTTGATTAAAATCTAGTTTATTTTGGAATATTAGAGAAAAGCAGTCACATATCCAGCTATTGTTCCTATAGGGTTGTTTTGTAGTTTAAAAAATTTACTTGTGATGTCAGTTGTTGTTTCAAATAAATTAGAAGAGAATAATGGTTTCACAGGGTCAGATATAGATTGATATGTTTTTCTTCAAAGCTATTTTTCTAATCTAGATAAAGAGAACATTGTTTTTAATAAAACTATAACATTTTTTCTTTGATTAAACAAAGGTCCTTTTTCTAAGAAAATAACAATTTTGTAAACTCGATCAGTTGCTATTTATAAATTATGAGGGCAAGATAGAGTTCAGTAGATAGCACAAGCTGCTTCTGCAGAGTGTTGCCAGCACCCACACATGGAAAACTTAGAACCACTGGACCTCCAGCTCCTGGTCTTTGTGCCTTGGCCTCTATAGACATCTACACTCAGGAGCACGTACCCGCACAGGGACACAGACACATAAGCTTGTAAAAATAAAAATACAGTGTTAAGTATTAGGAGAGTAGTTAACATATCTTTATGGGTTTTAATGAAACACAAGATGCATTTTTTTTATTTTTCAGTACTAATAAAGTAGCATATTTTATCAGTCTATTTCTTACATCACCACAGAAAATTGTGGCCTTTTTAAAGAAGAATATAGATTCTCAGCACCAGGAATACAAACAGTAGAGGGAAATTTTATGCTGGGGCCCTCCAATCCTTTCTGATTCTGGGGTCTCCAGGATGTGAAATTTTACATGCCTTTACAAACTTGAAGAAAATGCTGTATTCCATGGAGTAGACTTTAATAACAACTTGGGTGAGAAGAATAGCTTAAACTGTGTTTTGAGAGCTCATGACATATGTCTCTTCCCATGTCTAAAATGTGTAATGTCAGGCTTGATGCTGTCTTGATAGCAGCCATGTCCCCGATATTTCTGTCATAGCAGTCATCAAATGCTACACATATAGGCTCTTTCTCCCCCAAAGGCTGGTTGTTTTGCTAATACCTCACAGTCATCTATAGGGATCTGATCTGCAACAACAAATAGGAAGTGAGCTGTGTAAGAAATGATTGAACACAGGTTCTGGTCACATGTCTGCTTTTTGAATTTAGAGAATGGTATACAGAGGGACTCAATACTAATACCATGAATGAGTGAGTGAGTGAGTGAGTGAGTGAGTGAATGAATACATCAACATAATGCTATCTTCCACACTACTCAGAGACTAGAAATATAATTCTCAAACACAATGATCATTTGATGCTCATCAAAGCAACTTTATTTAACTGAGATCAACATAAACTTTTAAGGATTTTTTTAAGAAATACTTAAGATAGTATACACACTTTTCTTAAAATTAAAATTAATGTCATATGCCAAATGAGATGGCTTCTTTGGAAACACTGTGAAAATTAGGAAACCAGGATTGTCTACTATGCTGGTTTACAGAACTACACATGTAGGAGACTGTTGTGATTCCATGGCACTTTCTGCTGCCAGCTGCTAGGTTTCCGTGGCTTCACACTGTCTGGATTATCCAGTTGTCTAAGATGGAGGAGAAGCAGAGGAGAGAGAGAGGAGGAAGAGGGAAAGGGAAGAGGGATAAGGATGGACAAATAGAGGTGAGAGAAGAAGGAAAAGAAGAGCCTCAGCACAGGTGGAACAGTGAAGACGGTCTCTCTTGGAGGTGGACAAACGGATTCTTTACATCCTTATTTTTAAGATTCAACCATTCTCATGTGCTGTCTGGGAAGGTTTCACCATGAGCAATATGATTTTTCTTTGGCCAAAGCTATGTCATCTCTCTGAACATCTTCTGTTTCATCTCAAGGGTTAGAACCATTATGGTTCTCACATGCAGCTGTGAAATTTTGAAAGAATACATATAAATGACACAGGGTAGGCTGGATGGGACACAGAGTAGGCTCCCAGTACCTGATGCTGTTGGTGGTTTGTGGATTGTCCTCATCTCTGTACAAAGGTGGATATAGACACTGCTGAGGACCCCACTGCCTTACAGACTATAGTTCCTTTCTGTTCATTTCAGTATATTTTATTTAATTGAATCTGCTTCAAAACATTGATGAAATATATTTCTAAATACATTATTTAGAAAACTAGTCTAGAAAAATTTCTTCTGGAAAACGCTGATGCACAGAGTAGACATAAACACCTTTAATCTCACTTGGCTTCCTGCTCCCTTTCATTTAAAAAGATAGGCAGAAGAGCTTTTTAAACAATATATAGTATTAGTATCATATCCTCTATGGATGAGTCATGTCCAGCATGAGGGTGTCAACATGAGATGACAAGATCTTCTTGTCTGTTCCTAGATTCCTATTTCATTGTATGGATTTTGTCACCAGACATTTAAATCTTTTAAGGCAAAACAACTGGATCCCACTGTCACAAAGAAGAAAAGAAATAAAGAGAGCAAGAGAGTGAGAGACAGAGAGACAGCAAAAAGAGAGAGAGAGAAAGAAAAAAAGAAAGAAAGAAAGAAAGAAAGAAAGAAAGAAAGAAAGAAAGAAAGAAAGAAAGAAAGAAAGAAAGAAAGAAAAAGAAAGAAAGGAAAAGAAAAAATAGAGAGGGAGGGAGGAATGGGGGAAGGAAGGAAGGAAGAAAGGAAGGAAGGAAAGAATTTTAGAATTCTCATCCTTTTTAAATTATTGAAATACATTCAAACTGGTAGATTGTACAAATATAAAACTCCATTGTTAATATGTTTTGCTGAGTAGAAAGATGAGAGAGAAGGATGAACATTTTAGAGTTCCTGTTTTCTTTTAAGCTCCAAATTTTAAAACTGTTTTTATTTAGTAAGCCTCACAATTGCAAGATTGCATGGTTTTCTTATAACCATTTTCAGTGCAGAAATTCAAATAAACAAAAATCTCAGGTAATAGATGAGAATAGTGACCCTAAATTACATATTAATGGTAATAAATAGAATTTGTGCTCCCAGTTGGATGGGGCAAAGTTAAGTGGTTCAATGGCTATCTTGTTTTTTGAGTCCTTATATGTGTATTATTCCCTCGGGGAGTGGTGGAAGGAAGTTTATCAATATTATCATAACCCCAGAGGGCACTGTGCATTGCAGCAGGGCCTGGAGGGATGTGACTGTGATGGACTGCAAAATCAGTGGTATCTCAGTCAGTCTTGCAGCGGAAATGTTGGGTGCCCATCATGCTTTTGTTTTAAAAGCATACACAGGTACAGCATCCTTAAACAGCCCCAGCGCCTCTCATCCTAGAGAAGATAGCATGAAACACCAATTTAAGTTTAGACTATTTTTCAGCCAGACATAGTCTCTTCAAGTCCTGTGGTACCATATTATTTTAACAAAGACACTGAAATTTTTAATTTTTATAAACTTCTTTAAAAAGTCAAGATCAAGCCTTGCTTTATTCTAAAATTGTATAAATAAAATTAACCTCAGTGGTTATTGTTCTTAGGCATTTATCAGTTGAGACGCATATCCTGTTTTGTGAGAGGAAAATCTTACTGAGAAACTCACTCATAATTGGAAAATATGATCCAAACCCAATTTGTATACGTACTTAATATGCATTTGTATAATCTTTAGGCCCTCATCGTGCAATTATTTAATATTTTTTCAATACAGTGATTTTTATTAGATGTGCCAAGTTGTACAACCTTCATATCAATTTACTTAAAATGTAACCATCCTGAGTTATTCAGAAGATCTGGAAATAGCAGGTTATCTAGGATGCTTAACAAAATATTACAAGCTTGTTATGGGTAATTTACATTTAAAAAGTGTTGCATGGTAATTAAAAGCATAGACACACACAGCAGGTATCCTGGTTTCAGATCTATTTAGCTACCAGCTAACTTTGTCACCTTTGGTAACATGATGTCCTGATCTTATGAGGCTTAAGAGAACTATTGTAAATGTGTATAATGTTTGTATACAGTACTTCTTTCATAGTGTCAAATAAATTTTGCGTTTATTATTTGTATTTCTCTAATGAAAAAGAAATGGTCCCAACTGTCCCAAGTCACTCATTTCATTAGAAGTAGGACAAGCTAAGCAACCTATACCACTCAGCATTATATTTAATTATAATAATATTTCTTTTTTTTTTTTTTTTTTTTTTTTTTTTTTTTTTTTTTTTGGTTTTTCGAGACAGGGTTTCTCTGTGTAGCTTTGCACCTTTCCTGGAACTCACTTGGTAGCCCAGGCTGGCCTCGAACTCACAGCGATCCGCCTGGCTCTGCCTCCCAAGTGCTGGGATTAAAGGCGTGCGCCACCACCGCCCGGCAATTTCTTAATAAAATATATCTAGGAGAAGCATCTATAAATATGCCAGAAGCCTATTGGTTATAACTCTTACCTAATACTATAACTAATAACAATTCCCAATACCTTTAATAAATCCCACTTATGTTTCTATAGCTTGTTTATGGAGCTTCTAAAATTTATCATATATTCGTGTGAACACTTGCAAATATACAGAAATAAATAATATATGACCCTTACTTTAAAGTAGTTTACAATTTAGCTTGCATTAAAGATGTAGAACTCAAAAACAACTGAAACACAGAACAGAAAAGAAAATGACTGGTAAGTAAGTAATTGAGTTGTTGATGAAACGACCTACCTCTTGCCTCCCAGCTGGAACACTGCATTAAGGATCATAAAACGTTAAAGGTCTTGAGCCACTCAATTTTACCACACCAAACACCTTCATTAGCAATGACATGTCTGGACTGATTGTCAGAAATCAATATGTGACCAAGAGCACATTCCACAGTAGATGTGAGCCTTTTCTTTGCAATTTTAAAGAGAAAAAAGGTACCTCTGTATTAATATTTATAATCTAATTAAGGCCAGTGTTTATAGAAGATCTGTATAAAACCACCTCAAGTTGCATATGTTCTCAGGGGAGTATCCATTGGCTATGACCTTCACTATGTGTATTTACTAACTTTAATACTTCAGTTTGTAACTTTCGGTACTATGAATCAGATATACCTCAAAGAAGTTACATTTTTGTTGATTTTTAGCATTTTCTTTCAAGTAGCATTGTAAAATGAACTAAATCAAACTTTTCCTTAAGATTTGAGAATAGTTTGTATGTTGTTGCTAATGAATGTGGTGATGAGACTAATAATCTAACATTTAACTTGGTATGCAATGCATGCTTGTAAAATTATTTCTTCTTGATGCAAAATTAACTGTGAAATGGGAAAATATTTACAGCATTCACCAGAGAGAGCTAAAGTGTGTTGCCATAAAATAATTTGTGAAAGATTTAATAAAATAACTTCTCAAACATTTAATAAAGCAAAAGCAGAGGTCAAATCTGGATTTATCTCAATTAAACCAAGTGCTAACAGTAAAATTCAACATATCTCTTGGGAAGAGGGTCATTTTCTTAATTTCTTTTTATTGTTTGAAATTAAAATATAATTAACCAAAGCCCCAGTTCTAGGGAATTCAATACCTTCTTCTGACCTCTGTATTCATAAAGAACACTGATTCACATGTAGAAAAAAAAAACAAAAATAATACACATAAAATAAAATAAACCTTTAAAAGGGTTTATAATATAATTACATCATTTGCTCCCTTCCCTTTCCTACCTCCAACCCCTTCCCTGTAGTAGTTTTTTTCTCCTCTTCCCTCATGTCCTCTATTTCTTTAATAGCTGATATTTTTCACACCTAAATAAATAAGTACAACATGCACAGTGTATAAAATGGTTCTTGTGCGTACATGATTTCAGATTGACCCCTTGGTATGGGATAACCAGTTGCAAAGGTCTTTCCTGGGGAAGGTTATTTCTCCTGTTCTCAACCTTCTTTAACTGCCTACGGTTCTTTCTAGAGGGTTCTGGCCTGGAAGATTTCCTCTTTCTGTATTAACATGTCTGTTTATATAGCCCTTGTTCTGATCCTTTTGAAGTCACCATGCTGTTTAGATTTCATGAGCGTAGCTTTCCCATCAATTTTAGGAGACAAATCACATGCTGGCTTATAATCTTTCTGCTTCTTCCTCTGTAGTGTTCCCAACTCTTAGGGACAGTGTTGTAAATGGATCGGTTTGCTGGGGACCACAACATGACTCGTCCTTTGCATTTTGATGAGTTGTAGTTTTATGTAATGGCCTAATTGTTGCAAAGAGCAATGTATTCAATGAGGGATGAAAGTTATATTTATCTGTGTGTGTAAGGATAAATATTTAGAATGTAGTTAGGGATTGTGCTAGTACAGGAAAGTGGCAGTTGTAGATTCTCCTCTTAGATCCAAGATGTCACTAGACCTGGGTAGTTTGCTAGGTTTCCAATACCAGGCATTATTTCCCTCTTGTTAGGAGGGTCTTAAGTACCATTAGAGAGAGCTGTTGGTTACCACCAAAATACACACACCACTGTTTCGTTCATGCTGGTTGTTGTTACAATTCATAGGCATTGGATCCCCTGGATCTTGTGTCCAAAATGCATGAAGAAAGAAACCCATATTTAACTAACCTTACACTGTGAAACTTTATTTAGGCAGTAAATTATCCCCTTTGCTGATTTTTAGTATTGCTGAGTGTTGCTATACTTAAAGGTATAGAAGGAAAAATATTAATTGGCATGTCTAATTCACTTTCACTTTATTTATTTACACTCTCTCTCTCTCTCTCTCTCTCTCTCTCTCTCTCTCTCTCTCTCTCTCTCTCTCTCTCTCTCTCTCTCTCTGTGTGTGTGTGTGTCCCCACTCTGGCATGCATGTATGCAAATGTGTGCCATAGCAGGAGGTCAGAGGGAAACTTTCAGGAGTCAGTTCTCAGTTTCTGGGAATAAAATTTGGGTCATCAACCTTTGGCAACAAGTACTTTTGCCCACTTATCCATCTCTCAACCTACATATTGATTTTTTATGTGATATATGAGAACAGGTATCAAAGATCCTGGCCCATGTGAACTCTTTTTTTAAGCTGGGGGAGGGTGTGACCTGTGGTATTTCCAAGTGTGTGCTCAGATGTGTGCATCTGTGCTAAAGATTAAAGCCAAGTGTTTCTCTCCCTGGCTCTCTGACTCTCTCACTGAACTGCATGTAGCTCACTGATTCAGCTAGGCTTTTAGCCAAAGTGCTCTAAGCATCCACCTGTGTCCACTCCTTCGGTACTGGGGTTACAATGGCTCTTATAGGTACTGTGAATATGAATTCATGTCTTCATACTTGTACAACAGGTGTGTACAACTTTGCTCATTGAACCACCTCCACAGCCACAGACATGGGAACTTTTAAACACTATGCCAAGGATTTAAAACATCCTCATATTTCTGAAGACTATTTTAACCTGTTCTCAAATCAAAATTATTTTGGTTTTGGTCAACAAACAGTGGTATATGACTAGATTCTAGTGATGAAAATATGCAGAAATATTAGTACATTTTTTCTGTTAGTTTCTAGGCTTGACCTCACTGAAAATTTAAATATTAGTACGAGAAAATGGAACAATCATTTTTTGTAGCCAGTGTTATGCATTCACATTCACAAATTATGTCTCTCATATCCCCGCACCTGTCCGTGTTTGAACCTTTTCTCAACCACTTTAGACAGTATTTCAGTTTATTAGGTCTTTAATGTTCAGTATTTATTGTTTTAGCCCAGCTTCTATTATGCCATCTTTTGTCTATGCACTAGTTGTCGGAGTGTTCCTGACATGGAATTGATCATTTATCCTGATAAGTTTTTTGGCCAGGTTAAAACCAAAGTCAAGTATAGTATAAAAAATTAAAAACCAATAGCAAATCAAACCAAAATTCATCTTATGTCTCATTCTTCATTTTCTGTTAGCATCCATTCCTTAATACTTCTACTTCTTTACAAAAGAAATTATGTAACTGTATTACAATTTCAAAATCATATTTTAAAAAGGAAATAACACTGTCATATTGACTATGTTAAGCATGTTATTTAACCTATTAATCCCAGCTATCAATTGAACAACTATATCTCACGGTAATACGGCTCGAAAAGTATCCCTCCAAAAATACACAATAAATGAAAGTATGTTTCCAATTTATGAAATGTGAAAAAGTGCAGAGACCCTATTAAGTTGGTTCTTGTATACCTCTGCATCTTGATTCTGATGGGTGCTAACACACTGTGTCACACTGCAAAAAGCAGCAATCCTGTGGAGCCTCCAAAGGAGGTGCAGGCTTCTTAATGCCATTTGGAGTCGTAAACTGTCTCTTGGTAAATGAAACTTTTATGTCCTTTAAAAGTAAAACAAATAAGTTCTCATTTGTGAATTCCACAAATCGAGTGAATGTGGCTAGCTTAATGGTTATACTTATGTCCAGTTCTCTCTGTGGGAGAACAGATTTATTTTGTGCCCAGATCCTGAGAGATCAAAATTAATTTTATCTCCTTCAGAATACCCTTTAAAAGTCAATTTCCCTAATGTCTGCTATGAATGTCTCTTCTGAAGCTGTGTTTATTGAAGCTTGTATTTTAACTATGTTTCGAGTTAATTTTTTTATTTTCTTCTATTGCAGTGTGGAGACAATCAATGATGGAAATTTCCACATTGTGGAGCTACTGACCCTGGATTCGAGCCTTTCCCTCTCCGTGGATGGAGGAAGCCCTAAAATCATCACCAACTTGTCAAAACAATCTACTCTGAATTTTGACTCCCCACTTTATGTAGGAGGTGAACTTCCTTCCAAATCCAATGGTCTTCCAACTCTGTGCTTCTCATTATAGATCAAATCTGAAGTTACTGGTGCCTGGTGCCATGATCATTGACACTGATCAATCATTGTAATTGGCCAACAAGCATAAAACAGAAAGAGATGGAATTGTCTCTTAAGGGACCATTCGGTCATCCTGGTTCTGGGTCTAACTCAGTATGTCATCGGGTCAGAGAAGGACATTAGTTCTTCATCTATGACATACTAGCTAGGTAATTTATATATAGTGTTATTTAATTTTATATCTGTCTGCAGACAGAAGCAGAAAATTGGTTAGAGATCAAGTTAGAAAATTATAAAATAAGGCTGGGGAGACACCTCAGTGTATAAAGTGCTCAGGAACCTGAGTTAAATGCCCAGCAGCCATGTGAAATGCCAGGTAGTATGGTATACTTACAATTTCAGTGCTGAGGTGGTTGACAAGCAGATCCCTAGGGCTTATTGGATCTGCTTGTCTGCCTATCCTACTGAGTGAGATCCAGGGTAATGGAATAACCTATTTCAAAAGAAAAGGTACAGGGATCCTGATAAAGGACACCAGAAGTTGTTCTCTAGCCTACACACACACACACACACACACACACACACACACACACACACACTCACACACACACACACACACATACACACACACACACACATACACACACACACACACACACACACACACACACACACGATTAAACAAGTTTGGTGCAAAGTAGTCGGAGGAGTCCCCAACCCTGCTCCCTTAATGAGGCAAATAATATCAGCTCAACCCAATGTTGCAATGCTGGTATTTCTAGAAGTTCATAAAAATTATAGAGTAATTGTCACTGAAACTCAATGAAATAATCAGTGACTCAAATTTAAGGATTTCATCAGACTAGTAGGAAGTATATTTGTTTAGCTGGGCTCTTACAGTGAAGGAAAAAAAGAAAACCTTGGCAAGGTAGGCTAGTGCTAGGAATGCTACAGTCCATCTCCAAGTCTTACTTTAAGCAATAAGAAGGAAGTTGGGGAAGAGAGAAAGACAGAGGCAGAGAGACAAAGAGAGATAAAGAAGTATAGGGAGAAAACCTATAAAGAACAGAACTCTTACCATTGTCTATGTCTGGAAAAGAAAGTGTAAATTTGACACAGAATTGCAAAATTCAGAAAAAGGATAACAAGACGTGATATTGAATGGAAATGCAAGAAGTTAAATTATGGAGTTGATAAGATTAACTTATTTAACAGATAACTAAAGCCTCTAAACATGTCAACACACTTCATTTCTTCATCAGGACTAGTATTTTTATGAAGTTCTTAGTCTCTAAAAAAGATTAACTTCAGGATGCTATTCAATCATCTTAATCCTTCCAAATCTTCCAAAAAACTATTGCTTTCCATTTTCTCCTAAATCCAGATCATTTCCATTTTTAATAATTTTCATAATTAAAAAATCATAGGGGGGCTGGACAGATGACTCAGTTTAAGAACACTGGCTGCTCTTACAGAGGACCCAGGTTCAATTCCCAGTAACACATGACATCTAACAACTGTCTGTAACTCCAAGATCTGACACCCTCACACAGACATACATGCCAGCAAAACACCAATGCACATAAATTTAAAAAAATAGAACATTGATGTTGTTGTAAAAGGTTAGAAAAAGTTCAGCACCTTTGATTCAATTATATGAGTGCTTATGGGCCATCTACTATACGTTGGGAGCCAAATTAATGGATGGTCTATGTCACAAAGTTGAAAAATAAATGTCCCTTCTGGTCCCAGCAACATGAAGCATGTAGACACATCTCTGAATCACTAATGGGACATTACAATTAAAATCTTGCAGATTGACTATACTCAATAAGCTGATTGACCTCCTAGTTTATAGGAGTCATGACTATGAGGAATATGAGACTCTTTTTTAAATTAGTTATTTGAAAAATTTTGTACGATGTGCTTTGATCATATTCATCCCTCCCTCTATTCCTTCTAAATCTATCATGCTTTCCCTAGCTACCCATGTCTGTGTCCTTTAAAAAAAAATACAAAGTTCAGTTTGTGCTACTCATAATTCTTCAGTGTGTGGCTTCTCCTGGAGCTTGCTCAACTTACCTGGAGTATCCCTTGAATAAAACTTCCCTCTCCCAGTATTAACTATTGTCAACAGCTCCTGGATTATGGGTGGGACTTCATGCCACCTCTTCTCTCCATTCTGAGCTTGCCTCTGGCTTCAGTTTCTATTTTGACCCATTCTGCAATGCACAGAGTTGTCTTGCAGTGTGTAAAGCCAGCCCTGAGTGTTAACCATGATGTAAAAGGGATGAGATGAGATATGTATTTTAAGCATTTGCTATTACCAACATAGTGCTCCTCTTTTAAATAACGTTTTTATTTATATGGCACTGCTTTTAGTGGCTCAACCTTTCATTTTCAGAGAAAACTAAAGTAAAACTAGAAGGTAAACCCTACTTTATTCATTTCATAGTTGCAAAGGGGCAGCCTCAAGAACTTTATAAAGCTTTTAGAAGTTTGCAAAACTAAATTGTGGTAGACTATTATTTAAGTCCAGGTCTTTCTGACTCCAATGCCACTGCATTGCCACTTAATTTTTTACAAAAATCAGAAAACAAAATGGCTTAAGTAATATGGTTTTGCTTTTACTTCCGAATTTGTCCTTGACTTCAATTTATGGTGCTTTTATTCAAAAATATTTCAGTGAATGCTTTAAGAACCTCTTAAAATATGATGTTCAGGTCTTTTTAAAATTCAGACGAAATTGTTTAAGACAGACAATTTTTAAAACAGGGGAAAAATTAAACTCCCAATTGAGAAGTGCTAATCCTTCTGAGGCTAGAGGTCTCAGAAGAATCCACAAGCACCTCTGAATATTCAGGACTAAGGGAAACCATCTTGGTATCAGCCTCACTGCCAGAGAACACACTGAGGCCATCTACTTCCTCCCCAGGATGCGGTCATGGTAGTGGTTCGGGCTTTAAAAAACAAAGAACCCAGTAGACCACAGTCCGACTGTCACATGGCAGAGGCAAGAGGAGCTGAGTCACCAAAAAGGAAGCAAGTTTAAGTCTAGTTAAAACCAGAGCTGTCCCTGAGGAGGGTACCCTGTATGCCCTCACCATTGGTCCATTGCAGAAACATTCTCTGGAAAAATGCGAACTGGTAGTGCAGCTAAGCTTTCTCTTGCATTACTGACTATTCATGATCTTTATGTAACATAAACCAGAAGAATTTTAATGTTTTTCCATCTAACAATTGAACCAGAACACTTGTTACTTAACTGTCAGGGGGAAGGAATAAGATACAGACATAGGTATCTAGGCATATATTACCAAAACAATGCCATCTTTGGACAAAAGATTTCAATAATGGTACTATGCCCCTTAGAGTCATGTTAAAACATAAAGAGACTTGAAAGGCTTTTTTAAAAATCCATTTACTAAGTTATTTAGTGAATGATTGGTGGATTAATTTACTTCCCATTGAAGTCCATGAAATACAAATGAAAAAGTCGTGAAAAGCAAAATCATGTATTACCAGGTATGGCAAGGCATTGTGCATCTGTATTCTGAGCACTCAGGAGGCTGAAGCAATGGAATTTATGGTTTCAGTCCATCCTGAGCTGTGCAGTAAATTACTATTTCAAACAAAACAAAAAAGATCTGCTTCTGTTTATCAGCTAAAACCCAGCATTCTAACTAAGCATATGAAAGTGATGACCCAGAATAGTTATTGGTTAGAAGGGTAATTCAGGGTAGAACATGCAGTTAGAGATGTTTGGGTCAACCCCCAGGTCCAAAAATAATCTAGAAAAGGTCTTGATTTTTATATGCTATTGAAAGTTGAGCCTGTACATAGTATGTAGCTTTGTTGTTTTATAGATTTTCACCATCAAAACTACACCCTCTGAAGTTGTACAATTTGGGACTAAATGAAACAAGTTCATTCATTGCTTCTCACTGCTGAAGAAACTGGCCAATCTCAATTTAGTCTGCATATGCGCACAAATAAACATTGTATCTCCACTGAAATGAGCATTTAAAATAGCTTTGGGAGAAGTTCATTTTTAACTGTTTTAAGAAATGACCCAAAATGAGGGTCATTAAAGTCCACATGTTTGTGAGGGATAAACACCATTTAGAAAGACTTTCCCCACAGGAAAGAATTTCCTGTCACTGATACTCCCCTGAAAATAGTCAACTGTGTGCCTCAATCTTGGTGTAGTAGTACATTCTCTAGGACCAGACACACACTATGTGAATGTCTTCACTCATAGAACTTTAAAGACAAAGAACTCAGTACCTGTTCTAGTGTGGCCATGAGCCCCCCTGTATCAGAATCACCTATGACGCATACTAACATTTAGAATTCTGTACTTGTCCTCTTTCACAAAAGATCAGCATCTCAGGATGGGGAAAGATGGGAAGATGCTCTTCGAAAATACAATTTTGATAGACATAGGTACGAGAAGTTGACAAACAATTGCTCTGGGCTATCTTCTTGAGGTAGAAATGAGGCAACTAAGACCCAGAGAGGGAAAATGACTGGCCAGGATATACTCTCTAAGTAACCTTTCTCATTGCAGTGTCAATAAATAAATAAATAATAAATAAATGAATAAATTTGAAGAAGGAAGGGTTTATTCTATATTATAGTTTGAGAGCACAGTCTATCTTAGTAGAGAGGTCATAAATTATGAAGCAGCTGGTCACATTGATGCAGTCAGAAAGCAGAGTGAGATGAATGCAAACACTCAATGGTGTTTCTTCTTTGTATTGAGCCTAAGATCTGAGTTCATGATACTTTAACATCCACATTCATGAGAATGTCTTCCTTGTTGTGTTAGACCTTTCTGCACAGACCCTGGGTTGTGTTTCCCAGTGAGGGATTATTTAACATTTGGGCATGTATGTGAGGAATTGTGTTGATTAAGTTAATTGATATGGGAAGAGCCATCTTAATAAGAGTCTCACCATTCCCTAGGGGCAGAGGGGGTGGGATCTAAGACTCTAACATATAAAGTGAGCCAAGTATTAGCTTGCCTCCCTCTCTGCTTCCTGACTCTGCGTGCGATGTGGCCAGCTGCTTTAAACTGTTGTGGCCTTGACTTTGCTGCCATACTGGACTGTACCCTTGAACTGCAAGTTGAAATGAGCTTTTCTCCTTTGAGTTGCTTTTGTCTGGGAATTTTACAACAGTATCAGGAAAAGAAACTCAGATATATAGTGAATTTTAAATCACATCAACTAGATAATGAAAATTAACCATGAAAGACTTAACCAATATTAGAGACTTGACCTCTAGACTAGTAGCTTTGTGTACCTACACGCCTGCTTTTGGTGCCTATTAAGACTCAAATGGGTCTTTTGGCCTAGGGAAGAGAAGGATGGCACAGAACAAGAACCATAGAATGTAATGGTCCCTTGGAGAGTGAAGCCCAGCCTATGATCCCAAGCAATAGCTCTGAGTCCCAGCACAGTTGAATCATGAACACTGGGAGGCAAGTCATTTGCTCAGAAGCTTCCAACTCCCTCCCGTCTCCTCATCTAGTGTCCTACAAGGTCCTCTGTGTAAAGTACTGTCAAGGAACTATTTCAGGGTCTGGATCAGGCCATGGAAAGATTCTTCAGCTTTGCCAAAATAACAGTTACCAGATGACTGTCACTTCTGGAATGTATATGCCTCAAGATTGCAAATGCTGTTTGTGATGAAACTTATTCCATTTTTTTTTTAATTTTCTTACATAAAAGCTTCATTTTAAGTAGAAAAAATATCATATAAATGAGGTGCTATCCAGATAAGAAGCAAAAATGAGCTTTTCAAGCACAGACATCCTCAAGTGAGCAGGGACAGTGCGTGCCCCTGAGGTGCTGGGTTAGTTGCTAAGTTGGAATTTGAGAAGTTTGAGGTGGGTTACTGAGAGCTCCAGCTCTCACTCTCAGAGTCCTGGTAGACTGAACCTGGGCTCTAGGATTAAGAAAGGCAGGCAGTCAGCAAAATACTGACCAGGGTGTCATGGAATCTGTGGCTCAAGCTCTCTAAGCTCCATCCTTTGATGTTATAATCAGAAAAAGAATTAATCAGAGAATTATAACTGGTGACTTCCCTGTGTGCATGGTATCTAGACCCACAGGGAATGGAAAAAAAATGTCTACCTCTATTTTTTCTTTAAGTAGACATTCTTGAAGATTATATAAATTCACATATATTACAAGTTTTGTTTGAGATAAATTTACCAATTAAGAACTGACACCAATAAACTGGGTTTATTTTAGTTAAAAGTCAGAATAACTTACTACATCTTACCAAAATGAGAAACAAAATGTTCAGCTTTCTCTACCTCCTCATCTGAGCATACATATTCCAATGTAATAGAAATGGACTGATGAACCTCAATATTTCTCTGTAGCAAATGACCAAGGAACCTGTAAAGACTCTTAACTGACATGATGTTTCTTCCTAGGCATGCCTGGGAAGAATAACGTGGCATCATTGCGCCAGGCCCCTGGGCAGAACGGTACCAGCTTCCATGGCTGTATCCGGAACCTTTACATCAACAGTGAGCTGCAGGACTTCCGGAAAGTGCCCATGCAAACCGGCATTCTGCCTGGTTGTGAACCATGCCACAAGAAAGTATGTGCTCATGGCACATGCCAGCCCAGCAGCCAGTCAGGCTTCACCTGTGAATGTGAGGAAGGGTGGATGGGGCCCCTCTGTGACCAGCGAACCAATGACCCCTGCCTTGGAAACAAGTAAGTTCCAGTGGCTTGGTACTCAGTAAATATGCCAAATTCTCCAAGCAAATCTAAGAGAAGAAGGCAGGAGGTTGGCAGGGCAAGAGTAGGGGCCTAGAGAAATCAACACATTAGAATTCTGTTCTCTGTATTCAGACATGGTTTTGCCTAACCACCATACCTTCTGAACTCCTCTATCAACCTTATTTTCATTCCTATGCTTCTCCTTCACTATAGATGTGTACATGGCACCTGCTTGCCCATCAATGCCTTCTCCTACAGCTGTAAGTGCCTGGAAGGCCACGGGGGTGTCCTTTGTGATGAAGAGGAAGATCTGTTTAACCCTTGCCAGATGATAAAGTGCAAGCATGGGAAGTGCAGGCTCTCTGGACTGGGGCAGCCCTACTGTGAATGCAGCAGTGGATACACCGGGGACAGCTGTGACAGAGGTAAGCTAGGCACCTTGTCACAAAGCACGAGGGATGCCTCATCCCGGGTGAAAGAGACAGAGTGCAGTGAGGAAGCTCTTGGCCTGGGTGTGGCTTGTAGCTACTGTTGATCGGTTCTCGGGTGGTATGCAGTTACTAACTGTGAAAGGCAGTGAAGTCCCACTCTAAGGTCGTTCCGTGGCCATCAGACATCTTATCACAACTTGACTTGCTCTAGAAAGTCTCCTTTTCCCTTCAGAGTACAGCTTCCCAACTCAGCTTGAACCTCTACCTGATCCCTTCACCTACATGAATTAATAATCTGACTCCAGACAGAGACCATGGAGGTGGTAGCTCTGTTCTGGTTTGAGTACAGAATCACCTGGTTGGAGTACAGAGTCACCCTTGCCCTTAGAATCGACTGATTTATCACAGTAAATTATGCAGGTGAGAGCGATGGAAGCCGGCTGAGTTTTCAGCCCACCTCTCTCTGCTTTGTTTCCAAAATCAGAACTTGCCTGGCCTCCAGCTGGCACAGACTTTGGTGCATCAGACAATAAGATGAACGTGCCTGCGGAAGCCTTTAACAGATGTCTCTTTTTTGAACTACTTCATACTCGCGTAATTTATGAAGTTAGTGGAATGTTACTTGTATTAAGTAACATATTGGATAATATTAAATTCTGGGCCTAATAAATTAAATTGCATTCTCTGTGAAACTGCTCCCCGTGGTAAACAAAACCAGCTGTTAGTCCTGTAGAAACTGAAGATGTGTATTTTTTTTTCTTCCTTTTTGCAATAAAGGAAAAGATTTAGGAATCCAATTTTCTTGTCAGAACAAACATGTTGTATTTATTGTCTATATATATAGCATTCACTTTGCTGGAAATAGAGGCCTAAAAGATGCATTTTTCAAGGAAGATTGGATCACGCCATCAGTCCATAATGTAGACTTCAAGCATCACACTAAAAATAGCAGTTTCAAAATGCTAGGAAGGACCATGACCACAAAATGGAGATCTTGACTTTCTTTCAATCACTCTACAAAACCTACACTGTCTGTCTTTAAAAAAATGCTCTTATTTCCTTGTTCTTTTCTAGAAATTTCTTGTCGAGGGGAACGGATCCGAGATTATTACCAAAAGCAGCAGGGTTATGCTGCCTGTCAAACAACAAAGAAAGTGTCTCGCTTGGAATGTAGAGGTGGGTGTGCTGGTGGGCAATGCTGTGGACCTCTGAGGAGCAAGAGGCGGAAATACTCCTTCGAGTGCACAGACGGATCCTCATTTGTGGACGAGGTGGAGAAGGTGGTGAAGTGCGGCTGCACGAGATGTGCCTCCTAACTGCGTTTCTAGCAGCTTCCATCTTCGGCGAAGGTTATACACTTCTTGACCGTGTTGGACTAATTCATGCTTCATAGTGGAAATATTTGAAATATATTGTAAAATACAGAACAGACTTATTTTTATTATGATAATAAAGACTTGTCTGCCTTTGGGAAAAAAAAATAAAAGACACTTGTACTAAAGCTTCCCCTACACTGGAAAAAGTGTGAAGAAAAGCCACACTCGGAGGCATTAGTGCAGCAGTGGGGACCATGGCAACACGGAGCCATCTTTGGAACGTGCTAATACTCGCAGAAGCACATATACAAGAGCCTAACATGGGACTGTACACTCACATGTGATTGCCCAGAGCATAAAACCCATGACCCCCTTCACATCAGTGCAGTTCACAAGAACACACCAAGCACAAGCATCTCAATGGGACTGGGAGGCAGGGGAATGGAAATCCAGAATCTGTAGATAGATCCAAGGGATAAGAAATATTTTGTGGAAGATATAAAATGTCCTGACGTCTGGGTTTCATTCAGGAGAGAAATGGGTGGGGAGTGCTGCAATGTATTTTATGGTCTTTGGCAATGCTAGCATATCTGCAGAAACAGCACACGAAGGTGTTTATCTACCACTTTCCAGTATTAATTTTTGTAATATAAATGATAAAGGAGATGATAAAGAACCAATAGATTATTGATAAATAAAAAATTAGTAATAATATGAATTTTTGTTTTTATGAGTTCTAAATAGCCCTATACAGTATTCATTTTCAACGAGAAATATTTATTGTATTAAAGTACATTGTACTTAAGGATTTAGGTCATCACTTTGGACTGTTTCTCGATGCTTTAATATATATTAATTTATAATTATCCTGATATTTTTGTACATTTTCAAACTTAAAAAAAAATCAGGATTTTTTTGGCAATAGAACTAACATAGGATGTTATTTTGGTATCTTGGGATAGGTATACGTTGTTCTCTTGGCTGACCTCGACATCTGTCCACTGATGTCACTGACCTGTGGCCTCTTTCAGGACACTTGCAGAGGGTTTACAAAGGTATGAGTAAAGACAGCAAGTGTACCCATCTGTCATATGTCCTCACAGGAGGAAGGAAATTATCTGTAGCGATGGACAATAGGAAGTAGACCTTTTATAAATTAATTAATCTTTCCCTGCCATGCTTTGGGGGAGGGGGGAAGAAGAAAAACTGTCATGTCAAAAACTGTAATTTTTTCTCCAAACAATAAAACTCCTTGATTACCTTACTGCTCCCATGTTAACAAGTTTGCTTCTAAATGACAACGTAGAGTTGATAATGATTTATAGTTGACTGTGCTCTTCCTTCATGAAAATCCCAGGGTGCCCTGTGAAGATGCAGATGTTTCTTTAAAAGAAAAACTCTTTTTAACAATGACAATTATGCTTTGTCTTTCTCCAGACTAATATCGGTTACACTACTGATGTTTGTAAATTAAAAGATGTCTACTTCATTAACAGCTTGGCCGTTTTCTTAGAACTGCACTGCTTTGCAGGTGTTTTGTTATGACCTTGATATAGTGACATGAAAGAAACAAGAAAGGCAACCTATGCCTTTATGTTACCAAAAAAATTGCTTTGAGATTAATGTATTGTCACATCTGGAGGCTGCATAAAAGAGATAGATAGAATACATATTCTTTGCTATGGAAAATGCATTAAATTAAATCCTTCCACCAAAAGGAATTATAAAATGAAACAGAGCTAATACAAAGGGTCTTCTTTGGGTATCACTGCCTTTGCAAGATCCAGCTATCCAGAACTAGCAACAATTCATATCAAGGAAGTGCCATTGTCTAGGAAGAATATTAATACTTGACCTCTACTGTATGAGGGATTCATCTCTTTTTAAGACAGTCATGCGCACACACAGGCACACACAATATACCCACTATTCCAGGTGTGAACACCCAATCACTTATTCATTCACGTTTAAAATGACTTTAGATGTATTATATAAATATTAAATAACAATTATAAAACATTCATGTGTTCCTATGAGTTCATTTCTTTTTCAGAGCTACTGAATCATTCATGAAGCAAAGAGTCATCTACAAATAAATATAACAAGATTTCCATCTGATGTCCCAGATAAACACCATCCTAGTGGATAGTGTTTGGAGTTTCCTTACTGTACAGCAGGACCTATGCTTTGAGTTGTATATGTAAAATCTCCCTTGTCTATATAAGTGAATGGAATTCCTGTGTTCCCTGGTGTATTGCAGTATATAAGGCTGGAAATCAAAGGAGCTGGACCCAATAGTGGGCAGTTCATACTAGTGTATTTGCTGATAATATAGACAGCCATTCAGCCACAGATTGCCTCTACGTGGGGACTGCTAAGTTTGAAGCCTGATTTTCAGTGCTATTGATCATGTATGCTTAAATAATCTTACTAGAGATTTGACTATTTGCTCCTGTTTTAAAGAAAAAGGAGACATCATATGGGGTTTGGCATATTTTTCATCCTTCCTGATTATAAAGTGACAAAATAAAGTCTATTTCTGTGGGACATGAGCAGAGTTAGTGTCACAGGGATCAAATTTTGTTTGCCTTCCAATCATGAGCCTTTAATGAAGAAAATCTCACAGCCAGAAAATGATTAGCAAATCACACAAATCAAGGGAAATTATTCATATTAAAAATGCTCCTGATTTCTAAGCCATTAACCACAACACTCTTTTAAATAAAAAAACTATCCTACAGCTTTAGTGATAGAATTCAATTTTTAAAAATACAAAATTAAAATTATCATATACAATAACAAACATTTGTAATTTAATAGATGAAGTTCTTAAACATTCCTAGCATGTTTTTTTTAATTCTCCCATGAGTGAGACACCAGCAGGAAACTGGAATGCAATCAATTGAAGAATGTGATCATGAAATAACAACCACCTCAATCTTTGGAATTTGTTCTGATCACAGATTGAAACTGTAAAAGAGCATCTCTTGCTTTAGAATTACTCTGGGAATTTTTTTAATGGATGGTTTTCTTTGTCAGCAACATTCCCTCCTGGAGAAATGATTAAAAGACTTGAAATGAATTCAGGACATAGAGATCTTGAACTTTATGGCGTCATCTGCCTCAGGTACTGACCATGATCTCTACAGTGATGTCTGTAATAGAATATAAGCTATAAAAAGTATATGAACTTTTATGTGAGATATTACATAAAGGAGAGAAAGCTATAAAAGTATAGAAGCTATCTTCTTTCTTAACCCTCTTTGTGTACTCATAGTCATTTAAGAAATGATTTCTGTTTCATGACTTCTATCAATTACAAGAAAAGATGGCAAACATCTCACATAGTTCCATATCAAGTAGACAATGTCTGCCATGTTAGAGCTTATGTTTCATAAATATGGACTGAATCTAGACTGGGTAACTGTTCTGGCTACTTTTATGTCAACTTGACACAAGCTGGAGTCATTTAGGAAGAAGGAATCTCATTTGAGAAAATATCCCACATATTGGCCTGTAGACAAGCCTGTGGTGCATTTTTTCAATTTTTTGATTGATGTGGGAGGGCCCAGATCACTATGGACAGTACCACTTCTGGGAAGGTGGCCCCAGGTGCTACAACAAGGCAGGTTGAGTTATCCATGGGGAGCAAGTCAGTAAGCGGCACTGCTCTGTAGCTTCTGCTTCAGTCCCTTAGCTTCCAGTCCCTCCCTTACCTGCTCCAGGCACCTGCTTTGAGTTCCCACCCTATGTTCCTCTGATGATGGGCTGTGAAAGATATGGAAGGGTGAGCTAAATAAATCCTCTCCTTTCCAGTTGCATTTGGTTGTGGTCTTTTATTACAGCAATAGAAAGCTAACTAAGACAGTAACAAATGCTATGAAAATGATCAAACTGACATGTAATATCAGACTGTGATGTACCTTTAAGGATATAATGGTATGCTAGAAAAAGTACAGCCAGGATACTGGTGTTGCTTAGTTGATATAGTACTTGCTTAGCATGTCCAAAACCATGGGTTTGATCCCTTTGACTTAGTTTGTTTTCGATTACTGTGATAAGCACCATGATGGAAGAAAAGCAACAGGGCGAAAGGATTTATTTCATCTTAGAGCTTCCAGTCCATCACTGAGGGAAGCTAGGGCAGGAGTGTAAAGCAAGCACAATGACACATCTTCAATTCCCACCACACAGAGAGCAAGACCCAAACATTTGTCCTGGGATGCCAGACTCCTCACAAGGGAGAATTATTGTTATCCCTCTGTAGTTGACAAATGACAATAAGGAATGTTTAAAAGCAAATCGTGGGCTGTGGGATGTGGACATTGGAGGAGCAACAATTGTTCCCAGTTCAGGTGGTAGTTGAAGCCAAGAAAATGGATGAACTAATTCACAAACACATCAAAGTGAATTTGACCAGAGGAGTAACATCTGACTTCAAAGAGTGCTTACATTTTCAGGTGGATAATTGGATTCCAGAATGTGGACAGAAATGGAGTAATTCTAACACAAGCAAGCAAGACTGGTTAGTCATATGTTAGGGATAATAGAAGATGGTCAGAAAGATAACTGGAAAGTATGATGGGATCATAGCTTTGGCATTCGGTGAGTCAGGGAGGAACTGAAGCAGAACCACAGAACACTGCTTCCTGGCTTGCTCTGCATGACTCTCTCAGCTTGCTTGTTGTTATACACGGTAGGAGGACCACTAGCTCAGGGGTTATACTTCCCACAGCAGACTGGGTCTTCACACATCAATCATTAATCAAAACTGACTTACAGACTTCCTAGAGGCCAATCTGGTGGAAGCATTTTCTCAGTTGAGTTCTCTCTTGCCAGATGACTTTCACTTGAGTCGAGTTGACAAAATTCAAATGAGCATTTCTGGCATGTGATAAAAACCAGTGTTGATGGTGCTGTGTTGGTGGTATGACAGCTCTCCATCAGTGGAAGCAGGATGATCAGAAGTTCAAGGTCATCTTTGGCTACATTAAAAAAAATAGAACAGAAAATTTCAGTCACCTAAGTGTATACCAGGAGGTGGGATGGTTCTGGGAGAAAATGACTTGCAACTGTGTCAGAGAGGATAAAATAGAACACAGGATGGAAGTAATGGAAGTTTGTGTGTAGATAGATTTGGGCAGGTTGCCCAAGGAAAGCAATCTATGCATAAATATATAAAGGAAGGAAACTTTGTGTTCTGATGGAAGATAAGGAATCTGGTGTGTGCTACCTATGGCATGCATTGGTTCGATGTGTACAACGCAATAGTGTCTATTGACTGGCTTAATGTTCATTATGTTTTTTTTCTATTGAGTACCTATTTGCAGTGGGTTTTCCAAACGACAAATGAAAGAGACTTCCAGTTCAAAATAATGGCTTCTTAGTGAGGCTTAGTGCAGTTCCTTCCAACTTTCAAAAGATACGCCTCTGAAAATAGTATCTGATAATAGCATCAAAATCTTAGAATAATGTTATTTCCTCAGATGTCAAAGGAATGTTCACAAGCTGAAAGGCCGATGAAGCTGAATAGAAACAACTGTTGAGCAATCTGTACCGTGAAACTCACAACTCACTCTCCCTTTCAGCTTATACCAAAGCCAGACACTCAGGAAATAAGTCAAATAGAACCCTAGCAGAAAATATCCATACATTAAAAATGTCAATTAAAATCTGGATCTTAATTACATTTTGGTGACTTTATTGGGCTGAGTATGCCTTGAAGAGTTAAAGATGGTGACCTAGAATTCCAGGCATTTATTCTGCAGTGTACTGTCCTATTTTTGGATGAAACTATATACTCCTCTAGATCATGGGAAAGTATCCTTAATTCCCACTCTATAGAAAGCAAGTCCCAAACATTCATTTTGGTATGCTAGATTCCTCACAAGGAAGTATTATTGTCATTTCTCTATAGTTAGTATTATGTGGACAAACAACAACAAAGAATATTTAAAAGCAAATCATGGAATATGGGATGTGAACACTGGAGGAGTAAGAACTGTTATTAACTCAGGTGGTAGTTGAAGCCAAGAAAATGGGTGCACTAATTCAGAAATGTGTCAGAATGAACAGAGGAATAACACCTGACTTTAAATAATGTTTACATTTTCAGAGAAAGAAAATGATCCCAGAATGGAGACAAAGATGGGACAATTCTAATACAAGCTGACATAACTCTTTAGCCATGTTAGAACAATAGAAGATGGTCAGAGGGGCCACTGGAAAAATATGATGGGCTCATAGGTGTGCCCTTCAGTGAGTTTGGATCACTTTAGTAACAGCTCACACAAGTGCAGGAATGCACCCTGAGAGAATTTTGATGACTACCATGGAAATGCAAGATGGAACTTGATTACCCATCCCACTGGCTAGGTTTGACCAAGACAGGTGAAGTCTGGGGTGTTGAAACAAGATGCCTGAGAACAAGAAACCAGGAAATTCCCAGAGCGGAGAGCTACTTATGCATAGCAACTCTTACCCAGAAGGAGTTGTCTGTTGGCTTCATCTTCCTACCCCAAAGGGAGAAAAGAGAGCAGTAAAAGTTCTACCACTGTCCAGAAATAGGAAATCTGAGTAGAAACCATGGCCAGCCACATTTCAGACAAGCTTTGTCTTTGCATCAGTGTGTGGATAGCTAAATTTGGATTCAAGGAAAATCAAAATTAACAAGCACACACATAAAAATGGGGCCTGGCAAAAGAGCCACAGAGACAATTGTCTAGGAGACATGCTGTCATTTATCTTGCTCTGCATTGGAGAAATAACTACATTTTTTTTTGTCTGCATAGATGGTGGCAGAGAGATTAAGTGACTTGCCCAAGGTCATACAGTCCAGGTCTCCTGACTCTCTAGCCATAATACAATATTGATTTTGCTAGAACTGATAGACAGACTGAATTGTCTAATGAGATGTTGGGAGATGACTAAATATTTCCCAAGGGACTTTTTTATAATGCCAACTAATAACCTCAGTAGAGATACAATAAAACATTGTTATTACTGCCCATTTGGAAAGAAAAGATAGTTCTTTTAATGAGATTTCCTCCCAATATCAGAAACTGAAGTGGGAAGATTTTTTTATCCAATTGTGTCTTTAGCACTGGTCATTGTTCCTAAGCAGATGTATCTCCACAGGCTGTGCTGCCTAGGAGCAGCTGAAATTTGCTGCTACCTAAGAGAGCCACAGGATCAAACATCACATGCACACTCACATCCTAGAACTCATTCATGGCCACAAGCTGTTCTTTGTAAAAATAAATAATAATAATAATATGAAACAAAAGACAGGGACAACACTCATTTTGAATGAGCATGAAATATCTTCTCACCAGGTTCAGAGGCCTGTTTCATCACAGGGAAGAGACAGATTCACATCATGTACTGCCACTGAGTCCCTTCCACACCCAGTTCTTACTTTAATTTACATCTTCACATTGATTATTTTTCCTTCCTGTTAATCTGAAATTAGCTACATTTCTTCCTTTCTGCTTGTCAACTTCCTTTTGGAGCTGCAAAATGCACAAGAACACATTTCTGAATGGCATACACATTATTGTTTGATTAGGAAATAAATAAATCTCTTATCATTTGGCAAAGAAATCGCATGATGACTTAAACACTCAGAAAATGAAATGAAAATCCTTCTGTGTTTCTTCTCATTTAGCCTTGTTTTCCTTTCCCACCTCATTTTATATGTGTTCATATTTTAGATTATAAATACATGATTGCATTCTAGAACAGACAGTCCGAGAACACAAGGTTTTAGGGCAGTGATTCCCACCCCCACATCCCTCAAAACTTAGGACAATCTAGGCCCAGTGTACCAGCAAAGCAAAAGTCTCAGTTAGTCTTACTGAATCAGACCTGGAGGTGCAGTTACACTTTCATATTCTCTCTCTCTCTCTCTCTCTCTCTCTCTCTCTCTCTCTCTCTCTCTCTCTCTCTCTTTCTCTCTCTCTCTCTCTCTCTTCTCTCTTCTCTCTCTATCCCCTCTCTCTCCTGTCTCCCTCTCCCCCCTCTCTCACCCTTTCTCTCTCACAAACAGAGAGAGAGAGAAACAGACAGAGAGACAGAAACAAAGAGACAGGGAGGTATAAACATATTACACACAGGATTTGGTAAAGATAATAACCAGCAGTTACTAATTGTAGCTTTGCATACAACAGTCATGTTTGCTTAGATTGCATTCTTTTCAAAAGTGAAGTCTCAGTGTCTAGTAATCCCATTGCAGTATTTCAGTTGACTACTTTGAAACAATGCAGAACCCAACCACTGTGTCCATGATGAAGAGTATACCTCATATGGAAACACATCCTTGATCTGAGACCATCAAGCCTTAACTTTTCCAGTATCTCACTATCACATTAGAATATAATAGAATCGTGTCCATTCCATTCCTTGGGTTATACCAGCATGTCCTATCTAGTCTACTATGGATACTGTTAATAACTGCTTTAAGTGTGAAGGGGCAGAGCCCCTAATCCAGCAGCAGCTGAACAGGCCTTGCCTCTCAGTCCCCTTAGGAATTTCTGGGCCAATGATAAACACTTTCCCTGAAGTTGTACATCTTCTCCCAAGGCAGAGCACAAGCAACAGTTGGGTGATATGGGAATAGAAATGCCTGTCCAGTAACAAATTGTGAAGTTTATGAAAGATCATATCAATCTATGTTTCACTTATAAAAAACAATTGTAGCATTTTAAAGGCAACATCACAGTACAACTTTGCCTCTCCTGTACCTTCCACCCACAGGTGGTAACCCCAAATGTTCCCTATAAACCTGATGCATGAGGAACATGATGTTGGACATTCCTGTGCCTTATTCAGATGAAAAGCAATGACACAGTAATGGACACTCTCTTTGAGGTTCAGAAAGGGACAGCAGCCATGTCACAGGGAAATGTGCGGTTCTAACATGATACAGAGTGGATGCTGCTTGGATAAGACAGTCATTACAATCATGCTCCATATGGCTAGTTAGTAAGAAAATTCCATAAAGTTCTTTTATTTCTGGAAGAAAGCTAGGCACCTACTTCATATGTATCTCCCAAATGGAAGACTTTTAAAGATTTATTTTTTACATCTATTTGTGTGTGTTTGTGTTAATGTTTGTCACATGTGTACAAGTGGCTGTGGAGGCCAGAGAAGGGCATCCCCTAGAGCCAAAGATACAGTAGGTGTCCATTCCATTGTGAGTTGCCACCTAATGTGAGTTCTGCAAAGATTAGATGTTCTAGCAGATCAGAAAGCACTCAATATTGAATCATCTGTCTAGCCCCACAAACATAATAATTACAATTCCTTACTTCCTCTTTTGTGGCTATCCAGCCTTGTGCGTAGCTTGAGAGTCCTCACATGTGCTCAAGTACTAAGAAAGATTATGACCAACTTCTCACTGAGAATTGATGCTGATTTCCCAACAAAGTATTAATAGTTTCTGTAGCTCTCTTTCTTTCATTCTTCAAAGAACAAGAAAAGATGAACCCGATTTAGCACAGAGTACAAGAACAAAACCTAGAGATTGGATGCCTCAGGTAATATTATAAAAATATGTTTCTCACAATTCTTCACACTATAAAGTCCATGAACAAGGGATTTGAATTTTGGTGGGAGTCCTCTTGTCTTGCAGAAGGTCATCATATTAGTTGTTGCTATGAAAAATGCTTGACAGAAGGTTAAATCCTTATCAAAGAAAGGATTTATTTTTGGCTCACAGTTTGAGGGTATAGTCCATAATAGCAGGGGTGGAATGGGCATGATGGAGGGAGCTGGAAGAAGTTTGTCACATCTTTACCCAAGTCAGGGAGAAAAGAAAATCAAAATTTGGTTGTCAGCTTAGTTTTCTTTGTATTAGGTTAGAACCTTATTCAATGAAATGGTGATGGACACATGCAGGGTTGCTCTCTCTACTTCAATTAACTCAGTCTACAAAATCACACAGATTTGATTGCGTATTTACCTCCTAGGTAAGTCTAGATCTGTTACATTGACAACCATTTGGTATTTTTGTTTGATTTGTTTGATTGTTTTTCAAGACAGGATTTTTCTGTGTAGACATGGGTGTCCTGGTACTCATTCTATAGACCAGGCTGACCTCAAACTCAGAGATCCTCCAGCTTCTGCCTTCTGAATGCTGGGATTAAAGGTATACACCACCAGAGCCCACCAGCACCCATTGGACTAAGAGGTGAGTCTTTGTCCTTATAGGCAGACACCCCAGCCTCTAGACTTTGGGCCCAGGGGCACAACTCTGTGGCCCCCACACCACCATCCATTGCAGTTCCAGTTTCAGGCCAGTAGGCAGATCTTCTTCAGACAGGTTGGACTACCACCATCCCCCTCCAGATCCTATAACCCTCAAGCCCCACCTCCCCCAAACCCCATCTTCCCTCAGAGACTGCAACTGCTCCCTGAGACAGAGCCTGCCAGCTCAGATTGGACCAAGAGTTGCTCACTGAGACACAAAGTCCATAAGCATCGATTGGACTAAGAGCCCTAATTAGACCAAGAGCTTCCATTGGACCAAGAGTTTCTATTGGACCAAGAGAAGCTCCATCAGACACAAACACTGCTTGCATTGAATAGAGGAAGAGATAGGTAGATGTCAGTGCAAAAATACAGTCAACAACATAAAGACTAATATTGCTCTATCAGAACCTAATGGTTCTACATCAGCAAGACCTGAACATGCCAACGGAGAAGAAACAGAAGAAATTGACCTTAAAAATGACTTTAAAAAGATAATAAAGGTCTTTAAAGAGGAAAAAAAATTCCCTTAAAGAAATTGGAAAAAAAGACAAACAAAAATTGGAAGAAATCAATAAAACCCTTAAAGAAAGCCAATAAAGAGCAATGAAACAGGTGAAGGAAACAGTCCAATATTTGAAAACTGACATAGAGGAGATAAAGAAGACACAAACTGAGGGATGCTGGAAATGGAAAATCTGAGTAAACAAACAGGAACTACAGATGCAAGCATAACCAACAGAATGCAAGAGATGGAAGACAGAATCTCTGGCATTGAAGATATGATAGAGGAAATAGATTTGTCAGTCAAAGAAAACACTAAAGCCAAGAAACTCATAACACAAGCAAGCATCTTTTTCGTGAATTCGTACCATGACTGTTGGGCGCCAGATGTATCACGAATCTTAAAGTTCTTATTAATAAAAACAAACCTGAGCCAGGTACTGGGGTGAAAGCTGGAAGATCAGAGAAGCAGAACAAGCCACAGCCACCTCACCTTGCCAATTCCTCAGTTAATCCTGTTTCCTCCGACTGGAAGCCTCTCAGTCTAGAATGAATCTCAGATGAACTGTGCTACTCAAAAGCCTAAAAGCTTAACCAGCTCTAATTCTGGTCCTCACATCTTAAATACCTTTCTGCTTTCTGCCATCACTTCCTGGGATAAAAGGCTCTTGTTACCACGCCTAGCTGTTTCCAGTGTGGCTTTGAACTCAGAGATCCAAAGGATCTCTGCCTCTGGAATGTTAGGATTAAAGGCATGTGTGCCACCATTTTCTGGCCTCTAAGTCTGTCTAGTGGCTGTTCTGATCTGTGACCCCAGATAAATTTATTAGGGTGCACAATGTTTTGGGGAACACAATACCCCCCACACAAAAAAAAAATGTCCAGGAAATTTGGGACATCATGAAAAGACCAAACCTAAGAATAATAGGGATAGAAGAAGGAGGAGAATACCAATTCAAAGGCACAGAAAATATATTCAATAAAATCATAGAAGAAAACTTTCCCAACCAAAAGAAGGATAAGATACAAGAAGCATACAGAACAACAAATAGACTGGATCAAAAAAAAAGTCCCCTTGCCATATAATAATCAACCCACTAAACATACAGAATATAGAGAAAATATTAAGAGCTGCAAAGGAAAAGGGTCAAGTTACATATAAAGGCAGACCTATCAGAATAACATCTGACTTCTCAATGGAGACTCTAAAAACCAGAAGGTCCTGGACAGATGTTATGCAGACACTAGGAGACCATGGGTGCCAACCCAGACTATTACGACAATCAGTATAGATGGAGTAAACAACATGTTCCATGATAAAACCAGATTTAAGCAATACCTATCCAAGAATCCAGCCCTTCAGAAAGTACTAGAAGGAAAAAAATCCAGCCTAAGGAAGTTAGATACACCCATGAAAACACAGGAAATAGAAAATCCCACACCAACAAATACAAAAGAAGAGAAACACACAACACTACCACCAAAAAATAACAAGAATTAACAATCACTGGTCATTAATATCCATTAATATCAATAGTCTCAAGTCGCCTATAAAAAGACACAAGCTAACAAAATGGATACAAAAACAGGATCCATCCTTATGCTGCATAAAAAGAAACACACCTCAACTTCAAAGACAGATACTGCCTCACAGTAAAAGGCTGGGAAAAGACTTTCCAATCAAAGGACTTAAGAAGCAAGCAGGTGTAGCTATCCTAATATCTAATAAAATAGACTTCACACTAAAATCAATCGAAAGAGATCTGGAAGGACGTTACATATTTATCACAGGGAAAATCCACCAAGATGAAGTCTCAGTTCTGAACATTTATGCCCCAAATACAAGGGCACCCAGATTTGTAAAAGAAACATTACTAAAGTATAAACCACAAATCAAAACCCACACACTAGTAATGTTATATTTCAACACCCCACTCTTACCACTGAATATATCTGCAGACTAAAACTTAGCAGAGAAATAAGGGACCTAACGGAAGTTATGACTCAAATGGACTTAATAGATATCTACAGAACATTCCACCCTGATACAAAAGAATATACCTTCTTCTCAGCACCCCATGGAACCTTCTCTAAAATTGACCACATGCTTGGTCATGAAGCAAATCTCAATAGATACAAAAAATTGGAATAACCTCCTGTATTTTATTAGACCACCATGGCTTAAAGTTAGATTTCAACAACAACAAAAATTACAGAAAGCCTACAATCACATGGAAACTGAATAATGCCCAAATGAATTACCAATGGGTCAAGGAAGAAATAAAGAAAAAAATTAAAGATTTCCTAGAATTCAATGAAAATGAAAATAGAACACACACAAACTTATGGGACACTATGAAAGCAGTGCTAAGAGGAAAATTCATAGCACTAAATGCTCACATAAAGAAGATGGGGAAATCTCACACTAGTGACTTAACAGCACACGTGAACACTCTAGAACAAAAAGAAGCATACTCACCCAGGAGGAATAGACAATAGAAAATAAGAAGAAAGCAAATAATCAAATTGAGGGCTGAAGGCAATAAAATAGAAACAAAGAGAACAACACAAAGAAACAATGAAACAAAGAGTTGGTTCTTTGAAAAAATCAACAAGATAGATAAGCCCTCATCCAAATTAACCAAAAGGCAGAGATAGAGCATCCAAATTAACAATATTAGAATGGAAAGGGAGAGATAACAACAGACAATGAGGAAATCAGAGAATCATCAAGTCATACTTCAAAAACTTGTACTACACAAAATTGGAAAATCTAAAAGAAATGGACAATTTTCTGAATAGATACCAAATACCAAAGTTAAATCAAGACCAGATAAACTATCTAAATAATACCAATAACCACTAAGGAAATAGAAGCAGTCACTAAACGTCTCCTAACCAAAAAAGCCCAGGACCAGATGGTTTCAGTGCAGAATTCTACCAGATTTTCAAAGAACAACTAATTCCAATACTCTTCAAATTGTTCCACACAATAGAAACATAAGGTACATTACCAAGCTCTTTTTATGAGGCTACAGTTATCCTGATACTCAAACTGCACAAAGATGCAACAAAGAAAGAGAATTACAGACCAATCTCCCTCATGAACATTGATACAAAAATACTCAATAAAATATTGGCAAACTGAATCCAAGAACACATCAAAAACATTATCCACCATGACCAAGTAGACGTCATCCCAGAGATGCAAAGATGGTTCAACATACAAAAATCTGTCAATGTAATATACCATATAAACAAACTGAAAGAAAAATAACACATGATCATCTCACTAGATGCTGAAAAAACCTTTGACAAAATCCAACACTCCTTCATGATAAAGGTCTTGGAGAGATCAGGAATACAAGGAACATACCTAAACATAATAAAGACAATTTACAGCAAGCCAACAGTTAATATCAAATTAAATGGACAGGAACTCAAAGTGATTCCATTAAAATCAGGAACAAGACAAGGCTGTCCACTCTCCCCATATTTATTCAATATAGTACTTGATGTTCTAGCTAGAGAAATAAGGCAAAAGGAGATCAAAGGTATAGAAATTGGAAAGGAAGAAGTCAAACATTTACTATTTGCAGATGATATGATAGTATATATAAGTGACCCCAAAAATTCTACCAGGGAACTCCTACAGCTAATTAACTCCTTCAATAATATGACAGGATACAAGTTGACTCAAAAAATCAGTAGCCTTCCTATATACAAAAGACAAAAGGGCTGAAAAAGAAATCAGAGAAACATTACCCTTTACAATAGCCACAAATTATATAAAATTCCTTGGGGTAACCCTACCTAAGCAAGTGAAGGACCTGTATGATAAGAACTTTAAGTCCCTGAAAGAAATTGAAGATGTCAGAAAATGGAAAGATCTTCCACGCTTATGGATAGGTAGAATCAACATAGTAAAAATGGCAATCTTACCAAAAGCAATCTACAGATTTAATGCAATCCCCATCAAAATCCTAACACAATTCTTCACAGACCTAGAAAGAACAATACTCAACTTCATATGGAAAAAAACAAACCCAGGATAGCTAATAGAATCCTGTACAATAAAGCAACCTCTGGAGGCATCACCATCCCTGACCTTAAGCTCTACTATAGAACTATAGCAATAAAAACAGCTTGGTACTGGCATAAATGCTGACATGTGGACTAATGGAATCAAATTGAAGACCCTGACATTAATCTGCACTTGTATGAACACCTGATTTTTGACAAAGAAGCCGAAACTGTACAACGGAATAAAGAAAGTATCTTCAACAAATGGTGCTGGCATAACTGATGTCAACATGGAGAAGATTGCAAATAAATCCATATCTGTCACCATGCGCAAAACTCAAATACAAGTGGATCAAAGACTTCAAATCCAGTTACATTGAACCTGATAGAAGAGAAAGTAGGAAGTAGCCTAGAAAGCATTGGCACAGGAGACCACTTCCTAAATATAACACTAGCAGCACAGACACTGAGAGCAACGCTTAATAAATAGGACCTCTTGAAAATGAGAAGCTTTTGTAGGGCAAAGAACACAGTCAAAAAGACAAAACAACAGCCTACAGAATGGGAAAAGATCTTCACCAACCCCACATCTGACAGAGGGCTGATCTCCAAAATATATAAAGAACTCAAGAAACTAGATATCAAAATACCTAACAATCCAATTGAAAAATGGGCAACAGAGCTCAACTGCGAATTCTCAATGGAAGAATCTCAGATGGTCGAGAGACATTTGAGGAATTGCTCAACATCCTTAGTCATCAGGGAAATGCAAATCCAAAAGACTCTGAGCTACCATCTTACACCTGTCAGAATGGCTAAGATCAAAAATACTGAGGACAGCTTATATTGGAGAGGATGTGGAGCAAGGGGAACACTTCTACACTGTTGATGGGAATGCAAACTTGTACAGCCACTTTGGAAATCAGTATGGCAGTTTCTCAAAACTGAGAATCAATCTTCCTCAATACCCAGCTATATCGATCTTGGGCATATACCCAAGGAATCATACCACAAGGACACATGCTCAACAATGTCCAAGCAATATTATTGATAATACCCAGAACCTGGAAACAACCTAGATGCCCCTCAACTGAAGAATAGATTAAGAAAATGTGGTACATATACACAATGGAGTACTACTCAGCAGAGAAAAACAATGACATGAAATTTGCAGGCAAATGGATGGAACTAGAAAATATCATCCTGAGTGAGGTAACCCAGACTCAGAAGGACAAACATGGTATGTACTCACTCATATGTGAATGCAAGATGTAAGGCAAAGGCTAACTAGACTGCAACCCACAGCTCCAGGAAGGCTAGCTAGCAGGGAGGACTGCAGGAAAGATGCATGGATCACCCAGCAAAGAAGAAATAGATAAGATGTACATGAGCAAAGTGGGTGTGAGGGGGGATAATGCCTGGCAAGGGGTGAGGGATGAGAACATAGGGGAACAGGAGGTTCGAGCTGGAACAGGGACAGAGTGGGAAAGCAAGGAAAGAGATACCATGATAAATGAAGACATCATGGGAATAGGGAGAAACATGGTGCTAGGGAATTTTTCAGGAATTCACAAGGATGACCCCACCTTAGACTACTGGCAATAGTTGAGAGCGTGCCTGAACTGGCCTACTCCGGTGATCAGATGGCTGAATACCCTAACTGTCATCATAGAGCCCTTGTCTAAAGACTGATGGAAGCAGATGCAGAGATCCATGGCCAGGCACCAGGCCGAGCTCTAGGAGTCCAATCGATGAGAGAGAGGAGGGATCCTATGAGCAAGGGAAATAGAGATCATGATGGGAAAATGTACATAGATGGCCAGCCAAACTATTGGAAACCCATGAACTGTGGACCAATAGCTGAGGAGCCCCCATGGTACTGGACTAGGCCCTCTGGAAAGACAAGACAGTCATTTAGCTTGAACTGTTTCACTCACCCCCATGCAGTGAGATCAGAGCCCATCCCTGGTGCATGAGCTGGCTTTTCGGAGCCCAGTGCCATTAGGAGATGATTATTATCCTTATAAAGGAAATCCCAGTGGGCTCTCTTGATTCATTTATTTTCCAAAAAAATAAAGAAAATAGTAGTCAACCACCCAGAAAGTGTCCCTCACCAGAATCCAATATGGTTCTCTGTGACCTTGGACTTTCCAAAATTGATAAATGAACTTCTGTTTACTGTACTTTGTTAGTACAAATCAAACTGACTAACCCACTCAGTATTTGCTCTTTGAGAATAATACACTATTTTTTCTCTTCCTATGGAGCTGCTAAGCCCTCATACAGGGCCCCTCCTAAGAACCTAATACAATTCTAATAAGTATCCTAAAAGCTTGACTATATGTACTACCATGCCCAGTGTCTTTTCACCCCAGGGTTGAGGTTTCATCACATGAATTTGAGGAAAGCATAAACATTCAATCCTTAACAAAATAGCTCTCATCAGAACCAGGTGTAGAGTCAAGTTCTCTCTGGTAAACTATAATAGTTTTTGCTCAGAAAAGCAAGAAATAAGGAAACAGAGGAATAGCTCTCTGATTATTACAATGATCAATCAGATGACCACAGGAAAGATGGGTGGGTCAGTGACTGGTTATTCTAGAACAGAGTACCCCAGGACATAGCCACTTGAAGAACTAAGAGCCTTGTTGATATTTAAGTTACTTTGGGTGGGAATTTTGAGGAATTCTCATTTCTGAGTTTGTCTAGGGCTGAATAAGGGGTTGAAGCTTCACTGCTTCTCCAGGTGGACCTCTCTCAAAGCTACTTGAGTGTCCCTAGTACATGGTGCCTAGCTTCCTCCAAATAAAGTACTAAAAGACATTACATGGAAATCTGACTTTCAAAGCTTATCCTTGAAAGCCATTGACACCACCCCTGAGATATCCCATAAGTTGCAGATTCAATTCTGATTCATCTTCAAAGGAGACCACACACTCAAATGAATACCAAAGGCAAGAGTCCCTGGAGCCAACTTGAGGCTCGAACCCCATAAACACTGTCTAAGACCAGTGTAGATGTAATCAACCATCTTATGAAATAAGAAACACAGAGCAGATTCAGAGAAGAAAGCCAAGAGGTCAGAACTAAGAGCCTTACCCTTCCTGCTTCAGCCAAGAGAGTTCTCCGAAAGGGGAACTACTTCCTGTGTGTTTGTCTTTATAGTCTTTCTGTTCTGCCTTCTCATTGGTTGTAAATCCAAACACATGACTGCCTCGTCACTGCCTGTATGTACAGCCCTCCAGGTCCTCTATGGTATTGAGATTAAAGGCGTGTGTCCCCAATGTTGGCTGTATCCTTGAACACACAGAGATCTACTTAGCTCTGTCTACCAAGTGCTGGGATTAAAGGCGTGCACTACCACCGCCACGCTCTTGCTATGGCTCTAATAGCTCTGACCCCTGGGCAACTTTATTTATTAACATACAATTAAAATCACATTTCAGTACAAGTAAAATACCACCACAGACCAGTGTTGGCAATGGCGTGAGAAATGACAAAGGAAGAACAGAACTCACCCAGGACCAAACACTAAGTAGATATGCGCCTGGTATCTCTCTATATGACAAAGCTCCATACCACTACTACGTACACTGAATCCTTTTGTTGTTCTTAACTATTCAAGTATTTTCTTTCACAACAGAATATGTGCCACATATTATCTAATGTTTTCATCTTCAAAGTTAGAAACCCTCCAAAATGTATAATAGTTTAGTAAACTTTGACATTAATGATGTCAATACAGAACATAAAAACACTGATCAAGAATCCTGTGGAGCTTATCATATGACAGGAATTTGACCAAAAAGTCAAATATGACCAGAAATAAATAGCTGAACTCTGATAAGTTGTTGAAAGCTACTGTAGGAGAAGATAGAATAATAACAGGAATGAAACTATTTAGAGAAAGGTGGTTCAGTGCAGAGGTGAGGTCTGAGCTAGTGAGATGAGATGGTGGACAGTTGGGTCAAACAAGAAAGAAGAACCACCCTAAAGATCCCAGTGTTGAGAAGATTCTGTGAGCAACACAATGTCCATGGTGAAGCTGGAACGTAGTTAGGATAACGGGGAAGTAGTCGTCACATCAGAAAGATTCAATTAGAGAAAGAATTTGAATTATTTTTCAAAATCTGAGAATTTATTGAATGCTCCTGAATGTTAACTAAAGCATACTCTGTCCCACTGATATTCATCTTTTCAAGGGGACTTACTATGCATCCACTTCCCCTTCTTGGCCAGTTCCTACCATACTCTCTTTTACCTCCTTCCTACCAATCATCCCACAGTTCCCCAACCCCAATCCAGTAAAACCCTATCTCTACCTATTGGCAATAATAATTCTGTGATCACATTGTACAGTCTGACTTTACTTCTGGGATGATTTCAAATTGATACAAAATGAAGTTTCTCTTTATTTTCAGAAAAGAAGAGCTAGACCTGGTGTTACAGTGTTTCCTGGTCCTCTATAGAGACCTGCATATATGAACACCACATGTGGTTCATAGGTCACTAAAATGAAATCTTCTCCCTTTCTTCTAACCCAGACTTTATCTGATTCTGGAGTTACTCCCTACATAATTTGTTCAAAAGGTTAATATGCTAGAATAGGATTCTGAAATATTTTTAAATAATGAGATAATAAATATGCTCAGACTTGGGACCATATGGTTTCTTTTGGAGTTGCTAAATCATGCCCCAATAGCCAGGGACAACAAATTAATGATTCAGGAGTTGCAATTCAACAAACTTTTATTTATGGACATCAGCATTCATATTTCAAGTAACTTTCCTTTTATTGTATCAGGAAATCTTCATTTGATTTTTTCAAGTATTTAAAAATATTTTTAAAATCATTTTTAGCTCATATAACACAGAAAAGCCAATACTTCTCCAGCCTTTGTTTGATGATTCATGGGCAAGACAATTGATATAGAAAATAAAAAAACAACTTTAGTTCTCTATTCTGAATGAAATAACAATCATGGTAGAGACCTAAAAATTGGATCAAATGATGGTAAGTACCATGATAGCAACATTGCCAAGGAGCTGGGGTGGATAAAACAAGGAATCTGTCTAAATTGTTTGGGTAGGAGCTCCACCTCAACCCCTGGCACCCAGGCATCCCTATACCCAAAGAGTCTGGAATGTTTGGAAGGAGTCTGGTGGAGGATCCACCTCAACTCCCCTCCCCATCTCTTTCCCTAAACCCGCCCCTTCAAAGCCCGCCAAACACAGCTCCTCCCCCAGAGAGACTCAAGACCACTCCCACAGGGTATATAAGCAGCATCCCCCAAAACAGACATGTGGTTCTTCTGGTCTGGAATCCTGTCTCCTCTCTGTGGCCTGGGAATCACCCAGGAGCGCTTTACCCATGAAACCTAGGCTTTCCAATTTGGTCTGATTTGGTTTGCTGCATTAGCAGAGAGGCATTCAGGAGGGCTAAAACTTACCATAAATGAGTGGCACCTTGCAATTCCATTGAATCATGCTGGGATAGTATGATTTCAGGTTTGTATTAAAAAAAAAAAAACAGTATCTCCAGGACCCTCACTAAGGATTCAGTAAATACAAGTGGACATGTGGGACACTAGCCATAAGCAGGTGCTTGTTTTTAAAGGCAGATAGCATCCTTTTAGGCCCTCTCCATTCAGAGGTAAGTTTTTCAAATGAATATTTTTCTGGATACCTGGAGTCATTGATGGGCAAAGTCTTGCCCTCAGGGAACCTTTCCTATTGCCTCAGTACAACCACCACAGAAAGCCAAAACCAATCAAAATGCAGAGTTGTAGAGACTAGTACCACTGAATACATTTACCAAACACTACTGCACCTAAAAGCTCAGGAAATCCTGAAGAAGACAAGGAAAGATTGTGAGAGCTAGAGGATAATGGAGCTTGCTGTGAGATATTCTCTCCTCGTAATATCAGAAACAACACCCATAAAGTCTCATCAACATGCTTGCAAGTGTTACAGCTCCAGAGGGAAAGGTATTCTGACTTTAAAGGAAGTCAGGCTATACCTGCAAGTGTTATAGCTCCAGGGGGAAATGTATCCTAACTTGTTGGGAAGTCAGGCTATACCTGAAGCTGGGGTCTGTTGGGAGATGGTCTCCCCACAGGATGTGGCAATCCTGCTCTTCTTCAAGAGAGACCTGTTATAGTTGAGCTCTACCCTGCCCCTCTACGAGAGTTTCCCAGCAAAGTATCCATTTCTTCTCAGCTCCAGACCAAAATGTTACTTCTGCTTCACTCTGCTAAGGCAATCTGCTCTGGCTCAGGCAAAAAGTTGCTACTTCTGCTTCTCTCCTTTAAGGGAGTTTCTCAGCAGAGGTGTCAGTTGCTTCTTCTGCTCTGATCCCCTCAAAGGCGCTTCTGCTCCACACCAGCAAAAGAAGAGCTTCACCCAAAACTCTTTCAAAAATTTATTTGGGAAGGAAGAACCCAGGACAGTAGCTGCCTCTGCCAGGGTGGAGGAGGACAGCTGCCAACTGAACAGGCAGAGGGGTTTATATAAGGCTTCTTAGGAGTAGAGTTTTTCCAGGGAGAAGATTTTCAGGGAGGGAATTGGTCAGATTTCAATCCCCTTGAACTTCGACAAGTTCAGATTGGCTAGATTTCGTGCTCAGGGATTGGTTGGTTTTCCTGCTTAGAGATTGGTTGGTTTCATGTTCAGGTGATCAGGGGCAAATTTGGCCCTGGTTTCAGGGGAAAAGTGTGTTTCTTTTACTGGCCCTTTTTAGCCATTTGGCTGTAGTTTCAGGGCCAGGGTGTTTCTTTCACTGCCTCTGGTTTCAGGGCCAAAGTGTTTCTTTCACGGGCTCTGGGTTCAGGGCCAGGGTGTGTTTCTTTGGCTGGCCCTTTTACCCCTCAATGATTGTTGAACTTCTAAACATAAGTTGAACAAGAATGATCCCAATGGACAAGCCAAGCTAGACGGAAAAAAAGCCCATGAAGCCTCAACCCTCACAACAAACTGCAGGCAATCGAGGAAAGCTGGGAACAGGAGAAGTGGTTTGCCCCAGGGAAGAGCACACCAATTGGTTGTCCAGTGGCAAATGCTCAGCTCCAAAAATTTACATAGAAGTAAACTTACACGGACTATGCACAGAGCAGGTTATGTTTACGAATGTGTATGTATATATGCATACATATATACATACAACAACAGTTAGTGAAATACAGGGCCATTAGTTTGAAGGAGACTGGGGAGTGATATATGAGAGAGTTTGGAGTGAGGAAAGGGAATGAAGAAATGACATAATTATTTTATAATCACAATTTAAAAAAATAAGTATCTCCTTTGTTTGTACTTTAACTGTCTGGGTTCCCTTTACTTTCCTCATCAAACTTTGTATTTTTCTTATCTTTCTGATTCATGCTCTTCCCTCTCACCATAAACCTGGCTAAGAGTTGTGAGCAGTGTCCTCATGAGAGCCTGAATGATATGCTCCCTTGGAATTCCCTCCACCAAATAACCAAGTCCATTACTCTTTAATTGAGCCTAACTCCCATTTTCAGGATAGCAGCAAAATGTAGCCAGATGATTTGCAGAATGCAAACTAGATGGCCTACAGCCCATTTCCTGATCGAGTTTCATTCCACATCTGAAACCTCATGTGGGTAGTCTTTATTGTCTACATTTCCATCAGCATGCTTATGTTTTGAACTCTCACCAGAATGGCTTCCTAAGCTCTGCTTACAGGATTCTAGGGCTTGTCTATCTCACAGTTTTAAACTTTTGCACATTTCTCCAACAACCCCATTATAAATCCTATGGACAACATGGCCAGCCACAACTCCACTTCTGTTACCAATCATCTGTGTTAGTCCCCTTACTACCTTTCTGTGATAAAATACCTGATAAGAAACACCCTACAAGAGAAAGGATTTATTTTGATAAATGGTTTACTTTAACTATGGTACAAATCCATCATGGTAGAAAATATGGTTATGGGAAAAGCTCAAGGATGTATGGTGGCCAGAGTATTAAGCTATTTGTTCCTATCTCCACAGTGTGGGAAGCAAAGAGATGACAGCAGGGACCCAAGAATTATGTACACCCAAGGACCTGCCCGCAGTGGCCTACTTCCTTCATGTAGGCTCCACCTCCTCCACAGTCCACAACCTCTCTAACAGTATCACCAGCTGGGGAGCAAGTCTTCAAATACATGAGCCCTTGGGGGCCGTGTTACATCTAACCATAGTAGGAGCCAAGCAACCATGAGCTAAAATCCTGAATGAATGAGCCTAAAATAACTAACTTTTCCCCCTCTAAGTTGTTGATCTTCTCACATATTTTGCCAATAGTGGAAAACAGAGTCTTAGTAGTGTAGAAACTTGAGTTTAATTATAGTATCTATGTGATGGGGTTATTACAAGAGTAGAGTGGGTTATCTATGGACAATACTTAACACAGTATGTGCCACGTAATTAGGAGTCTTTAATGTCTGCTATTATTAGCTATTACTGTATATTATAGTAGAAAGCACATAGAGGTTAAAGATGAATATATCTGTCTTTAATAATCAGCACATTTAATATCGCCACATGATCTTTTTAACTATTACCATGAAATGCTATTGATTACACTAAAATTAAAATTTTTCACACTAAAAAAATGATATAGTAATAGTGCTCGCTTCAGAGGAATTATTAACATGTTGAATTTACTTATTCCATGCTCATTTGCTGAGCATGAACTCTGCTAGTTATTGTGATACATTCTGGAGACACTAAAATGAGCAGTACCCAGAGACCAAAGGTGAAGCATCAAATTAACCAAGGCATGTACAGTAGCTAGTACACTGTGGCTGTTCCATAGAAAGTCTGCTTGCAAGGCTGACATTCTGTCCCTGATTCGAGTCCCCTGTGCATCAACAATTAGGCAGGTGACATCAAACTCACTTTCAGTGACTGGAAGAAAATTTTGCTGGGTGGTAAAGAACACTGATTAGGATGCCATCATCCAAGTTCAGGCTGTAACATCTCATTTACTGACTGTATAGCTTTGTTAGTATCAACGCCCAGTTGCTAAACTTGTAACAGGGATTCAGATATATGCAGTTTATTTAGGGACTGATCTCCAAAGGCATGTGAGGGATTAGGGAAAAGAGATGAAGCATGGAAAAAGAATAATGAAAGATTGTATTATTCTGCTTTTCTTTTGTTGGCATAAACACTGGCCAAAAGTAACTTGACAGAGGAAAAGTATATTTGGCTTAACTTTTATAGTCCATCATCAAAGAAAGTCAAAGCAAGAACTCAGTAGGAACCTAGAAGTAACAGAAGCAGAGACCGAAGAAGAATGCTGCTTAATGGCTTGCCTCCTGTGACTTGTTCAACTACTTTTCTTATAGAGCCTACACTCACTAGCAAAGGGATAATATCACCCACAGTGGGTTAGGTCCTCCTACATCATCTGTCAGTCAAGAAAATAACCCACAGGCACGCAAACAGGCCAGTTTGATAAAGGTATGCATTGAGGTATCCTCTTTGCACATGATACTAGTATAAGTCAAGTAGAGAAAAACTAACCAAAACAAATTTATATTAACAATAAGTCTCCTACTGTGGGAAGTTATGGCCCATCTGGGTCCATCTGACTTTGTGGAACTCTTCTCAGAACTGTATCAAGGTGGGTTTCAGAATATTTACTAAGAATATTCTTAACCTAAAATGATTAGAGCTAACTCTGGTGTCATTAATACCATAAGCTCTAGTACCATAATACCATTCTTCATGAAGGAACCTCCCTCTCAAGAAGAGACATTGAGGAACTAATGAACCCAGAAGCCATTAAGGTTAAGTCTGTAGATGGGGTCCTGATATATTCCTTATGCAGATGCAAACTCTTTAAGTCTATTTTTGCATCTTACGAACTTTAGTGAAAAATTACCTACTTGTATTATTTATTTTCCCTCTGCTCTTGCATCTTGCAATTCCCAGTGAAACCTATTTTCTTTTCTTACTTATAAAAGAGAACTAGTATCTTGATTCACTGCTATATTTTCAAACTTTCCTGGAGTTTAACACGTCATACTGCTATGTTCTTGTCAACAGGATACACTGGAAGTGCTATGGGCTTCTAGATCTTGGAAATAAGATGTGATTCATTTCTTTGTGACACTTTGTATCCCAATCTGGATGGCTAAAACAAAAAGATGGCACAACCACAGAAATCAGGTTCACGGGAAAACCTTCATAGCACAACCCGAGTCTTCCTCCTACTGGCGATGTAGAGCAGTGATGACCTAGCCAGCCTGGATCCTAGCATCAGGGCTGCCACAGGAGAGATGTGCATGTTCTGGTACTATGGCATGACAATTTATTTTCTGACCTTTTCTTTCACTCCCAGTGTAATCCATGAGTGGCTATAGATGGTGAGAGTGACCAACTGCATAAAGTATTCAAAACAATGTTTATTATCTGATAAAAATTTGATAATAATTCACCGTTGTTAGTATTGGTGCTTCATTAGGTCTAATCTTCTAAGTATTATCTGAACAGAATCCCAAATACAATTAGATGTATTTCTGTAAAATTATAAGAACTTAATCATGAATATACAAAAGACTAAGCATCTATTTAATATAACCATAGTATTGACCTTGTATTAGCCTCTGTCCTGGGAGATTCATCCACATTATTTTATGCATTCTTACAGAATTATTATGACATTAATATTTGAATCTATGTTTTACTTTTGAAACATATTCATGAAAAGCTAAAGCATCAATCTTAAAGGCAATCATCATTTAGAATGAATGAGAGCAAAGAAACCCCCATCATGTTTCTCATTAAACTCCCAGATATTTGGAAATGTAGACAGCTTTTAACAGGACACAGTGAATGACAAAGGTTCAGGGAGTCATCTGAGGAAATGTTAAGTAACATGCAACATTTTAATTCCGCTCTGTCTGGCTCCTCCACAGCTCGCTCTTAAGGGATTCTAATCATTAATCACCCAAAGACTTTGTGTCTGTGCTTAGCCTGCCTTTTCTGGGAAAGTGCTATATCTTGAATGTTAAGTCTGCTCTAATGATCCCCATGTGAGACCAGGATACAGATTTTACCATTACCCAAACAGACAGCATTTCTAAGTCTGCAAAAGGACAGTAGTAGCTTTCTCTCCTGGGTGATGGTTTTTACTAAGTATGCATGCAAACATGATAAACACTTTATTCAGAGAATGTTTCTGCAAGATCACTTTACAGACTCTCTTTTTGTTAAATAATTACTAAAGAAGTAGAAAGCCAGCTTCCAACTCTGTGGGATAAATTCCCTGACATGCAGAAATAGCTTGTATTTTCCCAGAGAAAAACAGTAAGGCCCCATGGGTAGGCTACCTTCACTCTGCCTGTGCCACCATTAACCATCCATATCCCTCAGTCCTCCAATGCTCTTTTCCCTTCCCTTGGATTGAGACCAGAAGAAATGGAATGGCAAGCAAAGACAACAATCCTTCCAGGCTATAGATTCCTTAGATGTGCTGTGACAATTTTCATGCCCATTCTGCTAAGGCAGTTCATGGAGAATGCTCCTCACGTTCCATAGACTATCAACCTTTTCCTTACCATTGATTTCTAATCAAGAATTCCCTTGCCTCTGCTCTTAATACCCAACAACTGCTCCTTGGTTAATTGCATCCCACTTCCCACCTGGGACTGACGGCTATAATTTTCTTTCCTGGTTGTATCTAGAATCAAGTTCAAGCCCTCTCCTTAATTACAAAAGTCTTGGCTGTCATTCTAATTTTTGAATGGACTCTTTTTTGCTGTTCTTGAGATGTACTCAGTGAAAATTTTCCTTTTTTCCAGCCTTAGCAAAAGGGTTCAAAATGTTTGTGGTTTTTGCTGCTATAGTAGGCTATGAGTTTCATGTGAATGATGCAATTGTGAATCCTGGGTGAACACTCCTGTGTCCAGGTGTCTGAAAAGCTAGAGAAGATGATTGGAGCTCACTTATTCTCTTTTGTTGGACGTCTCTTTCTTTAGACAAGTTGCTCACTTCAGATCAACTAACATTTCATTATCTGTAAGACTGAGTAAAAATAGGCTGCCTATTGTCAAGGCAGAGTGACATAAAGTTAACATTGAGAAGGAACAAAATTTAGAAAGATAAACGATGCTTCTACTGTAGAAAAATACTCAGATGATATTGAGACATCTTGTGAATTTCTCACAATATATGAAATGAAAAATGCGAAAACAGACTAGCATAAATAGTTTTACCTTAAGTATTAACTATAATTTGTAAATAAAAGGCAAATGGGGAAATAATATAAAAATTGTTTAGCTGATGTACATGTATAGGAAATACATGTATTTCCTATATTTTGTTCATTGAGCACTGAGGTGTGTACACTGTTGCAAAATTAAAAATAAATGAATGTAATATGAACTGATATCTCTACTTAGAAGTGTTTGAGAGCGTTTTCTAGAAACATCAGGGTCTAAAGAATCTGGTTACATTATGGAATTGGCTTTGCAGGATCTCTGCGTTTCTCCCTAGAACATCTTCCATTCTTTCTCTCTTCCCTTGCCCTACTTGTTTATGTCCCTCTTTTGTAACTTCCCCTAAAAACAAAGCCACTTTTCCCCTGCCTGGTTATTGCTTTCTTCTGCAGCTTGTACCTTTCTGTGGCTCATTTTCTAAGTAGTTTTCTTTCCTTTTAAAGATGAACTCTTCAAAGTTTTCTATATAACATACATAGCAAACTAAAAAAAGAATATGACAGCTACATTAATGCATTTAATAACTGCCTTATTGCCATTTTATGTGTGATCAATAAAGGGAATATTGCGTGTGAATGTATCATGCAAATTACCAGAGCAGTAAAATTAATAATTTCTCAAGTTTTTCAGTTATCAGTTTTAAGTACCTGTCATACTGTATTAGCTGAGTAATAACTGAACGTTGATTTGTCCTTTTCCTGACCTATAACACAAGTTCCAAGAGAATCAAGTATCTTCTTATGTGATGTGCTTAATGCTTGCTGCAAATGTAGATGTTCATAGTATTTTTCAATATTGTCTTTGCTTAATTGAACATGGGTCAGGCTTCTGATACTCCTTCTGGTTCCTTTTGGATATTTTCTTGTGAATTTCAGTTATAGTACAGACCCAAAAAAGGAACACTGGGCCCTCCATATCTAAGCAGCATCTGTATCCCATCATATTCTTTAACCAGGGCCAAACCTACATCATGTCTTCAGCAAAGATTTTCTTAGGTTAATTTACTGATCCTTCTTCTCTTGATGTTTCCTTGTTGTAAATTTCCACCCACCACCCACATACTGATTTTTTTATTATGAGTTTTTCACTTTGCCATGATGGATTCAAGCTCTCTTACTCAGTAAAAGACCCAGTTGAAATGATTGCTGTACCTATGACAGAAAGTTTGTAAACTCTTCCCTAAATATTTCATCTTTAACAATAGGAATTTACAATTATTTTGTCCTTAACAATAGGAATGAGAAAAATGGAAATTTAATCAGAGTGCCGGTTCTTTCAATAGAAACTAGAAATGCAACCACAGAGCCAGGGTTTGGATTCCAACCATCTTTTCTTTTTTTTTTTTTTTTTTTTATTTTGCAATACAATTCAGTTCTACATATCAGCCACGGATTCCCTTGTTCTCCCCCGTCCTGCCCCCCTCACTTTCCCCCTGGCCCACCCCCCATTCCCACCTCCTCCAGGGCAAAGCCTCCCCGTGGACTGAGATCAACCTGGTAGACTCAGTCCAGGCAGGTCCAGTCCCCTCCTCCCAGGCCGAGCCAAGCGACCCTACATAGGCCCCAGATTTCAAACAGCCAACTCATGCAATGAGCACAGGACCTGGTCCCACTGTCTGGATGCCTCCCAAACAGATCAAGCCAATCAACTGTCTCACCCATTCAGAGGGCCTGATCCAGTTGGGGACCCCTCAGCCATTGGTTCATAGTTCATGTGTTTCCATTTGTTTGGCTATTTGTCCCTGTGCTTTATCCAACCTTGGTTTCAACAATTCTCGCTCATATAAACCCTCCTCTTTCTTGCTAATTGGACTCCCGGAGCTCCACCTGGGGCCTAGCCATGGATCTCTGCATCCAGATCCCTCAGTCATTGGATGGGGTTTCTAGCATGACAATTAAGGTGTTTGGCCATCCCATCACCAAAGTAGGTCAGTTCGGGCTGTCTCTCGACCATTGCCAGCAGTCTGTTGTGGGGGTATCTTTATGGATCTCTGTGGGCCTCTCTAGCACTTTGCTTCTTCCTATTCTCATGTGATCTTCATTTAACATGGTCTCCTATTCCTTGTTCTCCCTCTCTGTTCTTGATCCATCTGGGATCTCCCGCTCCCCCAAGCTCTCTTTCCCTTGACCCTCGCCCTTCATTACCCCCACTCATGTCCAGGCTGTTCATGTAGATCTCTTCCATTTCTCTGTCATTGGGCGATCCCCGTGTCTTTCTTGGGGTCCTGTTTTCCAAGTAGCCTCCCTGGTGATGTGAGTAGCAGTCCAGTCATCCTTGTTCCACATCTAGTATCCTCCTATGAGTGAGTACATACCATGTTTGTCTTTCTGAGTCTGGGTTACCTCACTCAGGATGATTTTTTCTAGATCCATCCATTTGTCGGCAAACCTCATGATGTCATTGTTTTTCTATGCTGAGTAGTATTCCACTGTGTATATGTACCACATTTTGTTTATCCATTCTTCAGTTGAAGGGCATCTAGGTTGTTTCCATGTTCTGGCTATGACAAACAATGCTGATATGAACATAGCTGAACAAGTGCTCTTGTGGTATGATTGAGCATTCCTTGGGTATATGCCCAAGAGTGGTATAGCTGGATCTTGGGGGAGATTGATTCCCAATTTTCTAAGAAAGTGCCATATTGATTTCCAAAGTGGTTGTACAAGCTTGCATTCCCACCAGCAATGGAGGAGAGTTCCCCTAGCTCCACATCCTCTCCAGCATAAGGTGTCTTCAGTGTTTTTGATCTTAGCCATTCTGACAGGCGTAAGGTGGTATCTCAGAGTTGTTTTGATTTGCATTTCCCTGATGATTAGGGATGTTGAGCAATTCCTTAAATGTCTTTCAACCATTTGAGTTTCCTCTGTTGAGAATTCTCTGTTTAGTTCTATAGCCCATTTCTTAATTGGACTGTTGGGCATTTTGATGTCTAATTTCTTGAGTTCCTTATATATTCTGGATATCAGTCCTCTGTCAGATGTGGGGTTGGTGAAGATCTTTTCCCATTCTGTAGGCTGTCGCTTTGCCTTGTTGGCCATATCCTTTGCTCTACAAAAGCTTCTCAGTTTCAAGAGGTCCCATTGATTGATTGTTTCTCTCAGTGTCTGTGCTACTGGTGTTATATTTAGGAAGTGATCTCCTATGCCAATGCGTTCAAGACTACTTCCTACTTTCTCTTCTAGCAGGTTCAGAGTAGCTGGATTTATGTTGAGGTCCTTGATCCACTTGGACTTAAGTTTTGTGCACGGTGATAGATATGGATCTATTTGCAGCCTTCTACATGTTGATATCCAGTTATGCCAGCACCATTTGTTGAAGATGTTTTCTTTTTTCCATTGTGCACTTTTGGTTTCTTTGTCAAAAATTATATGTTCATAGGTGTGCGGATTAATGTCAGGGTCTTCAATTCGATTCTATTGGTCCACATGTTGGTTTTCATGCCAGTACCAAGCTGTTTTTATTACTGTAGCTCTATAGTAGAGCTTGAAGTCAGGGATCGTGATGCCTCCAGAGGTTGTGTTATTGTACAGGATTCTTTTGGCTATCCTGGGTTTTTTGTTTTTCCATATGAAGTTGAGTATTATTCTTTCCAGGTCTGTGAAGAATTGTGTTGGTATTTTGATGGGGATTGCATTGAATCTGTAGATTGCTTTCGGTAAGATTGCCATTTTTACTATGTTAGTCCTGCCTATCCATGAGCATGGGAGAGCTTTCCATTTTCTGAGATCTTCTTCAATTTCTTTTTTCAGGGACTTAAAGTTCTTGTCATATAGGTCCTTCACTTGCTTGGTGAGTGTTACCCCAAGGTATTTTATGTCATTTGTGGCTATTGTAAAGGGTGATGTATCTCTGATTTCCTTCTCAGCTTCATTGTCCATTGTATATAGGAGGGCTACTGATTTTTTTTATTTGATCTTGTATCCTGCTATGTTGCTGAAGGTGTTTATAAGCTGTATCAGTTCCTTGGTGGAATCTTTGGGGTCACTCAGGTATACTATCATGTCATCTGCAAATAGGGAAAGCTTGACTTCTTCCTTTCCAATTTGTATCCCCTTAATCTCCTTATGTTGTCTTATTGCTCTAGCTAGAACTTCAAGTACTATATTGAATAAGTGTGGGGAGAGCGAACAGCCTTGCTTTGTTCCTGATTTTAGTGGAATTGCTTTGAGTTTCTCTCCATTTAATTTGATGTTGGCTGTTGACTTGCTGTAAATTGCCTTTATTATGTTTAGGTATGTTCCCTGTATTCCTGATCGCTCCAAGACCTTTATCATAAAGGGGTGTTGGATTTTGTCAAATGCCTTTTCTGCATCTAGTGAGATGATCATGTGGTTTTTTTCTTTGAGTTTGTTTATATGGTGTATTACATTGACGGACTTTCGTATGTTGAACCAGCCTTGCATCTCTGGAATGAAGCCTACTTGATCATGGTGGATAATTGTTTTGATGTGTTCTTGGAGTCTGTTTGCCAGTATTTTATTGAGTATTTTTGCATCAATATTCATGAGGGAGATCGGTCTGTAGTTCTCTTTCTTTGTTGTATCCTTGTTTCCAACCTCCTTTTCTAAGATGATGAAATGGACTAAGTTTCTCAAGCTCATTTTCACATTTGCAAACTAAAAAAAGAATAAGGCCTTAAAGTCTTATTACTACCTTATGGTATGACTACCTTAAAGTCAATGTGGGATTATTGATTTAGACACCTTAAGTGCTTAGAATAGTTCCTGGCAACTGAGAAAATACTCTTAAGTGTACTCTATTTATTATGATTACATTTAAGAGGCCATACTTACCCAAAGAAAATACAGAGAAACCCAGAGACCTAGAGACAGATGCAGATATGTTCAGCATCTGACTTCCATTCTCAGCCTAGAAGATTTTCTCAGTATTTAAGCTCCTATAAGGGAACTATAAGAATAATCTATAATGTCTAGGAGCTTCTGCCATTGTATACTCCCCAGTATTGTTCATAGCCAGTATCATCTCACTCTAGAAGACAGATACATAGAGGCAAGTTTTTCATCCCGTTTGTATTTGTTTTATCAAAAAGTGTTGAGCTAATTGATCCAGAGAGTGTCTTACCCCAAGACCCCATATACAGTGAAGACAATTCACTTTATAATCCATATTCCTCTCTAGAAGCTTTATGTATGAATAGGAGTCATCTGCCTACAAAAATCAGAAGAATGATTATTATTACTTGTACCTGTTCAGGCAAACTAAGATGATGCAATCATTGGGATTAGTATCAAATCGCCAGTGCTACCTATGTTTACTTAAGTATATTATACTGGTAATTTTAATCTCAAATCAATATTTATATATGTAGATTAATTTCTAAATGGTCTTATTAAATAAAAAACATGGAGCCAAATATAGGGGTGAAAGCCTTACAGAGGTCAGGGAACTAGGAAGAGACACGAGCCAACCTTACCACACCAACTCTGCATCTTCCAAATGGAAGCTACTTTCTGTCTACCCTTGCCTTTATTTGCCTTGCTTTTCTTCCCTCTCATTGGCTCTTAGTTCAGCTACCTCACTTCCTTGTCACTGCCTATCTATACAGACCTCCAGGTCTCTATGGCTGGTACTAGGATTAAAGGCATGTGTCACCACACTTGGCTCTGTTCCCTAGTGTGGCCTTGAACACAGAGACCCTGCCTGATAAGTGATCGGGTTAAGGGCGTGTGCTGCCTGACTTTGTTTACTTAAAATGGTTGGCCTTTTCCCCTTGATCTCCAGGCAAGTTTTATTTATCAAAGCACAAATAAAATATCACCACATTTCAGCCCAAATAAAATATCACCATATATATGCATTTCTATGTGTTGTTTCATTTAGTCTTCATAATAACCCAGTGGATCATTATGAATCCCCTACATTGTAGAAAGAAAACAAACTGCACGGATAACATTACTCATATTCCAGGGCCTTTCCAAAATAGAAGCCAATGACTCTTTTAGGTAAAACAAAATAAAGGGGTGCTTCCCATTAGACTTCTCCACCAGGGCACTGAAAACTGGCCTTCTTTTGCATTGTGACCGCTCCTCCTCAAGAAGACAGTAGTAGTAGATTGTGTCTCCCTAGTTCAAGGAACAAGAGCAAAAGAATGGTTCAGGAAAGGTGACAAGCCAGTCTATTGTCTAGGACTCAATCAAACAGCCACAATACCTATAAGGGAACCTTTGGAGGGAAGAGTGCCTATTTTATGGGATAAGGAAGAAATTAGTTGGGGAAATTGGGAGCTTTTCTCATCTATATCAGGCAATTGTCCTGCTTGCTGATGCAGAAATGTCAGAGCAGAGATTTTTAAATAACATGCTTGATTCTGTAGTTTTTAGTGAAGTTCTTGAATAAATACTGTTTAGAATTTTGGAACACACACATATAAACTTTGGGGAATAGAGAGATGACTTAGGGGTTAAGCATATATATACTGCTCTTGCAGAGAACCCAAGTTCAGTCCCACAACTGCCTATAATTACAATCACAGGATGTTTCTGAGAATCACAGGCATCAATGCTAACATGCACGCTTGCACACACACATTCTTTAAATTAAAAATAATTTAAAAATATTTAAGCTTTGATTTCTAAAATGATTATAGGATGGAAGTAAGTTATCAAATGATATCTACAACTACAAACAGAAAGACATTGCTAATGTTCATGTCATACTCAGGTAGAAAATTGTACCAATGACCTTTCATTATACTTCAATATATAGTGAATAGAGGCCACACTTTGAATTTTGAATTTCTTTCATTTTCTATGACTATGATAGATACGTGGTACTCTTTAAGGATGCTTAGCAGAAACAATGCTAGCAGATCACAATAAGCTACAGTATTGTAGAGGGAAAAATGACTGCTCAAAAATTGGATGTGCTGTTTAGCAAGGATACCTAGTAGGGAAGTTGTGTGATAAGAATTTGGTTTAAGATAGTTGCATGGTCTGATGGGTGGAGGACACATGGAGAGGCATTACTGTAATCTGTTGTGCAGTTGCTAGAAACAAGCAAGATGTCTAAAGTTCCCTGAAATATGCCAGCCCCAAGCTGTAACCTCAATAAAATGTTGCTATTTATTATGATTTCAATAGCAAGATAAGGGGAAAAAAGGTTTTAGTCAAAGCTAAGGTCAGAATATTTAATAACATGGTGTCTGAAAATCTTAAAAATGGCAAAGAGGCTGATACTACATTGTAAACAATCTAGTGATCACAGCAGTGGAAACACGGTCACAGATCCCATCCAATAACAATAAAGAAGGAAATGGATCAGCTGTGCAGAGTAACCAGAATTACTGACATTGAAGCTTGGGAGAAATTTTCCAAGAGGGAGAATGGTTTAAGAAGTATACCATATATAAAACCCAGCCCTCAAATGATTAACACATTTTCTAGAACTATCTGTCATAATTTCCCAAACAGGCCTACTATCAAAACCAAACTCAGAAAAAAAATATCCTACAACAAAACAAAGTAGAAGCAAGCGGCTTTCTGACTTTTAACTTGACCCAGGGACAACATTCAAAGAACCACTGGAATGAATGGGCAGCTGTTTAGTGGCTGGGTATGTGCAAGATAATACAGGAGGAAAGGAAAGAAAACTTCTCAACTCTCAACTATGTTTACTTTCATCCCATACATTCGTATCTATATTTATTTAATAGTGTATGCATTTTTATATGTGTATACATCAGTTTAAAAAAATAAAATCCATACATAGTGGTTGTCTTAAGGTTTCTGTTGCTATGATAAAATACCATGTCCAAAAGCAACGTGGGGAGGAAAGGGCTTATTTTTATTTGACAATTCTCTGAGAGAAGGCATGGTAAGAACTCAAGGAAGGAATCTGGAGCCAGAACTTAAAGCAGAAGCCATAGAGCAATGTTGCTTATTAGATTTCTCTTCATGGTTTGCTCAGCCTACTCTCTTAGACAATCTACAGCTACCTGCCCAGCACTGCCCATAGTGAGCAAGGCCCTCCCATATCAATCATTAATCAAGACAATATCCCTATGGACTTGTTTACAGGCCAATATATGAAGGCATTTTCTCAATTCAGATTTCCTCTTCCAAGACAGAATTGTATTAAATTGACAAAAAAAAATTAGCATAGTGTTCTATGCCTGTAAATTTATAGAACTTGGGAGACTGTAAGTTCACGGTCATTTTTGAAATTTCTTTTCTGTGTTCCTTGCTCTTGTAAAATATGTTTACAAAGATATCCTAAGATATTCTGAGTCACAGTTCAAGGATACAGCCTGCAATGGTAAGAATGTTTTCAGTAAAGCAAGGGCTTGAAAGAACTGATCCACAATCAGGAAGCAGAAACACTGAATGCATGTTCCTGTCCCTTCCTCCTTTTAAACAGCCCAGGATCTCAGGAATGGTCTTCCCACCTCAATTAACATAGGAAAATCCTTCATATGCATGCCATCTCTTAGGTAACTTCTGTCAAACAGACCATTCAAATTAGACATTTCAGTCAGCATGGACTAGATACCATTAAGGGAAGCTTTTCTAAAAATATGAATAATTAAATATATTCATATTGGTTAAGATGCTATGAAATTTTATTTCATGTATGAGATCAAAACACCAAGTAATAATAGCCAAATGATGGAAGCAACCTTTTCTGGTAGCTTTTTTTGTCAACTTGACAAAAGTTAGTTATCTGGGAGGAGGAATCTCAATTGAAAACTGCCTCCATCAGATATCCTATAGACAATTTTTTTTTTTTTGGTTTTTTGAGACAGGGTTTCTCTGTGTAGCTTTGTGCCTTTCCTGGAACTCACTCTGTAGCCCAGTAGCCCAGGCTGGCCTTGAACTCACAGAGATCCGCCTGGCTCTGCCTCCCGAGTGCTGGGATTAAAGGCGTGCGCCACCACCGCCCGGCACTATGGGCAATTTTTAAAGACATTTTCTTGATTCACGATTGATATGGAAGGGCCCAACCCACTGAGGGTGGTGCCACCAATGGGCAGGTGGTTTAAGTGTATAAGAATGCAAACTGAGCAAGCCAGGAGAAGCCAGTATGCAGTGTGGCTCCATGCATTATACTTCAGTTTCTGCCTCCAGATTCCAGCCCTGATTTCTCTTCATAATGGACTGTAAGCTGCAAGGGAAGATAAACCGTTTCTTCCTGTGATATAGGTGCTTTAGATCATGGAGTTTTGCCACAGCAATAGAAGGCAAACTAAGACAGAAAACCCGACAGTACCAGTTTTGTGGGGGATTGCTGTGACAGATCTGCCCATTTGTTTTAGAGAAATTATGAAAAGAGTTTAGAATTTGGGGGAAGATAATGCTGAGAGCAGCTGAGGCTTGGCACTGTGAGATGCCTGCCATCGGTGAAGATGCAGCCTCAGTTACAATGGAAACCCAGGATTGAAAGGGCTATGAAGAGAGACTGAAGCTTGGTGCAATTCAACATGGGTGGAGTTCCTGAAGAAAGGCCGAGTAGCTATGGGTAAATATGAAATCAGCATTTTGGAGATGCCAGGATTGTGGCACCACCACCAAGGACAGTGGCAACTGTGTAATGGATCCATCTTGAGCCTCCAGGACAAGCTGTGTGAGTGGCAGATGGCAGAGCCAGAGAAGTGGACCTATCTAGGTTGGAGCCCAGAGAATCATGAGTGGGCCCCAGATGCCCAGCACTGAGTCTTTTACATGGTTGAGTTTAGTTTTTGCTTTGCTTTGATTGTGACTATACCCTGATTATTTCATCTTGAAATAAGAAGGTATTTAACGTTTTTTTCACTCCTATTGATCCTTCCCATCTCCCCATTACCAGATTCTACCCATCTCCCCATCCCCCTGCATTTGCCTTCCACCTTTACAACCTCTCCCCCAAACAAAACAAAAACCCAAAACCAAACAAAACAAACAAACAAAACAAAACAAAGGAAAAACAAAAGAAAACAAAAAAGGAGAAGAATCTCATGGAATCTGTAGTGTGGACTGGGGATCCACACAGCTCACCCTGTAGCTGGAGAGTTTCCCTCCAGCTCCCACCAAGCCCCCGCAGTCCCGCAGCCCACTTATAAAATAAACATGCAGACACTTATATTATTTATACTGTTTGGCCTAATGGCTCACTCTTCTAGCTAGTTGTTCTTATATCTTAAGTTAACCCATTTCTATAAATTTATACCTTACCACATGGCTTGTGGCTTATCAGTATCTTACATGTTGGTACTCATGGCAGTGGCTGGCAGTGTCTCTCTGCCTCAGCCTTCCTGTTCCCACAATTCTCTTCTCTCCTTGTCCTGCCTATACTTCCTGCCTGGCTACTGGCCAATCAGTGTTTTATTTATTAACCAATCAGAGCAACACATTTAACATACAGAACATCCCACAGCATCACCCTCTTGTCCTTTTGTCTTCACTTGCAAGTGTTCACTGCCATGAGTCATTGGTTTGACTAGAGGCCTCTGGCTTCTGCTACAGCATGTATAATGGGCTCTCACTGAGGCTCCTCTTGGATATCCTGTTGTTGCCCTGTGTTGAGGAGACCCTGCAGTTTTGGATCTATAGGTTTGTTCTCTTCTCATCCTTTAACAGTTCTCAAGATGAGGTGGATGTTGGGATGGGCCAACATGATCATAGCCCTGGATCTGGACCTAGGTGGTAGCTGGACTGGTCTGTCCACCAGCTTTCCCTTATCCTCACTATCCAGTCAAGCCCTTCAGCACTGCCTCAGTCAGCTCACTCATTGCAGCCTGCGTAAAAAGGCAGGGCCAGTTCCCCTGCTCCAGACCCTTGGGTCAGCTTACCCACACTCACACCACCAGGGCCAGCTCTACTGTCTTGCATAGGTGAGTTGAAGTATAGGGCCCTCTCTCCTGATTGCTATAGAGGAAATACCAGGGTGTACGGGTCAGTTCTGCTCTCACACCCTCAGGTCTGACTTACCTGAACCTACAACAATAGGGTTAGCCTTAGTGTGCTGCCCAGGCAGGGTACAGGCCTGGACTTCCTGTGTGCTGAAGCTGACAAGGAGCAGAGCTAGTTCTCCCACTCTTGTGACCCCAGGGCCAGCTCTCACATCTGCCACAGGTAGCAAGGGGCAAGGGGGACATATTTCCCGCACCCATGTCACCAAATATAAATTGAGGGACAGGGGCTGGATCAGATCACCTGCTTTCATGCCTTTAGAACTGGCTCATCCACACCACAGCCAACAGGGTCAGCTCTAGAATATTGCCCAGGAATGGTGCAGGGCCTGATCTCCCATTTGCTACAAGGTCAGCTCTAGTGTGTTGTTGGTTGATATTTACTCTTTATTCTTTGGATGGCCCACCACCCAGCTCCCAATAAATCACACATGGAAGCTTATTATTTCTTATAAATGCTCAGCCTTAGCTTGGCTTGTTTCTTGCCAGCTCTTCTTAACTTTAATTAATCTGTCTATCTTTTGCCTCTGGGACTTTCCCTTTTCTTACTTCTGTATATCATACTTTCACTCTTACTCCATGGCTGGCTGGGTGCATGGGTGGCTGGCCCCTTCTTTTCTCCCTCCTTGATTTCTCTTCTTGCTCCTTCCAGATTTCTCCTTCTATTTATTCTCTTTGTCTAACAGCTCTACCTGTCCTTTCTCCTGACTTGCTATTGATTGTTCAGCTCTTTATTAGACCATGAGGTGTTTTAAATAGGCACAGTAATACTGCTTCACAGGATTAAACAAATGCAACATAAAAGAATGCAACACATCTTTGCATCATTAAGCAAATGTTCCACAGCATAAACAAATGTAACACATCTTAAAGTAAAGTTATACAACACTAGTGTGCTGCCCAGGTAAGGTGCATGCCCATGCTGAGTAGTGGCCCATCTTTCCTGAGTGCAGGAACCAGCTCTCCTACTGCAGTATCCAGCAAGGGGCAGGGCCAGCTATCCCAGGGCTCGAGAAGTATGTGGCCAGTTCAGTACAGCACTTGGATTTTGATACTCATATTTCCTATGACCTCTTGTGGTAACAGGGCCCATGGACATCAATACAGACCCCAGCTGCAGCAGGACCATGGACCTAGACATGGTCCTTGACAGCAGCTCAGGCCCAGAGATCACCATGTCCCTGGTGACATCATAGGTCACTCAGATCAGCATGATCCTGGCAAATGCATGGCCTTTGGACACCAATACCTTTGGACACCAACATGGTCTCAGGTGGCTGACTAGACACTGGGCATTCCCAGAGCCCTCTGTGGTAACAGGAGCAATGGATATCACCCCAGACCCTGGCCACTACAGGGTTACAGACACAGACATGACCCTAGGCAGTAACTTGCATTCAGATGACATCATGGACCCAGGTAGCAGTACAACTCCCCCCACCTTCCACCATCAGTATGGCCACAGAAGCAGCAGCATGGTCCTCAGACACTAACATGGTCTCAGATGGTTGCCCATACCCCTGGAATCTTCATGATCGTATAGTGGTATTTGCTCTGCCCATGACCTTGGGCTATATGGCCCAAAGGGGGCCGTGCTAGTGGCCACTGTACATTGTATGTGACCTCTGATAAGGAGCAGGGAGAAGGGGCATGTGACCCTTCTCCAACTCCTTATCAGAGATCACATAAAATGGCAGGAAATGCTGTGTAGTCCAAGTCATGGGTGGAGTAAATACCACTACATAGCCTTTTCTAGTAACAGAAACCACAGCTATCAACTCAAAATCTGGCCTCTGTAGGACTACCAATCCAGACATGCCTTAGGCAGCAGCCTTGGCCAGAATAACACCATGGCAGTGAAGGACACTCAGATCTGCATGGCCCCAGAGCCAACACAGTCCTTGGACACCAACATGATCATACGATACAGTCCAGACCTTGGGCATTCATGTAGCCTTTGGTAGAGACATGGGCCACCAGACATCAATACAGACCATGGTGGATATAGTAGGTCCATGGACCAGGACATGATCCTATGCAGTAGTCTGGGCTCTGTTGTCATCATGGCCCCAGGTGGCAGTGCAGGACACCCAGATTGGCATAACTCTCCAGTGGAGCATGGCCCTCAGACACCAACATGACACCAGGTGGTGGCCTGGACTACAGACCTCTGCATAGCCCTCAGTAGTGACAGGAGTCACAGATATCAACTCAGTTCCCCTTAGCTTCTTTAGGTGTCAGACCGAGACTTGGCTCTTGGCAATAGCCCAGGCCTGGATGTCAACTTGGACTTCAATGACAAGCATGCCATTCACATCAGTCTGTTCCTCACCACCCTCACCCTTCAGATTTGCCTCTCACTCTACCCCCCTCCTCTTCCATCTCCCCACCCTGAATTGACTCACCATAATGGTGCCCCACCACCCAGGCATTCTTCTGGTTATCATGGAGTTGTTGCTGGTGTCCTCTCTAGGACCCAGGGCTAGAAACCCTGGGTGGCTTATGCTTGATTGAGTCCTGCCCACAGCACCCACAAGGCATGGCACTGAGCTTCAACTTGGTTTTTGATTTTACAGGAACCCACAGACCTTGGATATTTTAGAGAGACTCAACTTTTAAAGAGGCTTTGAATATTTAAATAGACATCTGGTATTTTTAAAGGCCCAGATTTTTAAAGAGTTTAAATTTGTAAAGACTTTGGAACTTTTAAAGTTATTTATGTTTTACATTATGATATTAACATGAGATCTTAGAGATAACAAGAAGGGGAAGGTTATAGTTTAAGGTTAATATATTGGTGTGTCAAGTTGACAAAGGGTCAATTTTCCTGGTTAGATTTTTATTTTGTTTTTGTTGTTGTTGTTGTCAACTTGACATAAGTTAGAATCATGTAGGATGTGGAACCTCAAATGACAAAATTTCTCCATCAAATTGCCTGTAGGCAAGTCTTTAGGGAATTTTTGTGTTTGATGATTGATATGGAGGGGCCATCCCCTTTTAAGCAATGCCATCCCTGGTCAGGTGATCTTGGAATATATAAGTAAACAAACTGAGCAAGACAAGAGGAGTAAGACTGTGAGCAGCATCCATCCATGACTTCTGCTTTAGTTCTGTCCCCAGGTTCCTGCCTTGAGTTCTTGCCCTGACTTTCCTTCATATAAACTGTGAGGTAATATAAGCTCCTTCCCTCCCCAAGTTGCTCTTGATCATGGCATTTTGTCATAGCAATAGATGCAAAGTAAGACACAACTTTAAAATCCATCAACAAATAAATGAACAAAATTCTTTTTATGTGAATTAATAATGGAGCATTATTAATCTTCAAAAAGAATAGAATTCTGTAGTTAGAAGTTTTCCTGTGTCCCACCTGGTCCACAGCTGCTCAGACCCAAATAAGCACACAGAGGCCTATATTAATTATGAAATGTATGGCCATTAGCTCAGGCTTATTACTGACTAACTCTTACACTTAAATTAACCCAAAATTCTTATCTATGTTTAGCCATGTGGTTTGGTATCTTTTCTCAGTTCTGCCTTGTCATGTTGCTTCCTCTGTGTCTGGCTGGTGACTCCTGACTCAGCCTTCCTCTTCCCGGAATTCTCCTTGTCTACTTATCCCACCTATAATTCCTGTCTGGCTACTGGCCAATCAGCGTTTTATTTATCAACCAATCAGAGCAACACACATTCACAGCATACAGAACTACATTCCACAGCAGAATTCTTATCCATACTTCCACGTGTTTAAACCTTAAAGAAATAATGGAAAGTAAATAGGTCAGACACAGCAGAACTAAGACTTGTATAAAATGAATAGTCAAACTCATACAGTCAAAACAAACAAACCAGGCTTGATATTACCAGGGTCTGGGAGGAGAAGGAGGTATTAGAAAATTATTTAGTGGGTTTTGACCATAGTTTTAGTGGGGAGATGATTTCAATTCTGGAAATAGCTAAAACTGATGTTTGCCCTGCAGTGTGAATGCAGTTAACACTACTGAACTATACATTTAAGGGTAGTTACATTGGCAAATTGATGCATAGTTTACCACAATTAATACAAATCTAACTTTGAGTGAACCTATACACAGAGACCTATGAACACTGAGTTCCCCTATGGTTGAACTTCTGCTAGAATCACAGAGAGGCACGCTACCTAAGCAATGTGCTCTGGCCAAAGCTCACAAGCTTTTCCTTCCTATTTCTTATTCTGTAATAGCATTGCACTGGGTGGTAACACATCTGGTCTTGCCCTTTTGATCCTTCTGCTGCAGTAAGATCAGTGGTTACAGGTATGCAAAGACCAAACCAACCCTCACGTTCTTCCTTTTTTTTTTTTTTTTTTGCCTCTTGTCAGCACTAGAATGGACAAGTCACCCATATTTGGTGACTCATGTTAAAATATCATCAATGATGAATACAGTCATAGTTCTACTTCCTGGTCTATAAAGTGGTGATGTCACTCTTGTCTGCTTTCCTTTCCCTAGCAGCCGCTTAGGGTGTTTACATCACTCTATGGCTTTACTGTCTTTTATTCTGGCTAGATTTTAGTTTATTCCTTTGGAAAGAAAAGGCTGCTTTTCCCAGAAGAGCTTTCACTGGCTGAAATTTGATTGGAGTGATTTCTTTCAGGTGATGAAATCATCGTCCTGTTGAAACTGACCTCAGATCCTTAATTTGTACATTTTAGATAAAAGAATTCTGCTCAGGGAAAAAGTAAGCATCATGATAAAGGGATAGCCAAACCCCTTCCTCACATGATGTGAAATTCTCTAATCTACTGGAAGAACTATGTATGAAATGGAAACTCTCAAAATGTTCTGCTGCTCTTCCACGTCACAGGAGCCACTGCAGTAAGGCAGTGCAGTAAGGAACCTTTCTTGATAAATGTCAAATGTGAAACTGCATCTTCAGCATGCATCATTTTGTGGTTAGGTCAATTTACCCTCAGAGCTCCATTTTCTTATCAACACATGGTGTTTCTCATTTAGAATAAAAGCATATTAAATCACCAGTAAGTATTAGGTAATATTACCAGAGACCTCCCATTCCTATGTGCAGTGTTTATGTTGACATGGTTTTTCTTTCTTTCTTTCTGTCTTTTTTTTTTTTTTTGTCTGCTGCCTCTGCTGAACGGTAATCCCAAACCCAACAGGAGCATGTAAGAACAGCTGAATGTCCTTGATGAGACCCGATTCCTTCCTTTATTGGAAACATCTCCCTTTGCTGGTTTTCTACTGAGTCATTAGCCTAAACTACACCCTACATTTCAGAATTCCTGGCCAGCTGGGATGCTCTGTGACCACAGAGACATCTGCTTCTTTTAGTTTCCTCAGTGCCTCTAATTCTAGTCCAAACCACTTACACTATAAAAAAAAATGACATGACGAAGAAGTCATCTTCATGTCAAGGTCTCCGAACGAGCACTGGAAGCCACAGAGTCATGCTGTCTTCCCTTCTAAACCTCACTCCCCAGTTCCCCACTTGCTTCAGGGGTGACACTAGTTCAGCTCTGTCTGTGTGAAAGTTTGGATTTATTTCCAGATTCTCACCTCTTCCAGGAATTAGACTGAGAACTTATTTCAGTTTCTCCTTTTTAAATTTCTATTTTGCTTAATTTGACAGCATCTAAAGCTAGTTATTTTAAAGATCTTCTGAAGAGGCCCCTGTCGTTTTCTTTTGAGGCCAGCATCAGGAAATCATTTCAATATGAAGTAAGAATTAAATTCAACTACTCATCAATTGCTTTGGTGTAGGCATTTTGGAATGCTGGGCGTTTATGGGCAGGTCAAGGGCTGGACCACAGTGACTTGTGAAAACTCCCAAACTGTCAGAAGAATTGGTTAAGAGCACAATGTCTTCATTACCATAGGAGGAGGAGTACACCAAAGCCATCCTAGTCTGGATTCTGAAAATCTACTGTTGTAACAAGATGATTAATTAGCACAACAAAAAACTGCATGTAAGGGACCCAAGACTCAAATCCCAGTCCCTACCTGGGTGTTTGTCCCCTGTGGAGACTACCTCCTCCCTGTACCCATTCTCAGTTCTAGGTTTCTAAACTGGGGGTAAAAATGTTTGTATCCTGGCTGAGTATGGTGGTATATTCCTTATAATGTTGCTTTTGGAAGGCTAAGGCAGGAAGATTTAAAATTCAAGGCTAATGTGAGCTACAAAGTGAGATCCTGTCTGAAAAAAAAAATAGCACCTATACCACAAGACTGTATGAATGATTAATAGTAATCTGAGCAAGGTGACCAGAGCTGTGTCTGGCATGGACAACTTGGTAAATAATGAACTATGATTCTTTTTCTCTTTCAAGAAGATGGGTTGTGTTGTCCCACAATGGGTCTGCACTGCCTTTCCTTTTGACTAGGGATTTATGAGCTTAGGGTCCTGACATGGGTTAGCTCATGCTGACCAAGAGCTGTGATCAGCAGTTATAGCTGTCTGTGCTTTAAAAAATCAAGAAATAAAGTCTTCAGGGTTTGCAGCAAAGCAAATCCTTCACACAATAAAGCTCATAGGTGAAAGATGACACAATGGAGCCAGGACAAGTGGGCGCCAATAGAGAGCAGAGGTGTAGAAGTCACAGTCACACTTGGAGCAAGCCTTTGAACTGCTGAGATCTGGGTTTGCCATCTGGGGGATAGAAATGACAAATTCTGTCGTCTTTATAGTTATGATGAAAAACATGAAATGATATATAAAATGTTAGCACTGGCCTGAAGGACTGTAAGTTCTCCCCAAGTGAACACTGTGACTCTCTTTTTATGGGAAAATGGTAGAACACTTCAGTCTTCCTAACTCTTTTACTCTCCTCCCTGCAATGAGGCCAAGCAGACATGGGAGGGCGTCTTATTAAAGAGGATAATGGAACCTATGTGTGATGCTAAGTTCAGACTGCAAATCAGGTCAAAAGCATCCAGTGCCTGCTTCCATCGTCATGTTGATTCCGAGTGCAATCCTTTTCTGAATTCTCATAGAGAAGAACATTCTCACAATTACTCCACCAACAAAATGTCTTATTTTATTTTCCTTCAAAACACATGATTAGCTTTTAAGGCAGACTTTGTTCACATGGAGCACTCCTGCCTTCTCGGCTAGTTTCTCCCTTGTCTAATTGAAGGACTCTTTCAATACTCAGGAGTGTGTGTGTGTGTGTGTGTGTGTGTGTGTGTGTGTGTGTGTGTAAGTGCATTGGTGTGAGTTTCTATCGATACCTGAGATCTCTCCTTTTTGGCCTTGTGAGAGAAGTGTTTCTAAAAGCTGGGGGAGGAGAGTACAGGGCAAAAGGCTCCGAATCATCCTGGCTGCACTTGGTATTTGTTTCCATCTTTGATCTTGGATGCAGTGAAGTGTCAGGCGGACAAAGTCATTTTATATATAGGCCTGCATAAGCAAAGTGGAGGGACTTCACGCTTAATTGATTAAAATGTTCCAAAGAAGGTGCAAGATCAAAGGGCCTCTCGCTGGTTTTATGTTTCTCTGGAGTCTCACGGGCCACGTGGGTGACATAAGTGACCTTGGGCGTGAGAGCATTCAAAGACCGGTGTTTGTTTGTTTTATTCTAACACAAGATTTGTGTTTCCCAGGGCTGCCTGGTGACAGGTTGTATTGTGGGCTCCCCGTGGCCCCTGTCTGTGTTTAGGAGGAGCATCAAGTGGAACGGGAACCGTGAGCAGGCAGGCATGACCGTGTCATGCTGCCACCAGCGCCTCTTTCTGCCAAACCCCAAGGAAACAGACTCCATTCTGTTACTGGAAGGCAAAGACCACAGTTTTCTCTCTGCTTTTTTTTTCTTATTTCCAGTAAGCATCATCAAGAGAGGGTCACAAAGTTCAGGGCCAGACTTTGGAACTAAGACAATGGGGAGCCTGGGAAACTCATCATCTCAAGCCAATCTGATAAGGGAGACAAGAATCTGCCTGGCAAACATTTCTATGAAAGTTTCCAGGTTACCAAAAACTTAGCAGAGAAGGAAGATAATGGTAAGAGAGGAACTGCTGTCCAGAGAAACTTCATAAACTACCTTTGGAGACAGTGAAGAGTAGCGATTGTATAAAAGCTTTATCACACGGCTGCTAGTTGCTAGACAGTGTCTGTGTACAACATATTCTGTATGTAGTTTAATGGATCCTCCCTCATAATGGTGAAGATGAAACACCCCAGGCAAAGAGATCACTTTTAACCTCCCCACTTTCTTCCCCCTAATACATTGCATATATTCTCTTCTGCTCTCTTGCATACTCTGTTTAGTGTGCTGCTTAGTCTTATATCAACTTCACACATAAAGTAGAATTATCTGAGAGGAGGGAACATTAACTGAGAAAATGTGACCATAAGATCCAGCTGTAATGCATTTTCTTAATTAGTGATTGATATGGGAAGGCCCAGCCCATTGTGGGTGGTGCCATCCCTGGACTGGTGGTCCTGAGTTCTATAAGAAAGCAGACTGAGCAACCTATGGGATGCAAGCCAGTAAGCAGCACCTCTCTATGACCACTGCATCGGGTCCTTCCTCCAAGATCCTGCCTTGTCTGAGTTCCTGTCTTGACTTCCTTAAATGATGAACAGCAAGGTGGAAGTGTAAACTGAATAAAATCTTTCTTTCCCAAATTTCTTTTGGTCATAGTGTTTCAGCACAGCAATGGTAACCCTAACTAAGACAAACAGGGTGGACATAAAGGAGATTCAGATTCTAAGTAGCAAATAAGCCTGTGGTTGGCACTTGAAACTCTAAATAGTAGTGAACTATGTGGTGGATATCGCTCTGTATAAATAAAATGCTGATTGGCCAGTAGCCAGGCAGGGACAAACAGAGAAGAGAATTCTGGGAACAGGAAGGCTGAGTCAGAAAGACGCTGACAGCTGCCACGAGAAGCATGATGTAAGATACCGGTAAGTCACAAGCCTCATGGCAACTTATAGATTAATAGAAATGGGTTAATTTAAGATATAAGAACAGTTAGCAAGAAGCCTGCCATGGCCATACAGTGTATAAGTAATACAAGTCTCTGTGTGTTTACTTGGTTGGGTCTGAGCGGCTGTGGGACTGGTGGGTGAGAGAGGTTTGTCTTGACGTGGGCCAGGCAGGTCCAGGAAAACTATAGCTACAATCATAAGCATAAATTCCTAGACAAACCTTATGATTTTGTGTCAAGTAACTGAAGTGGACAAGAAATAAAGCATTCCATAACAGAGTTAGGTTTATTACAGCCTATTAAAGATGTATCTGTAAGGATGATCAGGAACTGGTATCAAAGATAGTAGGGAATATGAGGAGTGGTGGGAGAAATATGTATAGTAGGTAAGGAAGAACAAGCAACAGAGCTTCCCATAGAAGAAAACACTCACATGGACAGTAGTCTTAGGATGTTTGAGTGGCTTTAGCAAAATTTGAAGAAGTTAGAGCCTCAGACATAACAAAAATATATTTTTTGAGTTTCTAGGTTTTGGGAATTTCAAGATTCAAGACCAATGTGATATCATGTAGAATAACACTTGCTGGTTCATAGATTTCAACTTGGCATCTTCTCCCACGGTAGTATAGAGTTCTTTCTCATAGCTTCTATTTTGAGAGTCTAGGTCCTTTGATAATATAATCAAGTCCCGAGGGCTCTACTTCCTAATCTCATCTCCTTTAACATATCAATTACATGGGAATAAACCCATCCTGGTCATATCAGGAATGAAACAAGATAATTTGGGAAGGTTAGTATCATTAGTGTCTCCTCAAAATGCAAAGTTCTGTGATCCAGACTGGGGTCTTATTTGAAGCTAGTGTCTTTACACATTCAGTGAGTTAAGTTCATTTGGGCCTCAACTAGGTACCAAGGCAAAAGGATGGAGTCCTTGTAAGAAAAGAGAGAATACAGGGAAGAAGGCCATATGAAGATGGCACAGAGACTGGAATCATGTTCTACAACTGAAAGCACCAAACATTGCTTGGAACCACTGGAAACACTAAATATCAACTAATATTCATCCCCAAAGAGTGCTCAGAAGGTGCATGGCCCTCCCCTGCCTCAACCAAGATTTTAGCTTCTAAAAATGTGGCAGAACAAACTTATGTTAAGACATTTGGTTTGTGGTACCTTGGTAGGGCAGCCACAAGAAACAAACAGACAGGCAAAGAGTAAGACTCTCTTCCCTCAGACACAGTTTTTGGATCACATCACAGGTGTCAGGTCAACGTACTTCCAAAATTTTTCTGTCATTCCAGCTGGCTGAGGTGCTACTTACCGGTAATCCCAGCACTCAGGGGTCTGAGGCAGGATGACTTCTGGGAGGTGGAAGCGACCCTGGGCTATGTACTGGTTCCAGGCCAGCCTTGGCTACAGAGTGAATACGTATCTCACAAAAACAACAAAACTTTAATTCCTTATTAAATATGGATAGGTAATAAGATATGTTACAATAAACAACTGTGAGAATTCAGTGATGTGAAACACACAATGTGTTTGGTTAAAATAACATCTGACACAGGGCAAAGCACTCAATTCATGTTTCTTAAAGTCACTGCTGACACTCATTTTTAATTGTAATACGCTGATTTCTCTCAGTCCTTAAAGTACTGTAATGTGGGTATGCACAATATAATATTTCCTACCCAGTTATCAATGTTTTTACATTGTATTTACAGCCAGATACCATGTACTAGGTGGTCTAAACAACAGACATTTCATTCGTAGAGCAGAGCTAAGGAAGAACAAGGCCATGGTTTGTACAGTTACTGGTAGCAACCCTGTGTTTGGTTGTACATGGTCTTACTCTCACTGGGGTCTGCCTAGTGTTTCTCTATGTGTGCCCAGGAAAGACTGCACAGGTGTTGTGTTCTCATATACATACTTAATCTCACCACCAGAAGTTTCACCTCATGGCCTCATCAGGACCTAATTACCAAAGGTATTTTCATCATATCCCATCATATTGAGGATGTTGAGTCCTCATCATACACATTTTAAAAGACACAAATATTCAGTCCACAAGCATTGCCTCAATTAATTATAATTTTCTGATACAAACTTGAACAGAATAGTACATGGAAAGCTCAGGAAACTGATACCTGTCTATTGTTTACTACAAATGTTGGGTTTTCTGAAATGAAACACAATACAAGACTTCCCATTTTCCTGCACTTTTACTTCTAGTGTATGCAAGAGCTAGCAAAGGACACACTAGAAATCTTTTGTCTTGGAAAATGCTGGATTGTTTGGCTCTAAGCAGAGTCTTGCTGGCAAAGAGAGAAAGCTAAGAAATAGCAGAACAAATCAGGTGAAAATACAGTTTGATAAGCCCGCACAGCCCATAGCGGCAACCATCTTGATCTATTCCAACCTTTATTATACCATGTAGATGAAGTCTTAAGAGGAATGCTTTACCACATGGTTTCAAAACTGAATTTTTAAATCTGTTAAGTCTTTCCTCCTTCCCAGCTTGGAGAGACTGGGAGGCAGCTCTCTTGTCAAAGTCTGGCTGGTGAATTCCTCGGGGTTGCTCTTCCAACCTGCAGAGCTATTCATCATTTTAGCAAGCATCCTCAGAGGAGGCCTTTGGTGATTTACATGCTCCAGATAAATTATGATGCCTCTCGTGATGTTATCATCATTTCTGCTCACGGATTTGAACGCTTTATGAGAGAGGACTTTTTTTCACCCTTTCTTAAATGATAAACAACTCCCAGACAGATTATATTGTAGTTGTCAAGTAAAAAGATATAGATACATTTTCTTAAAGATAAACAACCTTCCAGCACAGCTCGTCAGCCTGACAACAGGAAGGCAGGGTCCACTGGGAGTGGACTGCTTATTCCACTTAGAAAAGATCTTAAACTTTCTTGGTTTTCTATTCTGACTGTTCACAATGCCCTTTCTCCTGTACTTTGGCCAGACTGATCTGTGCCCAGTAGGCATAAGCAACATATAGAAGAAGTCCTGTTTCTCTGTTACAATAAATCTATTAACATTGGTGCTCAGATTTTCTGTCTTGAGGTCCACATGCTGTGTATTCATCCCTGTGCATTGACAACTTGATAGAACAAATTTCTTCTTCTTCTCCTCCTCCTCCTTCTTCTTCTCCTTCTTCCTCTTCCTCCTCCCCTCCCCCTCCTCTCCCCCCTCCCCCTCCTCTCCCCCCTCCCCCTCCTCTCCCCCCTCCCCCTCCCCTCCCTCCCTCTCCTCCTCCTCCTCCTCCTCCTCCTTCTTCTTCTAGCCTGTATTTCAAAAACGCTGTGGGTTCTTAGGGCAGTGTATTCTATTTAGGGGTTAAGTACTAGAAAATACTCTGTTGTTTATAAAATACATATAATTAATTTATATATGACATGCACATTTTATTGGAGATAATTTTTCATACAATATATATGATCATAGTTTTCTCTCACCACACTCTTCCCAGGCCCATCCCACCTCCCCACCCACCTACCCAATGCTAGCCCTAGAAAACAAACACAAACAAGTAAAAAGCAGATTTTCTTTAAAAGAAAAAGGACAGGAAATACACACACACACACACACACACACACACACACACACACACACACCAAACAAAACCAATAAAAACATGAAATTGGGAAACATAATACACAAGAAAAAAGCTAGTAAAATAAAATGGCCAAAGAAAGTCATATGAGACCAAAGTCTACAAAAATACCATTGAGTTCCTTTTGTGTTGGTCATCTACTGCTGGACATGGGACCTGCCCTTAAGTATGGTTAACATACTCAATGAAACTCAATTGGAAAAAAATAATTTTTTTCTTTGCAAGTGGATGTCAATTGTTGATAGCTTCTTGGTTAGAGATGAGGTACTGTGTCCACTTCCTGACCCTGATCTTAGAACTTTAGTCATCGCTCCAGACATGGCAGAAATGACAAACAAAATCAGAACAAACAAACAAACAAGGACACACAAAACTATGTTACCCCCTCAGAGACGTTTATGTTTTCATTCCTGCCACCTGCAAATATGTTATACCACATGTAGCCTGAGGAAGATGTAACTGGCTACCTACACCTTTGAAGTTGGTACAGATGTAGAAGCCAAGAGAAGCAGGTACACCTCTGTAAGGTGGAATTGGATGGGAATGAGATGATTACCTAGTAGATCTCTCCGAAGGAATATAGTCCTTTCAATGTGTTCTAGTGAGTAAGTGTGTGTGTGTGTGTGTGTGTGTGTGTGTGTGTGTGTGTGTGTGTGTCTGTGTTATGTGTTCATGTGTATGCAGCTCAATGCTGAATTATCTTTTTAAGTTGCTCACCACTTTATTTTCTGAGGCTTGTTTCAAAACTCTAATACAATAATTGTGTTTTATTTTCAGTTTTTGCTCTTGTAGTAATTTATTAAATAGTAACAGGAAGTTTATTATAGAAGTTGAAATATTTTAATATCTCCCTCCTGGAGCACCTTCAGAGGACCCAGCATCAGACATAATTAATACATGTTTGAGAGAGTGATGTATGTCTCACATTCCAAAGCAAACTTCTTTCCCTTCTGCTATTACTGACACCCCCGGAAGGGCCTTAGTTTTCACTGTTAATCTATAAACACTGCCCACTCTCTCTCTCCATTTGCATGAATTGGAGAGCTTGAGTTGGAGAGCATTACTTGAGCTGCCTACATAAAGACCTCAGGCTCTGCCCCTAGATGATCTTGAATGATTTATCAATACTTCATAGTGAAGCATCAATGTGTTCCTCACTTCTCTGTCCTTATTCTTCTCCTTGCTTCACACCTGGTCCTCAAGACTCCTCCAATGTTTGGGCTTTAAAAAGATGCCATTGACCCCATGCTTCTCTGACACATCCGGTGCTCTCCCTTTGTGGTTTTCTGTGATGAAAACCTTTCTGTCAGATTTTAGACTCTGTCAGGTGATAGACTCATATGGTAATCCTAGTAGACCTTTTAGAAAAAAACATTCTCTGTGTCCTTCTTTTAACATCCACAATGTGCCATGATGTCATTATTGCTTTGTACATCTTCCCCTCTTTCTTATAAGGCTCTCCATTTTAGTGTTTGCAACCCATCCAGTAGGAATATTCACTAACCTGCAGAATTTCACTCACTCTCCCATGAATTAACAAATTAGTGCTAATTAAGAATTCTTCAAATTTTCAGAAAGATATTTACATCAGTGCAAGCCAAAAGGCTTTTACCTAGAAGAGAAACTTCTACCACAGTGCCTTAAGCTACAAAAAGTCAAAGTAAGTAGTTTTATTTTCAATAGTATATTCTTCACTGAACAAATCACTAGTCTATTATTTGGTTAAGTTTTTATAGCCTGCTGTCTATTTTAGTAGAAAAACTAAGTAAGGAGGAAAATGGCAAAGTAAAGTATTCCTAGGGCTAGTAAATTGTATCTAATACAATCAGTAAAAGAAAAATAACGGTTTTAAGGAAGCAGATTCTGAGGAAGAACATACGGTCATGATGGTTTTTTTTTTCCCCTCCTATCTGTTGAAATCTCCTAACAAAAAGCATAGATTGAGAGAGGAGGTAAAGGTCAAGTTTATGTAACTGCATCAACAGACTTGATGATTATTTGGGCTGCCCTTGTGATTGATTTCTCTGTGTCATTCAGAATTAATCAAGAGAAAACTCAGGTAATCAGATCAGCTGAGCCCCATTCTGGTTCACTGAGCATATGTGACATGGCTAAGAAGTTGTTTCTTCACATGCCACTTCCATTGACCATCAAGCGGGAGGGGAATGGGTGGGCTTCCCTAAGGGAGCTGTGATGAAGAGGAAGAGAGCTGAGATTTAGCCACAGTAGGAGCGTAAAGGAAAGAGCAGCTCTGCATCTGGCAAATGGTTCACACAGAAAAGCTGCCTTTCAGGATGTCTTGGGTTCACATTTTCAAGCCAGAGGTCAACATCTGCATTATTTTCACCAAGGCGAACATCCCAATGGATCTGAATTATTCCACAAGCATTGCTTCATTAGAAGAGTTATTTTAAAAGACTTTGTTACTAAAGGAGCTAATAAAGCCACAAACCTTGGTAAATAGACTTGTAGGGCTGTGGAATTTTGCAAATATAAATCGAGGTCACCTGTTTAAACTTGAATTTCAGAGAAACAGCAAGTTTTTAACTTGTAAGTATTTCTCACGTATTGCAAGAGAAATACAATGAGGAGGAGGAAGTGCTTATGTATCTCTGATATTTACATTTAGCTTGACATCTTTGTTTTATCTGGCCAATTTCATAGAAACCCTCTGGGACATACTATATTTAATGGCTCTAAACAACTGCAATTTCATCAGCAAGTACGTGAAACCAACTAAATGTCCTTTTAATGGCTGTCTTTAAGTATTTGATTAGAGACATTATAATTTAAAGGATGATGAATAAGAACCAAGGCTCAAATGCCTTTACTAAAAAGTTAGTAAGTAGCATTTGGAAAGAGGACGACACTAAGTAATGATTCTGGGAATTGTGCCGGGAGAATTTACAACAGACACAGAGCACTTTGTGCTCTATTTGATGTGTTAGATGGGATTACTGCCATACAATGAGAAGAAAAATATACCTTGTGGATATCTTGGTAGAGAAGATGATAGAGTGAACTTGTTCAAGGAAATGTGGGAGTAGAAAAGGAAACTAGGGGTTAGGGTTCATCAGAATAGCAATTACCCAAGTGGGTCAATTCTTTTTTTTTTTAAGGAAATGGATTTTGATAATTAAAGTCCAGGAGGAAACCACCTGGTTCATCCAAAAGGACCTTCAAATTTCAAATAGCCAAGTGATTTATGTCATTTTAAAACTCTGTATCTCCAGTTAATGACTATTCTCTGGGTTGTTTGGGAGGGAGAACAGCTGGGCCTTATAATTATTATTATGGGATTTGGATCAATAAAAAAAGAAGACACTGTTCTTTGAAAGATTTCCTCTGTAGCTTCATGTGCAGCCCACTTCCCACCCTCCCACCCCTCTTTGTGCCCCTTTGGATACCTAAGTACTACACCACTTTTAATCATGGGCTCCATCAATAATAACTCCCAAAAGAGTCTAGCCAAGGAGTCAAATTATTAGCTAGCCATCCAGATATTCTGTCTACACAAATCCAAATGTAATTTTTTTTAAAAGAAACATCTGAGTCTTCAGCTGTGATCAAACAAGGTGTCTCTTTTTCCAGTGTGAATATTTGACCTTGTATAGACAAAGACATAAATAACAGAACCAAATGGTGCTTTAATGTACTTCCTAAGCAATAGCTTGATTCTAAACCGGTGAATTTCTAGACCAGGACTTCTCAAGAGCAGCGGCATTGGGGTTAGGGTTAAATCACAAAATTCTTTATTGGAGAAACGAGAAGACTGCCCAAGTTGTTGGATACTTAGCAGCAGCCCTGGCCTCTGTTGCCCAGACTAAAAAAGTAACTTGATCTTTCAGTCAAGATAACCATAAAGTTTCAGGAATTGCCAAATGCCCCATGGGGAGGATAATTAAGAACTACTAACCTAAACTATTAAAGCTGAATTTACTTTATTGAGGGTAAAGAGTTGCAGGGAAGGGGCTGGTTTGGGGTCAACGGAGAGCAGAAGAGTAATCACAGTCACATCCAAAATGACTTAATGAACCTGCTTATTTAAAACAGCCACCAACCCTTTCATTCATCTGTTTGCTCTCTGATTTCAACAACAGACAGGTAACGAGGACATAATGGAATGCTTCAAGGGCTGAAGATTTGGAAGGGAAGCAAGCATAAATACCTCTCCCATGGAATTCCAGCTCAAATGGTGGATGGGGTGGGGGCCAATGGAAAAGTAGCGATCTGCTGTCGGCATGTGTGGTGATGCAGTGCTGTAAGGAACAGAGACAGGAATGAGGACGGTATAAGGGTCTGCTGGGGGAAAAAAATGAAAGCAAAAAAAGAGTCTCGTAATTCTCCGAAGTAGGAGTTCAGGACAGAAATGGATTAGCAACATATGTGAGAACTACACAGGTCACTGGGATGAAAAAAAAAAAAACAAGCTAAAATATAGAGGGCAGGAAACTGCTGCTTCCTCTGGGCAAGTGAAGCGAAGAAAGCAGGGTGGGTCATTAGAATCCAGAAACCTATGTTACAAGTTATGCCAACTGGGAGCTAAGTCACTGAAGCCATAGATCTGCTGACTATTGTTAGTCCTGACTGGACTGAATGAGCCCTGGGAAGCTGTGGTGGGTGGCTGACAGGACAGGGTCTCTGGGGGATGAATTATTGCTGCTTCCAAAAGTATGAAGAAAGTCATTTCACTGCAAACAGATGCTGAATTGGCCTTGCATCCGTAGAGACTGAAAAGCAACCATGAGATACAACTCCTTGCATCATCTCAGCAGCTTTTTGATCCCCTTCTTGTGCCCTCTATCCCCAGTTTGTTAGGGAAAACATAGCCTGGGGTTGGGGTGTCACAAAACACATCCGTGAAGGGGGAGTTCAAACTGAGAAGCTGAGTTTTCAAACAAGCACAGAAAAGCTGCTGTTCTTCCTAAGTCTGCCCAACTTCAAGGAATGTCTTGGTCAGTTTGATATGGGAATGACTGTGCCTTTGGAGGAATTGTCCACCCTGCGGAAATCCTCTTTGAGGCAGAGATAGCCTGTTGTTTTCCTTACACCATCAAACATATTTATCAGTAAATATCTTTATCACCTTATTGAACCCATGCTCAACTTTAAAGCCTTGAAATCAGAACTGAACAAAACCCACCTAGAAATTAAGCAACAATGGCTCTGATAAGATTGGACATCTGATAAGATTGGAGCAGGAGCAACGGTCTCTGCATGCATGTATCTGACTAGTGTGTGTGTGTGTGTGTGTGTGTGTGTGTGCTTGTGACCCACTCATGACAGTTGAATAAATATTAAATAGACACCATCTATGTACAGATCTTTGTATCAGATGCTCCAAGAGCATCAAAAGAAGTCTCCCTAACGGACTGAGAATATCCATTGCTCTCCATGCCATCTGCCACATTTCACTATTTTTAAAAGGTCTTTTCTTTGATTTATTGAGGCCCTTGGCATCTTATTCTTTTCTCCTTTTAACGTCATTAGCAACGCACGTCTCCCCTCACCTCTTGGCTACAGTCCCCAGCTTCATGTCTTCATGAACAGAATAAAGTAGATTTCCTCCCAGAAGTGGCTCAGAGAATAATTGTCTAAAGAGAGAAATTAACCCTTTCAGACTCCCCAGGAGCCATTGCTAAATGTCCTGTAAAACTCCTTCCTAATTACTACCTGGAGGGAGAATGGTTCTGGAGAGCAGCAACCATCACATGCACATTTATTTCCCTCCATAGCTATCTAAAGGAGGGGACTGCAGGCTATCACTCTGAAGGGGAAGGAGTCTGGGGGGTATTTATTTCAAAATAAGAACAGATCCTGGAGCAGGCAGCTCCTGCAGCCTGTGCTGAGCTGTGTGAGCCTCTAGTCTGATCCTTAGAGTTGGAGGAAGGTATGAACACAAGGAAGGATCATGGTACTCAAAATGCCCTGAAACACTGGCTTCTTGGAAAGCCTGAATGTCGACTCCTGCATGATCAGGGCTCAACAAGGCTTCAAACTAAGGAACTGGGGCTGGTGGATCCAGAGTCATTATGCTGACTTTGATTGTTAATGATTTTTTTTTTTGGAGCCTATCTACAAAAGCATTTAAATTCTATATTTAGATGCCATTACATTTGAATAGCTATTTAGCAATTTTCCCTTTGGAGAAGCACTCGATTGAACACCAATATCTCCCTCTTTTGTTTGAACAAGATTTTACACCTATGAATACCTCAGTCAATATTTGTGGGCTTTAATACTCCTCTGTCTAGGGCTTTAGAAGACAAAGTCTACACTGTTCATTGGATTTTTTAGATTCTTCTCCACTTACCCAAGTTTCTACCTGATGCATTTTGAGGTCAGAATCCTGCCCCTACACTTTTTAAAAACAATAGAATGCTTTTAAAAACACAGATCAAATGATGACTGACATAGCTCTAGCTTGCAATTTGACCATCACTGAAAGAACATAAGCATAAACTTAGTGTTCATGGAAAGTCTAATATTTAATGTAGCCCTTAAGTGCCAACTAGTGATCACATTGAAGTCCCGGTCCTTCAAGCAAATGCTCTTAGTGGAACAGACTCTCCTTACCTTCAGTTAGAATTCTAAAGCAGAAAGCATTGTTCCTGGAATCCAAGCCCTACTGGTATTCTTGAGCCCAGGTATGATATAACAACAAGCAGTCTATTCTATGAGGTTCAAAGTATCTCTCAAAGCATCTCAGCAGACATTTTATATTCGACTCATTTGCCTGCACTCGATATCTGGTCAAGATAAACATTCCCAGCTAAAGCCTACTGCATTTAGCCTTACCACATTTTCCTATGTGTTTCTGTGCTGATCCTATTTTGTGCTTTTAACTGTACAAATATATAACAATAAAGACAATCATTCTGCTAGCAATTGAATTACAAAATGTGTTCTCTTTTCTACTAATGAAACCTTTATCTTGTTCAAAATCTCCAGCAAATAGCTTTTATATTTCTTTTCTGCAATTTGCCAGCTGACAATAGAAACCAGTTAAGGCAGGACTTCTGTGAAGCAAAAGCATGAGAGCTGGTTATTTAGTGCCATCTAGTGGCCACAATAAAATTTGACCAAGGTATTGAATCATCCCTTCCCTTTGCAACCAACACATCACTGTTATCTATCCATTATTTAAGCCTCAGTTCTTGTAAAACTTCAAATAAAATGGCAATATGTAAATAAGACAATTATATTTTTATTTCAAGTGTAATAATCAGTTATCTCTCAATAATGTCAAATGAAATTATTCACATAGAACAAAGTGATAAAAGCAAGAGTTGACAACTGCTGGCCTATCATCTCAGTGAAGATCACAAGGTTGTATATAACTTTATTAATTTTAATTAACAAATATATACACCACACTGATAGACAAACATCATCATTTACCTTCATTCTGCCTTTTTTAAAACAGTTTAACTTATGCCCGCACTGATCTCATTAGATTCTGGTAAGGACCAAAGATAAAAGTCTTTTTGTACCTCCAAGTGTTGTAGAGGCTGTGACATTAAAAGGTGGAATATGGAATCCTAGATGAACATTTTCATATATTATTGGTGCTGCCTGCCACGGCTCCCCTAGTGTGTGTGTGTGTGTGTGTGTGTGTGTGTGTGTGTGTGTGTGTGTGTGTGTTACACACCTGTGTCTCATCTACTTAGGAAACTGAGCCAGGATCTCTTGAGCCTAGGTCTTCAAGACTAACCTAGGCAGTGTAGTAAGTCTCTTGTCTCAGAAAACAGTGAAAGGGAATGAGGGAGAGAGGGAGGGAGGGGAAGAACAGAGGGGGAAGGGATGTAGAAAGGGGAGGGAAACACCCAGGGAAGAACTGATAATGCCCTGTCCATAGATTCTCAGATGTAGAAGTCCCTTTTGCTTTACAGAAAATCACTTCTCTTTACCATTATGTCCTTCAGCTAATTGTGCAAGGCCAACCCACATTAAGGAGGCTTCTTTTCTACCCTGCAACTATTGATTTACATGCAAACCCCACTGAAACATCCTCATAGAAACATCCAGAATAATGTTTGGCCAAGTATTATTGCAAGAAGTTCAATGAAGTTTTGTCAGAAAAGTAACCATCACATCAAAAAAGTGCACAGAGGAACATATGAAGGCTTTGAAAGAACTGGGGGAAGGTTTGGAAAGCTGCTCACCATGTACTTGTATAAAATGGAAGCCTTCCTCAGGGTTCTAACTAACAAAGCCATTTGCTTCCAGCATTCATACATCACTGGATCTGCTGGATTGTATAGATGAGGCAATACAGCAGCCCAGTGCAGCAGAGCCTGCGCATGCCCTGGGATTCAACAAAAACAAGCAAGTTTACGGTATTTAAGTGAGTGAGTTAGAATCACATATTCCAACCATTTAATAAATATTGCCTTGTTAGTTTTTCTATTGCTATGATAAAACACCGTGACCACAGCCTTGTGGGACAGAAAAGGTTTGTTTTCCTTATACATCTACATCACAGTCCAACCTTGAAGGAAGTCGTGGCACAGACTTAAGGAAGGGATCTGGAGGAAGGAGCTGATGCAGAGGCCATGGAGGAGTGCTGCTACGTATTGCTCCTCATGGCTTGCTCAACTTGCTTTCTGATAGTACCCAGGCCCATCAGCCCAGAGGTGGTGGTAGTAGCCACCATGGACTAGGCTCTCCTACGTCAATCACTTTATTAAGAAAGATTAAGAAAAATGTGCTACAAGGTTTGCCTACAGCCCAATTTTATGGATGCATTTTTTTTTCAGTTAAGGTTCCCTTCTCTCAGAGGACTATATTTGTATAAAGCTGACAAAAAAGAACTAGCCAGCACAAATGGAAAAAAAAAATCCACTGAATTTTGTATCCGCCCCCTCTTTGGTGGTAGGTGGGACAAACTGCAACAAGTTATATTTCACCTGAAAAGAGATGTTCCTATACACTGAGACCTGCTGTGTTCCTAGATATTTTGCCAAGGTCAAGATCTTTAAAGTTCGGCTACATCTGTTCCCTACATCCTGACAGGAAGGTGTCTTAGTATTGGGTCCAGCATCATTACTTGGTCACTAGGTCCAGTTTCTATGTCATCAATGCAGTGGACTGGTGTAAAGGGAGAGACTTTGTCTCTGCAAATTGAAATGTGGCTACAGACCTGGAGAGTTGACCAACCTGAGAAGTAGGATGGCAAAGAACACTCCTGGTTTTGCTGGCTAGAGATGAATTGCCTCTGGTACTCTTTATGAGTAGAGGTGGAGGAGAAGAGTTTTCCAGATCAAGAGTTACATAGAAAATATGGGCGTAGTGGTGGTGTCAATTTTCTCAAGGAATGAAGCCACATGTGTTGCTGTTGCTACCACTGGGTGACTCCGTTACGCTTATGACATCTGCAGCTGTTCTTCAAGGTTCCTTCCTCCATTAAATAGCTGAGTCAAGTGGAGAAGTCACAGGATTTACCACCTTTTCCTATTTTGTGTCCCTGCAATTTAAATACAAATTTGCAAACATAATTATAAATCTTTCTCTTGGTATTTATCTCTGATCTCCATCCTAGAATGCATCAGTGATTTTGGCTCACCGTTCTCCTAGGGAAAGCTTGTTCTGGTGGCTTCCACTAGGCCTTTTCTATTGTAATAACCTTTATTCCACAGTTGTTCATCTAAGAAGTGGGGCAAAATCTCTGGCATAGCTTTAAGGATTTGAAGGAGCTGCTGTGGGCTCCCATGCATCCCATGACCTTCATTAGCCCCCGTTTAACTTAGTGCACCACAGTGACATTTAAGTTTCCTGGAATTAGTGTCAGTTCAAAGCCAATGTTCAGTAATCTATGAAAAGTGTCATTATTGCCTCATTCCCAGGGCATAGTAACCTCCTCAAAAAGCCATTATTCTCTCTGGGTTCAAAGAGAGATTAACACACATACATGCACACAGCCCAACTATCAAGGTCCTTCTTCTAAGGCATTCAAGCTCTGTCTCCTTAAGGAGCTCTGGGTTTGTGAACTGGTTCAGACTTTGAGACTTGACTGGTACTCTGGTACTGTCTTGATTTGGGTGATTCATATTTGTTTTTCTGTTTCCAGGCCTATAAGCTTTTCTAGTAATGAATATAGGTAAGAATTTAATAGACTTCCCATCTATTTCTTGGCTAGGGATACCATGAGTAGCTAACCAATATCATAGGTGTCAGTGAGTCATAATGTTCTCATCACTCCTCAAGTGAAGCCGTTCATTATGTTAATCATACTATCCTGTCTTTGGTGATTCTTATCTCTTGGCCCTGGAATTCTGGGATACATTTATTCTCATCACATCTACAGACCTAAAATCAGTGATAGGAGTCTCCACTGTCATTTCTGACTTACAGAAAGAATTGACTACAAAGTTTTTCAAGGATCTTGGGATTTGGGACTCAAGTCTATTTCTCCCAGTTGTGGTGTTGAAATGTGTCTTTTCCAAGGGTGGGGTGGATCAGATCCTGCAGGGTAAATAAATCTGTTGTACTACTGTCGAATAAGGTAGTCAAAGGCTTTTGATATTTCTATCTTTAGTTACTTTATTTACAGCATATCAAAGCAGTTCTGTTATTTCAACTTCATTTAATGTATTTAAAAGTCCATGTTTCAAACAACCTAGAAAAATTCCAACTGAGGACTCTTCTAACACTTCATACTCCAAGTCTAGATCTCAATCTAGCACATCCACATCAATAAATTTAGCCTGGTCCAACATTATGTTCATTCCACCATTATTCTGCACCCTGAGTATCCATTCCCACACAAGTTCCCTAGACTTTTGCCAACGAAAATGGGAAAGCTCATGCATGTCTTTGGTGAGTGGCATAACTAACTCCTCATGGGTCATATTTCATGCCTTATCTGTGGGTACCTGTTCGGACTTCTGTCTAGTCTTTGGCTTAGAAACAGAGAAGGGAAGTATAGTTTTTAAGGAAGAGTGGAGGAAACTTGACAGGTAGCTTACTTGACAGGTAGCTTCTTCAGAGAAATTTCCTCAGGGAAATTATCACCCACCTTCTCAGGTGGGAGTGAAATGCTGTTTCAGTTGGCAAAGATTAGGTTTCAGGTATCCCTGTCTTTATCAGAATGCACCAGTCCATTTATCAAGATTCCATTCTTTTCTTGCTTTAAGACAGAGTCTCACCATGTATCCCAGGCTTGCCTTGAACGCTCATTCCTTCTTTCTGCATTAACCTACCTAGTTCTGGGACTATTGTCTTACACCACTATGCCTAGCTCCCATTTGTTTTCAGTCAATACCATCATGTTTATGGCAGATACCATGAAAGATTAGAATTTTAATTTTGTTTGGTGTTCATCTATTTGCAGTTTGGATTTTTAGAAATTTCAGCCACTCAGATACAGAAAATAAGGATTTCTTTGTTAAGAAAGACAGATGATTTCAGGTTATTTGTGTGGCACTGAGTTGATAAATTAAAAATTCAGCTCAGTCCTTATTTCCCCACTTTCTCTAGAGCAGTTAGGAACAACTAGCTGATTTCATTAGATTCATTAGCTCGACTGCAGCGTTTTCAGGTATCAAATACATGCTCTCAGAACCTTGCCTTTTATAATAAAGTCAATATTCATTATTCACATGCAACGTGCTTGCCGATTCATCTTGTCACCAAATTGTCTTTTTAACTTCAAAAGGAACACTCACAGCACTTTTGTAGTCATCCACCAGTTTGCATAGACCAGCAGAAATGCTGAGTTGTCTGACATAGACATGCCCAGTTGAAACAAGGTAACAGTCTGCCACTTTGTTTCCTGTGTTATGTAGACATGGCCAGACCATAGCAACTGAGGGAGCAGCGCAGCATAGAACAAAATATTACATCTCCGAGGGCAGTGGGCGAGAATTTGAATGCCAATTCTGGTCCCTTCCTGTGCAGAAACCGCAAGCAAGGCACTGATGCTCATTTATAAGATAAGAGTAGGATCTGACAAGGGAATGGCATTTAGGATTTAAAATTGCAATCTGTGTGAGATATAGATACATTATGTCGGAATGGATGTATCTGCTCTATTAGCCCCTGTTTCCCAATCACTAATTCAGTGTTCACATATGTCTGTGAATAGTGAGAGCTAACTGTGTTTTCCTGGGATCAGTCAGCTCTGATGTTATGTAAATCTCTATTGCCATATTAGACTAATGGACCACCAAGCTTTTATTACACAAAATAGAAATATTAGTGAATTCAATTATATTAGAGTCTCAGTTTAAACTATTCCAAAGTTAGTCCAACACTGTATTCCTTAGAATTCTATTCCAGAACCTCTTTACTATTCTTGGCACTGAAATATCCATACAAGGGTTCAATAGTTAACCAGGGGTGGAGGAGGAAGGGGCTGAGGAGGGGAGAAGGAGAAGGAACGGGCTGAGAAAGGAGAGATTTCATGGAACTGGTTGTAATTGTTGAGGACTGAGAGGGCTGAAATCTGGAGTACTGGAGTAGTTGGAAACTCAGGCAAGATTTGCTTCTGTAGATCCGAGACAAAATTTCATCATTGGAAAAACTTCCATTTTTCTGGTGCTTTTAAACTGACTGAATGAAGTCCAATCAAATTATTTAGAAAAATCTGAAAGCAGAATAATTTTAACAGTGGTAAAAACATCTATTCTCTCTGTCCTTAACACCCCTTCTTTATTCTTTATACAAACCACCTTCATTGAAACAGGCAGATTAGTATTTGTTTGGATAATTGGGGACTGTAGCCTAGGCAACCAAACATTACTTCCAACAGAGTGGGTCACACAAAATGCATACTTGACCACATTGGTCCCCATATTAATTTTACTATTCAATATTTTAAGGTGGTGTGTGTGTATGTGTGTGTGTGTGTGTGTGTGTGTGTGTGTGTGTGTGTGTGTGTGTGAGAGAGAGAGAGATTTCAACATTTCCACATATTAAAGAATTTTATGGGCACTGAAATTTGAATTTGTAATTTTACACACATATTTTTTCTTCTCATTATCTTTTTGTTTGGTTTGTTTTGGTTTTTCTGGACAGGGTATCTCTGTGTAGCTCTTGCTATCCTGGAACTCACTCTGTAGACTAAACTAGCCTCAAACTGAGAGATTCATCTGCCTTTGTCTGCCAAGTTCTATGATTAAAGGCTTGTGCCACCAAAGCCCAGCATCTTCTCATTATCTTAGGAAGTATCTGCATATAGCTGGTGGGCTACAGACAAACAATTAGCTGACCAGATTTGACCTACAGATCATAGTCTTTCTCTTCATGAACTGAAATACCCAGGACGGATAGATACATTTGTTCCTTTAGGTATACCCGGTTGCTTAATAGCCACACTTAAAAGTCACACTCACCATATACAACGTCTGTTCCATAAAATGTTATTGTTTCACAGTCACATGCCTTGTATCAAACAACGATGCTCTAATAATCCTGCATTTGTGATTCTGAACTTGGGTTATGACTCACTTTGCCCAGTATAATGTTAGAAAAAAAGCAAGAGGCTTGTTAAGAGATTTAAGACATTGATGGATATCCTTTGTGAAAAATTTTTCTTGGAAGTCAGTCACCATGTCAGAAGATTTACTATCCTGGGAGCACCATGCTGTGAGGATCCCCAAACCCAGTATGTGATGTGACATATGGAATAGCACCCCTGCAAACAGATTTGAACCTAATGCAACCAAGTGAAAAAACTCATCTGATGTCCTGTGGGCAAGATGAGCACCACTAAGTCCCCCCCTTCCCGCTCCAAATCTTGAGACACAGAATTGTGGGGACCAACAAGTCTTCACTGTTTTATGCCATTAGTTTATTTTTTATTTTATTTTTGTCAGACTTCTATATTTTTATATATTTAGTTAAAACCCAACAGTATTTTTGCCACTGTTTAGATCATACAGTTTACATTGCACTTTGTATGCCACTAGGTTTTATGATTGTTATTCACGTAGCTGGTAGCAAAAGGTTCTGAGTTTGGTAATACCAATTTATGTCTAATTGTTAGAAATAATTAGAAATAAATATGTAATACCCTGTTGCTCTCTTGGTCTTTCACATCAGGTCCATTGTTAATTTTGAATTAGTTGTTAGTACTTTCTGGCCTATGTTTTCCTCAGATTTAAGATAATGGATCTATACTACTTGGAGAAGAATTTCAAGCTGTAAAATTTGAAGTGTGCAAGATAAGTATTATTTTTAACACAAATGATTAATATCTATAAAACAATTTGAATTATATTGATAAATTTCCAAATACTTATTGTATTTCTTCACATACAATTTACTCTAGTGTATTCATTTATGACAGAAAGTTACTCAAATTAGGAATATTATCAAGACTTCTCTTGAATATTTGTTTCTTTACCCATGTCATAATGCACTTTTGGTGAAGATGATTTAGCCCATATATTTCTCCATGTTTATTCAGGTTATTATATAGATGCATAGGTAGATAGAGAATATTAGATAGAAGTAGGTGGTTATAAATATTGAAATATCTGGATGCCTGTACACCGCAAGGACACACACACACAAACACACGTGTGTGCGCGCACATACACACATACAAATACACAGTAGACCATAGTTTCATTTTCTTTAGCTTACTAATAGACCACTTACAAAGTTCAACAATTTTATTTTCTCTCTCAAAATAGGTCAAACTCTCAATCAAGATTAAAATATTCATTTCTCATCCAGTTTTTATAATATCTGTGTAATATTCAACAATAATAAATAATTGAAGTTATATATTGTTTTTCTTAGTTAACTGGTGTAGTGGGTAGCTGTTCCAGCTTTGACCTGGAAGTACTACCCCCAATGAGGCTTCCAGTAACTGTCACGCCTACCTGTGGCCTACCCCAGAAGCAGGGCCAAGAAAGGAACCCTTAAGACCCGAAATATGCCGGCTGTCTTGGTTCCTGGTGATCCTGAATACTGGATGGTAGACCGAGCAGAGTTCCCCAGAGAACACTCTGGACTGCATTTCACCTCTCCTGGATCCCGTAACCTATTTCTTTACTTGTTGTAAGTTACCCCAAAATAAACCTCCTTTTTAACTACGTGGCGTTGCTTTCATAAATCCCCCAATAAACTGGGTCTGCCATACCTAAATCCAATAGACTAGGAGCTCCATTTTAGAGAATTTCTTCCCAAAATATTCTGGAAAATATCACCAAGGTCTTTTGAAGATGGAGGTTGTCTTGGTTTTTTCTCTTGCTTGGATAAAATACCCTAACCCAAGTCTCTTAAGGGAGAAAGGGCTTATTCTAACTCGTGTTTAAAGTGTGCAGTCCACTATTGTTGAATACTGGGGTGGGAGGAACTTAAGACAGCTGATCACATCACATCCTATTCGCAATCAAGAGGCAGGAAGTGATGGATGCAAGCTTCCTCTGAGCTACCATTCCCCACTTACACAGTCCAGGACCCCAGTCGGTGAGAAGCAAAAGGAGCAAAGCTTTTGAGTTTGTCAGCAATCAAGAAGAGCAAAAACAGTTGGGATCACTGAAAGTGTAAGATGATGGCTTTGAATTTCACTGGAACACTAGCTCCTGGATATTTTGATTAGTTTTCATGTGAAGAGTTGCTGATGCTCCCATTCAGGGACAACTGGCCTGACTGTTGTTGTCAGAGCTGAAGACAAGTATGAGGACCAGTGGTCTCAGACTACCCTGCCCTCTGTATGGCAGACAAATTCTCAATTGTGTTTAGTGTCACATAACCTTTATAGGAGAACAATCCTGTTGACTTCTTCCAGAGCACCAGGGAACTTTCCCACATGTCATTCAGTAAAGGAAGTCAAAGTTCTGTGTCTCCAACTTTGTTGACAGTTTTTGCCTTAGTCTCCTTAAATGATTGGCCCTCAGTCTTCCAGAGAGTGGTCACTTTGTGTTTTCATGGGCAGAAGATGTAGACTTCTTATCATTTATATTAATTGTTTGTAACCATATGCCTGACAGGAGTGACTTAAGGAAGGGAGGGTTTATTTTGGCTCAGGAAAGTCATGTTGGTAGGAGCGGGAGTCAGATGATTGTATTTCATCTGTGGTCAGGAGGCAGAGAGCCTGGTGCATGCTGACGCTCAACTCACTTTGTCCTTTTTGTTCAGTTCATGACCCCAGCTTGTGGATGATTCTGTTTACATTCAGGAAACCTTTCTAGGAATACCCTCATATATGCACACAAAAGTGTGTTTCCATGGTGATTCTAAATCCTATCAAGCTGAAGATGAAGATTAACCCTCACAATGCTTGAGGATTCATTCTTGAGTTCTGATAGGTCAATCATCCATTTTGTCATATGCATCTGTGTTGCGGCTGCTGTCCCTTCCCCTGCTTTTCCTTCTTCTCAGGGAGTGGTGCATTAATGTTCCACAATTTTGGTGGTGTTTTAGAGGCTCAAGGTTAGATAGCCATCTTCTATCCTACAGTTAAATTCTTCAGATTCTTCTTCTTTTATTAACTTTTTTTTTCAATTATTTTACATCCTGACCACAGGACATCCCCTCCCTCCTCTCCTCTGCTTCCTGCCTACCTCCCCCCCACCCCTACCCTGCCTCCTCTGATGGCTCAGCTGTTAAAGGCTAGGTTCAGATTCTTATCCTGAAAAAACTACTTACCATCATGTCCAAGTTTGAAAGTCAATGCATTACAGCTGTTCACATGACCAAGAAGCAGAATGATACTCCATCAGCTGTACTACTCATTACATTTTTGGTATGCTTCCATTGGAGTGTGTATCTTATTGATTTGTAGTTATTTGTGACATATTAATTTGTTGTTGGATCTTTGTGGATAAGAACATTGTATAATTCATCTTGGTATGCTCAGAGCACTTATGCTTGTTCCTGACCTAGAAAGAATTATATTATATAAAAACAAAACAAACTGATTTTTTTCATTCTCAACAAATTCCATTTAAGGAATTGTATGATGTTATTAGGTCACACATTGATTATTCAAAGATGAAACTCTGAAGTGAATGCTACTAATAGGAAACTTGGTTATTTCTTTACTTCTATCTCTTTCTTTCTTTCTTCCTCTTGTGTGTGTTTGTGGACACCACAGTGCAAAAGTCAGAAGACAACTTTGTGGGAATTGTTTCTCCCTGTCCATTATGTGTGTCTTGGGGATTGAATGCAGGTTGTCGGACTTAGCCTCAAGCACTTTGACCTACAGTTCTATCATTCTCAAGTCCACAAAAAGGAACTGGAAAATACATTTATGGTTAAGGATTTTGAAATTGGACAAATATAGTAATTATAATTATTAGTATACATAATTATATTGTACTTATAATTATATTATATTATAATTATAGAATACATTTACATAATAAATATACAGCATATATTTATATAATAAATAATAGATTATACAAGAGTTGGATACGGTTGGATATGAAAAAATCCCACTAACTTCCAATGTAAGAAGAAAGATCCCTATTATGCTAATACTGAGAAGGGGAGGGGCTTAGTGGAAGACAATTTTTGAATTCCCCATTCCCTTCCTGGCATCCTATCTGAACATCTGATTACTGCAGTTGAGTTTGACAGCTTTAAGTACTGTAGTTATTCCATTTTCTAGCTCTTATTTTAATATTTCCTCCCTTATTTGATTAGGTTCCAGAATGGAGAGCTTTTTATACTCCTCTCTGGAGAGTATAAGGCTAGCTACCATGATGGAGGCACAAGTTTGTGTGATTTCTTCCTTTTGTGTACAGTGCTGCCATGATGTAGCTCCTCAAACTATGACACAGCTACAGTTGCCCTTTACAGGGTGACCTTTCAGACTGTGAGCAAAATAAGTATCTTTCCTTTATCAGTTATGAAACTTCAGGTACTTTTTTAAATAGGAAAAAAAACTAGACTAATGCTTGAACTTATACAATACATGAGTCATTAGAAGCAATGTAAGAGTAAAATAGTTTCTATAATTTGGCAAAGGACCTCAGCTTAAAGCTAGTAGGAGGAGAGGAGCCTCATGGTGTCAATCAAGCCAAACAAAATTTTCATTATCAGAATAAACCTTGTGGAGTTTCTAGAAAGAAGCATAGCCTTACAGTCACTTTTATTGTAGCTTTATCAGACTCAGGTTTTATCTCTAAAACTGCAGAATAGGATAAATGTGCATTCAATTACCTCTTAAGTATTGGTATTTGTTACACTGATAAGCAAAGCCAACACAACACAGTTCCGGGATAAAATCATTCAATTTGCTTCACGAACAGCATAAACTGCCTTCTGCTCAAGCAGCTTTGAGATCCAATTGCCTGGTTAAGTGAGCAATGAGTTTATTTTGCTTCCCGTGAAAGCTATTAATTAGTTAATCCAAAAACTGTTCATTGTATATTCAGATTTTTTACTTTAAATATGCAGTATGTTTTAATTTGGGTTAACAAAAAATTATTCTGTGCTTTCTGTGGGGTTTGCTTGAACAAGGAGATATATTTATGGAGCATAGACTTCCCACTGGAAGGTCTATTCTCTTTTATATGGATTCCTATGACCTTAAATCAGTTTTATTTTTATACTTGTACATGTTTGCATATCCATATGTATGGCAAGATTCTGTCATGGTGCCTACAAAGAAGTCAGCCAGCAGCCTTGAGTTCTGGGCCTCAACTTTCACTTTGTTTGAGACAGTGTCTCTTGTTTATAACTGTATACATCTGGGGGTTTTCCACTGCGGATTCTCCAGTATCTCTTTACCATATTGCCATAGAAACACTGAAGATGCAGAAGGGTGCTACAATATCTAGCTTTCCTTTGGTTCTGACCATCTGGACTCTGGACTTTCATACTTGTGCAGCAAGCATTTTACACCCTGAGAGGTAAATAATGACAACTCTGGTTAATAACACTGGACTATATGCTTGAAATTTGATGAGTTTTAGTTCCCTTTCCTGTTGCTGTGATAAAAATCCCCCAACAAAAGCAATATACAGGAAAGGAGTTTATTTGACTCACAATTTAAAGTTATAGTCCTTTATGTCAGGAACTTAAAACAGCTGAGTACACAGATCCCCCCTTTTTTTTCTTGTAGCTCTTAAATTATTTCTGCTCTCCTTACCATGGTGTTCCCTGAGCCCTGTCATGTTTATGCATGGGCATTCAACAGTCATTTATTCTGCATACCTTGACAACAACTGACCACAATGAAAAGACACTTCTTTAAGACAAAATGACAGCAACATTACTCTTTAGACATAAATAGTTATTTATAATGCATCTTGAGAGGCACACCATGCCCATTTAGTAAAGCCACAACACCATCCTCCCCTAGGTTCTCTGACCTGCCCAGCCATAGGATTTTGAGAGGGTTTATAGTACCAGACACTAATTTTCTCTTGTGCAACAGACATCAAATCCAAATATAAAGTGTTTAGTTGCCCCTATAACAGATTTGCCACTATTACACGAAGGAAAACAGGAGATAGAAACTAGTTGAACAGTTTAGGGATTATCCAGAACCTGAAATGACCTTAGTTATGTTGGGCAGAAATATCAGAACTGGGTTCTGGAAGCTGCTCTCATGTCTTGATATCTTTTTTCCCCTTTTTTCCAAACTTAAGAGGCTCCACTGCCTGAAAGTTATGCATGGAGATGTGACTAAGAATGAGAAGCACCTGTACACCTCACGGGTAGGCCACCCACACTGACCAGCTTATCTCCCCATGCCTCACCACCATACCTACCATAGGTCTTATAAAGAGCCTCTAGACTATCAACTTCATGACATACCATTTTTGAGGATTCACACCTGCTCTCTATGTCTAAGTTCCCAACAACAATCCTAAAGAAAAACTTCCTTCTACAACGCACTCTTACATGGTCTATATAATTCATTCTTCAAATTCACAAAATAGTATAGCTCATCTCACAAATTCTTTGAGAGATCATAATATAACAGCCCCCTAACACCTGAGTTAAAGCCCACATAAGGCTAGGAAACCTCCTTCACTCTGAAGGACCCTTTCCCTCATTTAAGCACCAGCAGGCCCATTTTGTACAGCTGGTTGGCAGTGTTGCACAAAAGATCTACAGCCAAATAAGATTGTTGAGCATAATGCCCACCCCCACTCCAAATAGGCCACCTAACAACACATTGTGGCATCATTAAAGATAGTCAGCAGGAAGGAAGCCTCTAGCCAAGTTTTGGCTTGGTTTCGCTAAGTCCTGTGACCAAGACATATGCTATCTTCAGCAATAAGGCAATACCAACCAGTACTGCGTGAGCAAGAGTGACAATCACCTGAGTTGTTTGGGAGCCTCAAAGTCCTCCTTTTCCAACAACACTTAGTGAGATAAATCTTATGGTACTGTAATTTTGTTTAATAACCTGTGACTTCTGGGAATGGCTTGATTCATCCATACCCGCTTTCAAACTATGTGTGCTTTTATTAGCTTACCAATGATCAAGTTTCCTACAGCCTTTTCAAATACACTGTGGCTTTATTTGGTTGTCTCTGTTGACTTCCTTTACTACCACCTGAGAGGTCTCTATCATAGCTAAATTGTTTATATGTACAAATTTACTTTTAATTATTTATGATTATGATATCTAACTGCTTTTGACAAGGAAGAGTGACAATCATTTTGTATCACATTTCCCAAAGATAGAGCCTGGGAATAGTTAGCCGAGATGATTGTTTTGTCTTTAATTTATACAAGAGAGAAGAGGTTTTTTGTTTTCTTGCTTTTTGTAAGGTTTTCTTTAAAAATGACTGGCAATTAACTTATGATTAACACAACCAACCAGAAAAATCACAAGTGATTCAAGATAATATGTAAAATATCATCCTGTGTATTTAACATGGCATACTTCCACTAGCCATTCTTTTTGTCATATAATATGTTTCCACATACTACAAGAAGGTCATTTTAATAGTTCTTATTTTTGAAGGCACAGGAATGCCACATGTTGCAGTAATCTAGAGTAAGTATCTTTGGGGTTTTTATTTTTAGGTCTGGAATGGTCATATACATATCTCAGCCTGTTCAACCTGCTATTAACTAGATGTCATAAACTGGGAAGTTTATAAATGGAAGATTTATTTTCCATCATTTTTTTTCTCATTATCAAGCTAAGAAGTCTAAAATTAAGGCACAAGCCAAAATATTCTGTGTTGGGTGAGGACTTTCTTTTTGGTTCATAGATGGTGCTATTTCACAGCATCCTTCCGTGGGGGAAAAGCTGAGCAGTCTTTCACCTGTTTTATGTGCACAAATCCTATTAGTGGTAGCTCCCGCCCCTGCCCCCCCACTATGAACTAATAATCTCCCCAGGATCTCACCTGCTAATATCATCACCAGGAGGGTAAAAGCAGATATTTATGTCATGGCAAAAAGGAGATGTGACTTTCACGTGGGAATATATCCAGCCCTATAGGCTCCCTGGGTATATGTGGTGTTTTAAATAGGAATGGCCCCATTCATATATTTGAATGCTCGTCACCTGGGAGTAAAACTCTGATAGGTTTAGGATTAATAGGTGTGGCCTTGTTGGAGAAAGTGTGCCATTGGGCTTTTTCAAAAGCCCACAGCCAGCCCAGTGTTTCTCTGTCTCTGTCTCTGTCAGCCTCTCTCTGTCTCTGTCTCTGTCTCTCTCTGTCGATAAGGATGTAGTTCTATAGCCATATGGAATTGCAAAGGAACACATTCTCCTCCAGCACCAATTTCATGAATGTAATCCAAAAGACAAAAGAATATGTTTATAGCTACAAATTTAGGGAAGCATTCTGCAGTTGAATGAAACAGCATATGGAGTCGTACTGAATGGCAGGAAAGGAATTAGTATGACAGGAAGCTAAAACCTCATGGTAGCCAGTACCTAAGGCACGAGTGTTGGCTACAAGATAAGCATATACATGGAGAGAAGCCGGACTGGAGAACCAGAGAGAATCATCGTCTAGAGAGAATCAGCGTGTCTTCTCTGGAAACTAAAACTTAAACTTCCTTTAAGGTCTCCCAGGGGCTCCTTTGTCACCTGAGAGGGTTCCCTGAGCTCTTGCTGGACGGTCACCAGTAGAATGCCAAGTCGTTGCCCGGCAACCTCCCAACCGCCTCTGTGGCCTCCCTATGATTGGTTTAGAACGGGCGTCGCGCGTGTGACGTCACCGCGCGGCACCGGATGTGTATGCTACTTGAAGCCGGTTTCCTGGATCGCGGTTACTCGCTGCGGGAGCCGCTGGCTTGGGCTCGGAGGGCCGGACTGAAGCCCCACCGGGGGCGGCGCGAGCGCCGGAGCGGCGTGGCAGGCGGTAGGCGCGGGCGACAGGGCGGGGTCTCGGCGTGGGGGCCTTCCAGGTTGGCGTCCCGTAGCTAGAGCCGCCGGAGCTTGTTGCTAGGGACACCAGAGGAGCTCTGGGTATTCTAACTGAGGATTCTAAAGTCCGCTCACCCTGTCTCCCAATTTTCAAAGCTTTCTTTCCTCTAGCGGTGTCTACACACTTTCTCATTTTCAACTTTAGCAACACCCTGGAGCTGAAGTGAACTTAGGTGCTTCGAAGTGGGTGGGTTTGGTGATGGGAAGCAGATTTTTACTTCGTGATAAGAAAGGGAATTAGGGTTGTCCGTTTGGGGTTTGAAGGACCTTTGCAGACGGAACGCAGCTGCTTTAGCTGAGCGCCTTTTGAACTTTTTGGGACTCTCTAGGTTTCTAATTAGAGAGTAGAAGAAAGATGACGGACTATTAGTCCAGTGGTCTTAAACTGGGGAAGGTGGGTACTGAAATTTGGTATTTGTAAAACAAAGATGCAGTGGTTTCCTAGCATATACAGGTGCCGCCAGTCCCTTTTAGGCAGAGTCTCAATGACCGGGGATTTGTCTTATGTTCGTTGTTTTTCCTTCTGACATTGTGACATAATTTAGGCGTTCCACATTTAATGGACTTCTGTATTCTGATGTCTACTTAGAGTTCTAAGAAAGAAACGAGGGGTTACTTGGACAGTATTTATAACGAAGTTTTTCACCTCTTCATTTCTTCTTGTCCCTACCCCTTTACACCACCCGCCTAAAGTCATTTAAAGAAAAAAGTAGTCTAAAGGCGAGGGAAAGGTTTTTTTCTTTCACGAACTACGTGAGTCCGTGCTTGTCAGTGGATATATATTTTTAACCAAACATATTTACTCTATCTTTTAAAATAAAGAGTGATACCATTAACAATTTTTTGTTTAAATATTTATGTATTTTATGTAAGCTCTGTCTTATACATAAACTCTTCTGTCATATACATAAGCTCCTGCATGCCAGAGAAGGGGATCAAATTCCTTTGTAGGTGGTTGTGAATCACCATATGGTTGCTGGAAATTAAACTCAGGACCTCTGAAAGAGCAGCCGGTGCTCTCAACCACTTAGCCATCCCTGCCTAGCCCCGTTATCATCAGAAAGGCTTCCTCCAGCAGCTGATGGGAGCAGATACAGAGACCCACAACTAAACATTTGGCGGAGCTCTAGGATCCCTGCCAAAGAAGTTGGGGGGAAGCATTGTAAGGAGCCAGAGAGATTGAGGACACCAGGAGAACATGGCCCACAGAATCAACTAAGTGAGCTCATAAGGGCTCACAGAGACTAAAGCAGCAGTTACGGAGCTTGAATGGTTTTACTCTGTCTAGGTCCCCTGCATATTAGTTGTGGTTGTTTAGCTTGAGGTTTTTGTGGGACTTCAAAGAGTGGGAGTGGTGGTGTCTCTGACTCTTTTGCCTGCTCTTGGGACCCTTTTCCTCTTCCGGGGGTTGCCTTGTCCAGTCCTCATATGAGAGATTGTACCTATTCTTACTGTATCTTGTTATGCCATGTTCCGTTGATATCCCTGGGAGGCCTGTTCTTTTCTGAAAGGAAACAGAGGAGCAATAGATCTGGAGAAGAGTGGAGGTGGTAGTGGTGGTGGTGGTGATGAGTCGGAACTGGGAGGAGTGGAGAGAGGGGTGACCAGTTGGGATGTATTGTGTGAGAGAAGAATAAGTAAATAAAAACAAAAATACCTTAAAAATAATTATTTTTGCCAGGCATGTTCTCACATGCCTTTAAACACTCCCAGCACTCCAGAAACATCGGCAGGCAGATCTCTAAGTTCAAGTCCAACCTGGTCTACAAAGCTAGCTACAGGCCACCCAGAACTATATAATGAGACCCTGTCTAAAAATCAAGCAACTATTATTTTTAAAAGATCCTAGGAGCTTGCAGACCAGCCTAGTAGAATCTATAAGCTCCAGGTTCAGTGAGAAAGCCTGGTTCACAAAATGGTGGAGAGCCATAGCAAGAGATACCTAATGCCAACCTCTGGCCTCCATGGACACACCTACTTTCACACATTAACAGGCATATGTGAATACACACATGACACAAACTACATGGAATACTTAAAAACCTTGGAAGCTCTATTTTCTAGACTTTAAAAGCTTTTCAAATGAAGAGATTTGTTGGCTTTTAAACTCATTTAAATTAGAAAATAGGGCAGAGGAGATAGCTCAGCTGGTAAAGAATCTGACCTCCCAAAATCCTTGTGGTTGTGGTGGCCTGTCTTTCATCTCAGCACTTAGGAGACACAGACAGGGAATCTCTTGCATGATGCTCACTATAGCCACATTAGCTAATAAGCGGAGCTCTGGACTCGGTGAAAGATTCTGCCTCAATAAATAAGGTTGAAAGCTATTGAAAAAAAGATGGCAAGCTTGGGCCTCCGTACCCACACCTGTAAATTCATTTTCGTCTTGTGTTTATGGCAGATCAACAGATTCTGAAATCATTTCATTAACTGCAAGAGTGAAAGGGAAGCCATGCAGAAATCGGAGTACCCTGGAGGTGTGCAGTTGAGAAACAGAGCAACAGGTACAGAACTTTGCGTTTTCAAAGGGAGAGGCCAGGTTTGTTAATGATACAGTCTGTGTTCTGTGTTAGGGAGAGTTTCTCTTACTTATTTGTCCTTTGTACTGATCTGATTTTTTTGTCTCCCTAGGTAATTATGATCAAAGGACATCCTCAAGTGCACAAGTGAAACACAGGATGACAGGTCAGCGGAGCAAATCCTCCTCATTAACCAGTTCTCCAGAGGCTGCAAGAAGGGTTCATCCTCGGCCAAGTGATAAACTCAACCCTAAAACAATTAACCCTGTGAGTAGAGATTCCTCAGGCAGTACATTTTCACAAGAAATAGGCCTTTATCTGATTACAGTTTAACTATTCAAGAAATAGGCATTTAGCTGATTACAATTTAACTATTCTGAATGCTCTCATGGATTTCCTTTTTGCTAGTTTTGAGCTCGTTATGTTAATTTTGTTACATTCTTAATTTTATATCAGCTTTTTAATTTTCTATCCTGCTTCCTAATGTCAGTGAACTAGCTTGTATTCAGTTGCTATACACTGATTATTCATGTGCTACTGTAGTCACATAAAACTCCAGCTATTCCTTTATGTTCTACAAATTCAGTCCACCAGAAATCATAATATAATCCTTTGTTTAATAGAAGTATAAAGCCATTTTGGAGAAGTTACACAGATTCTCTGACCTCTACATATATATACTTGGCCGAAGGGCATGCAGGACATACCATGCTGGCTAAAAATAAATGTACTCTCTGTCCTTAGCACCCCTTCTGTAATCTGGAAGATGCATTCAGTTATATGTTTGTAAGACTGGGTCCTGATCTTTGACTCTACCAAGCCTAATCCCTTGTTGCACAGAAGCATAAATTCAATTTGAAGAAGTTAAATAGATTCCCTGGTCTCTACATATCTATGCTTGGCCGATGGACATGTGGGACATACAGTGATGGGTAGCAAATCTCTACTTCTCCTATCCTCAATTCCCTAATTATTTAGCCCTCATTTTGAAGATTCAGACTGGCAGAGAAAGTGGAAAGATATTTTGCACTGTACAGTTCCAGCCACCTGCAATGCTTTGAGCCAAACTAGAGATTGATGAAAAATAACTCCTCAGCTTGGTTTTGCGTGTGTTTGTGTGTGTTTGTGTGTGTGTGTTTTCCAGTCATGTGGCTGAGCCACGGATGTGCACAAAGTAACATAGTGGGGGTTGGGAAGTCAGGGTATTTTGTTTTGTTTTGTTTTAACCTCTGATCTCAACAGGATTAAAATGGAAGGTATCAGGAACTGGAGTTAGTGGTGATGTTGTTGTTTTTGAATTTCAGTTCGGTGAACAGTCACGAGCCCCTTCTGCATTTGCGGCGATCTACTCTAAAGGAGGCATTCCTTGCAGGTAAAATCAATGCAATGCATAGCTGACTGTGTGCTTCAAAATAGTTGAGTGAAATCAATATGTGATTCAGTTTATATTAGTTGAAGATTTACTTGCAAATGAGATTTAAATCAAGGTGACTTATTACCCTGACTGTTGAATTGGTATCAATCCCTGGACGTTGTTGATAAAAATCACCTCAACTCCAGTATGTAATTACTAAGATCTGTAGTAAAACACCAAACAGTTTCAGAAATTAAATTGAACTGAGTGTACCTCTTTTGGTTACAACTAATTTAAGCATGCATAGGCTCTTGCAAGTTGCAAATAAAAAAGCCCTACATTGTTTGTTATGTTAATACTGACAGTGGAATATTATTTCATAATAAGTATATATGGCTATTATTGCTTCTTTTTGGAAAAATTCTTGATGCCTTTTTTTCATGTTCTTCATGGGGTAGAATTTTATTTTTAATGTTATAGAAGGGATAACTACAACATCAATTTTTATGTTTGGTTCTGGAATTTCAAAAATGCATTTTTTTAAAAATGGTATCTTCAAATTTGAAGTGAAAAATAAGCCAACAAAGCATTCCTGAATTTATTGTTACTATTTTATCCTTAGATTCTAATTTGAGGAGTTAGGGGTATAGTTCAGTTGATACAGTGCTTTCTACCATGTATAAAGCCCTGAGTTCTATCTCCCAACACTCCATAAACTTGGCATGGTCCTTGATACCTGTAATCCCAGCACTGGGATGGGGAAGCATGAGGAACGTCACCATGGCTACATAGTGGTTTGAGGCCAGTCTGTTCTACACGAGACGATGTCTCACACACATTGAGACTGAAGCTTTATCTGATTTTAAATTTCTAAGTTCTTTTCCCCAGAGTAACTCAGATTTTCTTGAAATGTAAAAACTGATACCTTGGTGAGACCACTTGCTGTTGTGACTGTAGCAGTGAAGAAGTTAGGCCGTAGAGCCAAGTGAAACCAAGAAGATGTTTGGGAATGACCTGTTATTCACCGTCAGGACCGTAGTGCGCTGTATTGTAAACTCATCAGTTATGGTTCGGGAATGGCTCTGGGGGATAGTGAGAGGCCTTAACTCAGGACCACTTGTAACCTCCAACAGGCCATTTCATCCTCCTAGCCATAGTTTTTTTCTCTTTAACAAGGAATAAAACAGGTTTGCCTTCAGATTATTAGTGTTACCAGTGTTGGGCCATGAAAATGTCCTCTGTAAACCTTACCTTTTCTTATTACTACATGTTTTCATTTTCTGTAGGTTACCTATTTTGTTATAATCGGGTCTGAGAAAGATCGGTGCAACATGTATATCAAGATTCTGAGAGAGTGACATGCTTAAATAAAAATGTAAATTAAAAGTTTTACAATACAAGCTTACTAAACAGTTTGGTGGATAATGCGGGAATATGAAGAATTGTTTACCTGCTTTACATTGTCCATGTCCTATGAGTACAGTAATACTGCTGTATATCACAAAATAATTTTACTGCGACTCTGTTCCTGCAAGAGTATTGTGTGATAAGCTCCCTGCATTTGCTTATGGGGTTCCTGTTACTTTTTCTGACTTTTGTATTTTAGATTGGTACATGGCTCAGTAAAACACAGATTACAGTGGGAATGCCCGCCTGAAATTCTTCCATTTGATCCGCTTCTAATTACTTTAGCTGAGGTAAAACATTCTAGCTCTCCTGAGTGCCAAGAGAAAAAATATTTTTAAAATTTCATTGTTATTTTTACCTTATAAATACATCTCATTCTATCCTTTTAAAAATAAATATCAAGCAAGAGACACTAAAATATTGTACTCTAAGCAAGTAATTGTGATTGTTATATATATGTGTGTGTGTGTGTGTGTGTGTGTGTGTGTATGTGTGCACATATACAAGACATTTTATACGCATACATGTGCACATGTGCACACATACACACATATTTATATAAAATAAATAGCTTGACTAGTCTTATAAAAATGAAATTCTAATAGGGATTTATAGCTAAATGAAATGGACGGTATATCATACTTAGTTTTTTTTTAGACATAAATCTTTTATATAAAATAGCAAACTATGCTTTAGACTAATCAAAACTAGCGATACATTACATAGTCCAAATGATTAGAGTGTACAAAGTACTTTAATCTGTGAAGTCAGTAAAGGGCTTCTGCCTTTACACCTCATTAATATCAGTCCTTCTAAAACATTTGGTGGTTTTTTGTTATGTGAGTATGTAAGTGTGGTTGTGCCGTGGAGTGGGTTTAGGAGTCAGAGGACACTTCTCTCCTTGCACCATATGGGAGCAGGGATCGAACTCAGGTGTCAGGCTTAGGTGGAATTGCCTTTACCTGCCACACCATCTCAGTGGCCAAGATCAGTCCTGTGTGTATACCTGTGGTCCAGCACCGTTAAATGAATTTCGGTACTAGGCAGCAGTTTCCTGTCTCTCCTACTCTCTTAGTAATGGGGAAGGAGTATAGACAGACCACTTTTGAGATCCATTTCAGCTTTGACTTTCGATTTTCCATCTCGAAAATGAGTAAGACCCAGGTACTGTTAGGACAGGCACTGAACCTCTTAGAGAATGATTTGCATGTTGTTGCTTTTGTTGTAGAAAGCATGGTAGGACAGTGGGAAGGGGCCATTTGACCACTATTTGGAAGCAGATACTCAGGTCCGATTGACAGACTATTGGAAGTTGGCCTTTGTGACATGGCTTTGCTGCATGTTTAAACCTGCTTCATGGAGAGATCCAGGACATTGCTCTTGACTTTCTCTTTGCTTTGTTGGATCTTATTCAAATGTCAGATGTCATTCTTTGTCCTCTAGTAATGGCTGCTAAGTCATGAGTACAGACTACTCTTTTCTTTTTCTTTTTTTTTTTTTAGTTTTTAGGGCATACAAATATTTAGTGAATAAGTAGTTTGTCTCAAATACTGTTTTGAATACCAGAACACACCTTACAGCGTGACTATTACTATTATAATTTTTTTCCAAAAGCAGTTTCTTTTTTCTTTAATGTTCTTTTTTTTATTACTCACTCCTCATGCTATCCACAGACCCCCCTCCTCCCTCTTCCCACCCCCCAGCCCTCTTTCCCAAGCCACCCTGCATCTCCACATCCCCCAAATCGAGGTCTCCCATGGGGAGTCAGCAGAGCCCAGCTCATTGAGCCTAGGCAGGTCCAAGCTCCTTCCCATTGCACCAAGACTGTGCAAGGTGTCACACCACAGGCACCAGATTAACCAGAAGCCTGCCCATAGACCAGGGACAGATCCTGATCCCCCTGCCTGGGTGCCCCCCAAACAGTTCGAGCCAAACAACCATCTTCCATGTCCAGAGGGCCTAGTCCAGTCCCATGGGGGCTCTACAGCCACCAGTCCACAGTTCATGGGTTTCCACTAGTGTGGTCCGTCATCTCTGCACATCCTCCCATCCTGATCTTGATGTCCCTCTCCTGCAGTATCTCTCCTCTCTCTCATCAGTTGGATTCCTGGAACTCAGCCTGGTGCCTGGCCGTGGATCTCTGTACAGACCACTCTTTTCTAAGACACTTGGGAGGAAGGGCACCATGAACAGTGCTGTACACAGATTGTGTTTTCCGGTTATGTCCCTCTGTGAGCAGCAGATTTCGGTTCTGACACTGTCCCAGCCAGCGCAGGACTGCCTTTCTAAATATCTTAATGTATTTAAATGTGAAGGAGGAGAGCCATTGGAGGAACTCACTGAGCACGTTGAGGGTCCAGTACAGAACACACAGTGGGCACCTTGCTGTCCTTCAGTGTCCCTTAGGAAGAAGTGATCTCAGTGTTGGATGACTTCTTTATCTTCTCTCATCAGGTTTTCCTTTCCCTCCACCTCTCTCCCACTTATCTGTCCTTATTTTTCTTTTAACTTTTTCTTTTTTATCCCATTAGTTTTTTCTTCCCATTTTGTTACTCTGTTGATTTTCCTTTTCTTGCTGTCGGTCTTTTTTCATTCCATGTGAGGGTAGAGACTTTTGCATCCTGTATCTTTTGTTACATGATTTCTTGGTATAATAAAAAATAATTGCTGAAATTTTGCTCATTGTGATTAGAATGACATTAGCGAACCTCTAGCTTCACTTCTGTTAGGAGCATTGAGTTTTGTGGTTATTAACATAATAAAAAGGTAGCGAATAGCGAATGAATCATGTTTCTGTGTCTGTATTGTCTTTGGCAGGGTCTGAGGGAGACAAAGCATCCTTATACCTTTGTGTCCAAGGAGGGCTTTAGGGAATTACTTCTGGTCCAGGGCGCTCCTGAAAAAGCTGTACCTTTGCTACCTAGACTCATCCCTGTGCTGAAGGCAGCTCTGGTAAGTCATTGATTTCACTAGACTTCATTATTCCCAATTATATGATATGGATGAAAACTCTGATCCAGGAGAACACTGTCTGCTCCTTGCCTCCCCATAGTACATGCAGATTAGTGTTTTAGCTGTGGGTTTCTCAGGTATGTGCAATGTCAAACCACGATTACTCAGAGTTCTACAGTTGTGCATTGGACCACTTTAGAGGATGTCTCGGGGTCCTGGGAATAAAAGGAAACCTTTTGGGTAGTTAGAGGAGAAAACCTCAGGTTACTCTGTTTGGGCTCTGTGTGCTAGATGAATCTTAAATCTTAGTAACTGCCCTTCTCTGGTAGAAATTGCTTACCTCTAGATACAGTGCATTAAAGCTTACTCCCCCAATTCTGTGTGTTGAGCAGTTTCTAGGATTAAATGCTTAATCCCACTTGTCCCCCTCCTGCTTGCTCTTTTCCCTAACCTATCTTCCCTTCCCCTTTTCCCCATTCTGTCCCTTTACCTCTCCCCACACCCTCAGACCAATGAACAAGTCCCATTCAGATGTAAGTGTACTAATTCTACTAGAAAGTCCGTTCTGAAAGTAAAAAGTAGAATTACTCACAAAGGGCCATGGAAAAGTTCCGAATGAGAGAACCAGAGTCTCTTTCAGAGGGTTGTGTTGGCTTTAATTTTCCTCTTCACTGGCTCCACAGGTCCATTCTGATGATGAAGTGTTTGAAAGAGGACTGGCTGCACTCGTACAGCTAAGTGTGGTCGTTGGCCCATCTCTGAATGGCCATCTGAAACATCTGCTTACAAGTGTGAGTACCGCAGAGAGCAGAGTAGCTGCGCATATGTCCTCATAACCCCAGTCTTCAAATCAACCACTAGCCTAGCTCAAATCCGTCAAAAGACATTTTCTTGTCATTATAATAACATACCTGGCAGAAACAACCGAACCGTAGGAAAAATTTGTCTGGTCTCAAAGTTTTCCAGGTGTCGGTCCTTCATGGCGGGAAGGATGTGGGAGTGCGGAACAGGTGACTTCATAGTGGACATGAAACATGGATGGGCACATAGGAAGGGCTCGGGGTCTCAGTAACCTTTCTCCACTAAACCCCACCTCCCACTTCTCGCTTCCTCTCAATAACACCACCACATGAAAAATCCAACAAGGATAAGTCCACTCCTTGGGTAGAGCCTCATGAACTTACTCTCTGGAAAACCCTCCCCTGGAAGACAAACCAAAGGCTTGCTTTATCTACTTGGGCGTTTCTCTATCTGGTCACTTTGACAGTCAGTGTTACTATTTATCCTGAGCAACAAGATTAGACTAAGTGAGTCACAGAATAGTTTAGTAGTAGACAGGGCTTCTCCAATATTTCCTAATGGATTAAGCTTACAAAGCTGACTTGAGGTTTATAATATAAAGTGCTCAGTATCATTCTATTAAACCTATGTTGACTGTGTTTCCAGAATGTTTACCTGAGAGCATGGCTGATTGGAGCTGAAATATCTAGGTTGTTGTCCACAGAAATGCATGTATTATATGGGAATACTGGCACCTTTGTTCCCGACTACCTTCAAAGCACTGCTTCTCTGCTAGTGCCTTGCACATCTGTCTTCCTGCACATATGCTCTCCCGTTTAAGCAAACTTCTTGTGTTTTTAGCTAGAGTCTGTTTAGGATGTAACCAGAGATAAGTGGTTCTGTGGTTTCTCGTCTGATTCCTCCATCAGTCACTGTTACTTAGTTCCCTCCTATTATTAGGTAACATGTGCTTGCTTTGGAGGTATGACTTTCTGTCTTAGTTCTCTGCATGGTCTTACATGTGACAAAATGGAAAGGTATGCCATGCTTTTGAAAACTTTATTTCTGTGTGAGTACATGTGTGGTTATGTGTGCATGTATGCATACATGTGGAATGTAGAGAACCATCTCAAGTGTTGTCTTCAGAAATATTGTCCACCTCCTGAAAAATGAGTCTTCCATTTAGCTGGAGCTCACCAATTAGGTTGCATTGTCCAGGCAGTGAATCCCAAGGAGCCTTTTGTTTTCTGCTACCTCAGTGCTGGAATTATAAACATAAGGCACCATGCCCAACTATTTCTGTGAGTCTTGGGAACTGAAGTCGGTCATTTCCCCAGCCCCAGAAAATGTGTTATCATAGCAGATATTGTAGGATAGGTAGTGCTTGAAAGGACATAAATTCAACTTTCAACCAAATGTTATATTGCTATAAAGTAAATTTTAGTGAAACATTACTGAAACAAACTTTGTGTTCTTAATTAAGACATCTTTGAAAGTTATTTGTGCTTATGGCAACTTTATTTATTTTGGAATTCCCTCTCCTCCAATCTTCAAAAGCTTTCCAAGAGGCTAATGGACAAAAAATTCAAAGAACCCATCACCAGTGCCTTGCAAAAGCTGGAGCAGCACGGCGGGAGTGTAAGTAGAATGCTGTACCTGTAAGCAAGCATTGCTTCTGTACATTGACTTTCGGTCCTATTCGGAGAATCCATATGTGATTAGCTTATGTTAACTCATTACAGCTGCAAGTCTAATTTGAAAATATCTGGGCCGTCATCTTTCAGACTAAGAACTTAGTTTTTTGGGATGGTATTGTTTTTTGTTGTTGTTTGTTTGTTTGTGGTTTTTTTTTTTGAGACAGGATTTCTCTGTGTAGCATTGGAGCCTTTCCTGGAACTTACTCTGTAACCTAGGCTGACCTCGAACTCATAGGGATCCTCCTGCCTCTGCCTCCCGAGTATTGAGATTAAAGCCGTGCACCACCACCGCCCGGCTGGGATGGTATAGTTTTTAAGATGGCTTTTGTAGAAGCAGGCTGGGTAAATAAAGGTGGTCTTGGTAGTGTACTCTTAGTTTTTCTCTTTAAACTATTTTACTTACTTTGTTTTGACCCTTGAAAAGGTTGAAGGATGACTAACTTAGCCCAACCCAAAAAAAAGTTTTTAAAAATTGTATGTTATTTATTTCTGTACTTGGCTGTACTAGGAAGGAACGTCAGGTCCTTATGTGTGCTAAGCAGGTATTACCTGAGCTCCCTGTGCTCCTGGTTCTCCATTCCCCTTTAATCTGCCTTGTTTTCTTCTTCTGAGTTTTAGAATCTCCTTGTACATGGAAATGCCATTTCCACATTAGCATAGCGTGTATACATTCTGCAAGAGTTGATCTGATTTTTTTCCCAACTTTTCAAGGGGAGGAATATGGGAATTTTATTACTATATGATGTCAGCAAAATTAACTACATTTTCATAATTTGAAAGACGTATTCAGCTAGTTAGCCTAACAATGTAGAACTTCATTTTCCATATTTTCTAAATAATTAATTAGAAGAAAATATATATGATTGTGTACAATGTTTTGCTGGCCATGTCTTAATTAGCTGATTCTGCTTATGTTAATAATCCTTAAATTGAGTATATTGTTTTTGCAATGAACACCTAAAGTTTATGCAGAGGAACTAAGTCTCAAAAGGGCTGTTAGAACATGCATTTCTTTGTTGTCTTTAAGTTCAAGTCAGGAGATTTGTATTCAGACACTGAGGACGTGCAGAACCAGCCCCTAGCCAGACCAGTGTCTCCATTTTTGATGAAGTACTTACTGGTAAATGTACTTGATCATCAAGAGTCTGAATCCCAAATGTATTGCCCTTTCCTCCCTTGTGAAATGCAAGTGAACAGAAGGTCAATTTTAATCTGTAACTTCAGGAAACCGTGTTAGGGAATGGATCAGGAAAAAGAGAAAGGATCATCATGTGACATTTGTGGATGTCTGTGTGTTAGATTGGGAAAGTTACAATATAGATATGTTCCAGAAACCTAACATTGTTGCTTGGATCTTGCCTGCAGATGTTGTAGTTGGCCAGTCTATGGTCCTAGAGAGAGAGGGCTCCTTCTGTTGTTACTCAGTCTTACTAGCTTTAGATATTGCAGATACTGAATTTAAAAAGAAAAAGGGGTTGTGGTTATAAGGGATCTTAAATATTCCCCAGTCTTCACTGTTCCTTGTGTGTCCTACATTATATTTTAATAATAATTTCTGTCATTGCAAAAGAAAGTTTAGTAGGGGCTAGAGAGATGGCTTGGCAGTTAAAAGCACTTGTTCCTTTTGCAGAGAACCTGGGTTCAGTTTTCTGCACCTTCATGGTGACTCACAACCACCTGTCCCTCCAGTTCCAAGGGGACAGGACATTCTTTTGATGGCCTCCTTAGGCACCAGGCATGCACATGGTGCAGAGACATACATGAAGACAAAACCCTCATACACTTAATGAATTTATGAATCTAATTTTTTTTAAAGCTTTGTACTGGAATCAATGTCGTGCCTTTCTTCTACCGTGGCTAGTGCAGTGCTTAATGGAGCTATTTTGCTGTCCTTCATGAATATAGGAATGCTCCTCTTTCTCTAAGAACTTAAAAACATATATTAAGCTTCTTCAGTATTAATGAGTCTTTAGAAAAAAATTCTTGGGGCTGGAGAGATGACTTACTGCTTAAGAATACTGCTTCCTCTTCCAGGGGACCCAGGGTCCATTCCCAGCATGCATATGGTGGCTCACAGCCACAGAAGATCCAGTGCCCACTTCTAGACTCTTTGAACACTCTGTACATGTGGTACACAGACATATATTCAGGCAAAACACCATACACATTAAATAAAAAAAAATATAAAATTAAAAACCAAGAGTTTTTAGTATAGGAGTTTCCTATACTTTTGATTTTTCTAGATTATAATAATGTGAAGGCTCAGCTACTGGGCAAATGGAAACATTTGTTACAGCACAGAGACACTTTGTTATAACTGATCTATACCAGTCTTAAGATGAAAGTATTTACAAAAGGACAAATTAACTTTTGTCCTCAGCAGCATGGGCATCTGTCTTGGGTAAGGCTAACTCCCTGCACTTCCTGCCTCTCTAGAGTATGTGAGAACTGTGACAAGTATTCTGCTGAGTTCTCATGAGCATTAAACTCATTTGGTCTCCAGTATGAGCCTCAGAGCTAGACTTTGCTGGTATCTTCCTTTAAGTCAGGGTTTTGGGTGCAGAGAAGTAATTACCCCAGTGTACTTGTGGAGTGCAGGGAAGATACATTTAAATATTGCTCTGACTTTTCACTGCTTCTTAGATACTTAAAGGTTGTTATCTGTTTTATTTCCCTCAGAAAAGTGTTCTGTTTATTCTGTAATTTGGGTCGTGCCCTTTGTATTCCTTTTGTTTGGGTCTTGGATACTTACTAAGCAACACTTGTAAGTGTAGTGCCTACTGGGTGACTGTGTTCGAATGACAATGTTTTCTTCTGTTGACAGGGAAGTCTTATTGTCATCAAATCCAAAATCCCAACCTACTGCTCTATCTGCTGTTGAATAAGGGAGCCAGCAAAAGCCAGGCTACTTCCTCAGGCACTGACAGTGGCTGCAGTGGGCCTCTGCTGAGTTGGGGTCACCCTGACTCCCAGCACCGTTCATTCATTAACTGGGCTCCCAGGACCGTGTCATTCTAGAGAGCTCATTGTGGAAGCCGTTTGTCAACAAATCGCACGGGTGCTAGTGGAAAGCAATTAAAGTGCTGGTGAAAAAGGTGAATTCCGTGAGGGTTTTGCATCGTGGTCATCTGTGTGAATTTACGGATCATATCTATGTGATTATTTTCCAATATATTTTTACTTACAGCCTTTCTAAGATCACTTTGTAGCTGCGCACTTATTTTATAGGTTGGCTTTGGCCATTTGGTTTTTATATTTATCAAGACTGTAAAAATTTAAGATAGCAAGTATATATTTGTGACTTCACTATTAGCTGGTATGTGCAAATATGTATTTTATAATGTGGAATGCTTGGGAACATCTTTTCCCTCCTGAATATTCCAGTTTAAAAACCTTGTTCTAAATGTGAAAATTCTATTACAAGTATATTGTTTATTACAACTTGTTAAAACTACCTAAACTTTATTTAAGTAAATATTACTTTTACATTTTATAGCCTGAAAATACTGATGATGTACATATGCAGATATTCAGAAATTAAAGTCTTTTACATGTACTCAGTGATATTGTAATACTTATTTGTGTTTCAGTTACTTGGTTTTTTAAGACATAATTTAGGGGTACTTCCCAGAGTTTCTAATGAGTTAGAAACTTCTAGATGATTCTGCAAGAAGAAGGAGTAGAGTAAGAGCAGTAGAAAAATGGGAGTAAGACTTTCAGTCGGCCTGGCAGGATAGAGGCTGCAGGAACTTGGAAAGCCACACCAAATCCTAACCATAGCCACACACTGGAAAGCATGGGGACAGGCAGTCATTGTGTTGTGTGGCAGCAGCTACATGCCTTCTAAACACTGGCTAGATGATGCACTCCCCTTGTTCTCTTCCCACAGACATCTGGTTGACCCCTTGGCAATTCTTATTTTAGATAGTTGCACAGCTTTCAATTGAAGGAATACAAGCAGTTGCTGAGTCACCATACTACAGACCTGCCCATCCTCCACCAGGGCTTTTGCTTCTGGGTCCTGGGTCCTCCCTTTCCTCAGATCTATAGTACCTTGTCACATTCTCAGACCTTGCTTGCTATAGCAGCTGCCTGACCTCTGTCTTGCTTTGCGTTTTCTCTGTAGGCAGCACTACCCAAAGAAAGTGACAGTCTAAATCTAGTAATTGAGTTTAAAACTTGCTAGAACATAAAGACCCATGGCAGACACAGTAGAGTAATAAACACTTTATTTTGCTTTTATTTTCCCTTTTGAGATACAAAATGTGCACATTGAGTTTACACAAACACGCGATGGCAGATTTCAGTGTACATGTACTGTACTACTCTTAATTCCTACACTGGTGATGGCAGGGCAGCTTTCAACATCCTATCTCTACACCAGAATAGATACCTGATTTATTGTTGCAGACAGTCGCAAATTTTCTCCTCCTGTATCCTCTTGGTACTTGTGATATTTCTACACAAGGAAAGGTGTGTGTATCTATAGTACTGCTGTGGCAACTCTACAGTTTTGGCTTAAGATCACGGAAATGAATCTGAATCCTTTAAGTTCTATGATGAGCTAAATCATAATGCAATTCAGATGAACTGTTTAATGTTTGTAATCATTTTCTATACAGTCTTATGTGTAATTTCCAATATGATAGAATCACTGGTGTTTTCAAAGAATATTTTGCTTGATATTCATTCTTGGTGCCTTTGGGGCAGTCAAGGATTCTCTGTCCCTGAATGGCTTATAATAAACATGCTGTGAGAACATTAGGGAATTTGGGGGTGGCTAGAATTGCTCTTTACTGCTGTTAGGGTTGCTTGCTAATAAGTATCACTAGGTTTTGGAGGACAGACATCCGGACCCTTTGCAAGTCTGTAAACATCCTTGGTTTGTATGACACTTTGAATTTCTATTTCATGACACAATACAAAACAGTTTACATGTAAGATCAAACAGGTCCAAAGGTACGTGGATTATGTAGAGCCTTGGCTTTAATATGGAAAATTAACAAATACTAAAATAATTTTCTTAGGTATATGCTAACATCTGATAATAAACTAATTTTTTAGATGTTCTTTAAAAAATGCCAAATACATTAATGACTTTAACAGCAGGTGGAGAAGCCATAGAAATTGGGACTGTGTTTTTGGTCTTTTTTAAATTTCAATAATCTTTATTCATTTTTCAGTGGCAGGTGATTCTAATTAAATGAAAGTTCATTGACTTTCTAGAAAGTAATTGCAGATGTAAATATCTTAGAAAACCATTTAAAATCCAGGACTGAACATATACAAAGGAGTAGGAAGACCCACTTGTGTTTTAAAATCACTGAACTGTGAAAGCCTCAGTAATACGTGACTAAGGATCAAAACTATTCCAGATTCTGTGCCTTTTGAATATTCTCAGAGTCTGAAACGAGTGAACACATTTCATGACCCCATTGATGTTGTGGAGAAGATGCAGACTTGGAACTGGAAAACTTAAATCTTTTTAGGAGGGGTTATTTTATATTAAATCAAAGCTGTTTGCATAATATGCCTCAGTGTAAAGCTGAGCAATCTATGCTAGAAGGGGTGGCTCCAACTTGTAAGTGTGTAGAGAGGTTCACATTCCCTCTTCAGCGAGGATGCGCTGACATGTTAGATCACGTTCTCAAAGAGCTGCATGGAGCGCATTATGTTTTCATCCTGTAAGGGAGAAACAGAAGGAGTTTATCTGCTGTGTTTATAATGGAAAGTACTGCTGTACCCCCTAAGTATGGCTTTTGCCCTTCCTCTGCTGCTCTGTGTGGGCCAATGTGTCTGTTCTCCATTCTGTACAGATAAACACAAGGTTCCATTTTATGCTTTCCTGAGTATGCCTTTAGATATTTCATTTAGGTCTTAATTGGTACTAGACCAGGGTATTTCTCAAATGATGTCAGAATCAAAACAATGAATGAGATGGCTAATGGTGGTTGTTAACTGCACATGGGATCTACTAAAACAAGCTGCTGGGCAGTCCTGGGATGGATTTAATGGATCAAATTACTTGAAACAGGAAGAACCACTTTAAATGTGGGTGGTATAAGGACATGGAAGAAGAAAACTTTGCTTTTTGCCTGCTTGCTTTTACTCCTGCTGGCTAGTTGATCTATCCCATTGTTATTGTATTCCTTTGCTAATATTAGAATCAACTTCTTCAAAATTTCCACATAGATTGAAGGTCGGCAGCTCCTCGGTAGTCTTTTGTGCTCCAGCACCAGATTGAGACTGTGTAGACATGCAGCCAGTGAACTGAAGAACTACAGATTCTCAGGCTCTCCATTGTGAGACAGCCATTCATAAACTACTGAAATTGCATTCTGTAAGCCAATCTAGTAACCCCCTTTCTCTCCATATATATATATATATATATATATATATATATAATATCCATTGTATCAGTTTTCCTCCTTTAGAGAACCTCAATGGTGAGCTTCAAGAAATTATCCAAGCAGAAGAGATGGGAACTTTGGCATTTTAGGTAGATTGTAAGCCAAAGCACAGAAAGTCTACAAATATCCATGTTCTAGGACAGAATAATGAATATGCTTACAGCCATTTTGCCTTTTTAGCTGTTAGTGATTGCTAAATCTGTATGGCCTGTGGGAGTCTTTAAAACTGAATCGATTCTGAATGCCAGAGAAATGATTGGTGAGGAGAAACCATTGTACAGTGGCTGGGCTCGGCTTAGCCTGTTCCTTAGAAATGAGCTACACTGACAGACTGGGCTGTTGAGGGGCACGTCTGCACTGTTGGTAAACACTGGCAGTGAGCCATGTGGATTGGGGGTGAGTCACAGCTGGAGCACTGGTGGTGCCACTCCCCCAACTGAGTTATGTCACCACTAAGTGGGTCGATGTCACCACTTTATATCTTCCAGAGATGTTGACTTTGAGAGTTGAGTTGAGAAGCAAGCGGGCATCAGGAAAGTTGAAATTGAACCATTAAAAGAGGGGAAAACCCCAGCAAATATGTGTCCATGTTTATTTATAATTATAGCTCTACTCGTGCATGGAGTTGAATGACTCTAGGTGAGCTAAGTCTAGATTTCCAGGCAACACGTAACTACTAGATTTCTCTAAGAACTTTTCTCTCTTTAGTTCTATAAGTGGGGACAATTATTGGGTTCAGCCAAAATGCTACTTTTTGTCCATGTATATTAAATCAATGATACTTTGTAGAGGACCTGAATTCGATCCCTGAAACTCACAATGGGAAAAGAAAGAACCAACTCTTTTTGTTGTTGTTGTTGTTGTTGTTTTGTTGTTGTTTGTTTTCTCAAGACAGGGTTTCTCTGTGTAGCTTTGCGCCTTTCCTGGAACTCACTCTGTAGCCCAGGCTGGCCTCGAACTCACAGAGATCCGCCTGCCTCTACCTCTTGAGTGCTGGGATTAAAGGCGTGTGTCACCACCGCCCAGCAAAGAACGAACTCTTGCAAGTTGTCTCTAACCTCCAAATGTGTGCCATGGCATGTTCCTTCCTCACAACATACATACAATTTTAAATTAACTGAACTGGCTTGCCCCAGAGATCAGACCGGTGAATACCCTAACTGTCATCACAAAACTTTTCTCCAATGACTGATGGAGGCAGATGCAGAGATCCACAGCCAATCACTAGACAGAGCTCCAGGTGTCCGGTCAAAGAGAGAGGAGAGGGATTCTATGAGCAAGTGCATCAGGATCATGATGGGGAAACATGCAGGGATGAACAAACCAAACTAGTGGCAACTCATGAATGTTGAATCAATTGCTGTGGAGCCTACATGGGACTGGGCTAGGCCCTCTGCATGGTGAGACAGTTGTGTAGTTTGATCTGCTTGGGAGGCCCCCTGGCTATCAGAATCCATCTCTGGTGCATGAGTGGGCTTTGTGGAGCCCACTACCTAGATGAGACACCTTGTGCAGCCTTGAGGCAGTGGGAAGGGCTTGGACTTGCCTCTACTGAATGTTCCTCCACATGGGAAGCCTTGCCTTCTTGTGGGAGGGAGTGGGGAATGGGTTGGGAGGGGAGGTTGGCAGGGGTGGGAGGAGGGAAGAGGGGGATCTTTGGTGTGTAAAATGAATGAAAAAAATTCCTTAATAAAAAAATAAAAAGACCAATACAAACTTCCATAGTTTGGGGCACTAGATTTCTAATTCTATGATGACACAATAAATAAACATAGCATTTTAAATGAACTATGTCTTGGAAAAAGTAAAGTTTCATTTTTTCATTATGTATATATGTGTATATATCTGCATGTGGGTATGTGAACACAAGCATGTAGGTGCCTGCAGAGTCCAGAGGAGGGTGTCAGATTCCATGGAGCTGTGAGATTCCTGATTTGGGAGCTGGGAACAGAACTCAAGTACTCTAAGAGGAGCAGCAAGTACTTTTAACCACCGAGCCACCTCTCCAGCTTCAGAAACAGTAATTTAAATCTATGTTTTTGCTTTTTGTTTGTTTGTTGTTTTTCTAGACAGGGTTTCTCTATGTAGCCTTGGCTGTGCTTGAAATCACTCTGTAGACCAGGCTGGCCTTGAGCTCTTAGAGATCTTCCAGCTCTGCCTCCTGAGTGCTGGGATTAAATACGTGCACCGCTACCACCACCCACCCAGCATCTATGTTTTTGTTTATCAGTAGTGAGTAGCCTCTGAAGGTTTCCACAAACAAAGGGAGTGCACGTGTAATTTTTGCCTCAGGATAGGCATGCTATCACATTGGATGTGCAAATAAATCTGCTTGTTTTCAGGTGAGAAGTTTGTCTCCTTATCTTGCTAAGCTTATGCACTGGATTTCTATTTTGCTCAGTTCATATTGGCTGTGCTCACTGTAGCTGATGCTAACAAAAGGGATAGTTCTTTTCCTTACTTACTTTTTGGCAACTTTCAATGAACTCATCTATGGTAACAACACCATCCTTATTTTTGTCCATCTTCTGTTGAGAAAGAAAAGAACAAAGCATTGTATTGGATTGCCTTTTGATTGCCTCCCCGTACCCAATAGGTTGAAACAGATAAGAATGTAGCACATCATATGTTCTGTGGGACAATTCCGTGCTAGGAGGAACTAGTGACATCCTACAATGGTGGGGCCAAATCAACCTAGGTTGTATCCTTTTCCATATAATCTGAAGCATGAGTCACTTAAACTGTTTTCTAAATATTACAGGATTCCTACAGTTCATGGAAATGTACAGTCTTGATTTTTTCATCTATAAAATGGGAGAGTAGTATCAAGAATTTGTTACTATTAACAGGAACTGCATGACAACACTTATGAAATAAGAGAATAGCTTATTCAGGATATAGTGACTTATGGAATTGCAATTGTCTTTAATAACAAATTCAAAAGCCCAAATTATGAAATTAAGATAGTATGTGTCCTATTGTTCTGTCCCTTGTAAGTAAACATTCTCCTTGCCATTTTTTTCTTCAAGGTGCTTTGCAAGTATCAATAAATCTATTCATAACTGCCATCCTTCCCTCCCTCCCTCCCTCCTTCCCTCACTCTCTCCCTCCCTTCCTCCCTCCCATCTTTCATTCCCACCTGGAAAAATGTCTCCACATGCTGTCGGGGAGCATCTTCCTTGAGGACAGGGTATGTGCATTTCCCCATCATGTCATATATTGCTTTCATTATGTCCAGCATTTCCTGAAATGGAAAGGCATTCATGTGAGGCTGCACACCAAGTGTGACGAAGCCCATCTAAGATGCATTAGGAGACTCTGTTCACAGTGGTCCATTTGCTTGTTTGTTTCTTAAGTTCTCTATGAGGTACCTTTTGGTTTGTCAGAAGCAAACAAACAGCTCCCAAAGCAGTAGAATCCAAAGGTAGCAATCAACTGAGATTTCAGTTTTGAAATGAAGTAGATTCCCATTTATCTCACTTGACTGGGAAAGGAATAGTCTGATTTAATGCTTTAATTCTCCAAACATGTAGAGACTTTGTTTTACTGAACTAGTACACTTTTATTGATTTCTACTTATTAGAAATGTTTTACATTTAGAACTAAAACTATTAATTACAACAAATTAGTAAAAGTTCTTGGAATTTTTTTAAATCACTTTTTCTTATTTTGGCTTTAACTGAAGAAGTCACACAAGAATATGAATTCAAATACTTTGACTAGAAAGCACCTTAACATTTCCTTAGCTTTTAAAGTAAAAACTATTTTTTGCCATGCCATTTTAATTTTATAAAAGGGAAAATAATATCTAATTACTTAAATATTCACATTTACTATTTGACATAAAACCCATCCTAGATTAAGCAGAGGATACAGTTCTATTTATATTTACTTTTGAGAGTATGGATTACATGATAAAGCAGTTTGTAAAAATGAGTGAAACTTTAAAAGATGTTTCTAACATAGGTAAGTATAAGACATAAGTAAGATGTAGGCAGAATTGATGAGCTGTATTAAACACAAAAAGGGATAGAACATTAGCACTGTATTCAGTTCTCAGTATTGATGAAAACAAAAAAAAATAGTTCAAATGGGAAGTACTAAGATTATTAACGTTCTCTAGGTTCCTCAGTGACCTTGAGGTACCTAGGCAATGAATATACCAAATGCTATACCAAATATACAAGAAGTGCATCTATTCATGAAGGCTTAAATTTAGCACTCCTTGATGACACCTAACCTAACACCATGTATCCTCAGCCCAAGAGACAACCAATGATTAATAAAGCAGTGGTGTCCTGGTACAATGAGTCTGTGTATCCCATAAGGCATGTTCATGTCACTGGTCCTGAGTACTTTTTCTCAAATGGGACCATTTGTTCAAAACTTCACTCTGGGGAAGATATTAATGCAGAGAGAAACACAGGCCTTATGACCATTAACTATGCCCAGACTTCCAGCAGAATGCTCTTTCAGTCTTATTAGCATCCTACACTAAGGGTGGCTACCTTCCCTCATCCCTTATTTCTTGCCTTTTCTCCTGCTGTTTTAAATCAATAAACCAGCATTTTAATTTGTGAATGTCTTTCATTGTCAGCTTACTTCCAATTGTTTCTGTTGAGCCCACCATTGTCCTGATCCACTCCTAACAAAGAGAAATACCTGGCAGCCATTGGGTGCTATAGCTTTGGTGGCTGTTGACTTTCTGGGAACCTTGCCCCCCAAACTATTGTCCACCTGACATGAGGAGGACTCTGCCATTCCCAAGGATCCCCATTTTTTCCATATTATCAACAGGAAGAAGGAGATATAATAATATGTTTTGTGTTTTCTTTGGAGATTTACTACAAATGAGTCCTTTCTGTTGCATTTTTTATTAGGATGTAGCCCATTTCTACCAGCATCACACAAAATATTTTTGATATCCTAAAATGTGATTTTTAAAGTAATCATTGAAATTGTTTAATATTTTGAAGCAAATCAAAACTATCTCGGAGGATAGCTAAATCAGTGTGCCATGTCTTACTTCTTTAGTGATGTAGCCATCTTTGTTTATGTCATACAAATTGAATGCCCAGTTGAGTTTTTCTTGTACTGTCCCTCGAAGCAAAATGGAAAGACCTTTGATGAAATCCTAAAAAGCAATAAAAATAGAACTTAGAATTTGATAAAATTCCCTCTTAATTAATGGTAGCAAAATTAACAACCCTCTGGATTTTGAACATGTTTCCAAAATTACTGATGTGCTTTTAGTCTTCAGTTCCTCAAGGCTCTTGGTAAGTATGAACTATGCCCTACTCTTCATCTAATTAGAAACTGAGTTAAATTAACCATGATACTAGAAATTGTACCTTTATGCATTAGTACCTAGATAGCAGAGTATGAGCACGTGTGCATGCATGCACATACACACACACAATTTTTAAAAGAAAAATTAATATCCATGAGTTATCCATAAGAAGCAGATAATCTGTGCTCTTTAAGTAGAAGTTGAACTATAATTGGCATGTGGGCAGTTGTAGAAAAAACTGGCGCCACAGTGCCTGGATGTAAAATAGCATCCCATTACTCTAATTTCATATTTATAAAAATGAGGACAATATCTCCCTCACAAAGATTTTATGATGATTGAAAGAGTTAAGATACCTTTACTAGTACCCGGAGAGGGCATTGGCCATGAAACTATACTCTGTGGAACTCTCGGCTAATGTTTCAATGGATTTGATCACAGTGGAAGGGAACCAGGTTAACCAGAGAAAATTCACATGTATTTGTTGTTATGTAAAGTAATGTCAGTATTACAATGTGATAAACTCAAGAGTGATAATCTCTTGATAGAAATGAAAAAGTGAGGGAAATCCAAAAGTTGCCCTTTGGGTGAACTTGAATTCTCTCTCCTTTTCAGGGTTCCATCATTTTATTGATGTTTTCCTGTCCCAGGTTTTATATAGTGTTTTTCTTTCTTTGGTGGTGCCTTTGGGGCAGTTAGCATGCATACAGTTCACAAATTAAAATTTATGTAAGATGTCTGGTGGAAAGTCCCCCAATTCCCAAACTGAAATTAGCTATTTCTATTCCAACAAATTTTTATCACTATGTATGATATATTTATTTATATGCACTCCCCTTTTCTTTATATAAATGATAGCTTAATATGCTGATCTGCACTGAATTTTCCCTCAGTTTATCCAAAATGAAATACGGAAAGAGAGCTCTTTAACAAAATGAGGACTCTTGTCCCTTGCCTTCTTAGTAAAAGGGATATTCCATTTGGCTTTGTTTCTATTTAGTGGTCCATGCAGCAATAGAGAAGTCCTGGCTCTAGTGATAGAACATGGCCTGTCACCTCTGGCCAAGAGCATCATATTTGTGGCTGAAATATTATTGAACCTAGTCCAGGTCTGAGTGATTCTGAGGTTCTTGGACTCTTGTAAGGAATGCTAACAAGGTTAGAAGTGTTCTTTCCTGCATGAGAGGAACAGTCAATTGCCAAGTCCAAGGGCTGCTGATAGCATCTTGCTAACAAACTGGGCCAGTCTTAGTGTACAGTCAGAGCCGTGTCTGGCCTTTTCATTCCTGTGAGCCAATAAAGATCACACTGTTGTCACCAGTTATTCTATGATTTCTAATGCTATTAGGGAAAGTACTCCTTTCATGCATACCTTCCTCTTAAGTTCTAAGCATCTTGAGCAGACTTACATTAAACAGTGGCTATCGTCCAAGGTCCTTTGGCTGGAGAAAGATTCCTGCCCTAACTCTGTGACAGAGAAGGGGGAGAGCAAAATAGCCCAGGAGTAAAACTATCTTTTTATTAAAATAGCTAGAGCTAAACCACTTCCAACAGGATTACTGCTCTTTATCCTGTGTTATAAAAATGCCTGAGGGGGAAAGATTAGAAACTGCTGCTGATGACCTCAGTTTCCCTAGTCAGTTTCTTCTGGATGTCTATAAGCTCTCAATTTGATGATACTACTTTCCTGGTGTTACTTGTCCTTATACTTGGACGCCCTGCCCAAGGGGACTCTGTTCTGCCCAGGAGTCCCTATCAGGACATTCAGTTACTTGACTTAACGAGGCTTCTTCAGTTGATTTCTGCTGCAGGTTTTTAGAGCCCAATTTGATTCTCTCTCCCCCTCCTCTCTCTCTGTATTATATTTGGCTTATTGTATACTTGATAAACTCATTCATAACCAAAAGTATAACTGTTGTAGATCCTTCTCTGGAAGACAGCAAGGTCTGATATGGTAATAACCTGGTCTTGCTCAGCAGTGGCCTTTCATCTGACAGCCCTTTACACAGTTACCCAGAGGATTAGTTATTCTTAACTTCTATCAGTCAAAGACCACCCTGGCTGAGAATGACCCATCGTGAGGTAGCTGCAACCAAGTCCAGATGGGAAACATTAAATGACTCACTAAAGGTTACAAATGTGACAGCCTTGGTGCAGAAAGTCATAAATATGCTTGTGTGTGCTGTGACTTGTTGTCCTTGCATGGTTTTATAGGAACTTTATAAAGTACTGATTTTCTCTAACATGACCTTTTAAGTAGGTCAAATTTCCACAGTACTTGTACTCTTACTTAAAATATTTGGAAGACGAAATTTCAGGAACTAACTGAATACAGATATATGCATATGTTTAACAAGATTATAGTGTAACTTTATCCTATAGAAGAGATGGCTTACTAATTTTGACTGAAACATAGCAATATCTTGTTTTTTTCCAACATAATGTTATTTGGGAATTTCATATAATGCACCTTGATCTCACACTCACTTCCCAGTCCTTCCAGGTTTATCCCCTCTTGTGTCCTTCCCCTCAAAAAAAAGGAGAAAAAAGGTCTGATACGTGTTGCCCATATACTCACTGGAGCATGGTCAAACTCCAGTGACCAGCCATTAAAGAAAACTGAGTCCTTCTTCACCCACACCCCTGCCAGAAGCCATCAGCTGTGAAAAGCTACACTTCAACATCCTTACCACAATTTCTAGGAATTCTCTTTGATGGCTTCCTGTCTAGGCTGTTGCTTTTTGTGGGTAGGAGATGGGAGTAGAAGTTGTCACAGAAGCCTGTATCTCTCTTTCTTGCTGAGATGATGCCACCCACAAGCTGAGAAGAATGGGCAGCCAAATTCCAACAATACTAGCAATGTCCAGAATTCAAAATCCTGAATTCAAGTTTATCTGGTACATGGAATGCTCGCACTGAATGTGAGGTCGAGATGTAGGTCTTGTGTCCATCCTACTTCACAATGAGTCTGTCAGATATGCTAAGCCTGTAGGCCAAAGATGATGCCCCAACGTTCAGAGAAATCTTGGATGACTGTCCAGGAAGCTGGCTGTTTCTGTCATAACTCACATTTTTTGGAAGTGATTTGTTTGCACTTCCTGTTTTCTAGACAATATTATTTCCTCCTCAGGTCTCTGAGGGAGTTGACTATTAGACAGCTGTAGTTACAGTTTTCCTTGTTAAGAAATTCACAAAAGAAACTCACTAAGAGATGTTAAGTGTATAATACTGAAAGACATCATAAGATAGTTTTCTGTTGGTAATACAAGGTAGGATAGAAAGTGAATTAGGTACATTTTGGACTCACTAAAGTAGGATAGATAATGGAATATTTTCTCTGAATTTGTCAAATGCAAATGGACTAGACATTGTTGATGTATTTATTGCTTGTATATATTGTATGTAGTTATTGTACTTATTATATATAGTTTTGTTATATTAGTTATAACTTTTTTATGTTTTATTTTAGACAAAAAAGGGGGCAATGTGGTGATATTTTATTTGTGCTCTAATAAAATAAAAGTTGCCTGGAGATCAGAGGAAAAAGCCATTCATTATAAGTAAACATGAAAGTCATGCAATGTTAGCACACTCCTTTAATCCTATCACTTGGGAGGCAGGGATCTGTCTGAATCTATGTGAGTTCAAGGTCACACTGGGAACAGAGCCAGGCGTGGTGGCACACAGCTTAAATTCCAACTCTAGTTAACCATGGTGGTGTAGAGGTCTGTACAGACAGTTGGGAAGTGACAGAGCTGGGCAGGAAGAGGAAGTGATGTAGCTGGACAGAGAGAGCAAATCAGATGGCAAAACAGCAAGGCATATAGGTGTGGGTAGACAGGAAATATCTCGTTTTTGGAAGTTGCAGAGTTGGTGAGGTAAGGTTAGCTGTGGCTATTCCTATTCCTCTGATCTCTCTCAGGCTTTAACCCCAATTTCTGGCTCTGAATTTTTTTATTTAAGAAGACCATTTAGAATTTGTCTATACTTTCTTTAACTGTGAGTCTGCAGTCATTGTTACTACTGCAAATGTAGCTTCCTTGCCCTTTACAGTCAGTAGGAGCATGGATCATAGACTTCAACATGGTTTCTGGCCACAGCACAGACCATGCACATCCACATAGCCTCCAGTATCAGCATGTACCACAGACCTCAGAATGCTGTCTGGTGGTGGTACAAACCACAGACATCAACATGGCCCTCTGCCACGGCACAGACCATAGACATCATCATGGTCCTCAGTGGTAGCATATGCTACAGACATCAACATGGCCTCTGGGGGCATGGGCCACTGACACTAATATGGTTCCCAGCTGCAGTCCAGCCCATGGATATGCACATTGCTTCAGGCAACAGCATAAACCATGGACATTCACTTTGCCTTTGGTGGTAACAGATGACGGATATCAATGTTGGCTTCTTCAGGAACACAGACCACAGACCATGGCCTCTGACCATGGACCTCAACATGGTCTCTGGTGGCAATTCAGACCATGGATATCAATACAACCTTCAGCTGCTTCATGGACCACAGATACAGTCATGGCCCTTGGTTGCAGCACAGATCATGGACATTCACCTGGCCTTCAGTGGTATTACTGGCCACCAACATCAACCCCAACCCCCACATAGCCTCATTGGCAGCATGGACCATGAACATCAACATGACCCCCAGTGGCAGCAAGGGCCCAACATGGACCTTGGCAGCAGCACAGGCCACAGACATTAACATGACCAAGCAGCAATACGGGTCACACACCTGCACCTCCACAACAGTGACCATGCACATCAACACAACCTCCAACTGCAGTAGGACCACTGGCCCCAACATGACATTCTGCAGCAACCTGGATCATGAACTGCTGTGAGATGTTCTGTGTGGCAAATATGTTAATAAATAAAACACTGATTGGCCAGTAGCCAGAGAGGAAGTATAGGCAGGACTAACAGAGAGGAGAATTAAGGGAACAGGAAGGGAAGGAGGGGACTGCCTGAAGCTGCCGCCAGGAAGCTGCAAGGAAGATGTAAGGTACCAGTAAGCTACGAGCCACATGGCAAAGTATAGATTAATAGAAATGGGCTGAATATAAGAGTAAGAGCTAGACAATGATAGGCCTGAGCTAATGACCAAGCAGTTTAAATAATATAAGCGTCTGTATGTTTATTTTATAAGTGGGCTAAGGGACTTCCGGGGTTTGGCAGGACCCGGAGAAAAATTCTCCAGCTACAATGAACACTAACATTTCCTCCTGGGGTAGCACAGATTAAGGGCATCCACCTGGCCTCTGTGGGAGCATGGGCCTCCAACATTGACATGGCCTCCAGGAGCAGTCCAGACCATGGATGGACATCCACATGAACCTCAGAATTTTACATGGCCTGTGGCAGCAGCATGGAGCAAGGAGGTCTCTTAAGGAGGTTCAATCCAGAAAATGAACCATTTTTCATCTTGGACATCATGTCATTGCTCAGAGCCAGGGTGTTCATGCTGCTGGGCAGCATGTTAATGAGCTGCATGTGTACAAGCTCCAGGCTGCTGCATACCACCCTGCCAACTCCACCATTGACCTTGCCCTTCTCTCCCTCCTGTCACTGCCATCTCTAGTTCCATGTCTCTCCACAGAGCATGCACTGTGGGAGGCCAGCTGTGAGACCAGCTCCCACAACTTCCCCCAGGGTACTCTTGAGAAGTGAGGGATAAGGGATTCAGATAGAAGGATAGAGGGGAGAGAAACAGATAGAAACACAGGATAGTCTTGGGAAGGCCTGGATCCTTAGCCACAGGTCCCTCCTGTCTCTTCTAAGGACTTTTTATAGGAATGCCAAGGGGTGGAGCAAAAGACCTCCCCCATCTCAGCCAAGTACAGACCGTTTCCAATCACCTGGCAACTACACATGTGGTCAAGCAATCATCTAAATGCAGCCCTGCTGGGTGAAGCAAGCTCAGATCTCATTAGGAAACCTTTGTGGGCCTCCACAATGTACCACTCTGTTCTTCCATCTTTTCCACCTCTCCATTACATATTCTTTTGATGAAATGACACTGGAAACTGCATTGCGTCGTACATTATATTTTTTGCCCAAAAAGATTTACATGAAAATATTCATTGCAAGCAGTCATTGGTCTGGTTCAATGTAAATACTGTAAATACTGGACCATCACTGAGATTCATCATGGCTGTCCTGCTGTTGTCCAGAGTCAGAGTGATCTTGCAGCTAGGCAGGGCATCAGGGGGCAGGTTATGTGAGAGCTCCAGGCTGCCACACATCCTGGCCTTTGTACTTGTAGCCTGCAGGCAGGACCACTACCCATGCCCTCAGTCTCCCAGTAGTGCAAGCAGGGTGGGCTACAGCCACAGAGGCTTCATGCTCGGGGTGGCCCTAAACGGTAATGATATCTGGTTCTGCCGGACCAGCTCCTTCACACAGCTTGATGACTGAGTTGATGTTAGGTTGGACCTACTCAAAGCACTGGGTCTGAGACTCGATGGCAGCATAGCTGGCCGGTCTGCTTAGGCCTTCCAGGCGGTATCTGCCTGTGTGGGACTTCTAGGTGGAGTAGTATCTTTTTAAAAAATTAGTGCCTTAGAACGTGATTATAGCTACTCTACACTAAATTAGAAGTTCTTCGATTTAGCCTTGCTGGTGACCTTTAAGGATTTGATAAATGTTAAACAGTATTCATAAATGTGTACAATAAATACATTAAGAAATATAATACATAATTATATAAAAACTGTACTGGAAAATACTCTAAGTATACATAAGTCTAACATCTACTAATATTACATATTTCCACTCTATATTTTCTCACATACATGTGAGCATGTATTTATAATAAAAGCCATAATATTATCTTAAATACATTATAGATATTGTATATATTTTATACCATATGCATATGTTAAATATGATCTATAAAATGGTGCACAATATCTCATTGTTGCAATTAAATATTTACCAACCACATCACATATTATTTGGTATGTTTAATTTATTACAAGTATTTTGCCACATCACTGAAAATCCTTCATGACATCATTGAAGTAATTGTATGGTTGACTCAGAAAAAAAATATATCATATTTACCAAAAAGGAATAATTTTCTGTTTTGATATAATAATGTAGTCACATGCCTTCTGAATGTTTTGAATCACAGTAAGAATCATTTTAAACCCATTTTTAGAAAGGTTTCTTTTTTATTATATGATCTGGTGTTTTGTCAGCATGGATGTCTGGGGAGCACTTGCATTCACTGGCCTTTGGAGGCCAGAAGTGGGAATTGGCTCCCCTGGAACTGAAGTTACAGACAGTTGTGAGCCTCCATATGGGTGTTGAGAACTGAACCCCTGGTCCTCTGGAAGAGCAACCAGTGTTCTTAACTGCTGAGTCATCTCTCCAGCCCCCAAGAATCATGTTTTAAATAGCAATCCACCACCACACAGAGAGATACAAACACACATTAATGGAAATGTAATTTTATGCAACCATGGACCAGAACTTGAAGTTATTGTGATGCTATTCTCCTTCCATTTTCCCCTCACCATTTTTCTAACATGTTATGGTCACTGAACTCTAATTTCAGTACCTCCATGGCTTCAATTTGAAGTTTGCCCATTGAATAGTGACATGGATGTAAAAACAACTCCTCTCAGTACTTCCTATTGTTGAATATGTAAATTAATTCAAATGTTTCCTTTTTAGAAATGATTCTGCAGCAAACGTTTTTCTCTGTTTCTCACAGTTCTGTCTTGTTTTCATAAGGAAGAAGAACTTGTGGGTAAGGGGTCCTAAGACACAGAAATTAAATGCAATAATGACTAGAGAGTGCTAATGTGAGGGCTGTCTGGGTTAGCAGCTCTCTGGGTTGGGTTATGCCAGCTGCTCATGTCGCCTGAGGAATGCATACTACTGTCCTGTTGTATTTCCTTTATGCATGGGTGCTCAGGGATGTGACAGAATCAGAATCACAGCACAGAGCTTGAAACAACAGTATTGCAAGCTGAACCAGACATCTGATTCAAATTCCAGACTTCCCTTTTAGCTTGGACTGAAGCCGAGGCCTCTGGTCATGTAGATTATCAAGCTACAAACATGTGCTTCACAATCGTTGCTGGCTCTGTAGGAGAAAATTGTGGGGTGACATGAACGAGAGGCTCCATTCCATTTCAGTTTCTTACGAGTGACATTACAGAACATTTAGAGGTGTCAGGAATTCATAGTTTTGTTTGTTTATTTGTTTGTTTCTTTTTGGCTTTTAAGAGAGGGTTTCTCCATGTAGCTCTGACTGGCTTGGAACTCACTTTGTAGAGCAAGCTGGCCTCAAATTCACAGAGATCCACCTGCCTCTGCTTCCCAAGTGCTAAGATTAAAGGCGTGCACTACCATAGACTGGCAGGCATTCATAATTCTTTACATGAATGAATGAATAAATTAGAAAATGGACTTCTGAATGTCAGCAGACTCAGTTGGTGTATATGCGTCCTGACATAAAAGCTATTGGAAGACAGGAGAATCTAAAAGGGGCTCTTGAATAATCGTTCTATGTCCAGGGTCACAATCTCAGGCTGAGAGCCACACATACTGAGTTCAAATCATGGAGACTGAACAGATTATAACCACAACCCTTGACCTTACTAGCACTGAGAATTTTTTGTGTGACATAATTTTCTATGCTCCTTAGACACACATTTTAGTCTCAACAGCTTTAAATGGAGGTACGTCAAAGGGACAACAGAGTCAAGCAAAACATTTCTTCTTGACTACAATAGAACAGGATCAGCAACAGTTTAAGTAGGGTCACAGCAGCTTTTCATGCAAGATATAAAATAAATACCCATGAGCCCATAGTGATAGAAGTAAGTGTTGCATTTATTGATTACTTCCTGGAGCCAGAAGGACAGATTGTCCACGCAGAATTCCAAATGACAAAGTTACCTCCTGTGCTGCCCTTTCATGTGCTTGATGCACAATGACTTCTTTCTAAAGAGCATTATGTTGCAAATGGGGAGACACTGTACTAGGAAATTTGACAAATGCCATTTTAGGCAGTCAAGCAAGGTCAGTATCAACAGTCATAAATCATTTTGACAGTCTGAACTCATTCTATGTGATAAAATAGCCCTTTCCTGCTGCGCTCTTCAGTTCCCAAACCAATAACCCCAGTTTAATCATGAGCGAACCATCATACAAATCTGAACTGAAGGACATTCTACCAAACACCTGAGCAATACTTCCTCAAAACTGTCAAGCTGGTTACAAACAAGGCAAGCCTAAGAAACTGCCAGTGTTAACAAGAGGCTAAGGCGACAACATGATGTCTAAATGAAATGTGGGCAGGGCTAAACGAAATGCCATCTTAAATGAGGTACTGGGTCAGAAAAAGGACATCCAGTAAAGCCCGAAGAAATCTGAATATAGCGTGGAATTTAGTTAATGATAATGTGTCCATATTAATTCATGAACTGGAGCAAGCATACTTGATTAAACTATGATACAACAGAGGAAACTGCATGTCACATGGGATTTCTGTGCTACCTGCATCCGTATGTAAGTGTAAAACACAGCTAATAGTAACCAGTTATCGAATGAGTTAAAAAGAAGAGATTGGTCACCAGGCCATGGGAACAGTTATAGTTGTTCATTGTATGTATATTTCTCTTGTCCTGTTATGCTCTTTTGTTTCAAAAATTTCAGTGACTATGAAGGCCTTTGCTGTCAGGAAGTCACAGGACATGCACTTGGAGGTGACAGGAAGTGGAGGGAGAGCATCCGGGCCATGAGGTGCTGGACCTCTGATGTTAGTAAAGGAGGAAGTTGAAATGATGGGATGACAAGAAAAGCTGAACTACACAAAGCAGGACCCCAGTCCTGGGGAATCCACAGAATGTTTCCACGGGGCCCAGGTGAGGAAGACTCACACTGAAAAGAGGTGGGTGTCTACAGAAATTAGTCACAAACTTGGTGGGCACAACTTACACCATGGCAAGCAGTTTTTCCTATTTTGTTCACTACTGCCTCTAGCATGCTGAAAGGTGTTTGACATAGTGTGCTTGAGGGGTATTTGTAAAATGAATAAATGAAACTGACCAATATCTAGGGATACCTTCAGTGAGAGCAGAAGCCCCTGGAATGATCAGAAAACAACAATAATAGAATTCTGTACCAAGAAGAAATTGTGTGTGTGTGTGTGTGTGTGTGTGTGTGTGTGTGTGTGTGTGTGTGTGAATGAAACAGAAAGATTAATACATTTGATAAAAATGGGATTCTATAGCAATAAAAAACATTGCCTAAAATAACTCCCTCCTGACATTTCAAAGAAAATAGCTATGCCATTTAGCAAAATGGCACATCTAAAAAGTTTTTCCATAAACTTAACTGATATTTGTATGAAAATATTTTTAGTCAACACTGTGAATAACAGAGCTATTAGTTTGGGGTAATGCCTTGACTGACTACCTCCAGGGGGTGCCGCTCATATCATTTTCCATGGGAATTGAGTTATCTACAAATAGCATTTCCTTCCAGCTCTAACTCATCAATTACCTGTAATAGCAATTGTATGTGTTTTAGAATTATTCTGACAGAAAGAACATTTCAACTCAGCTTCAATAACATGAGCAATCTGGGAAATTCTCAGCAATGTGAGTTACCTGGTAGTGATTGTGTTTGGTAGAATGGACTATAATGGGCTGCCTGATTTGCAAAATCAAAAATATTTGGTACTTTACAGGACAGTTTGCTGGCTGCCCATTAAGACCCCAGGTTTTAGAGGCTGTGCTCCAGATGAATAACATTCACTTCTGATTCCCTCTCAATTATCCAAATGACTGAACAAGTCAGCCTTTCATACATCGTGGTTTTTGTCTCTAACATATAGTGAAGTGCACAAAACTTTCATTTTCTGTTTGATTAATTTAAAAATTATGAACTGAAGAATACATATTGGGAAGGTGGGAGAAATGCTGAAAGTTAGTGCTATAAATTTATTTTGGGGAGTCCTAGTGCCAAAGCTTGAACTAAACTAACATGCTTGTTTATCTATCTATCTATCTATCTATCTATCTATCTATCTATCTATCTATCTATCTATCTATCATCTATCTACCAACATATCTATCATCTATCTATCTCTTACCTATGATCTATCAGTTTATTTATCTATCAGTCATCATCTGTCTCCTATATATCCTCTGTTTATCTACCATCTAGCTACCTATCTACATATTATCACCATCTATTACCTTAATCAAAAGATACTAAAAGCTTTACCAGTGATTGCAAAATAAGAGATAATTTATAACTTATACACCATGAAATAAAGCAAAGGGGTCTCTGATTCATCAAGAATCTAGGTACCATTTATATGCTGAAAGGTCTTCTGAAATACTTGATGTTGCAATCTCCACAGAGGAGATTGGATGGAAAATTATTCCCACCACTCCCTGTTTATAAAACCTCAGTTAAACCCCACCTCAGTACAGGAGAGTCTGGGAACAACCCAAGCATGTGCTCACTGAGTACATGGATAGCAATGGCCAACAGCTGCTGTGGCTTTTATCATATTTTGTTGGATATATATAACACATTTGATTATAGTTTAGTGTAGACTTTGTTGGAGACATTAATACTATGCATGCGCTTTATGTATATACATTATCTATCAGTTATCTATTCATTTATGTTGTTAAAATTCTAAAGTCTAAAGTCTCTTTAAAGACAAAGTTCAACCAGCTATGGGGATTTCAGGTGCAAGATGTATATAAGGTTGGAGAACTGTATGTGTGCCAACCACTGTTTGAGGCCAGGCAGCCTGAGTTTGAATCTTGAGTGTTATACATTCTACCTCCATAACCATGGCAAGATATTTAACTTTGTGACTCCCCTTTCTCATTTGCTAAAAGGAGATAACCATAGTACACAGAAGGGTTACAGAAATTAATGTTATGTAATTAACTCAATAAAATGCCTAAAATAATGAAAGCTAAATAAGCATGGGTTTGTTTTTATCACTGAGTAGCTATTGTTACTAACATTTAAGCACTTTAATACAGTAAATGTTATTTTAATGAGAATAAAAATCTGTCATAATGTCACAGGGTAGTTATCTAGGTCTTTGCCTGAATATGTTTAACTATTCTAGATTACTGTGTCATCTATTGTAATGTGATGATAAATGCCGGAATTAATTACCTTTATTAGAAAATGCCTAAAGTAATAAATGCTATAGCTAAAAATCTAGTAAATATTGAGCATTTATTTGGTGGCAGGCTCAGAACCAAACCCACCACTCCTATTATAATTTTTCCATCTGTATGCTAACCTGTGAATTTGCATCACTGCTGGGGTTGTAGTGATATGAATATTAAGGACTAGAGGGTTTAAATACTAAATCTAGGGTTCCACAGCCACTTGACAGCAAGAAGGAGGTTGAATCCAGTCATAATCAAAACCATGTCCCCTCTGACTTGTTAATTCTGCCATTCACCTTTAAGCAAATACTATCAATCTTCCATTTTCCATTTATCTCAAAATCATAATAATCTGTTGCTGTTGGTTGTTGCTATTAAAAGTGTGTTCCCTCCCAAGCCATTTCTATCTTCTAGATACCTTCCAGTTAGCTAATTCATTTCGAAATATAACTACACTTTCCTATTTTAAAATTTGATTTTCATTCAGTATTTATTGATATGCATGGAATTAATAGTTTATAGTAAAAGTAAAGGCATTATATCAATATGCATATCACATATAATTGTCACAGCTAACCTCCCAAATTAAAATGAGCCCTAATTATAATTACTGGTGTTTTATATAAACATCATAAAAGCATTGTTATGTATTATCCCACATAGTTGACAATAGGTTAATGTACATGCAAAATTGAACACAAAGTCCTATGAGACACCGATAGCAGAATATCATATTTCTGATACACAAATTCTTTCTAGTAATGAAATCCCTAGTAGTTTTTGCCTCTGCCATTCTCTGTAATTAACTATGATTTTTCCAATTAGGTGAATTAGACTATTGACTTTTACACTTTCAATATAGGTGTATTGAGGCTATGCTGGTATTAGCACTATGGAATAAGCACTGATAAGACATTGCCCTAAGGAAGTCTTAAGCTGTCACTAGAAGTAGTATTTCAGGAGATCGAGGACACCCTTGCACTTTGCCCTTTGGCCCAGTAACTGCTGTTTCTGCATCCAGGATAACCCTGCTCATCCTGCCTTGACTTCCTAGTTCACACTTCCTCAATAACTAGCACCTTTCACCCTTCCCTTCTTAGGATATTTCTTGGTAAAGTTTTGTAAGATGATGTTTAATATCTCTGGTCCAGAATTTTCAAACCCATGACCTGAGGTCTTCACGAGGACAGAGTACACACGACAAGGTATTCTGGAAATTTTACTCTAGTACCATTGATGGATAGTTTACAATGATCCACCTTTCTTTCTTCAGCCTGCTTCCATGTAGCCTTGTATTCAGAGTGTTGTCCAAGCCCAAACTGTTTTCCCTCCTAAACATGTCAGATGGTTACAATTCTGTAATGCTCATGTTTTGTAATTTTGAATTCATCTCTCCCCTCATCTCAAATGCTTTTACTGAAGTTCAGTTTTTCATCAGGTCCTGTCCGGACTCTTAGAATAAGTAGCTTCTAATTGCACTCTCAGTTTCAGGAACATAGCTCACACATGTGAACAGCCCTGTTGAAACTTCTTCAGCGGTCCTTACGTCCTACAACACAGTCTTCAACCTCTTTAGTTGGCAGCCTGCTTGAGATGTGCTCTTTGCTTCCTTTCCCAACCCTTTCTTCTGGCTCATATACTTGCACTCTGTCTTCCAGAAGATCTGCAGATGTTGTCTCTTTATTTCCAGGGTGATATTCTCCACCCAGGCTCTGCCTCATGCTTCCCTTATCAAACCTGTATTCTCTTGATCAGCTTCTACTACTTTCTCCAGATATAATTGAGGGAACCCATCAGACAGGCTTTGCTGTTGCGGTCCCTTCTGCCTCTGGTTCATTTCCCTGGCTAGTCTCATTCCACCATCTCACTTACTTTGTCAGGGTCCTTATTAAAATTTCTTTACATGTGTGCCAGCTTCATCCTCCTCTACTCCCTCAAAATAGGAAATATATCCCCTAAATAATATATCTCCTAAATGCTATAATGCACATGCTTTAGTGTCTGTCTGCCTGTTTGTTTGTCTGTCTGTCTATCATCTCCCTGACCCTGAAATTACAAAGTAAGATAATAGATACTTAATTTGCCCAGAAACAAAATACAGTCACTCAGAATGTAAGCAAATCTGTCAACAAAACATTCTTCTCCCAGTTTTCTTAACAAAAGTAAAAGTCACAGACACCTATCCCAAGTGCATATTCCATTTATTCTCCTAGCAACCACACTTAAATATACTGTTACCTCTATCCTGCTATCTATCTATCTATCTATCTATCTATCTATCTATCTATCTATCTATCTATCTATCATTTATCCTTCTGTCTATCTATCATCTATCTTTCTGTCTGCCTATCTATCTATCTATCTATCTATCTATCTATCTATCTATCTATCTAATCTCTTCTGTGTGTGTGTGTGTGTGTATGTGTGTGTGTGTGTGTGTGTGTGTGTGTGTGAGAGAGAGAGAGAGAGAGAGAGAGAGAGAGAGAGAGAACACATTTTTATTAAGGTTATCATATCTCATACTTCATGAAGAGCACTGCATGCTTTTGCTGTAGGTTACTAAACATTTTTAATTTCGTTGCAAACTCTGGGGCTGGTGAAGGCAGCATTTTTGTATTAAATACCTTGCATTACTCTACATTTACTAGGCTTCTGCATCAGAGATTAAGTATATTACATCTATATATCCAAGTACTAGCCCACAGTAAGTACCTGTAAATGTCAGATAAATCATTTGCCTTCTGGGATTGTCCTCATGCTGCTGAGGAGAGCCATGCATGAATAGATAGCACGTATTTGAAAGCACACTAAATGTAGGTTATAATTTTTCCAACTTTGGAAAGATAAGAACAACTACATTGCAACATAATAAAGAGGAAGGAGGTGTTTTTGGACCTTTCAAAAATGAGCAAATATCAACCTCTAACTTTTCTGCTACAAAGATCAAAATCCCTTTCACAGTGTCCTAAGTTAAATGGTAGAACAAGAGTCTAGGGCTTACCTCAAAACTCACAGCTCCATTGTGGTCCGTATCGAATGCATTGAACAGAAAATGTGCATATGTTGTGGAGTCTGAAACATTGAAAAAGGGATATCATTTAGTTAGTGTTTCTATAGCCCACCTCTTTTTCTTCAACTTGTGTATTTGATCTCTGCTGCCCACCTTCTTTCTTTAGTGAACTACAACTTGAGATTTTTGGGAATGAGCTACAGTCTGAGGCCCTTGGTGATATTTTCTGTGAGCCTCTGGCTAGGATTAATGTCAAAATATGAGATCATTCATGTTGATATCAACTCTGAAATGAGTAATGATGGTGCCATAGGTGGATGCCAAGATTATGGAGACATGTCTGGACATTGTTTGGTGCTTGGCAAAATTTTATCTCCATTAGTAAAGAAGTAAAAAGCCAAATAATGAGACATGGATGAAGTGGTATCATTAATACCCCTGTCATTATTAGTATTGCCATTGTTTTTATAGCTCAGAGAAATATTTTTGAACTTAAAGAGGTTGAGGAACTTGACCAATGTCACATAGTCACTAAGACATAGATATGAGACATGAACATTCTGAGGTTGTCCCATGACCAATAAATTTGGCTCCTGGCTTTGGGACAGTGGTAACTTAGGCAGCTTCTGGTGGTTAAGATGTAGAGGATTTTGTAGACCCTGAGATTCTTATTTCCCATGTTATTGCATGCAGTATGGTGCTACTATCCTATTTGTGTTCTGGGTGGGATTCAATGCTCTAGGTAATAAGTACAAATATGAATGACTTGGCATCCCCACTTCCTCTGGATGCAGTCACTGAAGATCTCGGAAATCTCACTCCTCCCCTGGGTTTGCTTCTCATGGCTCCTCCATTCCTCCCTTTGCTTTTCTTTTGTTTCACTAGGCTCTGAGTTTTCTTCAGTTTTCATTTAAAAAGTATTTCTCTTTGTTTTCTTTTCTTAATGCCCAGCTTTAGTCTTTAAGGGCTTTTGTGCTCAATTCTTGATCAAATTTGCATGATTATGTTAAATGCTACATCTCATGGGTTTTAGCCTTTAGGCTTCACCCTACAAGAATGTAACCTTTCAGCCTTCTGCTTCTAGCCATTTATCTTCTGCTTAAAAGCTCATTAATTTCTATTTTGTGACTTTTGGTTTCTATTTTTACTGGGATTTACTATAATTTCTCTTCCTTTTTGACATTATGAATTGATTTTAAAAGGCTGTCAAGGAGCTAAATCAGGGTAGCAAGGATAGGGAATTACTTTTCCAAATCAAAACAAATATCAATACTCCTCATCTTTCAAAGTTTCTACATTCTGCTAGAGGAAATCCAACCTTCTCTCTGCACTCTACAGATTGGGAGCTATCTAAGGATTGTTTTCCTTCAGTGTTTCATCAGGGTCACCTGTTGGTCATTAACATGAAGGTCATGCATCTTAAAACTGACTGCACATTCAGTTTCTCAAAAATGATGGTAGCAGCTCTACTCATCTCTCATTGCGAAATACAATATAATGCATCACTGATCTTAACTGTTCTCCCCCCTCCTCTGTCTCTCTCTCTCTGCCTTCCCTTCTCTGTGTGTGTGTGTGTTTCATGCCTGGATGTACAGGTGTATTTGCACATACATGCATAAATGGACACAAGGTGTCAATGTGGGTATCTTTATCTATTACTTTCTGCTTTACTTTTTGAGACAGGGCTTCCTACTGAACACAGAACTCACCATTTCAGATAGCCTAGTTGGCCATGAGCCTCTGGGAAGCACCTGCCTACACCCTGACAGCACTATGGTCACAGATGCATTTCACCACACCTGCAGTTATGTGAGTGTAGGGAATCAGAGCTCAGTTGTGCATACTTGGGCAATTAACTAAGCCATCTTCTCAGTCCCATTAACTTTTTATTTTCAATCAGTTAACCAGGCACCCAAATTGAGTTCATACAGTATGTACAACTGGCAATATCTAGAGTGATGCCTGTGCAGTATTGATGAGTTCTAGGAAGAAGGTATTTTGGATGTGGGACCAGGGATTTGGTTGAAATTGACTTAGTGCAATTGTTGGGAAATTTTATTATAGAGTAATAAAGACTTGGCAGCCTATTCAGGTTTGGAAAGTTGTTTTGTACTCAATAAAACTTTTCACATACTTCTCAAACTCCTTACAGCTCCAAGGAGCTAGGAATTTATAGGTGGTATGTTAAATTTATTTCCAGGGGAGAAAAAAATTTGCATAGTTTATAATAAGTTTAATTAAGTGAGTCTCTTGTCACCCTGTTTAGACAATCAAGGTAAATATCTTTACCTGAGCTAGCAAAACTCATCATGAATAATGGCTCATAACAGACAATGCTTGCGATTTTTAATTACAAAACAAGATAATATAGGTGTGTGATAATTATTCTTCTCAAATGGTGTTCCATTAGTTTCAAAGCTTGATGTGTAGTAATGACACTCATGGTTTACACCGATGTTATTTGGAGGACGTCTTGTTCTTCAGTGCACCTTGGCAACTCTCTCAGAAATGTACCAATTTTCCAGCCTAAGTTTATCATGCAGAGAGATTTGGCTAACAGAATAATAAAATCAGAGTGTTTGAATTTGAATGTCAGCTTTTTCAAAGATTAACACTGTGGCCTTGAGCCAGTCAACACTTCTGTGACTCAGTCTTCATGTCCATAAATAATAACAATACTAGTGTGTACTTTGTAGAACCATCATGAAGTTTAAATGAGATATTAAATATGCAAAGAGTTTATCATAGTCACAGGAACTCATTAAACATTTAGTGAATATTAATTATCTTTTTGTTCTAATGCTTGGCTTTCAACTAATAGTTTGATCAACTGTCTTGAGCAGTGATAACATTCCAGGTTTGAGTAGCAAAATCAGTTTGCTGGGATTCTTTCTTCTCACTGAAACTCTACCCCATCTGGATTCAAGCACAAGGGGTGGCAGTAATCTAATGTATTTGAATACACAGTCCATGGCATTGCCATTCTGGTAAGGTAGATCTATATGTGTGAATAGTAGTCTCTGTCACTGAGTCCTCTAAGACTAAGGGTAGAACTTAGTGGTAGAAGATGTATTTATGCCATGAAAGGCCTAGAGTTCAAGCACCCTGTCCCCTCAAAAATATCAGCCAGAACAATAGACCAGTTCACAATTCTCCCTAATAACTGCACTGAAAATTGTTCTATAGTAGTCTGGAAGGAGAAATACACGTATTATATAGTAACTTGTACGTTCTTTATCATTTAATTTAATCTTTATATTCAGAGAAGTCATATATGTGCTTCAAGTGCTTCATATTTGATGTCTACACAGAGGATATTTGTAGACATGTTCTTCTGACTTGGTATTATTCATTCATCTCTTTAATAGCTGCTAACTGGGGATCTAGCATAGTCAATGTGCAAAGTTCATATAATACAAACAAAGATAGTCTAGAAACCTTCATTTCCCCAAAGATGTTACAATGGTTAATGTGCCAAGAATTACACACTTAATACTTCTACTGCATAGAGAGAAACACCTGGACACACAGGCAACAGGACCAGAAAGCCTTTCACCATCTCATTTATTTATGTTAGGCAAGCTTTATTCCCCCTGAAAGATGCTCTATTCAACATGTCTGTGTTGACATCCATTCACAACACAAAACAAGCCATGTTTAGCAAACTCTTACCAAGCCTTAGAAAGAGCCAGAAAGCTGATACAATACACACTGGGCAGTGGCTTCTGTATACAAGATAAAGTATTTGTGCAGCACATGGTGAAATGTGGTGATTTATAGACACTTCGTTGTTATTGTTCATAATGACAGAAACCTGTTGCTCTCTCAGACTATCAACCTGAATAAATTATGAGTCCATGGGAGATGTAGAAAGCTACAATATGAATCTGCCTGCCATTGGAGATTGTGTTCTTCCTGGGAACATTTTTCCTTTGCGGGCATCACTGTGATATGTAATTTCCATGCATCATATTAATTTTTAAATGGTAAGTCATCATTCTTTGAAATATCTCATTCTCTTCAATGATGTACCTTTAGATTTATGCATTCAATTAACATGAATAATCAAAGAATTTTTAAGAGCCAGAAAATGATTGTTCTGCCTCAAATCTCTTCAAATTTGTGAGAATAATCATTTGCAATATAGATTTCTCTGTTTAGTAGATATTATTAATGCAAAAATATTTTTTAAATAAAGTTTGCATTTTAATGTGGAGTGCTACATAATCTGTACTGTGTAATAACTTTGACTAAAAAAATAATACCAATGATTTCCATCTGTGTTTGTGTTTTGATATTTATATCTTGTTCTGTGTTAGTAGACACAAAGACAGTATACATGACCTTTCTTTAAAAATGTTAAAGTAATTTAGATTTATATGAAATAATCAGATGGTCAGATGGTATCAAATCTTCTCTCTCTTTCCCCCCTCTTCCATTTGATATTGGGGATCAAATTTGGGGCCTTATAATTTAGTCTTTCATTAATGCAGAAAATGAAATCATTGCAGTATTACAACCATGGCATATGATGTATCATAGTTAGCTTCAGCTATCAACTTATCACAATCCACAATCCCCTGGGAAGAGGGAACCATATATAATGAATTGCCCAGGTCAGATTGGCCTGTAGGGAGTGCCATCCCCAGGCACATTGGCCTGGACAGTATTTAAAAAAAACATATTTGAACAAGCTAGTAAGCAGTGTTCCTTTGTGGTTTCTGCTTGAAGCTTCTGCCTTGAGTTCCTCTCCTGACTTTCTGCAATGATAACATATGACCTGGAAGTGTAAGATGAAATGTCCTCTTTTCTCCCATGTTGTTTTTGGTCGGAGTGTTTTATCACAGCAACAGAAACCAAAGTGGAATAGGAGGTTAAAGTATATAGCTGCCCTGTGTCCAATAGGACATGCTGCTTCTCTGCATTGAAGTCACAGGATAGGGCAGAAGGGTTATTCTTACAATATATCTATTTCCATCTAATAAAGCCTTCCTTTGTTTTATTAGAATTTCAATTCTTTTAGAAGACCACTTTTACTCAAACTTTCTGTTTTGTTAATAAATATGAGAGTTGTCTTAAAAATACCGAGAAGCCCAAAACTAATTGGATTACAAGCCAAACCAAAGACAATCTAATTTTTATATGAAACAATTAGCCACCATGTGAGATGGTATTGTAAGGCATTGTAAGGTATTGTTAATCAAATGTTAACCTGTAAGTTCTACCTGCTCAAGGATCAGGTGACTTCCTGGGATGCTATGAGTTATAGGTCTTGGAAAATAATAGCCAAGCCACGTGGGAAAATATGGTTTCCATATGGGTTTGTCCTTAAAAAGCCCTACAACATGTGTCTCAGGGCCACTTAGCTAGGAATTCCAGGGAGTGGACCTAGCCAGAGTCCATCTACCTGGCCAGTATTTAATATTTAATTAAAGCTTGCTTCAATTTGGCTCAAAATGGTGGAACTAGTTTTTCTCTTTTAAATCTCAAGTTAAGCATTTGGAGGTACCAGCGAGATAAGAAAGATTATTCCACCGCAAATTCTGGAACATAGCTCTTTTCTCTGGCTCTGGGGACCCCTGCAGTGAATGGCCAGGCTTGAAAAAAGGAAATAGCAAGCATTTTCTATGGAAGCCTCCTTTTGTGGTAAGTCAGAAAAGCCCTTTTTAGCTAGGTTGCTGTGAGAATTTCCTGCCTGGTTTTCTGGATTTTTGGTTATGGGGTACTCTATCTGGGGATGTAGGAGGCCTGACGAGACCCCCCCAATCCTTCATTGGGAGATGTCTCATGACCCACTGGTTATTCTGGTTACTTGGGGAGTTCAGCCACAACCATCAAATTCACTCTTCTGACCTTGAAGCCCTGACAACTTCCTGATGAGGCCGGGAGCCCAAACATGAAGTTTTTACACAGAGAGGTCTGGTGGTTTGGTTGTCAATAGGATTCCAATGTCTAGGCTGCACAATAGAACTAAGGAACGTTAGGGACATTTCATGACTGGGTGCCAAGCTGTGGGTTGGGCTAGACAGAGCATGGATTTGGCAGCCAAGAAGGTCTTTAGGAGACCTAGCCTAATGGTTTCCTAACATCTGGGTTGTATAAGGCCATAAGACAATTTCTCTTGGTCAGACTGGTGGGTCTCTGAAGTAGAAGACTCTGTCTGTGAAATGTCATTGTCTCATGTTTTCTGTTGTCCTCTGGTTTTATGTTCTCTTTTGTCATTTTGGCTTTGTGTCTTATCTTAGTCTGTATCTGTCTTTCTGACTCATAGCAACTGAACTGATGAACAACAGAAATAGTGGAGCTTTAGGGCCTTCAGCTGCAGTGAGCCAGGCTTGGGAATCTATAGACAGCTTTAATGAAAAGCCCATGGCCCCACACGGAAGCTGGCAGGTGAGCCCTTCTTCAGCTGGTCCCTGGAGGACAGCTGCAACTCCAGTATCATGTGCCATAACTGCATACTGTGGAGGCTCACAAGACTGTCCAGCTGCTATTCTTACAACCTCTGGCTATACCAGAAAGTCCCGTTGCCCCTGTAGCCTTGAAATTACAGTATTAGAGAAGGTAAGGAAAGTTCTGTTTGTCTGTTTTGTAATGCATGAATGCACTGTGATCACTGCACGTTTGTTTCTGCTTGTCTTGATTGTGTGAGCTTACCTGTCAGCCACCCAGGCTCAGAATTTACCTCTGGACTTTCTGGCCACTGGAGCTAATGTAATAGGCATTCAAATGTCATTTGGGTATGGATGATATTGAAGTTATTTTATGCTATTCTACTTTACTGAAAGTCTGGTTCTAGAATTGGGCTATGGCTTACCCTATTTCATACTCAGGTATGCTTTTAAAGTCTCTATGTTTGGAGTCAAGAACTGAGACAGAAAAAAAAAGAATAGCTAAAGGGATTATTGTCTTATGTATTTATTGGTTATGGTTAAAAATCTGTAATATCTGTAACAAAAAAGTTAATCTAAAACTTGTAACAGGGTTGATAGTTAAAAATCTGTACATAGACCCTGTCTCGAAAAACCAAAAAAAAAAAATCTGTACATAGGTAATTTTTATTTTTATTTAATTAAATTAAATTAATTAATTAATTTATTTTTGGTTTTTTGAGACAGGGTTTCTCTGTGTAGCTTTGCGCCTTTCCTTGAACTCACTTGGTAGCCCAGGCTGGCCTCAAACTCACAGAGATCCGCCTGGCTCTGCCTCCCGATTAAAGGCGTGCACCACCACTGCCCAGCTTCACATAGGTAATTTTAAAGGAACCATGTGGCATGATTCCATTTGGGGATATAAGCAACATGTGACTGGTCAGCATCTCAGCTAGAGTTGGAGATGTTGGATATCATGTGACTTTACCACCTTCTTTGGGCAGCTACCTGGCTGAAAGTCATCTTTGCTAGTGTTATAGAAAAAAAAAAAAGCCATATGGCTTCACCACCATCTTCGTTAAGGGCAACCATGTGGTATAGGCCAACCAAGGAAACAACAGGTCACCAAAGAAACTTTTAAACCAGGATGGGATTTTTGTATGATAATTCCTGTCCTGTCTTGGAAACAAGGTTTATAAAAGATAAGATTTAAACACAATATTTATTTAATAAGGTATTAAAAGTGCACCTCCTGTGTTCATATATAAGAACATACAGCTGGCAGCCAAACTTTGTAATGTAAGAGTCACCCAGATAGTATTGGTTTCAGAGACATTGAAGTGTTGCTCTGTGGAATATTTTGTTACATTGTCTTTATTAATATATGATCTTGGTAAACAGGTAAATAAAAGGTTAAGAATTTGAGCCGGGTGGTGGTGGCACACACCTTTAATCCCAGCACTCATGAGGCAGAGGCAGGCAGATTTTTTGTGAGTTCAAGGCCAGCCTATTCTACAAAGCGAGATCCAGGAAAGGCACAAAACTACACAGGGAAACCCTGTCTCGAAGGAAAAAAAAAAAAGGTTAAGAATTAGGGCCAATCATTGAACACCAGAGACTGAGGTATTTTTATCTTACAATGCAACATTGGGAATGTGGAAACCACTGGCTTAGAGAATGTCTCTCCTTACCTGAGGTCTATTCAGGCTAACATGGGCTGATTTAAGAACGTATGTCTAGTCTCCTTGGTTTTGCTAACATTGTTAAGCTGTAGCTATTTTGGTAAACTGAGTTATATAAAAACTATTATATTCTATAATGGTATACTGTGTAAAGATAAGGAAAATGAAGTTCCTGTTCTCTTTGTGGACTGTGTTTATGAGTTAAAAAGTCTTATCTTGATACTAGTAGAACTTCAAAAATTATTTTTATTAAACTGTTAAAGATAATTAAGCTTTAAAAGCTGTGCTTATGGTCATTCTAAGTACTAATGTAGTTAATTACAAAAAAAAAAAACAGCTTTATTTAGCCTCCTCTGCATGTTTTCAAGGCCTAGCCAAAAGTAACTAAAACAAACAAGCCAGGGTTGTTTGCTCAGATATACTTAATGGTTCTTAAACTTATCAGAGATCTGTTGAATGTGGCATTTAAGATGTTTAAATGTACTATGACAGACAGAGATTCCCAGATCCTTGCAGTGACCCCCAAGATCTTTAGGAAGACAATGGGCATGATGATGACTCTACCTGGGTTGTGGTAACATTAAACAATGGGCAAAACTACCCCAATGCTTTGTCTATTGCCAAAACCCAATTCAAGCTGTGGACAAGCAAGACACTGGAGAGTTGATTGTCCCCCCTTCCCAAGACAACAAAAGGTCAATTCCTCATGTTCCTTCTTCACAGAAAATCCTCTCATCTTCTGGGCCTGGTAGCTGAAGACTGATGCTGTCCTAGTAGCTCTGTTCTCAAAGCCATGGAGGCCACCGGGGATAGGGATGACTGTCCAGGTAATGGACTCTGGACTGGTTTCTGTCATTGTAATGGATGCTTTCCACTATAGTTTATACAATTTATCCATTCTCAGATATTTGATGGTGTTGACAGCTATGTTAGCTGTATCTTTGTCAGCTTGTAAGCAACAGGCAACCATCTCCTTATCTCAAGGCTGCAGCTGTAGCTGAAGTTTTCTCCAGTCCTGCCCAGCCCCATGGACCCTGCAGCTGCTTATAAAATAATCACTCAGAGGCTTATATTAATTGAAACTGCACAGCCATTAGCTCAGGCTAACCATTGACTAGCTCTTACACTTAAATTAACCCATAATTCTTATTTATATTTAGCCACATGGCTTGGTACCTTTTCTCAGTTCTGCCTTCACATCTTGCTTCCTCTGTATCTGGCTGGCAACTCCTGACTCAGCCTTCCTGTTCCCAGAATTCTCCTTGTCTATTTATCCCACCTACACTTCCTACCTGGGTACTGGCCAACAGTGTTTTATTTATCAGCCAATCAGAGCAACACATTCACAGCATACAGAAAGACATCCCCAGCATGCAGCCACCTTCTTAGTTCATTAGTTAGTTAAAGCTACTAGGTGTCTCGTTAAGAAAAGGCAAAGAGGTTTGCCCTGCTAACAGGCTTCAAACTAAAGGATAAACAGGTTTCAGCTGTAACTTTTCACTAAAGGGGCATGCTTTGTAATGGTTGTTCTCAGTACCAACTACTTGAATCTCTGGAAAATGATTAGATGAAAACAAAGGGTTCAAAGTAAGTTCTGAGGGTTTCAGAATACGTTCTAAGGTACTTAAAAGTCTAAGGATATAAAAGCTTAAATAAGTTCTAAAGGGCTCAGAAAAATGATTTATGATATACAAAGGCAAGTTGTAAAGTTATATAAATGATTTAAGGTATATGAAAAATGGGAAATATTTAAAACTTCTCTTCCCTTTTCTATGCTATTGTCATACTGAGATTTCAAAGGTTTAGAATTTTAACATTGGTCAATGGAGTTCTAATAAGCTAGTAGAGCACTGACTATTTACTATTCAGTCACAAGCTCAAGACTTTAAATTTCCTTTGGTTGTCTTCTAAATATAGACTTAAAGATGCTTTTAATCGGGCTAAAACATCTCTGTCCACTCCATATATCTGGATCTCTGGACAGAGGAAAATATGTTCATGCTTTTTATAATGTGGGTTTCGGGAAGTTTCAGGAGGCAAAGAGGTCATAAGACTTGGATCCACCTCTCACAGACTAAATGGACTCCAGATGAGTACAGTCTATGTTTCCACACCTGGCTATTCCTGAGAATTGGATCTCTCCCTTTCTCTTGAGACTCCTACCCTTGCCCAGTTACTAGGACTGTGGGCCTGAAAGTTTCAAATGTAAGGTTTTCCTTTAAGTTCCTAAATTAAGGAGTCTAATTAATTAAGACTCCTGTCCCTGATCTTTATTTGTTTTAACATATTTCCACTTGTCTGACAGACACCATCCAGGGATCATCTGTGGACTGCAAACTGCTGAGCTCTGGACTTGCTGAAAGCTGATGAAAAACAGTTTAGCTGATGTGCTTGCTCCCTGTCTCTTCAGCTGGGTCAGCTAAGCAGATGCTTCTGAAGAATGCCCCATTGCTCAGCCTTTGGCTAGTTTTTCAGCCTCCTTGGGGCCTGATAGTGATGACCTAATTTCAGTTAGAAGTAGTAACAGAAGAGAGTACAGTATCTCTCGCTCCCGCCAAACAGACTGCAATGCTAAGTAAAAAGGAAACTTCCTGGCATAGGAAACAGAATGGCTACCTATGCTGTCAAAGGGCATACAGAAAAGTGGGCTCAGATTTATCAACAGGTAAATTCATTAACTGAAATAGTTCTGCAATATGGTAGGACACTTGGCCTGATTTATTCAGAACAAAGAGGTATTATGTAACTTTAAGGAAAAAAATTTATTTATATACAAACGATTCATGATTATAATGTGGTTGTACTCCAAGAAATATTACAAAATGGGTATCTGAGATAAAATAAATGACTGGTGCCCCATCCATTTCCAGGCTCCTTCTAGATAGTAACTCTGATGTCAGCCATCACAGGGCCGTTGGCCCTTCTGCTTCTGCTAATTACTGTTGGCTCTTTTATCATTGATGCCTCATCTTGATGATAATTGCTGTCTGGATACCAGTGAGCTGATGGTTGTTAGATCCAAATATAAACAAGTACTCATCACAGTGTCAAGGGTTTGATCCACCCATTAAGGTGGGTGCCAAGGCAGGGGTGTAAGACCCCAAAATTAACCTGTAAGCCCCTCCTGCCCAGGATCTAGTTAAATTCCTGGGATTCTATGAGTTGTAGTTCTTCGAAAATAACAGCTAAGTCACATGGGAAATATGGTGTCCATATGGGTTTGTCCTTAAAAAAACCTACAACGTATGTCTCAGGACCACTCAGCTGGGAATTCCAGAGATTTAATTTGATTTAAAGCTTTCTTCAAATTTGACTCAAAATGGTGGAATTGGTTACAAATCTCATGATTAACATTATCATGGTCAAGGGAAGAAGTATCCCAGCCAGAGAGGCCAGTCAGATACCGTGGAACTTCCTTTGGAAGATGAAATCGTTTGGTTTTGCTGTTTTGAGTGATAAGTGCCTTAGAAAGGTTACAGTCAGGTAAATGGCAAAGTCTACTGTGGCCACAAGCACAGGAAGAGGCAGTAGTTGCCGCCTGTGTTCAGTAGATTTCAAAGGTAAAGTGAAGGACTAGGTATGCCCCTTCCTGGAGATGGGAGTGCTATGTGTTATAAGCTCTCTGTATTAAGCTACTGAAGTTCTCTCTTTGCAAGATCCTTTGTTTGTAGGTAAAGTTCCAGCCTTTGTTACAAAAACAAGTTCATCCTCCGTATCTGCCTGGCGCCCTCTTTCGGGTTCTTCTAACCTCTTACCTCTCCCTGACTAGTTGTCTTCAAGTACCTTCTCTATTGGGTGTCATTGTCTGCATGCTTCCCATTTACCCACTTAGCCTCTGAAGCTGGGCTCCTGTTTTTGCCTGACACCCTTTATGAAAGCTGCGCAGATCAAGTTCAACAATGACTTCCATGTCCTTTTCCATGCTGCTGTGTCCTGAGGATGTATTCAAATCCTTTCCTTCCTGGAAGATACTCAATTTAATGTCTCTATTTTCTTACCTTCTGAACTGTCAATTTTCCTTGTACTTATTTCTGTGTCTCTGATTGTCCATTCTGTAGCCTTCGTGGATATATATTTTCTTCAAGTCCCTCATGCCCAACTCATGAGGCTTTCTACTTTATATAGACACACCGTTCCAAGTAATTTCAATGTTAGTAAGCTCCAAATCTCTGTCATTTTCTCTGACTTCTCTTCTGATTCTATTTTCTACTGATTTCTTGTTGATATTAAATGCTCTTTGGCTACTTAAATGTAATTTGTGCAAAGTTGAGATCATTATATCCCAAATCTTCTTGTAGCAAATTACCTGGCAACCATGACAGACTTCTGGATATTATCACCAACACTTTCTCTTTTTCTTTAACCATACAACTTAGTTGATTACTAAAATCCTGTAAGTTTCCCACAAATTCTCACCTTTGTTTTTTATGCTATCTCTTTGCTTGCATTCCATTTACCTATACCCTGCGATCTCTGCTGCCCTCTAAATCTGAAAGACATCATCCTGAACAGAAAAACTCCTGAGAGGATAATGAGGCTATGGATGACTTAAGTATGTACTCCAGAAGTGAATTTGTCTCTCTGCACATTAATTTCCATACTTACAGGAAAGAGAAATCCCAGGGAAGGGGGTTGAGTGGTGAAGGAGAAGGCTTTCCAGAGCTAGGCATATATTAGATTCTTTTTAATTGCCCATGATTCAGCAGAACATCTAATTAAGTCTGTAGCTGGCTCGCATAGTACTATTTTTAACTCCACATCTCAGAAGCCGCACTTAGCCATATTTTATATTGACTTGGCTTTATATTGTCTTCTGCTAAAGAGACTATAGGATTATATATTTGGAGAGGGGCTACATCCTTTTGCTCTGGTTTCTCCTTTCATGTAGCTGGGCACACACTGGTCTCAATAACAAGTTAGAGAAGACACAGTAGGCTATGAGTCTCTGGACTCATCTCTAACATGCAGGCCTCACCATTATACTATGCTGTTTTTTATTACTATTAAAATAGTATCTAGATTTTTATTAATTTTCTCAGGTGGGAGGTTATAGTAAGAATTTACTGGAAGGAAAAGATAGCAGAAAGTACACTAACTAGAGCTATACAAAAAAAAAAATCTAGGTTATAACCCAGATCTGCCACTGAGTTGATATGTGACCCTAATCGAATCATTTAACTTCGCTAAGCCCCAGATTTCACATCTGTAAATTGAAGGTAATTGCATTTGCCCTAATTTTGAGAGCTGAGAAAAATCAAATGAGTAGCACGATGTGCTCGATAGAGCCTTAAGCCATTTTAAGGTCCCCTAATAAAGGTCAGAAAGCAGTGTGCACGTGAGAATCATCATGCTGAGCAGCATACCAGATTACTTGAATTAAACTGAGAAATAGCCTTTTAGAGATTCAATAATTTGAATGTAGCTTATTTTTATAATACACTCAAAGTTCTATGAGCTTCTATGCTGTGCATTAATTCTTTCACATGAAGATTAAAAATGGAGAACCACACTATGAAAGATTAAACCAAACTCAAGATTGCATGCATAACTCTAACTCTGCAAATTTGTTAACAAGTCCACATTTGTACTTACCTCCCTGTGGAAAGAACTGCGAGTAAATCTCCTTGAAAGTTTCTTCATTAACAACCCCACTGGGGCATTCCTAGAGAAAGCAGCAAGAAGTGATATTAGCAAAGTCTTCATAGAAGTGATTTTATACATTTTGAATAGAACTGGCTGCAGAGAAGATTAACCATCATTACCATACACACACACACACACACACACACACACACACACACACACACACACACACACAGAAACACACAAGGGGGCAGGGAATAAAGTATTCTTTTCTCACATATTCAAGGAATAAAAAAAACCTTTAATCTGAAGATTAAAATGTCTTTTCACACTGAGCACTGCCCTCCTTTGCATTCTATGGCTGTGGTCTATGACCAAAATCAACTTTGGGAGGAATGGCTTTATTTTATCTTACAGCTTACAATCCATCATTGAAGGGCATCAGGGCAGGAACTCAAGGGAGGAACCTGGAGGCAGGAACTGAAAGAGAAGCGATGGAGAAGTTCTGCTTACTGGCTTGTTCTCCATTGCTTCCTTAGCCTTCTTTACAGCACCCAGGCTCAGTGGTCAGCTCCCTTCTTGGCATTTTCAACCACCATCCAGTTGACATGCAGTGAGGATGGGGGAACTCTAATTGAGACCCACATCTAGATGAAAAACTATAGGCATTTAATGACTGCTGGAAGAGAAAGAGTCAGTCTTCCTCAGGGATGAACATTCAACCAGTTACCCAATACCATATGGTGAGCCCTAAACAGTATATATACCACTATATGAATTCAACAGGCTATATGTATAGACACACATATACATTTATACATATATACATATATTTAATATATAGAAATAATAAATATCTTTAACAGGAGATATTGGAGGGAGCAAAGGGAGAGTTGATATAAATACAGTAAATATATATGAAGTTTAAAAATAAAATTAAAAAATAGTTATTACTGAAAATAATCAACAATCATTTTAAGCCTTAAAAATCTTCACCACTTTACTAGTAAGGTTTTTTATTTCTTTTTTTCTGTTGTGGGCTTTGTTTATTCCAATAAGCCAATTAGTTTTTCAACTGCAATGAGCTTCCTTGGGAGGGATTTTCTGTTTCCTCGTTTGTTCCTGTGTGAGGTAGTACCTTTGCTATGCAAATAATTTAGACTGACAGCATTGATGTGAGTTTATGTTTACAGAACCTGCCAAAATATTGATCAATCAATGACAGGTAGCCAGAACATCTCCATTCCTGTACAGAGGTAGACCAGAAAGTCCTTGGCTATCCAGTGAGGCGGAGGGGAAGATGGAAGTAGGCTTGGGACTTTCCAGGCTACTACAATTATTTTTAAATAAAAGGAGTTCTATGGAAACTGTAATGACTCTGAGATCTAAGAGTATTGGAGCAAAGAAAGGAAAAACAAACATTAAAAAATGAAAACAAAAACAAACAGGCAAACCAAACCATGGCTAATTATATGTGTGTTTGTTTGTTTTTTTCTATGACCTGGGGCCCAAATAAGGTCCAGCCTTATTCTGGGTGCTTCAGTGAATGTGTTTTTGAATGAAATTTGCACTTAAGTTGGTGATCGTTTCTAAAGGAATCCCTCCTCTGTAATGCTGGTGAGATTCATTCAATCTCATTGAAGTGTTGGAGAAAGCAAAGTCTGACAGCCTTAAACAGTAGGGGATTCCCTGGGAAACTGCCCTAGACTTCAGCGGTAACGTGGGCACATCTCTGGCTCATAGGGATGCCCTTATTGTGCTGCAAACATTTCCTGATTGTACAGCCTGCTCACTTAGCACTTAAGAATTTGCACTGGCAAAGCTTTCAAGGTATTTTAGCTGTCAGTCAGTCACTCAGTCTGCTTTCTCCTGCCTTTTCCTTCTACTCTTTCTCTTCCTCCTCCTCCCTGTCTTTCTCTCTCGATCTCACTCTCCTCCCTCTTCCTTCCATTCTCTCTTTCCCTTGCTATCTTCCTCTTTTGCCTTTTGGATATGTGGACATATGTCTTCATACACATATATAAAATTCACTCGTTTTTCTTATGGGCAACCAAGGCTAATACATAAAAGAGTTAAAATAAACATCTGCAACTTTGAAAAAGAAATAAAATAGCATGTAAATACTCAATCACTCAAAAATTTTGATTAAATAACTCTTGTTGGCATCAGTAGGCCAATTATAAGCGTAAATGAACACTTCGTGGTTGGACCTACTTGTACATGTAAATTTTGCTTTATTAGCTACTTAACCATGAGCCATCTGTTTGTGGCCACAAAGGGAAAGAAAATGTTTGGCTTTCTGCCATCAGGTGGAAAATTTTTGCACTGTCAGAACTGGAAAATGTCCTCACAGTTCAAGTGATGCTGGCAGAAAACAAGGGTCAAATACAAAGGGCTGGCTATATTCTGTGAACTTGACAGCTACCTTAAGTCTTGAGGTATATCTGATAAATATATTTTATAATATGAATAGATTGGTAGAAATTGATTGTCCCATAAATGTTTGTTTTACTCATATGTGTTTGTCTGGTGAAATCATTTTTCGGAAAATGAAATGCTTCCTTGAGTTTGAGGGCAGTAGGTCCCACCAGGTAAAGTTTTCACATCCATTTCTTATTTGTTACATTAATTTTCATAGTAGAATTACACATTTATATAAAATCTAGGCTCTGGGACTATAATAATAAGCCAGAGAATGTTCTTTTTCTTGCAGAGCCCAAGATTGTTATTCCATTTTTATTTTTGTAAAACCTACCGAGACCTGTTAGTGCTGCTAATACACTCTTAATTGTGTGACCATCCACTGGAGTGTGTTAGACCGATTAGTGCCTATACCCTTAAAGAAAAATAACTCTCCCTTTCCTGGAAGATATCAATTGACAATAGCTCTTCAGCTAGGGGAGTGTTATTTCATGCTCTCCTTCCCCATCCATGCTGGAATTTTCTCTTGCTTGTGCTTACACAGATCTTGGGTGTAATGCTACAACACAGTGAGTCCATATATACATCAGCCCTTTGTGTCTGAAAAACACCATGTCCTTGTATTCATCCACTGCCACTGGCTCTTATAGTCTTTCCATACCCTCTTCCACAATGATCAGAGCGCAATATAGGTGTCCCATTTAGTGGTATTTTTTTTTTGTGGGGGGGGAGATACTCCACAATTGCTTTTTCTCTGCACCTTGATAAGTTGTGGGTCTCTGTTAACTGCTGTCTATTGCAAAAAGACATAGTTTGAGAGATGCAGTAATGTATGTATATAACAAGAAGTCAATAGGAATTGGTTTAAGGTTCCATTTGCAGAGTAATAGTAATAGTAATAGGTTTCCCCCCTAGTAGCTATGATTTATCTCCCACAGGCTTTCATCTCATTACAGTGCCAAGTATGGATTACATTTTGTGGAGCAGGTCTTAAATCCAATCAGAAAGAGTGTGGTTACTCCCATAACATTTGTACATATGTACATCAGTGGGCATATCTTTTCAAGCGGGTTATTATTGTAGCTCATAGGGATCACAAGCTGGATATTATTGTAGCTCATAGGGATCACAATAGGATTGTTAATTACTTTTCTCTTCCAATCACATACATAGCAACTTCTAGTACTATGAAAGCTAGCCAGTAGGTTTGAAGTTTCCACATCAATACCAGCTTGGTTTATTCATGTTCTATAATTCAAGTATGTGATGTCTTCTGCAATATTGTCTTATGTCAAGTTATGGAAGATAACCAATAACACTGTAAAATAACTTGTAATATTTAGAGGGAGTCCCTGACCAACAACCTCAATAGGGGTAATCTATTCCTGACATTGGACTATCTATTTGTTAGCCTATGGTACCTATTAATATCATTGCTTCCCCTTTATAGGGTAACTACATTTACATTCTTTTTACATATGTACTACCATATTATAGGAAGCTTCTCCAGTAGTAGTATTTCCTGACTTTTTCAGGAGTTCTTTAGTGTTAGTTATTCTTTCCTTTACCCTTTTCTCTAATTTTCAACTCTATTTAACCATTCCTATTCTATATCCCTTTGCTTCTTTAGATCAATGTATTATATCTTCTGTCTTCTGATAGTACCCCATGACACTTTACTAATTTCTTGACCTGTGGTTATTTCAAATGAGATGCACATATCAATAGATTCAAACATAATATCCACAAACAAGAGAAAATATGCAGTTTTTGTCTTTCTGATCTGGGTTACCTCATTCAAAATGGTTGTTTCCAAATCCATGCATTCATATCACTTATATTAGGCTAGGGATAGAATGTAAATTGATGGGGGAATGTCTTTCTGTACTGTAAATATGTGTTGCTCTGATTGGTTGATAAATAAAACCATTTGGCCTATGGCAAGGCAGCTTAGAGGCAGGTGGGAAATGCAAGGAGAGAGACAGGAACAAGGCTGGGAGAGCCACCCAAGAAGCAACATGTAATAGAATGCAGTTAAAGCCATGGAATATGTGGCAATACATAGATTAATAGTTATGGGCTAATTTAAGATGTAAGAGCTAGCTAGCAAAAGGCTTGAGCCATGGCCATGCAATTATAATTAATATAAACCTCTGTGTGTTTACTTGGTCTGAGTGGCTTCAGACTGGGTGGGACACAGGAAAACTTTCAGCTACAATAAATTTTCACACATGCTTAGTATACACCATACCAACTGAGCTATACCCTTAGCCCTCAACAAGTGTTATTGAGTGTCTTTATTTTTTAAGATTTATTTACTTTATGTGTTTAGGTATTTTGCCTACATGTATGTATGTTTATCATTTGCATGCCTGTTGCCTGTGGAGGTCAGAAGATGGTGCTGAATACCCTTCGACTGGAGTTACAGATGGTTGTGAGTCTCCATGTGAATGCTGGGAACCTAACTTGGATCCTATGCAAGAACAACTGCTTTGATCTCCTGAGCCAATTCTCCCAGCCCCACTAAACACTTTTAAAATATCTCATATGTTTCCTATTATTCTGAGTGTCCAGATACAGAAGAGAGTTCTAAATAACTCCATTGTAATTCTTGTGTAATATAAAGTTCATTAGAACTAAATTTATACTTCTCTGACCCCATCATTTCTTATGTACTCTTGCCTTTGGATCATTTTTTGCCACATTAGGTCTATAAACATGGCCATGGTATTTGAAGGATTACCTGTGGAAATATCCTCTTTTGGAAAAGTGTACAATGTCTGATTGGCAACCAGATTCTCTCATTGTGCCTGTGATAAGGAAATCCACACACAAAAGGACACAATTTCACTCAAAATTGGAGCCATTAATTACACACACACACACACACACACACACACACAAACACACACACACACAAAGAGAGAGAGAGACAGAAACAGAGAAAGACAGAGGACACGCAGAGAAAATTGTGTTTATTTATTTATTTTTTTAATAGAAATTGTTGCCTTTATTTCAGGACCACTCTATCTTCTTCCTCACTGTGTAATTGTCCCTCCCATGAATACTTGGACACTAAAAACACTATGGGCAAAGATTTGGCATTTAGGCTCAAGATTTCTGTATGTGTTGCTCCATCAAAAGATTAAGGATGTAGAGGTTTCCAAGTGTCTGTTGTTGCATTAACATGTAATGACAAGTGTGCTTCCACTATTACTGTTCAAACCCCCACCAAAATATGGTTAGAATTTAATAACGATGGAATATTATTTTATTGTACATAACTGCTATAAATTTGTCAGTTGGTGATGAGATTTCTGCTCTTTGGGACAATGTAGATGTGCTACTGATGGCCTGTTTGATTATCTTAACTATATCATGACATATGTGATAGGATCAGTTTCAGCTGGGAAATAGATATTTTACTACTCTGATATTAATACTAGTAATTATTGACTTTTCTTTTTCTTTTTGTTTTTTTGAGGCAATGTTCCTCTGTGTAGCCCTGGCTGTCCTGAAACTCACTCTGTAGACCAGGCTGGCCTTGAATTCAGAGATCCGACTGACTGCCTCTACCTCCTGAGTGCTAGTATTAAAGGTGTGAATCACTACCTCCTAGCTTAAATGTTTATTGTTTGTTTGTTTTGTCTTGGTAAATATTGACCTTTTATAATGACAATGTGATGATAACAATGAGCACAGGATAACTTCCTATGTTTCAGGTATTGTCTTGATTATTTGACATGGATTATCTCATTTGGATGGATAGATGCTTATATTACTTCCAGTTTGTAGATGACTAAAACTGCCATAAGGGGAAACTACTACCAACCTCTTAATTAGAAAATGGCAGACCCGAGTCTATGGATGATAGATTTAGGAAACTTCAGTGTTCAGAGCAATTTTCAAGATAAATAAATTTCATATTGCTGTTTTAAAGGTAGGAAGATCAAGGTCACCAAAGTTACAGTCATTGCCCCTAGTTCCATAATGGTCTGCTGAGTCTTAGCAATAATCTTGGCTCATGCACCATGTCACAAATGTTTTTCATCCCTGAGACTTCCAGTATTTTCTGCCAGGCCATATTTAGAGCAAGATAGTACAATGGTAATAGTCTTGGGCTTCAAGTCAAGTAGAAAACTTAAGTATAAGTCCTTCTGCTATTCAGGACCTGTGTAAGTTGAGACAGTTTGTTTTATCTTCCTATTTCATTGTGTTTTTCTATAAAATGGAAATAACATTGGCCTCAGAGAGCTGGTATGAGACTTAATAAATAAAATATGTACAATGATATCTTATTCTCTACCTTGCACATTGTGAATTTTTCATTCAATAGCAGCCAGACTTTGGTAAGCAGAGCTCCCTCATAGAATGTGTGACTGTAACATCAATGCAATCCATCAAAGTTAAACTGCATCTATCAAAATGATTGAACCCAAAATAGGACAGGTCTAGTTAAATGCAATGATTTTATTAAGTAGATATGAATTAGGTCTCCTACTCTTGTACTGTAAATTAAGTTTGGTCTATCTAGTATCATCAGCATTGACTCTCAAATACAGGAGGATGCTGTAATTGTAAATGATAGCTGAGGAAAAGAAAGGTCGTGATTGGAGAAGTAAGTGTCAATATAAATTCAGGAGCCTTTCATTCACTAACTTAAATAAAAAGTATTTCCAATGATGCTTTCATAAGTGAAAGTACGTTAAAAATGCTGCCATCATGAAAAGTGTAGGAATGGTACTTTGGAGGCAGACACATATATTCACAGGAAATTACTAAGAACATTAGTTTGTGAGATGTGTCTTGAGTTTTCATATTTTTACCTCATAAAGAAACCTTTAAGCATTTCATACAAGTTTGTCATAGCTCTGAGGAAATGCACTAGAAATACTGTAATGAAATTACAGGCATATAACAATAGAGCATAATTATAACATCAATCCCAAAATTATTTCTCCACTTTCCTAGTTATCTTCTCTTGAGTAGTTGTCTTCTATTAAATGTCATTCCTTCAGCTTTAGGATTTTAATTAAACATTTATAGATAAGGCCTGTGACAAAACTCAGTGGATAAAGATATTTGGCACCAAGCAAGACAACCTGAGTTTGATCTGTAGGACCCATGGAAGTGTGGGGGAATTTTAGAGGAGTTAGAAGGGAAGTGAGTATGGATAAGATTAAAAAAATATTGTATTTATGTATGAAATTCTCAGAGTAAATAAATATATTGTATTAAAAATAAACGTCTTTGTGAAATAAATATTTTTGAGTTATCTTTCTAAAATCATTGTAATTGTGTTTTTAAAGTATTTATGTATTTTATTAACTCTTATACTCATCCTGGTACAATTGAAGACCTATATATGATAGCCATTGTGGGATGCTTAAACTGAAAACCTTGGTTTCCTACTAACAGAATTGTATGTTGCTGATGTCTTTTTTATAACTATTTTTTGATAGTCTAGCTGATAAAGAGAATAGACTGACACACCTCTGGGTAAGAGCAAAGGCAGATTATAGGCAGAACTATGCAAAGAAAACAAATCAAGTGGACTTAGGTTTTCAGATAAGAGGCACAAAAGAGAAAGCATTATACCACCAATGGAAGAAGGAAGGAAGAAGTCTTTCACAAGGCAGGTTTGGGTGCCAGGTATGCTGGTGCTTCTTGGGGGGAGTTACCTTCTTAAGCAGCACAGTTGCTAGAGAGCTCATTACAGTGAGATGTGTGCAGATCCACGTGCAGAGAACTGTGAGCACCCTGCATGCACAGAATATCACACAGCCCTGACTCAGGAGATGCACCAGGAAGGAACAGCTGAATCAAACAACCTACCATGGTCTGGGACTTTTCATCAGGACATGACCAGTTTTCACAGCAACACATGTTCACAAGTGTATCAGAGGACAGAAGCTATGCTAACAAGTAGTTTACTTCTTTTTATTTATTTATTTATTTATTTATTTATTTATTTATTTATTTATTTTTTAAATTTATTTTGCAATACAATTCAGTTCTACATATCAGCCACGGATTCCCTTGTTCTCCCCCTCCCGTCCCCCTCACCTTCCCCCCAACCCCCCCCCCCCCATTCCCATCTCCTCCAGGGCAAAGCCTTCCTCACAGACTGAGGTCAACCTGGTAGACTCAGTCCAGGTAGGTCTAGTCCCCTCCTCCCAGGCCGAGCCAAACAATCCTGCATAGGCCCCAGGTTTCAAACAGCCAACTCATGCAATGAGCACAAGATCTGGTCCCACTGCCTGGATGCCTCCCAAACAGATCAAGCCAATCAACTGTCTCACCCATTCAGAGGGCCTGATCCAGTGGGGACCCCTCAGCCATTGGTTCATAGTTCATGTGTTTCCATTCATTTGGCTATTTGTCCCTGTGCTTTATCCAACCTTGGTCTCAACAATTCTCACTCATATAAACCCTCCTCATTCTCGCTAATTGGACTCCCAGAGATCTACCCGGGGCCTAGTCATGGATCTCTGCATCCAGATCCCTCAGTAGTTGGATGAGGTTTCTAGCACAACAATTAGGGTGTTTGGCCATCCCATCACCAGAGTAGGTCAGTTCGGGCTGTCTCTCGACCATTGCCAGCAGTCTGTTGTGTGGGTATCTTTGTGGATTTCTGTGGGCCTCTCTAGCACTTTGCTTCTTCCTATTCTCATGTGGTCTTCATTTACCATGGTTAAGGAATTGCTCAACATCCCTAATTATCAGGGAAATGCAAATCAAAACGACTCTGAGATACCACCTTACACCTGTCAGAATGACTAAGATCAAAAACACTGAAGACACCTTATGCTGGAGAGGATGTGGAGGTAGGGGAACTCTCCTCCACTGCTGGTGGGAATGCAAGCTTGTACAACCACTTTGGAAATCAATATGGCGCTTTCTTAGAAAATTGGGAATCAATCTCCCCCAAGATCCAGCTATACCACTCTTGGGCATATACCCAAGAAATGCTCAACCACACCATAAGAGCACTTGTTCAGCTATGTTCATATCAGCATTGTTTGTAATAGCCAGAACATGGAAACAACCCAGATGCCCTTCAACTGAAGAATGGATAAACAAAATGTGGTACATATACACAATGGAATACTACTCAGCACTGAAAAACAATGGCATCATGAGGTTTGCAGACAAATGGATGGATCTAGAAAAAATCATCCTGAGTGAGGTAACCCAGACTCAGAAAGACAAACATGGTATGTACTCACTCATAGCAGGATACTAGACATGAAACAAGGATGACTTGTCTGCTACTCACACCACCAGGGAGGCTACCTGGAAAACAGGACCCCAAGAAAGACACAGGGATCGCCCAATGACAGAGAAATGGAATGAGATCTACATGAACAGCCTGGACATGAGTGGGGGTAATGAAAGGCGAGGGTTGAGGGAAAGAGAGCTTGGGGGAGCGGGAGATCCCAGCTGGATCAACAACAGAGAGGGAGAACAAGGAATAGGAGACCATGGTAAATGTAGTTTACTTCTTATATTGCAGCCATCAAGTGTACTGTTTGTGCTTCTACTTTACAGAGGCTTGAAGAGTATGAGGATTCAGGGAAGGCTGTCACTGAGCATTCTAAGAGCCAGCTGGGATGGCAAAATATATTCAGTTTGCAAAGCCTATGAATAGGTGTGTTCCATATTTATTTATTTATGTCACTATGCAGATCTTAGTAATTGATTAAACCATTTTCAGATTGGCATGGCATCAACCTAGTGATGTTGAAAGAAAATCAACTTTTAAAAACGTTCTCAAGAGGAAGAATTAGTTTTTCAGTCAGAAAGGGTAAAATACTCTGAGGCGAATGTTCACTCACATGACTATAGCAAGGCATATTTGGGTAGTTTTGCAACATTCTGTTCCCTTGCAATTGAACTTTCATCTTCTGAAACAATAGTTAATCCAGAATCCTTGATAATTTCATTAGTCCTATCATTGATGAATGTCTAATGTGAGCTTATACACATTCCTCAGTGACTATGCCAATGCTACTGAATGATTTTCCGCTACTTGTAGTAAAAATAAAATCTGTGGTGATATTGTGTTCCCCAAAATATTGTGCACTCTAATAAACTTATCTGCGGTCAGAGAACAGAACAGCCACTAGATAGACATAGAAGCCAGAAAATGGTGGCATACACCTTTAATCCTAGCATTCCAAAGGCAGAGATCTGTCTGGATCTCTGTGAGTTCAAAGCCACACTGGGAACAGCCAGGCATAATGACACACGCCTTTAATCCCAGGAAGTGATGACAGGAAACAGAAAGGTATTTAAGGTGTGAGGTGAGGAAATAGAGCCTGGTTAAGCTTTTAGGTTTTTGAGCAACAAACAGTTCAGCTGAAATCCATTCTGGATGAGGACTCAGAGGCTTCCAGTCTGAGGAAACAGGATCAGCTGAGGAATTGGCAAAGTGAGGTGGCTGTGGCTTGTTCTGCTTCTCTGATCTTCCAGCGTTCACCCCAATACCTGGCTCCAGGTTTATTTTTATTAATAAGACCTTTTAAGATTCATGCTACAAACATCCTAACCTAATCTTCAATATTCTTACAATTGTATGTATCTCCTGACAGAATTTGAAGACAAAAATGAGTTCATGTGCTGAAATGAGTTTGGTGACAATTCTTCCAGACATAAGCATTTATCATCTGTGATTATCATAATAGATGGATATATACAGTTGAATTGTTCTGTGTAGACTCCGAGTTTGAAACACCTTCTCTAACATATATCCAAAGAATAGTTGAGGGAAGGTTGGAGCTGTGGAGGGTGAATAAAACTAACTTTTAATGATTGCCCACGGTTTGCTGGGCTCTGAGCCAGGCAGTGGAAGAGATAACATGTTCTCATTAAATCCTCATAGCAAGCAGCTATTTTCCCACATGGTTTGTAACAAATTAGCTCAGGATAGGTTAAGGAACATTGCCAAGGTCAGACAGAGGTTTAATCAGGGGACCTGGGATTTGAACTGGGGTTAGACTACAGAAACTTACATATTACTAAGCTTCTTATCAAACATTATTGTAACTGTGAAAAAATGTGTAATTTTATCACAATGTCTTTGAACCCCATGAATTCACAGAAACAAAAACCACTAGTTATTTAGTAAACAGGTATTCCTATAGCAAGCACTTATTGGGACCCTGGAGATCCATGGACAAATCAGCAGGCATATCCACATCCCCCAGTTCTCAGGCTGTTGTGATGAGAAGCATAACTCAGATATCCACAAGAACAAATTTCATACCCAAACATTGGGCAAAGTGGCACAAAAATCCAAAAAGCCAATATCATACTGAAACTTATCAGACGGAACAGAATGAAACAGCTAACTTTTTATGTCTACAACGCATGCGCTCCTATGTGGAAGTGCACATTCGTGGACAGGTGCATGCATGTGTGTGGTGCACACACGTGTTCATGCATTTCTTTCATCTCTTCTCTCTTGTTACCTGCAGTTTCCTGGAGCATCACTGTGACTCTACAGCTTGGCTGTAAGACAAATTAATGTTTACCCTGACAAATACATCCTGTCTATTGCAATGGCTTGAGAAATTTCTATTTCGTTTTGCCCTTGCCTGGTGGTTCTTCTCTGAGGGGGACAGACAATTAGCAGATGGTCAGAAGGTTTCATTGCAAAGAAAATTATTCTGCTGGAACTGGACTGTCTCCTGGCTCCATTCTGCTGGAAGTGCACTGTGCCTTGGCTCCAGGTGAGAGTGCTTCCAGCATCTCTCCATGTGACTTATGTAATTTGGTGGCTTGTAGGTGTTGCTGGGCCTTGTTAACTTCAGCCAGCAGTCACAGAACTCTTCAACAGGCTCCCTGGAGCTCAGATGATAGATACAGAACACAGTTGCCATGGAACATTCTTTATGGTTTAATGTCCTATTGAAACACAAGGGGGCAGTAGTATCCTCTATGTTAACTGGAATCACAATTTCTGGTCCTTATTTTTCAGGGTTTATCTTTCCCTAAACTCGGTGCATATCCAGCTACATTTTTGTCAAGAAAGCTATTTCTTCCTTATGAAAAGTGTCAGTGAGTTTTACTGCTAAATTGAATACCTAGAGGACTTAACTATTTCAGAGATAAGAGCTCAGAAATGATATTTCATCCATTCTAGATTCTAAGCAGCACTGCCTAAATTTATGATTACTTTTTGATGATAAGGCCACTATTAGTTTTAATGAAGAAAATAATAACAATCATCATCATCATCATCATAATCATCATTGTAGTAGTAGTGATAGGTTGTAGGTAACAAGAAGGTTAGCAAGCTGATACAACAACAGCAAAAACAAATATCAAAATTTGAGTGTGAAAACTTTACTGTGGGTGTGGAGTCATGCTGTGTAAACCTACTTTATTGTTTTATGAGGAAATAACTTCAAACTTTGAAATCAGTTTGTTTCAAATCATAAAACATATCTTATGATTATTTATTAAAGAGATTAAATAAAGATAAATCATATGCAAACTGTAGCCACCTGGAATTGGGAAATATTCCATTACACATTAGCCAGGCTGGTTGGGGGCACCTCAGACACCTACTAGCTTTTGTCAGTTTTCATAAATAAGATATTTTATTTGTTCTGCAATATCATCTAATTATTTGAATTCAGAGAGTTTCTTACTCCCATATACTTCTTAAAATTAAGACATCTGCTTATATAACCACAGTACAATTTTCAATATCAACAAATTAACTTTGCTTTGATAGCATTATATAATTTACAGCTCCTTTTCAAAAGCTTCTACTTGTCCCAATTGTTTGTTTAAAAGTAAGACAACACCCCTCTGTGGAAAGAAAAAAAAATTCTTAACCTGGTCAAAAGGGTAGGTTTCCAGGATTCTGAAGTTATCCTAGACCAGAGAAACTGGGAATGCTAGCATATGGTAGTGAATATGATTTCTTAGGTGAGCATCATCCTGGAAGACATTTGTCTTAGGTTTTTATCACTGTGACAAAATACTCAAGCAAACAACTTAAAGGAGGAAATACTCATTTTGTTTGACAGATTCAGAGATTTCTGGATGGGAACTGGTGGAACACAGCCTGCTGCACCAAGGGGCCATGGAGGAGAGAAAGGGAGAGATTGCATGGTTCTGCTTGTGTTCACCTCTATCCGCTTCTAATCCACTGGATTCTGCAGCTTCAGGGCTGCAGCACATGTTCAGGGATGCTCTTACCTGCTGAGTCACCCTTCTCTTGAAATGCTTTCATAGGTGTACTTTACTAATTTCTGAGGCACTTATCAAAGAGGTTTGGGAATCCCAAACCATTCTCCCATTTTCTTAGACATTGTTCACATTGTTGCCTTGGGGATTTGGTAGTATCTGGCTTAACATCTATGCATGTCACATGTCTGTGGGAGTTCAAATAAGTTTAGCATCTTGAGGACTTTTTCTTCTTTAATGGTTTGATATATACATGTACATTTATAATTTTCTTAGTTTCTTTTCCTGTTTCTATGATAAAATACTATGACAAAAGAAACTTAAGGGATAAAGGATCTATTTTAGCTCCTAAGGTCAAAGAACAATACTTTACAACATGGTGGTCAAGGCAGTAGGAGCTTGAAGCTGGCCACAGTGCATCCACAGGCAAGAAGCAGAGTGCAAATGAATGCATGCTGCTGCTCAATTGCCTCTTGTCATCTGCATCAAAGTAGGTCTTCCTACATCAACTAATGCAACCAAGGCAATCCCTCATAGGCACGCTCAGATGTCCTTCTCCCAGGTGATCTTCAACTCTAGATTCTGACAAGATGACACTTAACACTAGCCATCAAATGTATGTTCATATAGTGGGAATGGAACCCAGGACCCCACTCACTGAGTCACACCTCTAGCTCTCTTTAGTGTGTATTTTAGAAATATATTCTACATATGAGGGGATGGAAATAAATAGGAATTAAAACAATCAGTCTTATAGAGGAGGCTCTTCATGTGGCACTTAAGGTCTATTTGATAGGCTAAACACAAGCTGTAAAAATAATAGTTTGGCTATGGTGGTGATAAGTTCTGTAAGAAAGAGTGGAAGGACTAAACCTGGAAAGGCTCTAGAGACACCACAAAGAATGTTACTTTTAAACAGAGAATACAGAGAAGTCAACACGAGATAGAGGGCCGGAGGACAAGGTAATAGCACACAGAAAATCTGTCGTGTGGTCATCCACTAAAGAGATAGTCAATGTGCCTGAGTGTGGAGTGTGATGATCTCAGACAAGGTTAGATAACTCAATGTCAGCAAACTATGCTGAACATCAAATGTTTGTACCATTTCCGAGGTAGGTAAAGTATACAGTTGGCTACCATTATTTGTTGGATCTACACCTATGAATTCAACCAAATGCAGATAGGAAACATTATTAAAATAATCCAGAAAGTTTCATAAAGCAAAATTAGCTTTGCTGAACATTGATCACTATATTACATTTATGTAAATGAAGATAAAAGCAGGTCTCTAGTTACAGCTCACCTTCCCTCCCTCAGCATTGAAATGGCTGGTTTGATCATTGCCTGCCTTATAACTTCTATCTCTATTGCACTGTAGTTAGGTCAAGGATGTCTGTTGTCCATACCAATTACTATAGACTCATGAGTCTTGTCACTTTTCCCTGAGCAATACAGCATAACAATTATTTGCATGGTATTTACATTGCCTTAGAATTGTACATAATTTAGAGATGATTTAACATATATTGGAGAATATACGTTTTATATGCAAATAGTAGGCCATTTTAAATGAGGGACTTGAGAGAGATACCAAGAACATTGGTATTCCTGGAATGTACTGGATTCCCCATCAAGTATCAGGGACAATTATACCTGTTATACAGGGCTTTGGAGAGAATTGAGCAATCATTTGCATAATCTACTCAGCAAACGTCCCAATCACATTAGAAAAACAGTCATTCATTCATTTGTTAGAACTAAATTTGTAACTTATCATGATATTTATCTGTAGAATTATTTAGCATCAACTCTGCATGAGGCTGCCTCTAAACAGACCAAATAGGATTCCTTGCCCTTCTGGATTCTTGCTTCTCAACTACCATGTCCTGGCTGAAGTTAAATTTATCACAGCTGGATAAAAAGTTTCAGAAAGTCTGAGAATCAAGATTTCTTTCTCTCATCTCTAAAGTTTGAAAAAAATAGAGCAAGAACACAGAGAAAAACCATTTGTTCTTAATGATATAGATAACTCAGAATCATTAATGTGTGTGTATGAATTACCATTGAATCTTGTTCTTCATTTTCATTAATGATGATGATAGTGACTATTTTTGTGATGTGTACATGGTTGAGTTGATTTGGGTGAGTCTGTTTCTTTACTGAAAGTCCTAGTAAGGCCTCCTTGATGCCATTTTAAGAGTTAAGCATATTAGTGGGAACTGAACTGTGGAGAGAAATAATATGTAATATAAAATAGCTCCAATTCTTTGTTTTGGTCTATGACTGCTCAATTTTCAGGGCTGTTGAAAAGCCATATATAAACCTATTACTTCAGAAGTTTTTAAAAATATATACATATAAAAGGAATATAAATAGAGTTATGAGAGTCTGCAAGGCTGGAGGCTATGAGAGGCAGGTAGCTCAAGCATAAATATATTTACCCCAGGAACTGAAGTAGTATAACTCCTATATTTCTTTTTATTAGCTATAATAGTTTAACTATAATATATGAATTGATTTACTTAATACATAAAAGTTCACTTTCCTCAGAATACCCAGCAAGCCTAGGCTTAAAAGAATCATGAAATAACACAAACTCTACCTCTTCCATTTCACAACTGCACATGTTTTCATTTTAAGAGCTGATGTATGTTCAAGACATTTATTTGCAAATATGGTAAAAATTTTATTTCAATCACTGAGAGATCCCATTTGAGAATTACTTTAGATGAGTCCATGATATCAGTTCTTTCTCTAGGGAGGCATGCAGCTGCAGGTTTTATGGTCTTCACACACAAGGAAGAGAAAACAAGAGTTTTCTTATGGTAGCTCCCAGGTATTTTTATATTCTGGTTTGTCAGTTGTTAACCTCATTGCTTCCCAGGAAGAGGCCAGTATTTGAATGTAAATCATCATAGCATTACACTCCGATTCTTGTTATCTTTGTTGGAAAATGAGAAATCCAGGGGTGGTGTGGTCCTATATAACCTCTCAACATGGAGCAAAAACATCTTTGGCTTTTCTATTCCCCAGGATCTCCAGTAAGATGAAAAACAATTTCTATAATAGTTAAAATGCTCAAGTGAAAATGAACACTTTTTTGTCAAAGAAAATAGTTGGATCAATAGTATTTTATGTATCATTTCTCATCACTCTTTTATTTCCACAACTGATAGGACTTTCTAAGGACCATTTCCTTAGTCCTACACTTAGAAAATGATTTTTTTTTGCCAGAATAACATGAATATGCTTTCCCCTCTATTTTATGCCATTGTGACAATGTTCATCTTAACAAATTCAACATTAGTAATAAACCATATTAATTAATTTAATAAATAGGACCACAGTATTGCATGTGTTCCTTCCCCTCTTGTGACCATTATAGAGTCACTATGAGTTAACATGGGCATCTTTTGTTAGAATTAATACAGACAAATACATAGACTTCCTTTGGAAGGATCTGGTGCATGATACCTTGAAAGTTTCTGTGTCCCTGAATGTGTATGTTAAAATATAACCTCCAGTGTGAGGGCTCATTAGAGATCTTTTGGGTCATGAAGAAAGAACCCACATGGAAAGTATTGGGTCTTTTGGGCAAGAGTCCTAGAGTTCTTCCTTATCCATTTCATGAAGACACAGAAAAACATAGTCTTCTGTGAACCAGGGGTAATGAGTCTGCTGGTGCTCTGGTCTTCAGTTTTCAGAGCTGTGAAAAACAAATCTCTGTTGTGTGTTGCTCAGTTTTATGATGTCTGGACAAAAGCTATAGTCATTGGAGAGGGATCCTTGATTCAGAAAATGACCTTACCACATTGCCTTGTGGGCAAGCCTGTGATGCCTTTTCTTGATTGATAGCTGATGTAGGAGGGTGTAGTTTATGGTGTGCATTGTCACCTCTAAGCTGTTGGTCCTGGGTTCTGTAAGAAAGCAGACTGAGCAAGCCAAGGGGAGCAAGCTTGTAAGGAGCACTTCTTCACAGTGTCTACTTCAGTTTCTTCCTCCTGCCTCAAGCCCCTGCCCTGACTTCCTTCAAGGATATACTATGATGGTCAAGTCTAACCTAAATAAAACCCTTTCCTATCCAATTGCTCTTAACTGTAGTATATTATCACAGAAATAGAAACCCAAACTTAGACAAGTGTTACACAGTCTGTGATAGTGCAAATTGTGGGTTACAGGAAAACAGCCGAAACACATATTAGTTCAGTTTCTGACACATATTTGAAATATCTGAGGATATCACAGTGATGATGGCGTGCAGGCAATCAAGAGCAGAACTGGGCAAGAGACCAGGGGGTAGAAGTGGACTTTCCAAGGAAGAGGAAAGTAGAATACAGTGTTATAAAAGGACAAAGGCAATATTAGAATTAGGTTCAACAGGGAGGAGGAGGAGAGTGCAGGGTGGAGAAGGGGATATGGAGAAGGAACAACTATTACTTAAGGACTTTTAGAAAGTCTTATCTAAACATACTAATATAGAAGTTTCCTAAAATATACACATATACAAAAGTAGTATAAATGGATTTACCACATAGTGGGGGAGACAGTCTCCCAATAAGACCAAATATACTATCAAATAAAATGCCTGGGAACTGGAATAAGTTATATATTTTTGAAGTTTTCCCCAAAGGGGTCCTGTAGACACATATAACCCCAAACATTACAGGCCAAGGATATTGGTTAGCCTTGACAACTGGACAGTAAGACGCTGCTGCTGAAGACACCACATAGTTAAGCCATTGAGCAGGGAAAAAAATTGAGCTAGTACTCAGCCAGAAACATCACTCATACTGACCAGAACTCACAGTGGTAGAAGATACTCTATATGGTAGTGGGAGAGAAAAGTGATCACCATTCTCACTCAGCTACAAACCCTGTGAGCTAAAACAGCAAGATATGTCCACTAATGTAATAGAGGCACACATATTATGGGAATAGCCAATCACTTCTTTATTGAACTTCTTTCCTGCTCCAAGAGATGGAACCCAACCCTGTTAATGAGGACAAGAACCTGACGTTAAATAGGTCATGGGCCCTAGAGGAAAACTACTACTATTAGTTTGCAAAATGAATATAACAATAAAATGATTCCTAATGGCACGTAGCTATATTCATAGATCATTGCATCACTCAGCCCTCAGAAGAGAAGTTTCGTCTTGCAGTAGATGGTAATTACTACAGAGACCCACAACTGGACAATGTGTAGAGAGTTAGAGAGTTTGGAGCACTCAGCTCTGAACAGGATATCTGTATCTTACTTACCCCTTCCCTCAAGGCTCAGAGATCTATGTGTAAAAGAAGAGTATAATGGAAGAGCCACAAAATGGAGATAGAGGGAGAGAGAGTAAGAGATAGGAGGATGGGGAAGGGATGAGAAGGAAGCTCCAAGATCAGATAAGCTATTCAGGTTTATTCAGAAAAGTCTCCACTTCTCAGACATCCATAATTAGCTCAAGTATGTCATGTGAATATACACTACTCTGTGGTGAGGCTTTCACCCCTATATTTGACTCCATGTGTTTTTATTTATTAAGACCATTTAGAAATTTATCTACACTACTCCTTTGCTGGAGAGATCAGGTTTGAAAAAAAGTAGAGAAAATTTTTTGTCCTTGCTGATGGACTTCTGGTCCAGTAGCGTCTGAAGCTACATGCATTGCTATCTCCTTTAGGCCTGAGAGGCAATTGTCCTTTTAAAATTCCAGTAAAATACTATGAACATGAGTCTTTTTTTTCACATGGCTCAAAATATCCTAGGTTCGCCAAAATAATGTGTTGTATTTTTTTTTTTTGATCTTTGATCTTTTCAAGACGAAGCAGAATAAACACAGTGTTTTGTTTTTCCTGTTGGTGAGTTTTAGTACACAGAAAGAAAGAAGATAAATGACTCCCCATTTTTCTTAGCTGTTATTTTTGCATTTGGACTTCAGATACAAAAATCAATACATTTTGTTTTATGTATTTTTTTCTTCATAACCCAAAGATGTGGTCTTTTGAGAACTGTTGTAAACATCAGTGTGCCACTGAAGTTGTGCAAAATAATTGATAAATAAAAACACAACAAAACGGTGTCCAAACCCTAAGTTCATATTTAGGAAAATTTAAAATCTCAAGGAAAATTAATTTCACAATTATTTTTGCTTATATGAATCAAGTCTGATCACTGATTTTCTTCTATGAGGCCTGCACAATAATAAAATTAAAAGAGAAAGGGTAACAATGTGATCTGTCTTCCCATTTCAATGTATGACTTATATTATATGAGAAAATATCCCTGAGAAATAAAATTTTGTAAAACTGTGAACTTTGGTTCTATTATTAGTTATGTTTCTTTCTTGCATATTTTCTTGGTTAGTGTTAGTAACTAAAGTCCTGGGAACAGATTTATGACCCAAAGTAATTCTCAGACACAGCTGTGCACAGCTCTTCCCTTTTCCTCTAGTCCTTTATGTTATCCTTACTGGCCTCTCCACTTTCCCCCTTTCCCTTCCCTTCTCAATTCTTTCCTCCTTAGTTTGTTCCCTTTACAGCCCCATTCCTGTAAGTTTATTCCATCACTATTGCCAGTCCTACAGTGGCTTTATGACTTAAAGTGCTTCCCAAACAGCTATGCAGAAACCACTTGGGAAGCTGGAGTTTGCATTCCCAGAGAGAGAAAGAACCCTGTTCAAATCCAATTACCTAGGACTACACTTGCTGCTGCATTTGGCAATTATTCAGATCAGTGCATGTTATTTGATAACACGTCCAATTCTCATGGAGGTCTGCCTGTAAATTGGCTTGAGACAACTTCAGAGCACACTTGAGGCAGTATATTTTGCACTTACTTACTGTGTCTTTCGTAACAATTTGATAAAATGCCAATACTGGGTTGTTGTTTTTATGGAAAATCACAATGAAAGATACAATGCAATTAAAAATGTTTACTTTTCTTCATTACACTCTTCTCCATTTCCTCATATTTGTAGTATGAGTATGAATTAGTTTTGTTGTTAGATCAAATAAAAAGTTTATTATGTAATAAGGAGAATTATTACCATCATCAAAAAATTTACCTTTGTACACTCCATTCTGTTCATTTGTCAGCTTCTAAAGAAGTATAAAGTGTTCAAAGTATGCTACGGGTTTCTAATATCTGGTTATAGGTGATTTCTCCATGTTTTTGACTCTTAGGTATACTGGATGAGTTGCCAAAAGAGCTACCATTTGTTGGTGAGGGGACTCTATTAGACTAGAAATTAAGGAATCTAGACTATCTCTTTATCTTTTCCCTTATCTCTTTCATGGTCTTCTGTAGTCCCATACTATCATAGCATTTTTTTTTTTTTTTTTTTTTTGGTTTTTTCGAGACAGGGTTTCTCTGTGTAGCTTTGCGCCTTTTCCTGGAACTCACTTGGTAGCCCAGGCTGGCCTCGAACTCACAGAGATCCGCCTGGCTCTGCCTCCCGAGTGCTGGGATTAAAGGCGTGCGCCACCACCGCCCGGCCTCATAGCATTTTTTTTTTGGTAGTTATGAGCTTAATGAAACACCCTTCACCTCCATCACAAGGAAGCATAAAAGAGTAAGCTAAAAGATGCTTTTGGGCCGGGCAGTGGTGGTGCACTCATTTAATCCCAGCACTCGGGAGACAGAGCCAGGCAGATCTCTGTGAGTTCAAAGCCAGCCTGGTGTACAAAGCGAGCTTCAGGAGAGGCACCAAAACTACTCAGAGAAACCCTGTCTCAAAAAAAATGCTTTTGGTTTATACACTTTTAAGGATAATTATGTGTAGTGATCGATATAGTTTCAATGGTCCTTGTTGAGAGACCCATTTATTATGAAATTGGTCTGAAGGACCTTTTGAAATATTGGCATATAGAGGGAAGCTGATCTAGCTAAATTGGAAATGGCCAAATGATAATACCCCCATGTTTCCACATTACATCTTGACAGGTAGTTTTCACATTTCACAGTAATAAACAGATTTATATCTGGAAATTTCTTTTCCAACGCCCATATCCTCTACCGATTTGGATGTTAACAATTTATTTTTAGACAGCGTTATTTGGGTGAAATTGGTCTATTTGGACATTTTGGAGTTGCTGTCTGAGAATGCTAAAAAAAATATTAAATGCTGTGTTGTGTTTCTGATGTTCCTTTAAAGAATTTCTTTTCTGCCTGCAATTTAATTTTCCTTTAAGAGTTTCCTTTCTGTTCTTCTCATGGTGACTTTATTGTGCAGCATGATTAAAGAAATTCTCAATGAAAAGCCACTTTAGATTTAGGCAAGAGAAGTACTTAACTGTACATAAAGGAATATTTCTAAGTATATTAACTTTAAGTGCAAAGCTATTATCTAATAATTAATTCACAATCTTCTTTCTAATTCCTGCTGAATCCAAAATAATCATTTATAATGTAAAAGAGTTTATTGATTACTGATCAGATAAGTTATGCTATTAGTAATTTAGAGAATGTAATGTATAATTTTCTTTATGTTTACAGCAATAGAATTACATTATTTACTGTTGTTATTAATATAACTTATTTTAATTGGAATTCTAATATGGAATATTTTTCTTTTAAAAGCAAACATTTTATGACATAATTTTCTAAGTACTCATATGTATTTATAAGTTGCAAGGTTTAACTATCTGGTGATGCTTAAAAGCAGTTTATTCTGAAAATTGAGTTTCTTCTCCCGTGTTTAAGGAGGTGTTAAAGAATACTATTGTATCATTTTTTCTGAACTATTTTATTTTTCCCTCAAATTATTTTCAGTTCATCTTCCAGTAGCTCATTTGTTTGAATATGTGTAGCTCATTGGATTTTAAACTCTGTGAAGAAAGGAGTATTTTTGTGCATCCTTTTCACTGCTAGATTCCTGTGTATAGCAGAGAGCTTGTGAAGTAGCAGCCTAGTAAATATCTGTAATTAGCTAAGAAAGAAACTATAAATGGTATAAGACCAAAAAAACAATTTGCATATTAAGGCAGAAATGTATGATTCATGGATTTATGAACACATCATATTGATTAAAACACTTAATGTTTCTGAAAATTGTCAAAGATGTTTTCTAGGATACTTCATGTTTGCTAGTTTTTTACTTAATGGTGAATACCTTGGATATGAATCCACAACTATTTCTCCTACCAAATGAGCATGATGCTACGTAGCTTTATCATTGCAGTGATCTGTAGAAGAATCAACAGTGACAACACAGGACCAGTACTCTGAGGTAGATAGAGTTGTGAAAATATAACACTAGTCCTGACACACCAGAGCATGCAGGAACCTAGTTTCTCATAGCAAGCATCAAAGGAGAGCAGACTCCAAGCGATGTAGTTATCAACAATGCATGCACACAGAGAAGGCTCAGGGATTACACAAGTAAAGGCTGGAAATCACCTGCAAATAATATTAATAGTTCTGGATATTTTTTAAAAAACTAGGAATAGCTCAGTGTCATCAAAGAGACGAGAAAGATATTTAAAAGATAATTTAGTTAGTAGCTGAATTCAGGCAGTATATATATATATATATACTCTCAGATGTATAAAATAAGAGTTCTGAAGATTTAAATTGAGAATTCTACCATGAAGAAGTAATTATGAAAATTTCCTAATCATATGGAAAAATATTAAGGCTTTTATATAAAGAAATGTAAGTCACAAATTAAGCCCTCTGTATAGCATGTCTCTTTATAGCATATCTTTAAACCTTCCCAAATAATATGAGCATTTTGATACTAAATTCACAACTTAAAAAAATTCATTAAAACCCTTCTGCATGTTTTACAGTAGCTTTCTGCCTAACTAGTTGGCATTTCTCTCTTTAGCACATCTGTAAGAATGCTGCTTATATTGAAAATCCAAGAGGAAATGAACCTCTGCTCTCTAAAATCCTATCTCCCAAGTAAACTTAGCAAGTGGTTTTTATTTATCTTAAAACACTTTTGATAGAATGATATTCCTCTAGCTTAAGAATCATCATATTTTTCAGAAATACTTTGTTAAATCATTGAGATTTTCTATAATCTATAAAAAATCTGAAAGATCCAGAATATTTATAGTTGAACTTGTCACAGAGGACAAATCTTAAAAGGTACAAGTAAAATGAACATCTTTACAGACTCAAACATAGAAGACATTCTAGATAAAAATGAAATAAAACACTTCAAAGCAATTCAATAAAAAATATTCAGGACTTAAATTATGGCTATTTAAAAGAAATGCACTGAAAACATTATGTAGAATTTCATCTCATTTAAATTCATCTCCTTGGTCATTTTTCTTCCAGAGCTTCACTAGGCTTGACCAAGTGATGTGCTTGGAGCAACCATGAAAGGACTCCAGCCAGGTAGCACACATCTGTAATCCCAACACTAGGGAAGCAGAGTTCAGAGGAAACAGGAATTCAAGTTTAGCCTGGACCATCTTCAACTCTATCTCAGGAACCCTGTTACAAGAGGTTGAAAACGGTAGTCAGTTGTAATGGCCTTCTTCTCCTGCACTTTTCCTGCCATGAGAAGACAGATGATGACTGGTCAGTTGCCAACCACAGGGCATTTATGAGATTCCAGTCAAGATCATCTAGGCTCCAAGTTGACAGGCACATGGGTGAGACACACTGGAAAGAACTGTTGGGGTGGCTCACAAAGCAATGAGCTAAACAAAGACATATTTGTATATATCCCCTAAATATCGGGATGGTTGGCTGCAGAGGAAAAGCCAACTTTTGCTGAAGTCTAAACTTGGAAGTTTTTAGAAGCTAAGTGATGCCATGACAAAACTTACTAAAATATGTGACTTTTGCTTTTGAACTAGGAAGTAGGTGGAAACTTTAAAAGCAGCAGTGAAATAGTAAAGTTTAGAAAAATTGTCAGTTGACTGTTAATAGAAGTTGAAAAAATAAAAGAGAAGTGCTTTATATGACTGGAAAAATAAGGAAACTGTCACCCTCAGTAAATTTGAGAATATGCAATGTGCCCAGGGAGCCTGAGGATCATGACAAGTTGGTATAGAGATATAGCACTGTAAATGCTATTTAAATTACAGCAATTACATGAGATAGATAGATGGTAGATAGATAGATAGATAGATAGATAGATAGATAGATAGATAGATAGATAGACATACAGATAGACAGACACACAGACAGAGACAGAGAGAAAGGCTATCAGCCACAGAATATGCTCAAAGCTCTTAGCAATAAATAATGTGGTTATTCTTAAAATTTGTCTCCATTAATCTCAGCATGTCCTAGCTTCCATTTTAATTTTTGTTTACTCATTTCTTTTCCTGATTCTCAGAAATTCAATCATCCTCTAAGTCACAGACTTAGTATTCTTGACCTAGTGATTAAAGGTAGTGTGTCCATTTTCTTAAACTCGAAATCCATGTGATTTTTTTTTCAGAGTCTATCTTTCTGCTTGATTTTAAAGAAGCATACTGAGAGCAAAAGTGACAGCCCATGCTGGTGAAGATGTGGAGTAAGGGGAACACTCATCCATTGTCGCTGGGAGTGCAAACTCGTACAGCCACTGTGGAAATCAGTGTGGTGGTTCCTCAGGAAGATGGAAATCAATCTATCTCAAGATCCAGCTATACCATTCTTGGGCAAATACTTAAAGAATGCTTTATTAGAATAAAGCATCTTTGTGGAAGGCCACGTAGACACTTGGTCAACCATGTTCTTTGCTGCTCTATTCATAATATCCAGATATTGAAAACAACCTAGATGTTCTTCAACAGAAAAATGGATAAAGGAAATGTGGTCAATTTATACAACAGAATATTGGTCAGCCATTAAAAATTGACATCATGCTTTGGCAGCAATTAACCCTCAGCTCACACACGATTGAGTCTGTATGATAATGAGTATTCAGAGATGGGTAATGCCTGGGGGGTGCTCACCAACCTAAGACAGAGCGCCTCTGTGGCCTGGGCAGGTGTCTCCATGACGGGTAAGGTGACCTGCTGACGTCCCACGCAACCTAAGTCAGAAGCTCATTTTTTAGTAAAAGGGGGACCTGTAGGGCCCTAACCCCTATTTTGGGTAACTGTTGCCTTGCTTGCTGACCTTGACCTTGATATCCTCCCTATGCTAATTCCCTCCAGGTTCCATCCTCCTAAATGCTTAAGGGAAGTTCCTTGTCTATGTATCCTGCATAAAGGGCGTTAACAGCTTAGATGCAAGATTGTAAAACATCGGTAGGGAACTTCTGCCCTCCAGGGTTCTCCCATTGTGCTGTAAGCCTGTATTTAAGACCTTTTCCCTCCTTCAATAAACAGCATTTGGCATTAAATAAAAAAAATCATGAACAAAAAATTGACATCATGAAATCTGAAGGTAAATGGATAGAACCAGAATCAAAATCCTCCCAGACCCAGAAAGACTATTATGGTATGTATTTCCTTATATGTGGATATTAGCTGTGAAGTCAATTCTAACCAAGCTACAAGGGTAGATATAGAGTAAGAGAATGAGAAAACAGATAGATCTTGTTAGAAAAGGGAATAGAATATATAGTTCTGGATGGATGGGGTAGGTGGTAACAGGAAGATCAACTGGGGAGGGGGAGGACTGAGGAGGCTGTGGGAGGGGATACAGGGAGAGGCAGCTAAAATTTAGGGGCATTTGAGAGGTAGTATACAAACTTAATACAGTAGAAACTTCCTATAATATATACATATATGAAGTTGATCTAAGTGAAACCACCAAATAATGGGTGTGACAGAGTCCTATTTGGACATTTGTTGTTACCAAATAAAGCTTCCAGTATTGGGACTGGGTTACAGCTAATTGAGTAGTTGGCCAAAGGAGCCCCATTGGAATCTAAAACAACCCAGGCTGCTGTCAAAACTATAGGTTGCTCTCTATAAAATGACAGCAAGGCCCCATTGCTGAAGACAACAACTACACCCCTCATTGAAGATGGCACTGTCGAGCCTGGTGCCTCCACAGAGCCTTCAGCCTCACATTCCAGCATCGTTGGTATAGGAACATCCTCTGCACACTCCCCAAAAAGAAAATTAGCAAACCACATACCCTTTATCTATAATGAAAGAAATGCAGGGTAGCGGTAGCATGAATCCTGTGGCCAATAACTGATTTGACTTAAGGCCAGCTCCATGAGAGGGAATCTGTACCTGATCCTGCTTGGGTGACCAAAAGCATGAGACTAGATAGCCCAGGGACCTAAGATAAAATCAAATAATACTGGTCTAAAAAAATATAGTGATAGAATGTCTTCCCGTGATATTCTGTTATATACATAGATCAGTGCCTTGTATAGCCTTCAAGAGAAGCTTCTTCCTGCAGCAGATGAGAACAAATAGAGAGACCCACAGCTAGACATTGTGAGACACAGTGAGAGACCTTAGAACACTCAGCCCTAAATGAGATATCTCCATCAAATCCTTTCCCTCAGAGCTCAGGGAACCCCTTTGGAGGTGTTGGAAAGAGTATAAAGGCCAGAGCAGATGGAGAACCCCAAGAAAACAAAACCCTCTTAACATGGGCAAAGGTCATTTGAACTCACAGAGATTGAGACCCACATAGAATGCAAGGTGCCTGCATAGGTCTACACCAGGTCCTCTGCTTATATATTATGGCTTCAAGCTTATTATTTTTACGGGATTCTTGAGTGTCTGAACAAGTGGGACTATAATTCTTACGCCTTCTCTTGGGCTCTTTTACCTCTGTTGGTTTGTCTTGTCCAACTTTGATGTGATGGTTTTTGTTTTATCTTATTATATTTTATTTTGCTGTATTTCTAAAATGTGAAGGAAGGAAGGGAGGGAAGGAGGGAGGGAGGGAGGGAGGAAGGGAGGGAGGAAGGAAAACCTAGCCATTAGGGTAAGGGTTAACAATTGAATTATCACTTATACCCACTGGGAGAGGAAAATCAGTTTTCTCCAATAGAGTGACACTGGGTTTATCAATCACTCCAGGTCAGGCCTCAGGCTCAAGAGTAGTTGACCAACATATAATGGACTCCAAAAATTTTTTTTAGTGTGCTTATATTTGGATACAGTGGGGTTTTTTTTGTTATTTGTTTGTTTGTTTTCTTTTATTGGATGTGGTTTTATTCTGTTTTCTCAATTTTGGGGTGATTGATGTTGTCTTGGCTTTTATCTTTTCTTTTGAGAAAAAAGTTATTAAAGTTCCGTGGGTAGGGAGGGGGAGAGGATCTGTAAGGACATGGGAGAGGAGAAGAATGTGATCAAAATATATTTAAGTTTAAATACTTTTTAAATAATAAAAATGTAATAAAAAAGAAGAAAAGCAGACTAATTTTGTATCTTCTAATTGTTATGACATTGACTAGTTTATCTTAAATAGTCTGCTTTATAGTCTGCTTATATATTTAACTAAAGACTACTTAAGACAGCCTTTAGTTATCACAATACTATTAAATATAAATGACACTAGATTAAGCAAGCATTTATCATTATACCTGTCTTCCATGTATCCAATAATTTTAGTTCTTATTCATTATTTATTATTTCCACTGTTGAATTTTTTTCTCTTCCTCTTGTATTTTTCACAAGACAATTAAAAACTGAACATAGAGCCTAACATCACAGGAGAAAACCCAATCTAACTTTTAACTAATGTACCACAAATAAGAATAAAGTATGTAGCCGGGCGGTGGTGGCGCACGCCTTTAATCCCAGCACTCGGGAGGCAGAGCCAGGTGGATCTCTGTGAGTTCGAGGCCAGCCTGGGCTACCAAGTGAGTTCCAGGAGAGGCGCAAAGCTACACGGAGAAACCCTGTCTCGAAAAAAACCAAAAAAAAAAAAAAAAAAAAAAAGAATAAAGTATGTACATGTGCATATGTGCATATGTTATGTATCACTGATATCTTCAGTTACCCTCATACACACGTATTATTAAAAACTATAATGTTAGTTTAATACCAGAATCTTTGGGGTTTTTTTGTTTTGTTTTATTTTTGTTTTTTTCAAGACAGAGTTTCTCCATGTAGCTTTCTGCCTTTCCTAGAACTCACTCTGTAGCCCAGGCTGGCCTCGAACTCAGAGTTCTGCCTACCTCTGCCTCCCGAGTGCTGGGATTAAAGGCGTGCATCACCACCGCCCGGCTCATACCAGAATCTTTATCAATCATTAAGATGTGTCTTTTGTCATTTTGTCAAAATGAGCAAAGGCGTACAAATTGCTTAAGACTATGGAAATATATGAGGTGTTTTTCCTCTTTGAGTTTAAGTATTTCTTCTCTTCAGACAAAATTTACCAAGATAGTATTCATAACATTCTCTCTTGTTCAAAACAATGAAAATCCAATTTTGATATATTTGTTAATTTAATATTCATTCTGACTCAGAAATTTCCCAGTTTGGAATAGCTTATTGCTTGTTTATGTCACCAGGTTAGAAGGAGCCAAGAGAGTTTCTAAGATTTATTTTTGGGTCATAATACTTCCCAGGGATTCTGGATGAGTGAATTAAATAGAGAAGGTTTTGGTCTTTTATGCTATGTACTGAACACTGGGGTATAAATGCAGATAATACATTTTTTTTCTTTTTTACTCCTACTATTAACTAAAATAATGATCTATATGTGAAAGAGCTCAGGTAGCGGAGTAAACAAGAAGTTCTCAAGCATTTTAGTATCCCCGACAGAAACAGTTTCAACTGAATAGAAAATGAACAAAGTAGGTACAGTGAATATTGATGAATGGCCATAACCTAGACTACATCATCAGTTGGCTTTGTGAATACTGGGTTTCTCAATACATAGCTTTTATAACAACATCTGTACTCTAAGAACCTATTGCATTGTGCAAATGCTACATTTTCAAATAAACAGCAATTTCATATTTTCCATTTCCCTTAAGTCATGAGATGTCCTCTGTTGCTTTAACACTGAAGATGTGAGCCCTCTAGCCCTAGATGACTCTTGGTTGTGTAATAATATTTCCCACTGCCAACTTTTACAATAAATATAAAAATTAAATTTCTGAGTTACAAGCTGGGAAGGGCTCAAGTGTCACTGGCTTTTTCTCAAAGCCTATTTTCTGATTTTGTCTGCATTTGTATTCTGCTCACTCAATGGAGGAAAGTAACAGCATTTTTCTATCTGCTAGAGAAGCTAATGCAGAGGTACATAGATGCAAGATCATAGAATATATTTCACAAACCACAAAGAGAAAAGAAAAATGATTTATTGGTTTTAAACCACTGGGTCTTCCTTCACGGTAATCAAATGTGCCTGAGAATATCAGATGGTGAGTTCGGAAAGGGCAGTCTATGATAAGGGAGTCCACTGTGAGAGCACAGTACTTATAATTCTTTCTTCCATGGCATGATAGAATGGATTCATTAGACAATTGACTTTATGGGCACATTAAATCTCATTTATTTCTAGTTTAAGCAGAGAAAGGAGACCATCCATTATCCTCTTTGAGTAAAATTGTAAACAATTAGTAGAGTTATTTTATTCAAAATGCCCATGAGTATTGCTTTTGCTCTATTCTGAACCTTCATTTATTTCTGGTTCATATAGTCCCCTTTATTCCCTGTAAGAATTCTATGATATAGGCGATCTGAAGCATTGACCGTAAACTGTTGTTAATCTGCATGTCACTGCTTATCTATAAATATTGTTACCTGCCTACTTCATAACTCATCACCGTCACCATCCTTGTGCAGTCTCTGGTCTTTGGCAAATGGTTCTTTCTCTGTCATCTCCATCTTGTTAGTCATGTACCAGACTCGGAATGTAGGAATCAGTCCCAAATTCTCCTTTCATCCTCATCCCTTCTTGCTTCTTCTATGTGGCAGAAAATATTTCTTTTTCTCATCTTTCTTTTTGCTGTTCCAACCCAACACTTTTCAGACTGTAACTACTGTACCAACTGCATCCACACACCTGGAAACTAGAAATACAAATACTCAGGCCCCTCACCACACTTACATAGCAGATACTCTAGGGCTCTGGCAAGTGACCCTATCACATTTACTGTCCTACTGATCTGTTGTTATAATCATGTTTTAGTCTGGCTACTTAAAATAATTTTATGGTTTAATATCCATTTGTCACATTGTACATGGCTGTGTGCATAATAAGGGAAAAGGGTGTTGAAGGGAGAAAATACCTAAAATTACTAGTAATAAGACTCTCCAAAACTGAGGATGGAAGATAAGATGGAGATCATTTTGTTGAGAGGTGTTTGTGTATAAAACAAGGCTTAATATATGAGTGGCAAGCACTTCACTACTGAGCCATACCATGAGTCCCACTATAATCAACATCTAAATAACTATCATTGTTTTACTAAACTTTAAAAGAAACATATGGGAAGATGTTAGATGTATAATTTTCTCTTGATCACCCATCCTTGTGTTTTTATATTATTGTCACCATTTATTTATTTAACTTTGTATACAGAACCATATGTTCTGAGAACTTCATTTGTAAATAAATAGTTTTACTTTTAGTAACTGGAGCAAGGGCACCAAGATTATAAAAGGCAGCAATGGGTTTTGAACCAAGGGCCTTGGTTATGGACTCTGTCATGTTCTTCTATGAATACAAGTTACACTACCAAGTTATATAGGAGTAAACTTATACAAAGCTGGTTGATAACAAAATAGTGCATATATTCAACATGATGAGTGATGCTGCTTTTCTGAAATGTAATTGCCCTTCACAGTATGAACATTAACATAATTCCACTTCAGGTAGAACAGATCCACATCCCTGTGAATTTGCATGGGGGCCTGTGGGCTTAGGTAATTTCTCTCCATGGTTTTGTTTGTTTGTTTGTTTTTTGAAACAAACAAAACTGTGAGACCTTGATTTGAAGAATGGCCTTCAGAGCATTTTCATTAAGACCAAATATGTCATTCACCGTTAATGTTAACCTTTGTTTATTCATTAGTGCCTGTCTGTCAATCCAAACAGTCCTTTGGGGGCAACACTTTTAACATTAGCACAACAATATAGCCATGTAACAATTTTCAGGATAGCTGGCAAGTGATAGCCTGCAAACTAAATCTGCCTACACTGAGTTGTAAGGCCCATGAGTTAAGAATAGTTTTTATAATCTTGAGACTTGAAGTTTGAAAAAATATAGAAGATGCAACAGAAGCACATGTGGCCTACAATGTCTAAAATATTTACTATGTAGACCTTTATAGAATCAATTTACTGATCCCTGGGATATCTCTACATATGTTTTGTATGAATGCAAAATTGAAGATATCTTTTAGAAGGTTGTAGGACACTTGAGACCACATATTTATAAACTGGGGAAAGAAAATACATATATATCTTCTAGAAAATATAGTCAGCTATTCATTACCCAATATTTGTGGTATAAAAGCACAAACAGACGATTACTCAAGAGAGGCACAATCATTCCTGGTAATAAGACCTGATGGAAATCCCTCCCAGCATTGCTAAAAAAGAGGAAACCCAGGGAAGTAATGAGTTTCCTACTGGAATACCTGCCATAGGTTAACAGCAGGTTTCTGAAGGACATGTTATGTAATAATTCCAAATGTATCCTGATGATGTCATACAAAATACAAGTCCACACATGGAATTTTCAGGAACCCTGGAGTACAGATCAGCCATTTAGCTGTCCGTGGATCTGACTTGAGGCAGAGCTAAGATGTGGACTCTGCATGGGAGATGGCGTGCCCCTCTCCTTTCTTGTGATGATGATGTTGAATGTGCGAGTCAACACCGTGCTGTTCACCTGAAAGTCCGCTACTCTGTGTTCCCAGCTGAGTTTATGCCAATCTTATTTTGTCACTGTGGAGAACAGAATGCAATCAGGAATGTGACAATCCAAAGCCCTGCAGACAAGACTAAACATGTGAATGAATACACTTGATGTAATGAAGGTGATGACTCATGCTTGAGGCAGTTTCCGTTCACATAATATTAATAGAAAATGAACAGTAGACACATCAGCGATTGCAAACCAGCAATGAGATTGTAAGGTAACATTTCTGTGTGATATAGTCATACAGCTGGATGCAGCTTTCCCAAGAAAGTGATCTATAGATGTATTAATCCTCATATTTTAAAAGAAGGTAATTATTTACATTTGCATAATTATATTCACAAACATGTATTGAGTAAATTAATTAAAGTGACATAGTTAAAGAGGGTCACCATTTGGAGGCACACATCCCCATTTCCAATTCCACCTGCCAATCATTTTGCCAGAAGTCTTATTTAAATATTTATTTGCTTAAATAAATATTTATTTGTTTAAAAATTATTTAAATATTTATTTGTTTGCTTGTTTGTTTGTTTTTTGAGACAAGATTTCTCTGTGTAGCCCTGGCTGACCTGGAATTCCCTCTATAGACCTCGAACTCACAGACATCCTCCTGCCTCTGCCTCCCCAGTGCTGGGTGGTGTGTACCACCACTGCCCAGTTCAGCTTAGATTTTAAATCAGCTGTCAGTCATTTATCTATCACACCTGATTTCTGCCTTGTCTCCTCTCACCCACAGTAGAAGAGGTAAGTGCTTTAGGACAAGAAACTGATGTTCCTTCTTTTGTGGTGTTTTCTTTTATTTTTATGGTTATAATATATCTACAACATTTCTCACTTCTCTTCCTTCAAACCCTCCCACAAACCTTTCTTTGTTCTTTTTCAAAGCCACTGCCTCTCTGTTCATTATTTGTTGTTACATGAATTTATGCATATGTATAAACATATATATTCCAAAATATGGCCTCTTCAGCCTGTATAATGCTACTTGTGTGTGCATGTTTTCTTATTTACAGCAAATAGATTGTGGATGGGATGAAGACACATCTGTTAAGCCAGACCTGTACACTGTGTGCAGTGCAGCAGTAGACCTAAAACAACCTGTGTGTGATATTGTTATGGACACTGTTTGTGGTGGAAAAGACACTGATTTACTTGCCTGACAACTCCAATGCCAGCAACCATCCATACCCTGCAATTACTGGGGACTGAGAGCCTGAGTTAGCCTTCCCACTCTAACAAAATGCTTGCCATAAACATCTTGAAAGGGGGCCAGCTTTGTTTCATCTCTCATGGTGAGGGGGAGCAGAGCAACCTCATCCTGGCAGCTTAGAAGAAGAGGAAGACAAAACTCCTCTCTCCAGAGTCCTTTTCCCTACTTTCCCTTCCTCTTAGCTTATGGCTTGGTGCTGTCCACATTCAGAACAGGTTTTCCTACTCTTGTTAATCCCCTCTGCAAACATCCCCACAAACAGACTCAGAGGAGTGCTTCTGATTTCATGCAAGGAGATACTGAGATTATTAGCCATCATGGAGCTACTGTAGTAGGCTGGAGTTTGGAAATTTTAGTCTGATGAAAATCAAGAACTGGAGTCTGGTTCCTCCTCTCCTCTCCTCTCCTCTCCTCTCCTCCCCTCCCCTCCCCTCCCCTCCCCTCCCCTCCCCTCCCCTCCCCTCCCCTCCCCTCCCCTCCCCTCCCCTCCCCTCCCCCTCCCCTCCCCCTCCCCCTCCCTTCTTTCTCCCCTCCCCTCCCCCTCCCTTCTTCCTCCCCTCCCCTCCCCTCTCTTCCCCATGTCTTCCTTCATTCCCCTTGAATTTATTTATTCTTTCCCCCTTGAATTCTGACATAAATTAAATATACTCTCTGTGATCCTGCTGTATAAAGTTTATCTTCTCTAGTTGTCAATTTCATATCAGGATGAGGTTCAGTCGTTACCATTGACAGTAAGAGGGGTCAATACCCTGCTTTCCTGTTATCAGGAATGGGTGATAAATGTATTTTCTTGCAATTTTGTTTGGAACTTATTTCATCAGACATTTTCAAAGCATGAAGCCTTGCCAAGTTTGGCTTGCTCCACAGGGGTGGCAAGCGGTGGTAGCTCATCTCAGGAGTTGTTCTGTGTTTACATTGCTCTTATCCTCCTACTCTGTGGCATGCTGGAACTCAACCCTCACTCTTAAATCAGACATGGAGAGGCTCCTGCCTGCTGGGGTGCTGATGAGTGTGCTGCTTAGGCCAGGCATGCCGAAGCAATCAGAGAAGGCTTCTTTCCCCAGCAGTGCAGCTTGGTACATGATCCTGTGTGCACTCAGCGTGACTCACTCAGAACACAGTGAGTCTGGAAAGGACCATAGGAATGGCAGCATCCTGGCAACTGGGGCCACTTAGCTTCGCTCTAGCTCCCAGCACAGGCAGTTAGTTCATCACCTGAAACAATTTTCCTCATGGTTGCTGGCGCTGGAGGAGAAAGACCACAAAAGCAAACTATTGTTGAAACTGAAAGTCATTTTGTGGATAAATCAAGATGCTTGGAGTCATCTTTTTGTTTTTTCATTTTATTGTGCCCTTTGGCATCTCGTTACAGAACTGATTTGATTTCTGTTTTCACTTTAGGTCTTCTCTGTGACCTCAGGTCAGAGACAATCTCAATGTCAGTGTGATTTGATGGGCCTATTTGTCTGAGTCCATGGGAAAATCCTCAAGAGAGAGATAGAGCAGTGGAAGTGTAGGGTGAGGAGTTGGGAAGAGAACAATATAGGGCGGAAGGAGAAGGAAGGGGGGTAAGAGAGGGTCCCAAGGGAGGGGAAGTAAAGAGAGAAAGATACAGACCAGCTGAGACTAAAGCCTTGTTCCTATACGTAAGAAACTCACTTCAGTCTAGAATTCTGATGATTTTCCAACTGCTCAAGGTGCTGCTGATATTCTGCTTCACTATCCTATGTGGTCACCATGTGCAGATCCAGCCATGTTTATTTTACATCTGCGGACACTAAGGTACATGAACACATTCAAGCTAGAAAAGGAGAATGAATGGAAAATAAGCTAAATAGAATAGATTATCTTTTGACATAGAAACAGCAATTTTTAAAAGGGAAATTCAGGCACTAAATATCTTTTGTCTTTATGGAGTTTTTAATTCTTCTGACTGAAATTTGATCTAGAACTTTGGCAGGGTCTCAAGAAATGCACCTCTGTGTTTGTTAAGTCTCAAAACACTGATTCTTCTAAGAACTGGAATGTTGGATGTCATTACAGATAACTGACACATGTGAAGTAGGTAAATAAAATAAACTCAGCACAATGGAGAATAGGCTAGGTATCCATCTGGAGCCTATATCACCGATAATGCCATCAACACAATTCAAGGGATTCAAAGGAATGATGGAGGACTGCCTAGTCTTCAGTTGACTTAAGGCGCTAACAGAAATCTTCCTTTAAAAAGTCTGTCTAGTCTATTTATACTTAGTGTAGCTCTTTACCTGATTATACATAGGATCCCTCTCCTGTGTCTATGGATGAAAATATGTGATTATTAGGTTAATATTAGAGTTTATAATCCAAGGAGTAGAACTTCTATTTATTTGAATTACCTTTTACTTGGTCAGAATGACACAGAGTTGTGGCTTTAGAGGCCAGTGTACCTCTTAGAGGCATGCTGAGAGCATACATAACCAGCTCAGGCTAATTTAAATGACTTTGATTAATTTGATATTACACGCAGCCCAAGAATTTCGGTTTAAGTGCGAGTTTTGCTGCAGATAGTGTGCTTTTGTTCACATGGGTATCTCTGTGTGTAGAGAGGAGACAGATTACAAAATCGTTTCAAGTCAACCTGTGAGGAAACTTCAATGGCATCCTTAGGGATTCATCTTTTTAAATGAGGAAAATAAGGCTGTCAAATTTTACTTGTAGAAAGGTGACTGGTTACAAGGTACTTCAGAGACTGTAGAGAGAGGAGACAAGGAGGTCCAGCTGAGTTTTGAAGCAGGTGAAGCCCTGAACTAGTATTCTGCACCTCATGGCAGATAGGAAAGAATGATGAGACACATATGGTTTGTCTCCCAAAATAATTTTCAATGTAGTGAAAGATATCCACATACATGATCTCAGAATGGAGAACAAAGAGAATTGGCCAGTAGGAGGTGAGGTGAGGGGTGGATAGATGTGGAATTCGCAGAGGACTAGAGGCATGGGATAAGAATGCTCACAGGAGAGGACAGCGCTTGGAAGGTAAAACACTAGATTGGAAAGAAAATTAACAGTGCTGCTTTCACTTCAGTGGTTGATGATGGAAGCTAGAAAGGAGAACTGTGTGAGTGAGCCAAGAGAACCTGAAAGGACAGAGTATTGAGAAAAGAAAGACAGAGTTCAGATAATAGTTTTAATATTTCATGAGGAAAAGAAAAGGGCAGTTTCTGTTTGGATTTGGTTTTCTTGTGTTTATTTTTTTTATGTGTGTGGGGAAGATTTTAACCCATTTGAAAGACAATGATAAAAGAGAAAGTGAAAACAGGAGAAGTGATTCCTGAGCAGGCAGGGAGAAAGACAGTACAAAGGGGCAGCAAGAGTGTTGGTGAGGTGGAGACACTAGCCTGGAAAGGGAAGAGGCTAAAACATTGAACACTAAACATGCCATTTTAGAGGAAGGGGATTAGGAACAGGAGGATAAAAGAAACGATGGAAATGAATTAAACACGGTAGCCATTCTATATCCCCTTCCTGAGGGTGTAGAAGCCAAGTTTATATGTATTGCCCACGTGTCATGCCATCAGGGAAGGATGCTTCCTTCCCTGAGATAACTGGATCAGCATGTCTATCCCTTTCACTATGAGAGACTAGTTTGTTGATGGAAAATAGACCAAGTTAGGGTCAAATAGTCCTTCAGTAAATCTCTGCTGATGGCTCTTCGGGATTATATTGTTCCATGTTAAATATATTTACTCTTAAACTTGGCATTTAAAATCAATGTAGGATGCTTGGGTTGAGGGTGGCACATCTGGTAACTATGTGCTGCAAATCTCATAATGATTAGGGTGGAGGATAATAGAAAATATGAGGATGATATCTAATGTTGAGTGCCCTACCTCTGAAATAGGTTATCCCCAATTTCCTGTTTGGAGTTAGACACTTTTTTTTTTGCCATTTTAAACACTTTCATTTGTGTTTTCTGATATTTCAGTCATAAGTATGTACATTCAAGGGGTGCAAGGGAAGTGAAACCATCTTCATCTTTTCATTAATGTACAAAGGAAGTAATCTGCTAGGGTGAATCAAAGCACATCTGGTATGAGGGATTGGGCTGTGTGGAAAATATTAGTAGGTACCCCTGAGACACCAAAAGCATTTGTAAGCTAACAAACTAACGCAAAGGAAGGCAACAATAAAAACGTAATCAAAATATAGAGGAAGCAAATGTGACCAGAGGGGCTTGTAACATTTCTACTCTGCCTTAAGAGATAAAAGAGGAGAAAACTCTAGGCTGAGAATTGATTCCTTTTTCAGATGGACAATGGAACACAGCACAAGAGCAAGCTGAGGGGTCAAGTGAATCAGTGGGGGCAGTAAGGACAATGCTCGGTGAAGGACTTGAGTCACTATTAAGCAGGACTAGAGTTGGGCAGGTTGCTCAATAGGTAGGGGTGCTTGCTGTGCTAGCATGAGTATGAGTTTGGATTCCCTGCACCCCTGCAAAAGACCCATTCTGGACGCACCTTCCTGTGTAACATTGGCACTGTGGGAGGCTGATAACTGGCACATCTACTGATACATAACAGGATGATAACGGACGTAGCTACACCCCTACATCTAAGACGCCAGGAACATTGTGAAAGAGGGGGAAGAAAGACTGTCAGAGCTAGAGAACCAGGACATCTGGTATACAATAGTGTCTTCTATATATGACAGGGAAGCCATGCCCATGAAATCCCAATAATTTTCTTTAGTTATTACATGTACATATATGTAACACTAATAATTAAAGCTGAGAAATTGTGATTTTGAGAGGAAGTTGAAGGGATATGGGAAGTCTTAGAGGGAGGAAAGGGGGAGAAGAAATTATATAAAAACAGCACATATATGTGAAATTACAAAAATACATTATTAAAAAGGAAGACCAAATTATGTAATTTCCTACATATAAAATAAAAAAAATAAAGAAAAGCATTGGTGCACTTGGGAAGGCTCCTGAATTTCAGGAATGTATTCAGATGTCCCTTGACTTTCGATGGTTTTGCATTCCAATAAACACACTGTACATTGAAAAAATAAAATGAGGACGTGCTTACTTTGGTAAATGTTTGGAGAGGATTCTGTCTATATTTACCTTTGCCTATCATCTTATTGTGTGTGGTGAGACAGAGCATCATGGGAAGGGATAACAGACCAGAGCTCCTCCCTTCAAGGTAGCCAGGAAGCTAGAGAGTATAACTTATGGGATAAAGGCTACTTTCTGCTCCAGGTGTCTTTTCTCTTAGGTCTTCATTCTATTGGATGGTGCTACACACATTCACAACAGCTCTTTTCACTTAAATAAATAACTCTGAAAATGCCATCTCAGTCATAGTAGAAAGGTGTCTTACTGAGCTCCTAGGAACTTCTCAGTCCAATTAAGCTGGTGATCCAAGATTAACCATCATAGCTGTGATAGACTTACTTATGTCTGGTATTCAAAGAATTCAGGTAAAAAGAATTATAAACATCAGACAACTAATTTTCATTTACATTTTATAAGTCATTCCTGATAAATGAATTGTAGTTGCCTTGAGGTCTATAGGGCTCCAGATGATGACTGAGATTTCACAAGAGGCCTAACAAGTCGGGAAGAAAAACTCAGTGGCCTAAGTAACAAATCAATCATTGGTCCCACTGGCTGCCAGGAACCTCATAGACAGATTCCATTCCAAGGCCAGGGAATTCTTATCTCAGCTGCTAATAAGGCCTGCAAGCAGCCTTACCGCCTTGAGACAAGGTCTCTTACAAATCCAGAAGCTCACATTTTGGCTAGATTGGCTGACCAGTGAATTATGTGGAATTCATCTATTTCTGTCCTACGTTGGTGGGGTTATAGGCATATGTAACCAAGCTCAGCTTGTTTCCTTGGATGCTGGGCACTTGAACTGTAGTCCTTATGCTCACAGAACAAGTACTCTTACCCACTCTGTCAACTTCTCAAGTTTCCAAAGGTCTAATCAGCAAAATATTGACTAACTAATGCATGAAGTGGTGGCAGTGTTCAGTGGAACACACTTACTCATATCAACATTAAGGATAAAAAAGATTAACCTTGGGATAGCAAGACATTCTCCTTTCAAAAATATAGCAGTATCTTAAGTTACTCGTTATTTTCGTCATTGGAATAGTGAGACACAGGACAATTTCAAAAGTCAAATAACTTTCCAGCTTTTTTCTCCAAACCCACACTATTCTGACACCTGTAAAGAGCTCTGCTCAGGGAACACTTTTAGAACCATTGTCAGAAAACAGAGTAGAAGCCAGAGCCTTTCCCAAGATGCCTTGAAATTGAAATTTCACTGTCTCCTTCCCAAGAAGGTAGAGAGAATGCTTTCAAGACTAACTGCCTGATCTTCAGAACTGTGGCTGACAAGAGAGAGCTACAGACACCAGGGACAGTTAGTTCCTCACAAAGAGAGCTCTGAGGGAGCAGCTTGGGGGCAGGATGAAAGCCTCTCCAGCTGTCAGGAGATAGGAAATCAAGTTTCCTTGTCCCCTGTGGGTGTCTGGCCGCAAGGTCTACTTCACTCTTATTATGATCTTCCTGCACACTGATCTGGGAAAATACATTCAAGGGAGAATAACTAGTCCCCAAATGCAGAGTTGAAGACCCTGTAGCAGTTCTCTCCTCTTGAAGATTTATTAACTCAATGTTTTTGCATGCGAGATAAGGCCAAGTTTGTCTTTTCAAAATAACTCCAGATATTCTACTTGAAACTTTAGAGTAAAAGTGAAAAAGACCTGTAAACTTCGCAAAACTTTTGGGATATTTTATAGGTTAACATCGATGAAAAGATTTCCTCTTTTTAAACCACACATATTTTTAAAATTTGTAGATATGTAATTTTTATTATCTGTAATGTAGTGTTCTGAATTCAAATGAGTTGCAAGATAATTAGTTTTATGGAATTACCAAGTGCATTGCCACATCCAGTTATCATTTTTGTCATGAGCCCTCTTTATAACCACAGCTCATTTAATGTAGAGTGTTTTGAAATAGAGTCTCATGATTTCACAGGATGCCTTTAAGTTCACAGTTATCTTGCTTCAGCCTCCTGTGTGCTAGGATTATAGGTGTGAACCACCAGGCCCAGATTCTCTTTGCAAATTTTATAGAACAAAAATATATCATCATTAATTTTAGTCACCTGAATGTATTATAGATCTCTAGGAATATATTTTTCTTATCTAACAGTCATTATAAATAATTTAATTAAATATCTCCACATCTTCATTTAAAGACTTTTTTAAAGCCTTCGATGACCACTGTTAGACTCACTAATTTTAAAACTTCATCTTTATTAAAATCAAAGATTTACTATTTGGGCTCAGTTAGCCACTGTTTTCTTCTATGGTAAACTGAATTTGTGTTGGCCTAGAGGATGTAGTGATGTGACTGTGGAAATATATCAATGCAAAAACAAAAATGATGCTTTGATGTTCAGGTCAATTTTGCGGAATATTTTAATTTAGAACCATTCAAAGGAATTTTAATGGAGAAGAACAAGAGTCACTATTTTAGTCATCCCAAACATTAACAAGTTAGGTCAGCCATATTTTCTGCTGAGACGGTATTATTTACAAAAGAAAAGTCAATCGCTCTGAGAGGAAGAAAGTTCACTAACGGCTGAAAACATACCTATGAGTAATATTATACAAATTGAGAGTGTTGGACTTATGTATTTGGAAACACACACACACACACACACACACACACACACACACACACACACACTTATTTAAATAACAATGATTGAAGAAAGAGATTGTGAATGTGAAAGAGAGTAGTGAGGAGGACATGGGGCAGTTTGAAGGTAGGAAAGAGAAGGGGAAATGATGCAATTATATTATAATCTCAAAAATTGAAAAAGATATTGTACATTTTATGTCTATTTTAATTTTAATTATAGTAATTTTAAAAATTATTTTTTTTCTTTGAGAATTTCATGTTTATACAAGGAATAATAGAGTAAAGTATGATCATATCCACTCCATCTATCTCCCTTCAACTCTCCACACCTCTCAATTTCAAGTCTTCTGTTAAAAATAAAGAAAGATACACTGTCCATTTAGTGTTGCCCATAATGAATGGGCGTGGGTCCATCTCCTGAAGATAGACAACCTATTAATATCCATATCCACAAGCATACTCCCTCAAGTGGCAATTAACTGTTAATAATTGTGAGTAATTTTTGGTGTTTCATAGTATCCACAGAATTTGTACAAGTTTCACTCCTTTAAGCATCTTTAATCTTAAGCTAGGATTCTAGAAAGATTTCAAACTCTACATTTAGAAACTCCTACACTTCTATTTTGTACACAATCCCAGGCTAGTCCAATGCCTTCTTTAGCTGCTAGCTGCTTTCTTCATTGTGAACGATGCTCTCTTCCTAAGCCATCTGCTGTGTGTAGAGTTTGTTTTTCTTCCCTGGACCTGGGTCATTGCCATGGCTGTGATGTGCCCTGCCTACCAAGGTAGGTTCAACCATTGCTCCCCTAGATTCTGTTTCATTCCTTTCACCCTGTCCAGAAAACTTAAGTCTCTTTTTCCCCCATAGTGCCTTTACTCTTATCTTGCTGCTATCTACTATAGGAGGCCAGTTTACTATGTTTTTCCCTGACCTTCATAATCACAACTATTTAAGGGCTTTTTTCTCTTCATCTGGCTAATGGCAAATATTTACTAAAATGCTGAACATGCATGAAAATTATAATTATCATTGACTTTAAAGTTCAAAACAAAATATATTTTCCATCTAACCAGATACTTTCTGTTAAGCTTTTCATCCAAATTAAGTGACTCCTTCAAGGGTTCATGCCAGGAGATGGGTAGACTAGATGATAATAACTAAAGGAACAACTGAATTTGTCAGAAGTGTCGCAAAACCAATCATCTGAATTGTGGAAAAATATGACTTTTTTCAGATGAATCCTCATGTATTTAGTAGTGGGTTGATGTTCTTAGGATTCACTGAGTAGAAATGGGACCAGTGTTGTTGTGCAATATAGGAACAATATTTGGGAATATTTGGGAACAAGTTTGTGTGGTGTCCATTAATGGGAGTGCTGTTGGATATGTGCAGGGAAGGAAACTCTCAGCTGAACGAAACTGAAACCCTCCTGATTAGTGAGAAAGGGGGTGCATCATAAAAACCAAGGAAGTGCACCATAAAAAACCAAGATAGCAGACATGAATCTGGGAGGGATACCTATTCTATGCAAATGTCCAATTAGATAGATACTAATAAGCTTCCGTTATCATAAAAAAGAGGAAGAATTTTTCGTTTTTCAGGTGAACATTTTTTATTAACGTTTTTGATGCCTTGACAATTTATACATGTATATCAAGTTTATAGTATTTCTAGCCCATTACCCTCTTTTATTCCACCTTCACATCTAAAACTTTCTTCTCAACCATTTCTCTCCTACTTTGCTATGAAAAAAGTAACTTATTAATAATAGTTCTAGTCGAGTGTTAGGGATAGAAGGCAATTTGTAGAGAGCTGAAATCTGAGTCCTAGGAAGGATGTAAAATAAAGAGAATAAGCCTTGCTTTTGTAAAAATTTTGATGAGAAAGTTGAGATTATGCTAAGAGAATTATTTGGGAAATTTGGGCCAAGATTGGTACACTAAGTGACTAAGAGCAAGAAACAGGAGAGGAGAGGAGAGGAGAGGAAAGGAGAGGGGAGGGGAGGGGAGGGGAGGGGAGGGGAGGGGAGGGGAGAGAATGAGAGAAAGAGAAAGAGAGAGAGAGAGAGAGAGAGAGAGAGAGAGAGAGAGAGAGAGAATAGGAGCTATGAGGATAAGAAAAAAATCGAAAGTAGATTCTGCCATTGGTAGAATTTGTAGCTGAAAATAGGCTTTATGACAGTAAACAGCATTATTGTCCACTGAAGTAGAGAAAGTCCAGCAGTCAATAGGACAGATTTAAGAATCTTCTAAAATTAGTTTCTTTATTGTCAACAAAAGTTGAAAAGGCAATAATTTGATACTAAGATGTAAGATAGAAAAGGGTATTTTAAATAACAAAAAGATCAACTAAATAGTATGAATGGTATATAATGTTGTCTCAGTAAATGTATACCACAAGTTTCAAAAAGAGGACCTGATCATTTTGTGGCGTATTAGGGATGAGAAGACTGATATCTATAGCAGTGCCACGAGCTGAAGAGACATGTGAGTGTTGCTTGATTAGTGTTTACACTAGAGATCATCTTCAATGGTGGCAGCTATTGCCACTTGTGCCAGTGCATGCCACATTTCCAAAAGAGAGCTTGGTCATTTAAGTTCTAAAAGTGAGTTCCATCTTAGTGCAAAGAACTTAAAAGGATTGTAATCGAGAGATGAGACATACTACTTCCTTTAGTAGTATCTAGTGGATTAAAAAATATATCAGAAACCAGCAGAAATAAGATACAGAACACACACAAAAGATCAAAACTGTCCTGAAAGCAATGCCATTAATAAAATATCAACTGATTTTGAAGAGTATAGTGACACGTCTATATATTTCCTGTGCTTAGGAGGCAGAGATATGGTGCTGATCATCAGTGTGAAGACAGACTGACATACATAACAATGCCCAGAGCTGGGAAGAAGTGTGAGCGTCGCTTGACTAGTGTTTGCACTAGAGATAATCTTCAACATTGCCAAGTGTGGCAGTTCATGCCTTTCATCCCAGTACTCAGGAGGTAGAGACAGACAGATGTCTGAGTACAGGGTAGTTCTAAACTACATAATGAGTTCCAGTTTGGGTAGAGCTACATAGTGAGATCCTGTATCAAAACAAAAACAAAAACAAACAAAACAAAACAAAACAAAACAAAAACAGTATAGTGGCTGCCAATTTCTTCTCTCCCTAAAAGCACATATTACAACTCCATATGTGAAGAGATTGAGTCAAAAGCCCCTTCTCTTGTGGGCTCATGGGCTGTGTGATATGCTTTGGTCAATAGAGCACAGAAGAAATAGTTACTCCAGCTCCTGCTTTTTGTAAGCACTGGTACATTTCCATTTATTTTTACATAGAATCTATCTATCATGTAAGAAATATAACTATGTTGAATTCCCATGCTGTGAGCAATTTCAACCTAGCTGTATTAGGTTGTTTTTTTTTTTTTTTTAACCACAGCATACTGTGTGGCTTAAACAACAGAAATTTATTTCCTCAAAACTCTGAAGCCTAGAATTCTGAGCTTCCACTCAGCAGGATAAGTTTACTCTGAGAACTCTCACTTTGGCTTGCCAATTTCTTCTGCTTACTGCCTCTTCACATAGCTATATCTCTATATCAGCACATACCCAGTGTCTCTCTCATATGAACACAAGCCATGTGTTAGGCTTGCCTCATGCTGATGTATTCTTTTTAACCTCATTCTTTAATTTTTTCCTCAAACAGGGCTGTATTCTAAGACACTGGGTTGTGACATTGGTGTATGAATGAGAAAGCACTGATGAGCATACAACACTAACTACTAGTAGAGACCATGACAGAATCACAACTAGTCATTATCTAGTCTAACTATTTCAACTGAACAGCCAGCTTGTGAGTAAACAAATCATTTCGGAAATCTGCCATCCACAGATATCACATGCATGCAGAATGCCCCAGTAGAATCCGGATACTTTAGAACCTGAAGGTGTTCCTCTGGATACCAATCTCCACGCATCCCTCTTGTGTGAAGCCTCCCAACTTTAGAAGAGGCTGACAGATGCACAACAATACTCAATGAAAATAAGGGCTGCAGCTCACAGCAAGAAGTTCATATGACAGACCAAATGCATTTACTGCTTTTCTTACATTTTCTCATGTTCTAAGCAAAGTGAGATTCAATCTCTTCGGTTGAATTCTATATTTTATTATGTACCTTATTTATTGATTTATACACAAACACTTTATAATCCTACTCTCTTTATATGAAAGATTTTTGATGTATGAATGCTGGTCACACGTAAGAAAGAATCACAATTATGAACTTGAACAATGTGAGTGATGAAAAGTGGAGAATTATATCTTTATGGGTTTTCAAATATCTAAACTTATTTGAAAAGAGAAAATGCCCCAAAGGACATAAACACTAGAAACCTTGCGTGCAGCTTCTTTTGTTCCCACTGCAAGTCTTTTCAGTATGGAGGTGTGGTGTATTGGCAATCGCAGGTATAGAGTGAAGGCTAAATTAATATGCGGTTGGAGATGATGGTCTACAAGAAAGAAGTTGTTTTTCCTTGGAATAATAAAATTGGTGAGTTCTGATTTAAGATGGAACTCAGTTTTCCTAATGGGGTCATGTGGTTATTTGAATGAAAATGGCTTCCAGAGGCTCATCTGTTTGAATACATGGCCCCAAGTTAGTGGAACTGCTTGGGAAGTATTAGGAGGTGTGACATGGTTGGAGGAAATATGTTACTGGGGTTAGGTTTTGAAGTCTTAAAGCCCACACCAGGCTCAGTATCATACTCTCTCTGTCTGTAACATACAGAACAATTGTGAGTTCTCAGCTATTATTCCAGTACCATGCCTGATGCCATGCTTCCCTCAGGGATGATCAGGAACTAACCCTCCAAAACTGTAAGCAAGCCTCTAATTAAATGCTTTATTTTATGAATGACCTTGGTCATGGTGTTTCATGACAGCAATAATACAAATGAGTAGCATAAATTCCAAAGGAATTTCACCTGCTTTACTTTCTTTCAGATCACAAATTCAAAGAATGGGACTGCCCCTTATAGCATGTAGCTATATTTGTATCTTAGTTGAGATTACATTCCTCTGTATGATTTACATTTTGGTATTACCACGGATACATCTGTTATCCCCAAAAATCTGAAGCTTGAACTTCAGCAATATATTTCCAGCTGGTCTAACAGCTTCCACTCTCATTTCTCTTACTCTGTTGGAATGATATTTCTGAAGTGTCAGGGTGACCTTATCTGAGCCAGTTCTCTTGATGATCTCACCCAGCATCATGGATATCAATTCAGTCTAGATATTGATGTCACAATATTTATTGGCCAGCGGAAACTTTCCTATGAACCCTAGGCATGTGTATTGTGCTATTACCTACACCATAATGCCTTCGAGCCTGAAAAGATGCCTTAAACCCCCAAAGAAGATTGGGTTCTTTACCTTACCAATTTGTTCCTTCACCTTTTCCTATTTCAGAGTACCAACTAGTCCAGCTGATTGTCTACACAAAAGGGCCAACTCCAGATTTGAATTGGAACTGAGGTATGACAGGTTAAATAGTATCCTCAGGAATCAGGATATAACCCAAGCAGCTACCTTCATACTCCCGAATCTATATGCCGTTTCCTCTGTTGAGCTGTTCTGTTGCCTTATAGATCACTTTGAAACCCCAGATAGCAGGCGCATGACAGAAACTGATGCTAATATTAGGTCAAGCTTGCTGCCAAGAACAATGAACTGTGGTTCTACCTACTTAATATAGAAATTTATATTCCTTCCCTCTGAGGTCAAGATCTTTTTTGATTTATTTACTCTGCATTTTGTTTAGACTTTTCCTGTGTTCTTGTTGAAATTCTAGACTGGGATTTAACACAGAAACACTAGACTTTTATAATTCAGTCTCAGTTACTAATTAACTGTATGTCTTTGAGAAGTTTCTATGCTATTGAAGTTCAGTCTCTACATAAAAAAAATAAGCACATTGGAGGTAGTCCATATTTTATAGCAATAATGTAGAAAATGTAGACAAACAAGTACAGTATTGGACCATAACTTCTGGAGTAAAAACATCCTATCCACTGCCTGACTATTTAGTGTTTATGAAATTGTAACTTCAGGATAAATGCACTAAATATATATAAACTGCCACTTGAAGATGACATGATTTGGTATGTGTTCTTAAAACTTCAGAGGCAGTTTGGTGTAGCAGAAAGGATCCTGAGTTGTGATACAGAAGAAAGATTAAGCCATTTGACTTCAACCTCAAGGATCATAATGTAAGTTTGGCTTCCCCATCTACCTCTAACAGAACTAGAAGGTAGGTTTTAGCTGATATTGATGGTACCTTAAAAGAACATTGACTGGAAATTTACCTTCATTAGGAAACATAAAGGTATCTGCACAGTTTTGTTTTTGTTGTATGGTTTTAATGTAAGGGCTCAGGTACACAACATCTTCATCAAAACATCTCTATCTCATGCCTTATTTCTTGTAATCTTTTCATGAATATTGTGAGGTGGATAATAAGAATCCCATCCACACACAAGTAGAGAGTTAGGGAAGTTCTCTATGGTAAAGTGTCTAGAGTCATATCAGAGCTGGGATAGGAATTCAGGATTGAGTATCTGGCCATGTTAGTTTTCTCCGTACAAAATCATGTCTCTCCTAAGCCTCTAGGCATGAGGATGCACATGAAAAAACCAGTGCCTGACCCTGCAGGAAACAGCCTTGCTCCTTGAACACCATGTTCTTCCATCTCTCCCAGCAGAGAGTGCTGTGATCAGTTAGAGAATATTCTAGTCACACAAAATACTAATTATTTTTTTTAAACTGATAATTAACCACATGCTCCCATTCTGTTTTCGATAAACATAATCTGTCCAATCAATCAGTAACACTTATTAATATCATACAAAATATTCTCACTAATAAGCTTGTTTTCCATTAGGGAACTAACATGTGGTTTTATGTGGAGTTTCAGAAGAAAGCAAGTAAAGATCACTGGTGTTCGCTTCATTGCACAGATTACAAGGAGCTTCAGTTCTGCCGCTGACAAGCAGCAAATGGCTCACTCTATATTTTTACTCAAGATATATTTAATCTGCTATTAATTTCGTGAAGAATATGACTGCCCACCCTCATCCCACCCACTACCGTGGTGGACAACTTACCAGGACTAAAATAATTACAGACCACACGTTGTAACATAAGCCAAGAAGGTAATAATCATACCCTGTCCTGGAATTTGCTCATTGCAAACGATGGCTGGTTGTTTTTTCACGTAGATCTTTGTGTTGGACTCTGTTTACAGGAAGAGGCTCTAACTTGGATTTTAGGTGCAGAAATTACACTCTGTACCTTCTCAGGATAGGCACTAAATTGCTGTTTGCATTAGGTTGCTCTTCCTTTCTCTAGACGCCTTGGCAAATAGTAGGTTCTCTTTATGGTGTAAAACGGGACACAGTGACTTAAGAAGCTGGACAGACTAGAAACTAAATAACTGTGCAGAGTTGCCTAATATGAACAGGATTCAAAGTGTGTGCTTATGGAGGGGGTGAAAAGAAATATTAAAATAGGACAAAAAGATCATTGGTTCAATTATATAATAACATGGAGGGAAAAAGGCCTCTAAATATTTGTCTTTTAACCAGATAAACACAAAGTTAGATGCTTGAACCAAGTTTTGGATAAATTCAATTTTCTCATTTCTTAATATTGTAGAATTTATAATATGTATTTTATTTGCTACCCATAGTGGGTAGCTGTTCCAGCTTTGTCCTGGAAGTACTACCTCCATTGAAGCTTCCAGTAACTGTCATGCCTATGAGGTAGGGCCGAGACAGAAGCCCTTAAGACCAGAGATCCGGATATGCAGGCACTTGGTTGCTAGATCCTGGACACTGGAGGTAGACAGAGCAGAGTTCTCCAGAGAACGCTGCTGGACTGCACTACACCTTTCCCAGGCCCTATAAACTATCCCTTCACTTGTAAGTTACCCCACAAAATAAGCCTGCCTTTTAACTACGTGGAGTGGCCTTAATACTTCCACCAATAGCTACCTTATGCAGGTTTCATTTAGACTTATTTGAAAATCTAAATGAAATATGTCTAAAATAGAAAAAGAATTTGGTGGCATACAGACTGTCTTAGTCAGTCATCTATTGATGTGAAGAGACACTGTGACAACAACAACTCTTATTAGGGAAAACATTTAATTGGGTCTGGCTTATAGTTCAGAGGTTTAGTCCATTATCTTCATGGCACTGAGAGTGGTGCCATGCAGACAGACATGGTCTTGTAAGAGCTGAGATCTGGATCTGCAGGCAACAGGAAGAGAAAGAGACAGCCACTGAGTCTGACTTGGGCTTCAGAAACCACCAGTAATACACTTCCTCCAACAAGACTAAGCCTACTCCAACAAGGCCATCCTTCATAATAGTGCCACTCCCTGGTGACCATACATTTAAATCTCTGAGCCTATGGGGAGCATTCCTAGTCAAACCGCCACATAGAACTATTCCAAATACCTTACAAATCACTTCATGGTGCTGGGGATATAGCTTAGTTGGTAGAGCGCTTTACCTTGCCTTCAAAAAGCCTTTGTTCAAACTCTAACACAACATGAAATTGGGTATGGTGGTTGACGTGTATAATCCCAGTACCCAGAAGGTATGACAGGAGGATATGAAGTTTAGGGTCATCCTTGGCTATGTTGCAATTTCGAGTCCAGCCTGGGCTATGTGAAAGCCTCTCTCAACAAGAAAGAAACGAAATGAAAAACAAAACAAATTAAAAAGTAACAAACAATGCATGCCTGGCACTTTTATCCAGGCATGAAACTATGGCTAGACAGGCTACTTGCTTAGGGGAGAGAACCTACTCCTATCACTCTGCTAAATGGACATAGTATTAAACTGATTCCTAATGATTTACTGTTATTGTCATAGGTTAGTGCATCATTCAGCCATCATGAGAGGAACTTCCTTTGGCTGTGGATGGCAATTAACACAGAGTCTCATAACTGGTCATGGTGCAGAGAAAAAGAAGTTGTAGAATGCTCAGTCCTAAATGGACTATCTGTGTTGCACTCTCTACTTCCAAGGCTCACTGATCATTGCAGAAGATGAATGGAAAGATTGTAAGAAACAAAGGCAGTATATGACTTCAAGGAAATAGTGTTTTCTGTACACATCAGGGAAGTCTCACATATAAATACATGACAATTGTGACAGCATGCATAAGACCTATAAAAGCTCAAGTTAGACGAAAATTCCAGTATGGAGATGGGAGTGAACATGAATTCTCACCCCTAGAGAACCAGCTATTGATATTGCTAGCTGCTTAGAGAAAGGAAGTCAGCTTTCCGATATGTTTCCTGGTGGGTTGCTAATGATTCCGTGAAGGGCCACACATTGAAGAGGAGTATAAGGGATGCAGCAATGGAACTTGACTACTTCAAAAAGAAGAAAGAAGAGAGAACACAAAGTTGGGTGGGTAGGGAATGGAGAAGAATCTGGAAGATGAGGGAAGAGGGAGTAAATGTCTAATAAAAATCACATTGTAAAGGGGTTGAGGCCTCATGAGATTTCCTGATTCTGTTTGTATGTCTATTGGTGCCACACTTGATCAGATCTCCTTTAGGCAGCTGTGACAATGAAACTCCATGGGCGTAGCTTCCCTGAGATTTCCAGGAGATGCCATCTTGTGTTTGTAATAACAATTATAGAAAAAGAGGCCATGAATTTTAGAGAAAGCAAGGGAGGGAGATGTAGCTGAGGATAGGTGGAGGGAAGAAAGGAAAGAAGGAAACAATGTAATTTCAAAAATAAGAAAATATAAAAATTCATTGTATGAAGTTCTCAGTGTGCTAATTCAAATGTATAAATGAAAGAAAAAAGGCACATTAGGAAACAAACAGTTTTGATTGTTTTATTTGCTGGTTGTTGCTGTTGAACTAAATGAAGGGCATTTATAAATGTCCATCTGCATGAAGGGTTTGGCAGGTCGAGTTTCAGCTCATCCTCAACACTTGTGTCTGCTAACTGAGCATCAATGAGCAGTAGAAGGCAGATAACCTAAACTGTCCAGGAGTGTGTTCTCTGCAGCAACAGTATCTATTCTGTGTGATGGAAGGGAGTGTTCCTTAGAGGTTCCTCTGTAGTTTTAAAGGCAGATCAACATGTGTACATTGTGTAGTACTCTACTTGGTGAGTAGAGGTTGCTATGGGGAAACAGAAGGGTATGAAGTCAAAACAACCACTGAGCCCTTCTCCCTAGTTTTGTCTCCAAATAGCTTGTGGAGAGGGGTCAGTTTCAAGACTGGACTTTCTCTTGTTTCCTGTTCCATAAATTAAATGTTTATGTACATTGGCTTTGAACTAATGTAATTTGTTGTATGTAGAAGCCCTTTGCTAGGTGTCTAGTGCACTCTATACATCCAGGGTTTTCAGCATATAAAGGGCATTCCTTCTTTGGTGGCATGCGTCTTTGATCTCCAAAATACATCAGTGACGATTTCAAAATATTTATGAACCATTTTCCCCTTGCTAGTTTTCCAGCTTCCTCTCTCATTCCTAAAGATTGCATAATTTATTAATTCTAATGCATTTCTATGCATTTCTCTAAAATTCTGTTTGGTATCATATAAGTTGTACCTTTATGCATATAATTTTTAAGGTAATGACTAGGTCAGATTGGTTTAAATAACTATTTTCTAATGGTTCCAGTTTTTTTATTCTGTTCATTATAGCAATGCTAATAATACTCACCAATGATATATTTTAATTTGTACATGTATGTATGTATGTATGTATGTATGTATGCATGAATGTATATAATGTATGCATATATATAAGGCTCTTACATTTATATCTTTAGTCCCAATCACCCATCAGATCCACATCATCACACATCATATATCAAATCAGTGCAATTCATCAAACTTTGGAAAACTCACTCTGTCTTTGATTGTTAACTCCTAACACTTGCAGTCCACTAATTCTCTAATAGTCCATTTGTCACAAAACTCAGAATCATCCATCTTGTCTCTCTCCCCAAAATACAGATCTGCCTTTAAAACTACAGAGGAACCTCTAAGGACCACTCCCTTCCATCACACAGAATAGATACAGTTTCTGCCTTATTGAACTTTTATTCAATTTTCCTCCTTCACCAAGTCCACTGTCTACCAAAATAGAGCTTTGTGTAAATGCAGATCAAGACATTCATTACTAAAACTTTTAGGGGCTTGATAGTGCACAAAGATTCTAAGCCAGTTGCAAGTCTCTGCTTCTTCTGCTCCATGCCCTCCTGCTGTCCTTAGGGTGTATCACTTTAGTATTTGCCCATATCACAGAGATTTAGCCAGAATAACATCCACTAGTTCTTTGAAAATAGTGACTAATTCTTTCATTTCTCAGGGATTCTGTATTTGTTTCATGTGGGAGTAAATTTTTCATTGGTCTTTTCATAATACTTTTAGCTTGACATTTAACTTCTCAATCTCAGATAGACCTGCTGCTATATTAGAGTTCCAAGGGAACACAGTCATTAAGATATGTATATATCAATCTCTATGTATATCTGTATTATCTTTCTATCTATCTATCTATCTATCTATCTATCTATCTATCTATCTATCTTTCTATCAATCATCTATCTATTTATTTATTTATCTATCATCTATCTTCCCTCTTCCATTTTCCTACAAGATGTATTTTAAGGAACAGGCTCATGTGGTTGTGTGGACTAGCAAGTCTAAAATCTATACCACAATCAGACTGGCTGGAAAGTTGGGCAAGGTTCCTACATTATAGTCATGAGACAGAATTTCTTTTTCTCAAAGCAGGCTGAATTTCTGTCTTGTGTCTATCAACTGTTTGTGTGAGTTCCAATCACACTAATGGTAATGTGCTTTATCTAAAATAATTTTTTCTTTTTTTTGAAATTGTACTTTAATCTCAATATTTCTCTCTTCTCCTTCTTCCCTCCAAACCCTCCCATATACCTATCTTCACTGTCTTCCACATACATGGACTCTTGTTTCATCAATTGTTATTGCATACATATATATGTTTGTATATACATATATATTCCTAAATATAAGTCAATTAACTATAGATGTTAATTACAAATACAAAAACCTCACAGTAACAACTGGAATAGCATTTGACCCAAAAATGAACACCATAGCCTAGCAACTCAACATAATTGACCTTCAAATACTTTCTAGGTTTCCCTCAGAGAGTTTTGTCTATATTTGCATATTAATTATAATTTCCTCCACTGGACTTCCTTATCTGTGGTTCAACCCTTTTTCTCATTAATATACCTGAGTAGCAGAGTCACTGACGTATGTTAAGTACTGAACAAAGAGTGAGTACATACAACATGCTTGTGGAAAATGCTAAAACTAGAGGAAGGTTGAAGTGAGAAATGTTGACTCAATCTAAAATTCTACTAGAATAGGAGTACTTCATGTTCAATATAATTCATTGTAAAGTGCAGAAGTAAGGGCATAACCCATTCTTTTACATTTTCTTTTGACATATTCTCTTCCCTTGTATTTTTGTCAAATTAAGTCAATCAATGCAGAGTTATGATGATTTACAGTCTTAAGCACTCAAACCAAATGTAGCACAATGCAGACTCATGAAGTTTTGGCAACTTCTTTTAATGGAAATTTGATTGCCTGTCAGGATCATTAGAATAATTGCCAGTTAGACTTATATTAATGAACACATTTCGGTGGGGATTATAAAAAATGGAAAATTATCATTTTTTTTTCTGGAGTGGTTCTTTGCCAGCAACTTGGAGTGATAAATGGTGCCCCGGATTTGTTTTTAGTTTTAACCACAAAATATATACTTACACAGCATGCTCTTTAAGGAATGTGTGCTGAATTTGAAAAAATAATTTATTACACTTCTAGCAAAACATCCTTTGTAAACCAATTACATATTCTAAAAAAGAATGGGAAAGATAAGTCCTGTTGCAGCTGATCTACCCAGCAGTCTATCTGCTGTTATACGTGTGAGATCTGTGCTGTGTATGTCAGGTTCTATGGGTGACAACTTGTGTTAACTGGCTCCTTGGATGAAGTTGGTCAACACAGCACTCTATCAGCTGCTCCATGTTTGAGAACTGTGCTGTGTGGGTTAGGTTTCATGGACAACAACTTGTGTTAACAGCCTTCTTAGATGAAGTTGGTTCGCATCACACTCGACCTGCTTCTCTATGTTTGAGATATATACTGTGTGTATTTAGCTCCATGTACTACAACTTGTATTAACAGTCTCCTTGGATGAAGTTGAACCACCCAACAATCTATCTGCTGCTCTGTGTTTGAGACCTGTACTCTGAAGGTTGAGGTCTATGGGCAACAATTTGTGTTAACAGCGTCCTTGGATGAACCTCCTTTTGAAGTTGCTATGTATTCAGTTCCAAGTTCCAGCACTAAGGCATTCAGGAGACTTCAAAGCAGCCATAAAACAGGGAGTTACTGTTTTAAATGCTTGTCCTTCAAGTGACATCTGAGTTTGTGACATCAGTTGGGATGCTGCCCTCAGACTGAAACAATTTTGTTTTGGGAAGGTTGAATAAAACTTGGGGAGTATGTAGAAACAGTACCCCCCAAAAAATCCACACAAGCAGGTTTTATGGAGTTCATCATAGTGCTTGCTGTTTCTGCAAATCTAGTTTCTTGTTCTGTTTATGTATCATACTGTCCAGTTAGTCCTCAAGCTCCATATGATTACAGTTGAGCCATTGATACAAATAAAGGTGAGGTACTGAATCTTTGCATTTTATCTTGATATGCAAACGTCATTTTAATTCCAAGAGATGGTGACTCTTACCTTTCTGCTGGTTTGGGACATGGAAGTACAGCAGTTTATATAATATAACTGGAGACTGTACTCTACATATACATGATGGACATTTGGGTATCCATACCATGGAGTGTGGAGTTTGGAGCACATCTTTGTGGAGTCAGTTTTTTTTTCATCTGCTTTTGCATAGGATCCAGAGATGGAGCTTAAGTCACCAGCCCTCTGTAGCACACACCTTTACCTGCTGAGCCTTCCTGCTGCCCCCTTTGTCTTTGAAATCCCAGAGAAAGAATAATTATGAGAAAAGTTACACTAGTTTCTTCAGGAATTCAAAATACAAAGTGAAAGCCACCACCATACAGTGAAAAATATTTTCATTTGTCTTTAGGTAAACTAATTTATGTCTTTTAAATTTTTTCTGGGGTGGTAAATCAGAAATACAAAATGTAAGTTAAAGTTTGAGTGTAAGGCAAAGGCACCACTCAGAAGAGCTTTTATAGAGAAATGGGATTCAGAGTAGCTGAGTGGTAACAATCACACTAATAGGCAGACTTCTGTGCAGAAAGGAGTTAGCATAGCAGACCTGATACTACCGTCATCAGAAATGCCTGCTTGTAAAGTTTATCCTTGGCTATTGTTTGAGAACTTGAATTTTGAGACTTTCTAGCATTTCTCACGAGTAGTTCATTCTGCCTAAACTGTCTGTGCAAAGGATAAAGTTTATGTTGAACACTTGCTTTGCTTCCTAAGTTCCAGAATTTGGGTATGCTAGGCCCTGAATGTCTAATGAGCATTCTTGCTAGACAAAATTTCACAAGTATTGTCATGACTCATGGCTGCAAGAATTCGGCATATTTCATGCAACTAAGAAAAGCCTCCCAGAGTCTTGCATTGGACTTCTTCATAACAATGTCCAGCATGAGATATGGCGAGCGGGAGACCATAGAAGCAAACAGGAGGCAGTTAGGAGAGGGTGGAAACCTGGATTACTGACCATGCTTGTAATTAATTAGATTTGGGAGGTTCTGAAAAAGGAGTCTAGGCGTACAGAAAGAGGTTCTTGTTTCAGAGTTATTATATATTGTAGAATATAGAATATAGAATATATGCACTATAATATATACACTGTAGAGGAGAATTTACTGAAGCCAGACAGGGGAGGGAGACAAAGACCCTGAGTAAAATATAATGAAAGTAAAAATTTTTTAAAAACTAGGCACAGCATGAGGGAACTAGTCCACACAGATGAGGCATAACAAGTGTCCAAAGTCAAACTCTATTTTCATTTTGAGAAGTGAGGTGGAGAGGAGTGAGGAGTTATGTGGGGAAAGATTGCTCCTACAACATTTCAAATGTTGTAAAACAATGGTATAATAGAACAGGAGCATGGCCATCCTGCCATGACCAAAGAGACTTCTAAATAGGCAAGAGAAGTTGAGGAGGTGGAGTGTCAACTCACTAGACCACCAGATAGGCCAGACTCAACATATTGAAGACCAGGGCACTTGACCAATATAGGAATGTTAGTTGTTTAAACATCAGATTAAATGTTTATAATTAATTGCTGATGCTTAAAAAAATAAGAGTTAATTTATAAGATACATGTATTATTCACACATTTGTGTTAAAAGGATCCCCCCACACATACACACAGGGGAGGATTTGTGTACATGAAGGAATGAATGAATATGTAGGATTGAAGGTGTAGCTCGATAATTGAATACTGGACCAGCATTGCAGCACCCTGAGTTTGATCCTCAGTTTTGCTGCTGAGAGAGAGAGAGAGAGAGAGAGAGAGAGAGAGAGAGAGAGAGAGAGAGAGAGAGAGAAAGAGTGTTTAAATGTATATGTTTACAAAAATAGAGAAGCCAGTTACCTGGTTAGAAGTGACTACCACTAGCAAAGTGTGATGATAAATTTATGTAGGCACGACAGGTACTTTTATTTATATCCATCCATATGTCCCCACATATTTAATATGACATTTTATTAGTTTAAAATAAGAAAAAACCCTAAGTAAACAAAGAGGAATTGAAATACTGTAGAATATACTGAACATTAACTCTTGCCCAAGTGAACAGATTTCAAGATGTGAGCACCCAGCTTTCATTGTGATTTTAGAATGATGTGAAGAAATAATTAAAGTGCTATAAGATCCATGGACAACACTCTAAACTGAAGACACTCTGCAACATGAATTGCCATTCATCATCTTAGGCACATGTACATAGACATCCTGAGCCAGGATATATCAGTGTTCTGAAAGACAATGTGAAAAACCTGGAATGTGGTGTGATGTCTACAGAAGCCCAACCATGCGCAGAAGGCTGCCAATGACTGCTGGGGGCTTTAGATCAGGAAAGCATCTATGCCATGTTGATGATTGGAAATCAGGATGGGGCCATGAACACTGGTCAGACCTAACGGCCACCTTTTCCCTAGAAATTCTTCTTCTCGGAAGTCTGACAGAAAATTTGACTGTGGCATAGGAAATATCATTTTAACTGTACTCTTAAACTTAGCTACGAAACTACCTGAGTAACACTGTGCTTAACTTGTATCTGAGTTTTTCAAGAGATGAACAAAACCAGTTATTACCCACCTCCCTTGATGATTGGAAAGAAAAATTGTAATCACTAATGCGCTGACAGGAAGACAGGAGGTACCAGAGAAATGGCTTTCTGCAAGTCGCACAATCAGCCAATCAGCGGATGAATGCTTTACTGAGGAATAACCAAGGAGTCACGACAAAACACAATTGCCTTGTTCAATCAGCAGTGTGTCTCTCTAGCCTCACCTTGGTGTCTTCTTTCCGTGCTTCTGCTAACCTCTCTTTTCCTCCTTAATGTCACAAGTAGGATTCGATGATTTTCATGCAAATGCATTTTGTCAAAAACAGAGATCCCTATAATTTCACTTTCAATTCCTCTCATTTATTTTAAAAGTCTTAGAGCAGGAGCCATCAAGTTCTTTGTGTAGGGGTGGAGTACATAAAGAATTCTCAGCTCCCATTGGTCCCTTTGATCCCAATAGCAAACAAAACCCTTGTACTGATCAAGAAAAAATTGATAGCTATCTTTGATGACCTCCCTGAGGTCATTACAGGATTACAGGAAAAATGGTCAGCCTGGGGCTGCATTTGATGTGACTCCAGACCAATTCAGAACTTTGTTTAATAGGTGCTACTGTTCCTGCTTACTCACAAATTTGACTGAGATGACACTCCCACTGCTGACCCCAATGATGCACACCTTCTTTGAGTCTCTTCATGCTGAGTGCAGAAGTATACAAAGATAATGGCATGATATGTTACACACCATAATTATGCTATATTATATATGGCTATGCTTTCAAGGTCAAATGTCTGCCCTTTGCTGGACCTAAAGAAGTGATCTGGCATGTTAGAAATGCATCTATGAAAGGGTATTTGGCAAGGGAGTGTAGAAGCTGCTAGAGCTAAGTGGCCTTACATGATGAACAGCAAAGAACTGAGTTCTCAAGAATAACCATGAGGGATTGAATTCACCCAGCAATCACAGAGCTTGGAAGTATTCCCAGGATGCATAAAGAAATGCAAACCAAACAATGCAACCCTGTAGCCCTGCAAGATTCTTATCAGAGAATCCTGTAATTGCTAGACTCCAGAGGCTCAAAACTGGCAAAATGAATGATGTGTTTTTCAACTACAAAGTAAGTGGCAATTTTATGTGTCAATTAAATAGAACACAAATATCTTACATTTTTAGTTAAAAGAGATATTAATGTAATATTTATTAAGTTAAAAAGATGTTAAATAATATTAAAGTGATTCCTTAGAATATATTTGAATCTACTGGACACTTTGAGCTACTATAGTGCAAAGCATTTGAAGAAAAGGAAGCAGGTAAAGATCCAAGAGAAGAGAGAGCTAGGTGACTAAAACCGAGAGGTCGACCTTTATGTTCAGATCTCATCTTATGCTTTTAGAAACAGGAACAGTGGGCTATAAATTATTAATTGACGAAAGGAAATACCAAGGAGACAGGACCATATTGAAATTTAAACCTATGACATCTTAAAATCAAAATGAATTATACTGGGGTTTAAAAGAAAAGCTAATCAAAGTTATGAATTTAAAAGAGTTATTTTAATTACTTTGTAAATTTGTGGTTCTCCATCAAAGCTTTCTGTATATTATATATGATATGATTTTTTTTTAATGTAGGAGTTTGGACATTTAAAACAAGCAAAAAATTTCTGAGCATAACCTAACTCTAGAACAAACAATGTCAAAATCATTAAAACACAGTACTTTCTTCAACCCACCCAGACACTACACACACACACACACACACACACACACACACACACACACACTGACTGAACATCTTATGGGATTCCAGTGTAAACACTGTAGTCACTGTAATAATTTATATTAGACAGTGTAGGGAATCATCACAATTAGACAATTAGGTCAAAAAATGCTTTTCTATGTTAGACCATCCTTTTAGATTCTTATTTTCATTCCATAGTTCTCAGTTTTGTCCCCACATCATCATTACCCAAAAAGCTGTACATATAAGTCCTGATGATCAAATTCCCCTCAACCCCAGAGCAATTACATCAAAATTGCAAAGCATAGTACCCAACAATTTGTAAGTTATAAAGTTCCCCAGATGATTACAACATGCAGTGAAATTTGAGACTGCTGATCTGTAGATAATATTTTGTATTTTTCTGCTGCATCCAGACTCATGAATAATTATGAAGTTGAATACCCAAGAGAGTGCCTGGGAGTTATGGAGACCAGGCCTAAATACCCCATACCCCACATTGATGGAGCACACAAAAGAAGCTGACTATGTGATGATGCACTATATATTTCATTTTCCCTTTTAATTTTATGCTTAGTTCTAAAGTAAATTTAATGCTCCAATCATTGTCCCAGTTTATGAAGACAAAAGCATACAGTTCACTGAGGCTGAGGGAGCTGCTTAAACAACTAAGCTAAAACCCTGAATGTGAATGACTCCCAAGAATATGATGTCTAGATCACAGCAATGACACTCAAAGTGTGGTCCCCAAAGCAGCAGTAGTCTCAACACCTGTGAAAGAATCAGAAATTAAAATATGTGCTCCACCTCCCATATCTACTAAATTGTAGTCTTTCAGGGCAGGGCTTGGCAGGTGGTTCTGAGACACAGGAATGGCAGTCAAAAGCTGTGCCCTGCTCTTCCCATCTTCATCAGATGCTCACTGTTGAAGACTCAGCATATGACAAAAAAAAAAACAAAAAAACAAAAACAAAAACAAAAAACAGGAATATGTGAGTGACTCCACTAGTCAGTCAGGGAGAAAAGAGAAGACACCACACACTACCTTCTCTTTCTCCAGTTTTACATTTCTATTCACTGTCTATATTGACACTGAGAAGGAATGCTGAGGTGCACTGAACGTGGAAAAATGTGGCTTCATGGTAAACTTGATTTGCGGGGGTGACTACCAAATTAGCCACTTTCAGACAAGTGTGACTATTTTGAATGTGGATGAATGGTTTATCCTTTCAATCAAAATATGGAGAGTTTTAAAAGATTTCATTAAAAATGTGTCTTTCCACTGTTTCCAGGGAAATGGATTTCTGAGCTTGAAGGCTTTAAGATAATTAATATTCAGGAAGCAGGGGTGGTTGGTTTGCTTTCTTTGATGGAAACTGGTTCTGATTGTTGCCATCCAATAACTTATGAGCCTTTCTGACCTTCTCCCTTGTCTGCCTTGCTAAGATTTAGGGCACCTCTGTTACAGCGGTACATTTCACTAGTATTATACAAAATCAAAAGGTTACTGTTGTTTGATTTTCTATTACTACATTCTGAACAAGCCAACAATGTTTCTTTGAAAGCAGTATGTGAAATGTGTATTGGGTACACTCATATCTAATAAAAATCTCACATTACATCAGGTATAAAAGCTAAGGCAAGGAAGAGAGGAGAGAAAAATATAGACAAAGGAAGGAAGAAAGCCTGAAAAAGAGGAGAAAGGAATTGAATGAGAGGAAGAGATGAGAAGAAAAACAGGAGAGAGAAAAAATGAAAAATGGAAATGGAGACAAGGACATTAAAGCTGGGAAATGAACAGAGTTAGGGTGGTAGTGGAGAAAAGAGAAAAAAAGAAAAGAAAAGAAAGCTAGGCAATTTATTGTGAAGTGCCACTTGTGTAAGACATACTTCAGAGTTACTGGCTGCAAAGGTTAATGATGGTAGTAATCTTGATTCCAATTTACAGCAAATAGGATGAAAGGCAGCCAGACCTCAGATGGAGAGACCTGCATTGGTGACAAGAGAATAACCACATAGCAGCAACTGAGGTATCCAGAGATGTAAGAGGTTACATTAAGGAGTCCTTTTTTCTTTTTTCTTTTTTTTTTTTTTGATTTTTTTGAGACAGGGTTTCTCTGTGTAGCTTTGCGCCTTTCCTGGAACTCACTTGGTAGCCCAGGCTGGCCTCGAACTCACAGAAGGAGTCCTTTTTGCACAACCATTTTAGATATAATGCACCATCTACTGTTTTAAAAGGTTCATTATGAGATTTCTGAGGGGAAAAAAGTTGAGAAGTTTTTAAAATTTTGAGATGAACACATCTAAAGTTTTATTCTCTGGTATTGACTTTTGGCTAAGGCTTGACATTTCTTACACCCCTTCTCATCAATGTTCTCTACCCTCATTGAGGTCAATAGCTTCTCCCTGAGACATGAATAAAAGAGGGTATAACTAAGAAATCTCTTACCTGCATGACTTTGACAAGCATATATCTTGACTTTGACAATCACAGCTATGTGTTATTTTGATTTGGGTATAAAGTCTTACCCTAAGACTCATGTGTTGAATGCTTGAATCCAGTTAACTACTCAGAGGTGATTGGATCATGAATGTGCTAAATTAAGCCATTGATAATTTCATCTTGAATGGACTATTAGGAGAGAGTGCTGGTTGGTGGAAGTAGACCACTGGTGAAGAGGAGCTACCTTGGAAGGGTGTGTCTTGTCCCCAGCCCTGCCTACTTCTCACTGCTTTCTGCCTGACATGAACTGGGCAGCTTGTCTCCACTGTGTTCTTCCAAAGGGATGTTTGGCCCATGAACAACAGAGCTAGAGACTGCTGTGAATATTGTTCTGTATGTTGTGACTATGTGTTGCTCTGATTGGTTGATAAATAAAATGTTGATTGGCCAGTAGCCAGGCAGGAAGTATAGGTGGAGAGAGCAGATGAGAATTCTGGGAAGAGGAAAGGCTGAGTCAGGAGTCACCAGCTAGACATAGAAGAAGCAAGATGACAAGGCAGAACTGAGAAAAGGTACCAAGCCATGTGCCTAAACATAGGTAAGAATTATAGGTTAATTTAAGTGTAAGAGCTAGTCAGTAATAAGCCTGAGCTAATGGCTGAGAAGTTGTAAATAATATAAGCCTCTGAGTGACTATTTTATAAGCAGCTGAAGGACCACGGATGAGAGAGATTTATCTGGACTGTGAGGGGCTGGATGGGACTGGAGAAACCTTCCGACTACAGGAGACCACAGGCTGAAATTTCATATACTATGTTTCCCTCTTCCACAGAGGGGAAAAAAACAAAACAACAATAACAACAACAACAGCAACAACAACAAAAACGAAAAAACCTTTCTGTTGTGAGCAAGGCTGATCCAAAGCTTTCTCTGAGGGCCTGATGTCTGAAGAAGGAACATAGCTCATTTAAATCAGGAACATGTTTGGGAGAGTCAATAATAGCCTGGGGCCAGGGCATTAGGAGCTTTTCCCTGAGGTCCTGACTTATGGAGAAGCAACACACTTCCTTCTACAAAAGGGAAGAATGTACTTGACAGAACCAGTAATGGCTTGGAGCCAAGGCCTTGGGGGAGCTGCAGCCTTGTATCCTGAAAACCCTTTCATCTGCCCTAGGGGGCTATGGTTATCAGTCAAAAGGCTGATCTGTACTTGGTCTCTGAAGCACTTGAGATATTCTATGTTCTCCTTGTGCATCATTGATTAACATTCTGCTGACTTTGTCCCATTGTATGACAGCTTTCTTTTGATGCAGACAGAGTACATGAGATACTGTACTTCTTCCAAAACTTGCTTGGCATAGGACATAATCTATGAAAGACCTCCTGATGCCACCTGTTCTATCCTCTTTATCTCTATCCCCTGGACCTTCCTCCCTAGGACATGTCACCTTCCTCTTTTAAGTCATTCTTCACAGATATATTGACACATTTGTATGAAAACTCAAAAGACACATAGTGGTTTATTTGAAAATCTTGGTAAAATACACCTCAATATTCTTTCTAATTATATTTCTATGGATGTGATGAGCACTTACCTCTTTGTTCTGCCCCAGTCAGTCACACAAGTGATAATAGATATCCCAAATTATGAGACTTAAGGAAGCTTTCCTAAAGAAGCACTTAGAAGGCCAACAAAAAGTGGCTAAATAGAGAATCAATACATTCAGGCAGATGATGAGCTGCTGTGTGAAATAAACATGACTGTACCCTATAAAAAGATTCTAATGAGTCCAGTAGAATTGCAAATGTTCTTAGTAACTGTTTTTTGTTTGTTTGTTTGTGTTCGTTTTTATTTTTCGAGACAGGGTTTCTCTCTGTAGCTTTGCGCCTTTTCTGGAACTCACTTAGTAACCCAGGCTGGCCTCAAACTCACAGAGATCTGCCTGGCTCTGCCTCCCGAGTGCTGGGATTAAAGGCATGTGCCATGAAAGCCTGGCCTGTTTTTTGTTCATAGCAAGGAAGGACCAAAGATTTTACCTAGCCTCTTTGAGGCTACACAAAGGCAGTAGTCAAGACAGATGACTCTGAGCAGCATAGCTGTCTTACTTAGGGTTACTGTCCTGTGAAGAAACACCATAACCAAAAGCCACTTGGAGAAGAAAGAATTTATTTGGTCTATGATTCCACCTCAGGGTTCATTGTTGAAAGATGTCAGTATAGGAACTCAAGCAGGGCAGGAATCTGAAGGCAGGAACCAATGCAGAAGCCATGGAAAAATGCTGCCTATTAAATTGCTCTTCATGATTTGCTCGGCCTGATTTCTTATAGGATCTAAGACTACTAGCCCAATGATTCCCAACAAGTTTTTCAACAGCATGATATTATGGAAACATTTCTCCTCTCAGATGACTATATTTTGTGTCCAGTTGACATAGAACTAGCCAGAACAACAATATCCTTCTATAGTACTTGAAATTGGACCTGTCAGGGGCAGACTTGGAAAATATTGAAAGCAACTTACTTTGAATCATCAAGATCACCCAATGACAGAGAAATGGAATGAGATCTACATGAACAGCCTGGACATGAGTGGCGGTAATGAAAGGCGAGGGTTGAGGGAAAGAGAGCTTGGGGGAGCGGGAGATCCCAGCTGGATCAACAACAGAGAGGGAGAACAAGGAATAGGAGACCATGGTAAATAAAGACCACATGAGAATAGGAAGAAGCAAAGTGCTAGAGAGGCCCACAGAAATCCACAAAGATACCCACACAACAGACTGCTGGCAGTGGTCGAGAGACAGCCCGAACTGACCTACTCTGGTGATGGGATGGCCAAACACCCTAATTGTTGTGCTAGAAACCTCATCCAACTACTGAGGGATCTGGATGCAGAGATCCATGACTAGGCCCCGGGTGGATCTCTGGGAGTCCAATTAGCGAGAATGAGGAGGGTTTATATGAGCGAGAATTGTTGAGACCAAGGTTGGATAAATCACAGGGACAAATAGCCAAATGAATGGAAACACATGAACTATGAACCAATGGCTGAGGGGTCCCCACTGGATCAGGCCCTCTGAATGGATGAGACAGTTGATTGGCTTGATCTGTTTGAGAGGCATCCAGGCAGTGGGACCAGATCTTGTGCTCATTGCATGAGTTGGCTGTTTGAAACCTGGGGCCTATGCAGGATTGTTTGGCTCGGCCTGGGAGGAGGGGACTAGACCTACCTGGACTGAGTCTACCAGGTTGACCTCAGTCTGTGGGGAAGGCTTTGCCCTGGAGGAGATGGGAATGGGGGGGGGGGGGTTGGGGGGAAGGTGAGGGGGACGGGAGGGGGGAGAACAAGGGAATCCGTGGCTGATATGTAGAACTGAATTGTATTGCAAAATAAATTAATAAAAAAAAAAAAAGAAAAAAAAAAAAAGAATACTTGTATTTACTAGTGTGTGCCATAGCTTGTATATCAGCATAATAGAATGCAGGATACAGAAATTAAATCAGAAGGCCACAGCCAACAATTGTTTTTACAAAGGTACCAACAAGTGTTGAAGAAGAGAGAGCTTCTTCAATAAATGCTGTTGCTGATGTTGGGAAAACTGGATAATAAAAACCCCAGTACCAGGCCAACTAGTTCTTTTTGAGTTATTGGCTGTGGGTTTCCATAAATATCCAGATATCACCCCTGCCCTTAGTTACCCTATATAATTTTATAATAAGACCCTATTGATAAAGACACCACATACTTGAGTCACAGAACATGGGAGAATCAATGGGGTGCTCACCCGTAAGATTT